>NC_054085.1:5805091-6517591 GCF_017562075.2 Anopheles merus
CATTGCTGAATGGTTACAAACGCTTCATCCGGAATGCTGTCTCATTGCAACAACCATTGCAAGCACTCATTATTGGGAATCGAAAAAAACGATACAAGAAAACTCAGTGGACGATCGAAGCAGACGAAGCTTTCGTGAAATGCAAGGGAAGTTTAGCAAACGCAGCTTTATTGTCCTATCCTGACTCGTCAAAACGAATGGGACTGATGATTGATGCTTCGGATACAGCGGCAGGAGCTACTCTACAACAAAATGTCGCTGGCGCATGGCAACCGCTGGGGTTCTTCTCGCAGAAATTTTCCCCTTCACAGAAAAAGTATTCTGTCTTCGGTCGCGAGTTAACAGCCATGAATTAGCGGTGCAGTATTTTCGACATCTAGTGGAAGGGAGAGAATTCACTATTTATACTGATCATCGTCCGCTCACGTATGCTCTGAATTCTAATTCAAATCATCTTCCTCATGAAGAACGATATTTGCAGTACATTTCGAGTTTCACAAAAGATATTCGGCACATTAGTGGCAAAGACAATTCTGCTGCAGACGCATTATCCAGAGTCAACACCATCTCAGCTCCTTCAACAGTGGATTTTGAATTATTATCGAAAGCGCAGCATGACGATCCAGAACTACAGAAGCTACTTGCTGATCGAACTACATCAATGAACTTGCAGTTAAGATCATCTGTTTCAACTAATCAATTGCTGTATTGTGATGTGTCGGATAATGTACATGTCAGACCGTATGTACCAGAGAAGTTACGGTTAGAAATTCTTCGCAACATCTTGCCTTTCTCATCCCGGTGTTCGAGCAACGAGAAAAATGGTTGCGCGAAGGTTTGTTTGGCCCTCAATGAATCGAGACGTCGCCCGCTTCGTCAGATCTTGTATTGATTGTCAACGATCGAAATCCATCGGCATACATCTGCGGCGCTCAAAGAATTCGAGCTTCCAAAAGTCGTTTCCGCCATGTTCATATCGATTTGGTTGGACCACTTCCGACGTCGAACGGAAAGCGGTATTTATTAACGATGATCGACCGGTTTAGTCGTTGGCCGGAAGCAGTTCCTTTGCCAGATATACTAGCAGAAACAGTCGCTAAAGCATTTTGCGAATGTTGGATTTCTCGGTTTGGTGTTCCAGAAACAATCACGACCGATCAAGGACGACAATTTGAATCCGAATTGTTCACGGAATTCACGCGGCTTTTTGGGGCTCTCCGTATTCGTACTACAGCGTATCATCCCGAAGCTAACGGTCTTATCGAGCGTTTTCATCGAACGTTAAAAACTTCGCTCACTTGTGTCGATTCGAAACGTTGGTGCGATAAACTGCCGTTGGTCCTGCTCGGTTTGCGAACTGTTATCAGGGAAGAATCGATTGTCTGTTGCCGAGATGACATACGGACAGCCACTACGAATCCTGGCGATTTTTTGGAACCCTCGAAGACGGAAATATGTCGCTCAGAGTTTGCCAAACTGCTTTGCCGGACCATGCAACAAATTGGACCAATCAGAAACTCGCATCATGACAAACGATCGGTATTTGTTCCGAAGGATTTGCAAAGTTGCAAAAGCGTTTTTGTTCGAATCGATTCAGTCAAGCGGCCTCTTACACACCCATACGAGGGACCTTTTCAAATAATCGAAAGGCATGAAAAGTATATGGACTTAAATATGAACGGTGAGAAACGAAGGATTTCGATTGATCGTATTAAACCAGCATATATTTGCGAAAAGGATTCGAATGAAGATAACGAAAGAACAAAAGTTACGTCATCCGGTCACCGTGTTCGGTTCTTGGCGTAACTGAGGGGACTCTGTGGTGGATTGCTTATAGCAATGTCTTAGTTGTAATCAAGTAGCCATTGGTTACAGCAACCGTGGTTACACTGAATATCGAATAAATGTAGTTAGTCTTAGTTCACTCTTAGAACGGTTTACATCGTCTTTCAATCGCTCCTACAATGGTATGGTGCTGTACGAATGTGACAAATACCCAACTGTTTGCAAAATGCTTGAAATTCAAGGCTGGTGAACTGCGTACCATTATCAGAGACTATAGTTTCTGGAACACCAAATGTTGCAAATGATTGAGTTAAAAACTTGATAGTTGTCTTTGCTGTTTTAGTTTTGGTAGCTTATACTTATGGCCATTTTGTGTATGGATCAACTACAACTAAGAAATACACGCCATCTACAGGACCGCATAGTCCACGTGTATACGTGGCCAGTGGCGCGTTTAACGGTAAGCAAAGTAAGCAATTGCGCCGTCAATGAGGAGCCCCGGAATCTTTAGTCCATTATCTATTACAGTTGAATATTGCACGGTATTAGCAAGGAGCGCCCCGTGGGTTATGGACGTTGGGGCCCAGCGCTAGACGAACCCCCCCCCCCCCCCCGCCCCCGGGCAGCAACAAAATTTAAGATGAAAAGTTACATAATCAAAGACGGATTCCGAGCACCCCCCGGTAATAATCTACAGAGGGCCTCAACAATTCTTACTGCTTAGGGCCCCCGACACTGTAAACCCGCTACTGTACGTGACCATGGCTTTTCCGACATAGGCAAGATTCAGGTGTTTCTTGATTGGTTCTTTGCCAACAGTACAGCACGAAGAAACGCCGGACAAAGTTTTCGATATCGACATCCATTCCCGGCCAAAAAACTAAACTGCGAGAAATGGATTTCATTCACACCTTTCCAGGACGACCACGATGGATTTTTTGTAGTACCTTTTTTCCTATAAATGTTTGAAACAAAAACTCTATTGTTGAACACGATATATCCATCTACATGCGTTAACGATTCTTTTCGTGTGTAATACGAACGAATGTCTTGATTTTTTATTCAAGAACGACGCTTCGTTCGGCCAGCCTTCCCGGATAATTTTAAAACAGCTTGCAGTGTTTCGTCCAGTTTTGTTGCTTTTTACCACCGGAGCCTGGCGAGCTTGATACGCTGCACGACATTGAGGTCGCCGTATTCTCGTATAGCTCGTCATTATAACGGCTCCTTCATTGTCCTTCCACACATACGGGGCCAAGTATCCTTTTGAGCATCTTCCTCTCGAACGCGGCTAAGAGGGTTTCGTCAGATTTGGACTGTGTCCATGTATCAGAGGCGTATGTGATTACCGTTACTATATAGGTACTATATAGTCCCAGTTTCGTCCGTCGCGACAGGTTCTTTGAGGTGAACTGATTTTTCAGGCTATAGAATGATCGGTTGGCAGCCAGCATCCTTGCGCGCAACTCAGCTTTGACCCAAGATAGATTAAAAGAGTAAATTTCCGACCAAGTAAGTACTTATGAAATTTGGTTACCCCATAAGTAAGAGCAAGAGCTTCTTTTTCTGGTTTGGCCTTATTCTGTAGAAGTTAATGTTCTTGAAGCACGTTGAATGGCTTTCAAATATCCGTTCGGGAATTTATGAAAAATAGAATGATATGAAGATTCGGATCATAATGTGTCAACAGTAAGACAGAATGCAGTATTTTCTTGAATTTTTCGAACGATGTGTGACAATCCGAATCCACTTCCACTTCATATCCTTAAATTCCGTATAAATTCACAGCTCCTAAGAACGATCTTAGTTCGGAAATGTTCGTTGGTGCTGGAATAGATGCGATGGTTTTCAGCTTCTCTGGATCAAGACGTATGCCGTTGCGATCTACCATATACCCCAAATAGACAATTTCAGTTTGATAGAAATTACATATTTCCAGCTTGACGAGTAGGCCATGTTTTTTTAAACATTGAAAAAATGTGTCTAATGATTGCTTGTGTGCCTCCCAAGTTTTACCGAAAATTATAGCATCATCTAGAAATGTTCTAACGCCAGGAATGTCAGCAATCATACCGTCAACTAGTTTTTGAAAAGCTCCAGGTGCTGATTTGACTCTCGGTGCGAGACGGTTGAACTCAAAAAGACCTCTATGAGTGTTGATCGTAAGAAGGTGTTTAGATTCGTCTTCTACTTCTACTTCTAGGTATGGATCGGTATGCTAGGTATGCAAATCAACTACGCTGAATACAACACTTCCGTTCAGTTGTGCAAAAATTCACCGATAAGCTTGAGTTGTTCTCCCGATGCATTGGAAGCTTTAAGGGATGCTTGATGTAGTTATTCCGTTGACATGATTAACAAAAATTCCCTGAGATTTCTTTTGATTTTGATTCTTCTCGCTCTTTTGATATGTGTTGTGGTTGGAAGATTTTGATCTCATGGCTATACAGTAACCTTCCTTGTGGCCTACATTTTTGCACACTTTCCAGAGATGATCTGTAAAATTGCAATCCCGTACAAAATATATTTTTCCACACTGCTAATGAACAGTATTCGAATCTGATTTCGGTTGACGCTGATCTTTTGATCGGGAAGGCTGCGGCAAACGATACGATTTCTTCTCTGAAACTGCATGCACGGAATGCTTCGATCTTGATTGATTTTCGATCATCGTTGTATCCGCTTTCAGATTGATAAGCCGTTGAAATTCTGCCATTAGTGTTTGAATGTTGACTTTAGCCTCCGGCGTCGTATTTTCAATTCAAGATAGCAGCCTTGCTCTAATATCCGAGAATTCCAGAGCTTGCAGTCAACACATAAAATTAGACATTGAAATCGTCTAATTTCAAAGAATTTCGTTAGGACTTCTAGTTTTAAAAGTAGCCATCTGTTGAAGTAGTTGAGCCATTTGATTGATAACGGTTTCAAGGATTTGATTGTTCCTCCTTGACGCTAATTCTGGTTAGCTTCAGAATCTCGTGAGCTTTGGGTTCCGGGTTCGGTAATAATCCTCGTCGCCAAAATGATATGTCGCCGGGAATATATCTTGAGAAAAACACAACTGATTTATTCTTTAGTTCAGAATGGAATCATCTTTATTTACTCAATGTGTACTCTGATCGAGGCTTGCAATGCTACTGCGTTATGCGTGTTACTATGCAACAGATATTTGAAATCAGAATATGTTGCAGGACCCATAAAGCCTCAGGTTCAGTTTCAAAAACTATAGAACTACTATAGAATCGCTATGAAAATATGATCAGTTCCAGGCCTGTTAAGGATTCAGAACCAATTCCAGGACTAGTATGCGTGCAGTAAAAACTTCCAAGACCGTTGTATGATTGGGATCAGTTCGAGGACCGGTATGAGATCAGGTTTAGGTAAATCAATTAAGGGTCCGGCATTGTGGACTGTAATGGATTTGGTAGTCGTTTCTTTTTTTAATACATTTCGGAGTTAAGGGATACCTTGAATTCACGTTGCGTAGTTCTGTAACCGGGCCAGAATGGACATTAAATAAACAAAGCAACTGGTTATGAGTCGACAGTTACATTGGATTTTGAACATAAGCTACGCTTAAGGTATCAGCTTGATCAGTTAAGGCCGACTAACTAGACCAGTTGACTGGTAGATTGATATAAACGGACAGCAAATTCGCCCTACGATAATCAGTCGACAACATGCAGCTGCCCTACAGAGGCGAATAGAGTCAATCGGACCGTACAAATAAACATAAAAACAAACATCATCAACTGATCCTAAACCAAACAGTAAAATTTGTTAGGCGAGTGGAAATTGTTTTACATAATGCAAATAATTCAGCTATTGCAGTCGTTCATACATTTAAACTCTTAAATCTTATCTTCCCCTACCTTTGCTGATTACGATAGGGATGACGGTTTTCTTTTTGAGTATCAGTAATCGGGTGCGCCTTGCAGTTTATCAGGCACCGATAACGAATCATACGGATTGGTGAAACAAATGATACCCAAAAAATGCAATGCGATGAAGACTAATAATTTGACTATTCTTCCATTTTTTGTGTGTTATGTTACTAAACATTTATTTTGTCCTAGTTCAGCGTCTCTCATACAATATTTTTGTTTGTTTTTTTTTTGTTGCAAGAAGAAAGAATTTGTTTTATCGTTCGAAAATTCAGTGCCTTCGTTCCATATTACTCTGTCCGAAGAAACAACTCTTCTATCTGAGGTGCAATACAATCCACTCTCTTTAAGTTATTCCTTGCAAAGTTTTGGTTGTTTATGCAATCGGCCATCGCCCGCAAAAAGGATCGTAAATCCGTGAATTATTACATGCATACGACAATTAAATAGAAGAAAATGAATGTTATAGAAAAACAAAAACAAAAGCTAGTTTTTAAAGTGAACTTTAAATTTGTCGCAAACAATGTGTAATGGAACATCACTTAGATTTATACATGAATGATGAGCATAATTGGTAGAAAAGACAAGTACGCACGCAATACTCCACGCCATAAATAGCCCAAAACCTTAAACCGTACGTATAAAAATTCAAGATGCCAATTAATTATGAAAAGAAAATTTTGCCAAAAAACTTAATCACTCTTATCTGCGCTGGAAACGGTGATCTTCTTCTGCAGTTTGCTGTACTCTTCCGTTAGTCGATCGTATTCGCGGTTTAGACTTTCCGATTGTGATTTCATGGCCTCCTTATCCTTGCGCTCCTTGGCCAGTTCCTGCTCAAGCTCGGCGACCTTCTTCTTTAGCTCATCGGTCTGCAAGATGAACGGTTAGACCATTATTATTTGCTGTGCTCATCATACCTGACGTAGAACAAAGTCGAGTAACCTACATTTGGTGCATCGCCAGCCGGTTTGTCCTTGGCATCCGCTTTCTTATCGCCATCCTTCTGCTGATTCATCAGTGTGCGAGCGGCGCTGGTAGCACTTTGCGCCTGCTTCATCGAAGCTTCTGCCTGTGCGAGCAAAACAGCCTGGCCGCTAATCAGTGATACCAGCCGACGAATCACCAGCGACAGGAAGATGGCAAAGCCGGAAATGTAAAAGTTACGCTGGGCACGGAACAATCGCATACTGTGCTGCATCTCCACATTCAGGTGCGTTTCGGTGTGCGTATGATCTGCGGTTCAAGGCGAATGGAAGAAACATGAGACATCTGTTTTTGCTGCAGGGTGGTTTCAATTTCATCACTGTTTCGCTACCTACCGTTGGAGGAGTATTTACGCATCTCGCGGATCGCTTCCAGGAGGAACAGCACCAATACAGCGAGCAGCAGATAGAAATAGGTCTGGGCTTGGCGGCTCAGCATCGCCAGGAAGCGGGATTTGAAAAATCGATGCCATTGCTGTGGGCTCCGGAGCGGTAGTACGAGCAGTAGCACCACAAATATTTCCACGTACAGGAACGATGCAATAATGCCCCAGACGAGAGTCATTTCGGTAGGATTGTGTTGATGCGCTTTATCAAGTTTTTTAGAATGTGAACAGCGGCACGGAATCTATAAATATCACAAATGGGGAACGCGTTGCCTTTTCTTGTTGCTTCACTATATGCACGACACGAACTTGTTCCGGTATATTGCAAGGGTTCACAGAAAGGTCTCAACGCGGTGTGTGATCAGCAGGCAATGTCGTGCATAGAACGTACGGATGCGCCTCAAATAGCCGCCCGAAAGACACGTATGTTGCTGATGAAACTTTGAACCCAAACAAGACGCGGACAAAGATGACGATGTGCCGGGGTGCTGGGAGAAGATATTTACCTGTATTCAGCTTACGACAATCGCAGATTGTTCACTGTACGGTTGACTCACCGAGGTCCAACAGTTGAAAAGTTTTGCTGTAGCGAGCAACGTTTTAGCTGCGAAGTTGGCCTTGATTTGTTGTTGGTATCGAATGTCGCATGAACCTGCTCATTGAGCACGTAAACGTCAAATGTCAAAGCGAAACTGCTCATTGAGCAACGGATTTGCTCGACGAAACAAAGCGATGTAAAATTCTCCCCTGCACTAAACAACTGCTGTAATTGCTTGGTTTTGCAAACTTTGGAGTAACTGTCCTACGAACCACCACAAATCACTAGCGTTATTAAATTTATGTTAGAATTTTGCAAAAATCTTCGAGCAATTTTCGATGTTCGAAATTTGACAAATACGTGACATTTTGTATTTGTTTACAAAAAAATCCATAGCCTTCTAGCCTCCGGGCAGTTTTCCTTTCTAGCGCTCCAAGGGTTAAAAATAGCAGTCCAAAGTGGATCCACTCGGAATAACAGACATGCTGAAGTTTCTGGTAAGTTTTCTGTTGGATATGTGATGGAAATTTGCCTGTTTCTTCTCGTCACATGATCGAAACGCTTGGGAGGGAAAGCGACATTGCATAACCATTGCGATTCGATCGCATTGACGATTAAACAGGTGTAACGCTTCGGCAACTATTTTTAGCCTCCCCGAAAAGCTTGAGCAATGGCCCTGAAGAGGAGAGGGAAAGTTTTAGATTCGACTAATTGTGACCTTTACTTTCTTTCCCCTCTCTTGCTGCGCCAAAACAGCTGACGTTCGGAGCCGGTGTTTACACCGGAATCTACATCACACAAAACTATGAGGTGAAAAGGGTTGCTTCCGTTGATCGTGCATTACTTGTTTGTTTACCGACTGTTTACCATTTCATTGTCCCGCAGGTACCGAGGGTGGACGAGCCGGGAAAGCTGTTGGAAAAGGCGAAAGAATTCGCCGATCAGTACAAGAAGCCGTAGCCTAGCGTGCCTCGGAGACTCGGCCAACAGGACTACGGTTTTGTGAAAACTCAGGATGGCTCTAAGCTAGTTCTTTCAACTCCTAGACTAGACAACTATTCGTTTTAAACAACAGATTCAACCGAAAGAGATTTATGTTTGTCACCAAATTCACCTTGTTCCGTTCATTGTATATGCTTTACGTCTTTTTATTGTTACCCCTCTCACCATCCTCTATGTGGTAGTGAAAAATAAATACAAACTTGTTTCACAAAAATGCACTCCAGGGTGTCGCGTGGATGGTTGTTCCGCCGGCTCAGAGCAACGAGATGCCGCCGCCGGAATATTCCAACCTTCTCTGCGGCTCGACGAACGCGAGCCAATCGGACGCATGCGTCGGAAGCAGGCCCATGCTGTGGCACTTGTAAAGCGCCAGCCCAATGTTAACAAGGTTACCCAGCAGAAACACCAGCTTCTGTCCGGTGGCGGAAATGCCTTCAATCACTTTGAACGTGGAATGCGTCGACAGCATCATCTTGACCGGCCGGATAAACATCATCACCACCATCATGATCGGAAAGATACTGATAGAATTGCCCGACATGTACATGATGACCAGGTTCATGGGGAACTGCTTGATCGGACCGAGTGCAATCTCCCACGACTTCTTCAGGATCAGGTGGCTCTGGTCAGTCTGGTTGACCACCTTGCTGCTAATCACGTCCGCCGACGGATTGTAACCGGGCGGAGCCGCAATGTCGGATCCACTGCTGCGCGATCTAAAATCAAAAACAAACCATCAATTTATATCCAAAATAAGGAATTCACGACCAACACGGTTTGTTTAGCATGGGGGTGAGCATACCACCACCATGCTTCCGTAGCAAACGCAACAAAGATACGCACTTGGTGTTGAAATCTAGAGCCCATTTAAACTTCTTAGCTGCCACCTTGGTCGTCATTGTTAGTTTACGACTGTTTCTGTTATCAAAAAGTTAGAACTAATGCACAAAATTTAGAATTTTATGATGATAGAAAAAACTTGCACAGAGTGTGTGTGAGTGTGTTGTTTTTTTTTTCTCGCCCCGTCTTTGCTGACATTTCTTTGACAGCTATCAGGAGAGGTGAGTTTTGGTGAGAAGTTCACCACACGACACCAAAGGGTTTTGGAAGGTAAACAAAATAAAGAGTGCATGCCGGCCGCTGCTTCGACTACAACGCGAAATATTTGTGAAATAAGTGTAAAAATCTGGGTTTGATCTTTGCAGGAAAAGTAAACCTACTGATCAAACACAATGGCGGACGAAGAGGATCCAAAGGAATATCGCTGGGAGACGGGATATGAGAAAACATGGTAAGTTCCGAACATCCTGTTGTTTTCAAGAACCTTCCGTCATAGGAAATTCTGAATAATGATCTGTGGACTTCATTGCCCTCCTGTGAATGATATTTTGTCGATCAACTTACATTGATTAAAGTCTACAATTCAAAAGCGGATACAAATGGCCCTGAACTTTGAACATTGCAACCTTTTGGGGGCTGGCTTAGCGGCAATCAGGCAAACCGGTTGCGGCATAACAAGCAACGTACAAATGATATTTTCTTTCTTATTATTCCCACAGGGAAGCAATCAAAGAGGACGACGATGGGCTTATCGAAGGATCGGTTAGTGATATCATCCAAAAGGCTAAGCGCAAGCGTCAAGCAATGAAACGCGGCTTCAGTAAGCTTGGCATGATGCGCCACCTGTACGTGTTGCTCGACTGCTCCGAAGCGATGACTGTCCCGGATCTGAAACCAACGCGCTTTATATGTTCTCTAAAGCTGCTAGAACTGTTTATCGAGGAATTTTTCGACCAGAATCCCATTTCTCAGCTTGGCGTAATTGCAATGAAGGCAAAGCGCGCGGAAAAGATTTCCGAACTCGGCGGTACCTCCCGGAAGCACATTAAAGCGGTGCACGCACTAACCAATGGCGTACCGCTGGTCGGTGAACCATCGCTTCAAAACGGTCTGGAGCTGGCGCTGAAGACGCTACGAATGATTCCACAACACGCAAGCAGAGAAATATTAGTTATTATGGGAAGTTTGACCAGCTGCGATCCGAACGATGTCCATCTGACGATCGAAAATCTTAAAACGGAAGGCGTTCGATGCTCCGTGCTGTCTCTTTCAGCGGAAATCCGTATCTGCAAGTTCCTGTGCACCGAAACGGGCGGGTTGTTTGGTGCCGTGCTGGACGATGCGCACTACAAGGATCAGCTGCTTCAGCACATCGATCCACCGCAGGCCGGCAATCAGCAGGAATTTTCGTTGATTAAGATGGGTTTCCCGCACGGCAAGACGGAATCGGGCAAGGAACCACCGTTGACGATGTGTATGTGCCACATCGACAGTGCGGATGAGCCGGCCAAACTGACCTCGGGCGGTTATCACTGCCCCCAGTGCTACAGCAAGTATTGTGAGCTACCGGTGGAATGTTCAGCGTGCGGTTTAACGTTAGCCTCTGCGCCACATTTAGCCCGCAGCTATCATCATCTGTTTCCGGTGCCACATTTTAACGAACTCCCGCTAGAGCAGGTACAGGTGCAGGAACCGCGCGACCCACCGGTGACAAACTGTTACGCCTGCCAGAAAACTCTCGCAAGCGGCACGGATAAAATGGTATACGAGTGCGATGCCTGCAAGCAGGTGTTTTGCATTGATTGCGATATCTTCATACACGAAACGCTGCATTCATGTGTAGGGTGTACGACGATTCCGGCATCGGCTCAAACTTTACAGGCACGAAAGCCGGTACCACCACCGCACAGTATGTCTATCATATAACGCTGTTGAAGCTACGGTATACACGATGATGCATTTGTTTGAATCCGGCATGCTCGAGCATGTTGTTCAGATGCTTAATTGTACCATTAAAAGTTGTCACTGGAAAAAAGGCGTTTGAATATAAACTTGAAAATTGTGCTTATTCATTTGGAAGAAGGCTGTCCGAAAAATGTAGCTGACATAGAGATGGGTAACTATTTGAAATTTATAAATTCATGAATCTTCATCAAACAAATATGAATCTCTACAAATTCATGAATATTTGAAGATGTATTAATCACTTTCGTTAGCTTACTGGTGGGACTAGAGTACGACATCTTTATTACATGCTCCAACTATCGTATCCTGCCGACTTTGGCAACCGTTAAGATATCTGATTAGCCGTACAGCTCAGTAAGTTCGTGGATCATCCTTTGCCATCACTCTGGCTCAAACACACTGCCAAAGATGGTCCAGATGATCTGTCGCTTAATAAGTTCATGAATCTCTCTCAAGAGGTTTTTCCCTCATTTACCGCCTATGTAAATGAAGTACACGGTTTTAATTTATACAATTTTATAAATACATGAATTCATGGGCGGGTCGCTGTTGTACAGCCGTCATCTCGAACGACTTACCCTGTAACCGACCGAATACCCGGTTATAATGTTAATTTTCAAACTAAAATATTTTTATTGAAAAAAAAAAACGGTAGCTACATAATTTGTGTACGTATCTTTCTATTCAAGCCAATTCCTTTTAATTCTTAAATATTTTATTTCTATTGTTTTATTTTGATATCCCTTATCTCTACGACCGGCATACCCGAGTATCCCATACTTATTGTAAGGAAGTAAACCTTTTTAATTTTAAAACTTTTAATAATTTATCACATCAGAAATATAGAAATTTCTAATTTGGTATAAAGATAAAGGCATTAGTCTTAATTACTTTGATGCAGAAATATAAATCTTAATGATTTAATATTTTTAAATATTTTGTTATATATGGCAACCGGTTTTTTTTTCCATTGGTAGCTTTCAATGCTTCAATGCTCAAAATTCAAACGTATAAAACATTTTTTACTATTTAAATACGCATTATGTTATATTTTCTCCTCATATTCGGTCTCCTCTAAACATGTTTTATTTATAAAAAATATTACCAACATAGAAAAATGTGGCAGAATTAGTATTCTTCATGATTTGTACTTAGCAAGCATATAATGTTTGATAACGTTGACTATGAAACAATACAAAACAATTAAAAAAATGAATATTTTTTTTCAATCGTCTGAATAATTCGTCTGTAAAAAGACAATTTTAAAATCTTAAAAACTTAAAAACTTAAAATTGTTTGACAATTGTCAAGCTTAAAAAAATATTAAAAAACTGGTAGACGAGACTATGAAAATCTCATTTCACTAAAGTAAATAAAACTAATGTCTGCACCTTTGTACCAAGTTTGAAATTTTAATTTTCAATCCGACAAAAATTATTGAAGTTTTAATGTGAAAAAGAACTTGTCTTGTCTAAAATTTAAATTTTATTCGAAACTTGTCTAGCAAAATTTACGGGATAACCGGTCGTAGAGATGAAGGTGTACATTTGGTCATTGAGACAACGGTTAATAATATAGCTGTCCAGGGTTCAATCCTCATATGAACCCGTAGCCAGAACGTGACTATCAGGCTGCGTGATACTGAATAAAGTCTCGAAAGCCTGTATAGACCGGCATGTCGCCGTAGGACGTTTACGCCAAATAGAAGAAGAAGAAGACTCATGAACCATTTTATAAATTCATAAGATTGATAAGATTCATAAAATTACTTAATGATATAAGACTAACGAAGTTTATGAATGTTTGGATATTATATCGTCTGTAGGAATTCAAGATTATTTAATGATCTACGAATGGTTCGATGTAATGAATATTTGGTGATTCTAGTTAATTTATCTACTTTTAATGTAATATTTTTGTTTGTTTGACAAAAGTGATCGAACTACAATCACATTCCTTGTAAAAGAAAACTCATTTGCAATGGATGAAATTATTAGTAAGAATACATTCGAAAGTTCATCACACATGTAAATATTTTGGTATTGAGCGACTCAGCTTTTACAGTTTGTTCAAAAGGAGTTCTGAAAGCGTTTTGTAGGACACACGTCTATTTAAAAAAAATCAGCGGAATGCCTAGGCCCCTGGACTATCCAATACCAGATCTCTGCAGAAAATATACTACGATTCAAAAATAATGATCGCTTTGTCACAGAGTAAGTATAAAGATCTAGTTGATCGTGTTTCCTCATAATCGTGAATAACACCTTGCCTCCGACGAACTGTATTGTTAATATTCAAGTTTTACATTTTTGGGTACTGTTAACATTCTTTACATTTACCAGCGTTTTTCTTACTTAATTTTCATTTATTTTAGTTGTGCACACGAATGTGCCGATTTTTGAGCTGAAAAAAAAAAAATATTCACTTAACCCAATTTCCTTCTCGACCCATAAGACGGGAGCTTATCAAAGTCATCTTCCACTCTACAACGTATGAAGCATTCTCGTCTTCAATATCCAATGACAAAGTAATTTGACCGAATCATGCAAAAAGTATAATTTTTGTGTTTTTAATATTTTTTTCATTCACTTTCCCCCTTTAATTCTCGCAACACTTCACCTCAATAAGGGAAGGAAAAAACAAAAAAGTGCTACAACCAGTTTTGGTAGTTGATAACAGGTTATCCTAATGATAACCTCCGGTCCAATGCGGCAGCGCAAAGTTGTTGTTCTTTTTTTTGTATCACTTTTATCGTTGTTTGGGTTTCGGACATTTTCGGGCAGCATTATGCACATGGCTGATGATGTACGAGATCACGCTTCCGTCAGCTGTAGCGGGTGTTTATTTTTCTCTCTCACCGCAGATACCTGTAAATTGTGTTCCATCAACAGTGTAGTAGAGAGCGAACTTAAGTTTTTGTAGCACAAGCAGTTGGAACTGGACGCTTTGTAAATAGTACATACGTCAGCTTTGGGATAGTCCATAAACATTGACAGATCTTTATCATGTGATTGTCCTAAAGATTTAGGGTATGTTTTATCTTATCGTCGAAACATGAGTTACAGCGTGGTTGGCTTAAGTCCGGTGGTCTAGCTACATCAGGTACACAACAAACCCATCGCTTGTTTACTAACAGACATTTTATGGCACATCTCTAGACGACGGCAATCGGGTGCGGGTTTATCGGGTTATTGTGCCGACTCCCTGTACGTAACCCTCCTTCACATGCGCACGCTCACCTCTCGCGGGTGAAGCGATATCCTTAAACGAATTTAATCACCCTTATCACTACTAGATCTGGTCGCTTTCGTTGGCGATATGACGATTACGATTGCCCAATCATCTCTGTTTAATCTACACCTCCACCGCCAACACGCGATGATTGGGTAGTTTGAAAATGGTACATATCCGCCGTAAGTCACCCCCCCCCCCCCATCGCGAATTTGTGGGCTCAAGTGCTTATCACCTGTTGTTTCATTAATTGTTCATTCACATCAGCGGCCGCCATGCGCCGCGTTTGTAATACCTCATTGTTATCAATGAGGTTTGCGGTAATATACAATCTGCATTGGACGCGCACGCAGACGCACTCTCTAGTGCTTCATGTTATCGTTTTCTAGTGACGATGCATGGTTCGGGACTGTATAGCCTCAATTACGATCCAGGTATTTAGGACTTCTAATGCCTATCTCTTTCACATTCAGTCTCGACAAGAAATGTTTTTCCTTTGTGCCATAATTGATTAGGGTCTGTCTGAATCCTTCTTAAAGGGTCTACGTGACAAAATTATCCCATCCCAGAGGCTTCACGTAAGCAAAAGAAGGATCTAAATTTGAATCGGTTAAACGGTTGTTTTTTTGCGGGAACGGGTGGAGCTTCCCTTCCTTTTTGATGAGAAATTCTTTTGATTTATTTAGCACTTCAGAGCCGGTCGAAAAATCTGTTCGCCCATCGATAAGGGTCGTGACGGAGAGGTTGTGGAATTGGAATTTAATCTTTTGGAAATACACAACTAGAAGATGTCGCCATTGTTTTAACCCACCGATAAGAGAATACGGGGACTATTTAAGTGGGGTGGCACAAAAAGTATGTGTAGTTTTGCTTCACATGTACTTGATACTCCCTAAAACATGTCGTAGCCTTGCGTTGCATTGAAATCTTTTGTTTCGTCTCGTTGAAAGGATGAACAAATTCATGATTGTGTAAACGTGCATCACATGGCTCTTTAGAAATGAACGACTGTTTTGTGTGGTTTTGTTGTGTGTTACCTTAATTTTTTGTTGCTGCTGTCTCTCAGTGTATTTTGTAATATTTGTATGGTAAATTTGATAAATTTATTACCTTCTACCTGAGTTGAAAGTTATCAGAACATTATTGGAGCCAATCGGAAGTATTTTTTTCAGTCTACTGAAAACTTTTAATTTTTTGCACATCAAAAGAAATAGAATAATTAAGCTAATGACAACTATTAAACAAAAACAATCTTCACACTGTTCAGAATATTTAAACAAATTATATGAAAAAATAAATAAAATTTTAAATATTTGATATATATTATGACAAAATACTTTAAAGATATGTCAATTTATGAAAAAACATGTTGATCAATTTTTTCCCTCATATCGTATTACTTATAATATAAAATCGAAAACTTTTCTTGCCTTTTCCTCACAGTCAAGATCACAAAAACAGAAGATATTTTGTAGTACATTACAAGTTATTAATGAGGAATAAATTGCATATTTTTCCTTAAAAATTAACATTTTGGTTTTTTTGTTGTTTTTCAATTCTACTTGTTTTTTTTTTCATTTTGTGTGTATGAGTAAAGTCAATACATCTGAAAAACGATTTGAAAAGAATAATTATCGCACACTTTGAAGAATTTATCTTTTATTTATAAGGATACAATTTTTACCGTCACAAAAAGTCCACATGAAGAATAGAAAGGCGTTGCAAGATGCAGTGTCCTTTCATAAAAAAATATTCCTTTTGTTTGTACAAAAAATCTCTTTTATTAAACAAAAATATCGATACAATTAAATGTGGTTTTGTTTTATTCAAAAACGCTCCAATCGCTTTCTTTACATAGACCATGGCCTACGCTAACTGATCTAGCATTAGTGTTTTGTGTGCTGCTTATCGTCAACACAATACAACTCAACTACCCTTCTCCGCATATGGGATGGCGTATGTGAGTCGTTGCCCCTCCATCATACTTTACTAGCATGTGTGCTGCTGCTCAGCGGTGTCTCTCACCTGCACTCACCTGCGGTTTTGCTAGGGAAAAAGTGCACACTTCTCGGCAAGATCTCGACCGGTGCGGTCGATTTGCAAACGCACTCTCGAAACGGTAGTTGTCGCGTCAAAGCTGAATCTATTCGCTCGAAACACCCCGGATCTAGCCCTTCTCCGCCGTGTGCAGCTCGTGTTTATTTCTGTGCAGTAAGTGAATGCGGTACTTAATTCGTTCTGTACGGTTGAGTAGAAAACGTGGGAGATTGTGAACAAATGCGGTGGTGGAAATTGTAATCATTAACTTTTTTAATTCAAGTGTGTGCAACAAAATCTGTTCCACCAAATTGTTGCAAACAGATGTAGTGCGAAATAGATCAAAGTAGTGGAACATATTGAAATTAGCTGTTATAGTGAACACCGTTGCCGTGACAGCAAGCAATAGAGCGAGAGAGGGATCACTTAAAGCTTTTAACTTAAAGCACACGCACGCATGCACGCACACCGAAAGCGCGTGGCCACCACATAATCCGCCCGTAATGGGGTGGTTTAGAAGCAAAAGTGAAAGCTGTTTGTGAGGTGCTAGCGAATTCGGTACATTTTGGTGACAGTTTTGTTGCAAACCTTAATATAGGCCCTAATTTCCGCTTCTAATTAGATCGGAAACCTATTTCTCCTTTCGGAAAGTATAACCATAGCTGTGTCAAATATATGTGTCGAAATATCAACAAAGCACATTACTGTTGAAATTAACATACGATTCGGTTCCAAACACTTCTTATTCACAGACGGCTAGAATCTAATGATTCTTTGATTTATGTCCCAAGGATAACAAGATGACCCACTAGCACTACTCTTCATCCTTCAGTAGCAATGACATCCTGTAGTGGGTTTGTTGCTCTCAAAGTCGTCAAGTTTTAGTGCACGGTGTTTTCAAGTGCCTTCAACGTGGTCTCCCCCCCCCCCCCCTCCACACGTGCTTGCACACACGGTTAGGGCCATGGTTTCCATGGCATTGGATTAGTAGAGGCTAAAATTACAGCGTTATTACAGTGTTGTATATTGAATCATTCCCTTCCCCTCCAGTATTAAACGTAAGGGTTTTGTTTACCACATTGCCCCAACCCCTTCCCATCCCCGCAAAGACCCTTTTGGTGCTATAAATGAGCGATTGTTCACAGTCAATCACCTTTCAAAACGTGACACTGGACAGTATCTAAATTGTGCAATGATGTGGTGTGTTATGTACCGACCGAGTGCCGGTTTGAACGATCGATTAGTGCTGCTTGAACGTTAATGTGAAGACACGTTCCTGTCTGGAAAATTTTCGGCGGTAGCTATGCGTTTGTCATTGATTTGCATTAGTGGGAGGTTTAGTATATTGTCAGCACGTAATGAAATTGTGTACAAGTACCTTTCACCGTTAGTAGTAATGAGTGGTGCGAAAAACAGGAACTAGACGTTGTTTGATGCAAGAGAGCTTTTTTTAATATAATGGGATTACTCAGAAGTCAAATATGTGTGATCATGTATTCGAAAATCTCCGGAAAAGTCAAAACAATGATAGATGAATTGATAACAAAGTAATTTGGGGGATCTCGATGGTAACATTAATAGCAACAAAAACGAAAATGTTCCACAAACCTTGAAAATGTACATGCTAAATTAGTGCACAGGCTTGTTTTGCTGAAACAACCATCGCAAATGCATTTCAACACGACTGTAATGGATGTTTAGCGTTTGTCCCCAAAAAAGAAGATGTCGTTTTGTTGTTGCCTTTACAGCACAAATGTTATCTATCATTGATTGTGTTACTTTTTCTCTTATTTTGAGCCCACGCCCGCATTCAATGCTGTAATTATTTGTGAGCCTGAATAGGATTTTGCTAAACATGTACCAATCAGTTATGTGTGTCCGGTTTGATGGCTTTTCGATCACTCTTTACTGCAATGTGCTGTGATGTGTCTCGCTTGTTCCGTCAAACCTTTGGATTTTATTTTTTCATTGGCTTTTTTGTGTGTGTTTCTGTTATGCCATTCTCTCTGCCGTATTATTAACTCAGTTGGAATGAAAACGACGGAACCCGGTTCCAGTTGTTTTGCTGTAATTTCTTGTTGCTTTTGCTAGTTTTGTTTTCATGCTAGGAGGACGTGGTTGAAGATCGGCACTTGGGTTTTTTTTCTACATTTTTCAACGTCTCTCGATCGTCATCAAAACAAAGCTTCCAAACGGGACAACTTGTTGATCCATCAATGATGGCGTGAACGCTCACCAGAACACGATGCAAAGGGGATTTCTTTTTTGTGCAAAGCTTCTTTGCCGTTTTATAGTTCGGCGTTAATGAGTTTTGGTTGACCTTCGCCACCGTTCCGTGTGGATTGAATTCAGTCGGAGAATGAGAATGGTGATTTCTTTTTTTTTTATTGGGATATAATATATGGAAAAGATGATTCAACATAAAATCTCCTCAATTTAGTGAGGTAACCATGGCTGTGGGTGTGTTCATATTTTTCATTTTTATTGTACAACCAATCATGGAAGGAGCGAATATAATTAAAGGGATTCAATGTAATAAAAATAGAAACATTTTTATTATTAAATTTGTTCTGTTAAATGTAACTTGTTCGTGCAATGCAAGGGAACGTTTTTAAGTAGAACCTATAGCATGTTTAACAAAATATTACTACTTTCTCTATTTCTTAGCATAAATGTCTTCACCCTTTTCTGGGCACTTACTTGGTTGTACCTCACAATATAGATAGTTATTTACGACACAATATACAACCCGTCAAGTGTGGACACTTTAAGGTTGCTGCTCGATGCATGAAGAGCTGGAACTGTTGTGCAGATTCCACCCAACGTACGGGGTCATAAAGTGTGCGATGCGATTGAATGGTAGTTAAAGTTGTCCGTAAATTAGGCTGTAAAAGTGCACTTTAAACAACACAGTTTTATATAGTTAGGGTCCCATTTAGGAAAAAGGCGTGCATATCGTCTTCGATGGATTAGAAAGACTTGAAAACCGGTTGCCAATCGGGGTTGAGCTTGCTCCTAGGCCTTGAAGAGGAGACACATGACGAACAGGTTGGCGGCGCGATCGTCGAGGAGGTTGTTTTGTTTTCGCTAACGACCCATAATTTTGTTTTTGCTCTTTTTTTCCTCGCATCAGAGTTGGCTTTCAACTCTAAAGCATGCAAACTACGTCAGTGTAGGTGTATTTTTGTGTATGCTATTGGCAAACGAGTTTTGGGACAACGACCCATGTCTAGGCAGCCCAAAACAAATTCAAAACCGTCTAGGCGGCCAAAGCAAGGCGAATGTCTAGGCAGCTTAAATAAATTAAAGAAACTGGCGTGAAATAAAATCTTATTTGAATATTTGCTCATTATAACGCTGTATAATGCAGTATTATTCACGCCAAGCTCACTGAAATGGTCACAAACAACTACTGCAATTTTCTTCAAGATCATTTATTCCCTGCTTTTACAGTTTTTTTTTCAGTTCATGCTCCAATTTAGAATGAGTTATTGTGATAGTAAATAAAAAAGACTCACATTTTGTATTTGTGACATCTTTCAATAGAAACGGTTGTTTGGGTTAAAACCCCTTAACAAAGTGTTTACTCAAACGTGTTTAAAATATGTTTACTTCTTTCGGTATAGAATATATCTACTTTTCAACGAAGACCTTCATTTTGTGTTCCCGTGCGTAATTAACCCACTTAGACGCCCTCGATCGTTCTGAACAGCCGGTGGTGAAGATGCACCAGCACACGCCATAGGCCACAATACGATTCAACAATGAAACGATGGGCTTATCAGCGAGTCATTGCCAGTCACGAGCCCCGCGGTGGCGTATGCAAGATATGAACGCTACGCAAGCCGGCACTGCGCTGTCGGTAGTATGAGCATTCGGTATGATTTACTACACCCGGTCTGATCGATGGCCAATGGTTCAATAGGGGGGTTTGTCGAGTTTCGGCCTTTTTTCAGTGAGCTTCTTATCTGGATAGGATTGTTTACTACCCATATTCAGTTCAGCGTCAGGTTGATTAAGGATCGATCCATCAAACAGCCGGAAAACGACGAAAGCGTCGTCATAATCACAACGACCGTACCTTTGCTCTTTCTCTCGCTCCATCTATCTGCCAGCGTACGGCAGGAAATGTCTGTTGGGCGATGATTCGGACGATAAAGCATCTCGACGTCGACCTTCACCGTTGGGAAGCTGGAGGTGTACGGTCCCGGGGACATGTGATTCGTACACTGCGCCCCGTTCGGGTGGTTTGCGCTTTTATGGAATGCAATTAAATGTAGACTCTCTGGAGATTTGTGCCGCACGAGCTGGTAGCAAATTTGCATACTTGTGTGTGGCAGAGCGCCACAGCCCACGCGCTCTCTAAAGTTGTTGGGAGTGTATTGTAGTAAATGAGACAGGGTATGGTTTCTTTTATCATTTGCTTTTTTGAGCTATGAGGTTGAACTTTGGTTGAACACTGTTCTTAAAGATGATATTCTCTGAATTGTAATGATCTGTATAAGATACCTTTCTTTATGATGTAAGTAATAGGTTGTTGGAATACCCAATACAATTCAAGCTATTGAAAAGTGTAGCACTTTGTTTATTAGCTGTATTTGCCTTACTCTCGTCCACTCTGTTGCGGCATTCATAGACTTAGATTCCATCCAAGTACATTCTCTTTTTCTTCACAATGAAAAGTAACATCTAGACACGTTTTTTTACCGTTCCCACTTCAGCTTGTGCTTATGATAATGCTAGACATAATCGAGCACGTGTCAAGGAATTCTTGTCTGAACAGTATGGATGTATGATCGTATTACACTAATCCACAGCCACCCGTACACAGCTTGATACACGATGATTTTATTCATTGCCAGAGTTGGAGAGTCTTCTCTTGAAGTAAGCTGTTACATTATCGAAAAGCTACTGATATTGACTGGAAAACGTATCAGTAAGCCGTCTCCGGGACGGTATAACACCTGCATCGAGCTTACTCATAAATATTTCATATGATCGATGGAACGGGGGCATATTCTGGTCGTTATACAATTGTCTCCCAGTGCCTTTGTTTTACCAACCGATACTGAAATGAATGCGTATAATCACGCTCTATCTACCGATCAAGCTACGAAGCCGTAGGCATCGTCTGCTTCTAATTCAGGTGATTTAAAACCAATCATAGTGCGGGTCCGTAAGTCCGTCTGCTGTTTATAGTAGGTGATTTAGTCAACTGATCAGCGCTTATCAGACGACACAGTCTGTTGATACTAATAAAAATGTTTTTCTTTATTTTTTGTTTTTCAAATTCAGCTGTCCCTGCCAATATAAATGTTAATGGGCGTGTGATGGATTTGATGATTTTTTTTTTTGCGGTATCAGTTTGTAATCGCTTGCAGAATGGACTTGGCTTGTTTAGTAATTGAGTATTATGTGAGAATTGATACACAATGTTAGCTTGGATAGGCGAAATAACCTTAGTCGATAAGGTTGAATTATGACGTGGTCTCAAACATTAAAATTAGAATTACACAGTTCTTGCATCACTTTGTAATTTTAAATTGAAAACGACAAAAGCCTTCTTTATTCGTTATACATCACTATCAAAGTCTTCACTTCAAACAGAAAGGCCGACACTACATTATTGAAATTCAATTACAACACTTGCCCATGCAACTTCAATTACTATTAGAAGTAAACATTTTACAACTGTAACGGTAAACTTCTAGTAATACGTTGTTTAGTTTAGCGGTATTGCGATTAAATTGCTTCAGTCACATTTTTTGATAAGTAAAACATTTATTCAGTCGTAAATAATTATGAGTCAAAATATGAAGAAATTAAAATAAGCATTAAGCTTTTATTTTCGGATAAACTAAGGACGATCCAGATGTTGAATATTGTTAAAAAGTTAACAAAATAATATTTGCTTCTGTACTTTAATTTAGATTGAACAAAAATAATCCTTGTCGTTACACTGTGTGCAGTTTAACATTTGATAATTGAATACGTGTAAAATAATGTTTTATTTAAAAAAACCTTTTGTTTATGTTTTTACTAGTGGTCAAAGATTAACGGCACGTGATTCTTCTTCTTCTTCTATTTGGCGTAACGTCCTTCGCGGACATGCCGGCCGGCCTATACAGGCTTTCGAGACTTCATTCATTACCATGTAGCCGGATAAGTCAATCCTTGCTACGGGGGAGACGATTCATTCTGGGCTTGAACCCATGACGGGCATGTTATTGTGCCGTTCGAATTGACGACTGTACCACGGGACCGCCTCGACAAGGGACGGCACGTGATTAATTAAGAGAATTATAATATGATCCTAGTTCCAAACAAAATGTTAATTTTGTTACAAATCTGAAGGATTCCCAAAATTATGCTTATGTGTTTATATCAGTCAATCCAATCATTTTGAACATTAACTTAACAGTTTTTGTAATCTTCAGTATTTAGATTCATGATCCTAAGACAAGCAATTGAAAGTTTGATTTTTTTGAAATTTATATAACCATAAGGCGAAACAAAAATGACTAAATTAGTAACGGTATAAACGGGAACTATAACACTTCCTTAAAAAACCAATGTCTGTTGTCTACACAAAAAGGGGTTTCCAATGTCTACAAGTTCGGAATCAACAATTATACTGTTTCCGCTAGTGCACCATTAATGGTTCTCTTGATTCGTTTGGTCTATGTGAAAATGCAAATAAGCGACCCATCAACAAATTACCTTAAAGAATCATTCTTCCGACAACCCGTTCGGCTACCCGATTTGGTGTGCAAGCCATCTTTGAACCATCCGCTTCCGGCACGGCGTCCATCGTCACTGTCCGAGGTTATCGAAGGTGTGGATGGGTATCGCTTTCACCGGATTGGTCGTTAACCTTCTGCTGCGCTCGGAGTGCAGTGCAGTATCGGTTCGGGCTCTGGGGGTTGGGTAGAGTGCAGAGAATCGTACCGATGACGGATGACATACTGGCACAGTATCAAGGCGGTGATGGCGAACCTGTGAAACGCGAAAGCGAATGAGACGAGCAAAACAAAGCTGATAGCCCGTGTCTGCCCGTTTGTCTGGCCTTACACCGCGATGGTCAATGAAACTTGCATACACTGTGAACCAGCATGGCTTCGAACCATAACAACAAGGCTGATCGCTCGAAAGTGGTCGGGTCGGTGTGCAGAGGATAGAGCCATCTGTCAACTGCTGCGTGCTGTAGAACCGTAGCAGCAGTAGAGAGGCTGCTGCAGGCTGTGCATTAATCAACGAGAGCGCTGTTCGGGTGCATTCGGTTCACTGACCGGCCTTGCACTCGCTCGCCATCCGCGGGGCCACGCTTTTCGACATTGGTTCGAGCAGTCGTTGGTTCGACAATCACACTACCGTGACAGAGAGTGGTCCAAAGTCTTCGCCCGAATGCAACGCGGTTGAACATATTGCACCATACCGTCATCTCCGATCGATGATGATCGCCTTTTGGGCACACCATTATCTTAAAAGGTTTCTTACCGTACTCGCCTTTGGAAACCCGTTCTAATCGGGGACAGAGATGTCATACGTGTCACGAATGTGCCTTGTTGTAGTTGGCGAACAACAGTGTGTGTGTGTGTGTGTGCGAATTGAGTAATAATTTAATTACACCATTCGTTTCGCACAGAAGCAACCATCACCAGTCGCTGCTTGTTCGATCATATGTTGCCACATAGCATGTTGTGTCCTATTTTGCAGAAGGCTAGTGTGTGCTTGATTTCCTTGCACGGTACTAAGAAAAGTAAAAGCTTCTATTAGCCAACGCAGCATCTACAGGAACTCAACAAATGTCTGCAAACTATAGAAAGCATAGCTCTTTTTTGAAGCCACAATTTAATTCGTTACGATTGATTATTTTGTATACGCAAATGATGCAAAATTATCAGTAAAACAAACAGTCACGACCAATTAAAGGCAATTAGGGGGAAAAATGATAACTCCACAATCAATCAGCAACAGGGAGCCCGCTAATATGTCCAATCATGCGTTTGCATTGTCCGTCGCGTGTTTATCTCTCATTTGCTATGTCCATACAGAGCAATGTTTGCGTAAAACGTTAGACGCTATTTACACCCCCTATTGCGGGGGAACGCTCTGAACTACCCAGGTTTGAATACACAAATGAGGTGCTAACTGAAAAAATAACAGGCGCTTAAAACTGGTGTTTTGTTTGAAGTTGTATTCACACAGCACCCAAACAATGACCAATCGTTTTCGATTGAGTTCGAAATTGGTTTATCGAAAAATGGAAAATTTTGGTGCTACGGGTCGAGTACCTCATCCATGAAGCTTCAGTCCAGCTCCAGAAACTGTTGTCCAATAGGTCATTGTGATTCAATAACACGAGCCGTGCGCGCTTGCGCCATCAAGGTTAATCTTAAGCGACGTGTTCTCAGCACGTCCGCCCGGGCAAACGGAACGGCACGGAGCAGCGGGCTCAATTAGTACGCTTGACGAGTTTTGTGCAGGTTCCAGTTAAACGAGTTCTCATTGCACCCGCATTGACATGCAAATAATGGTTGCGGTATCTAAAAGCGAGCTGACGACATACTGGAGCAGACTGGCCAACGTCTGAGCGTTTCGTTACTGCTTCCAGCCATCGGCCACCCTTGCCGTTGACCTTGGGTCTGGGTCGACCAGCTTACTCTGTCATGGTTTACCTTGTACTGTTCAATTGAGCAGCTTTCGGAAAGTACATTCCAGCAATAATAAATGAACGCTTTGATAAAGAAAAGGAAATTCCGCTTTTTTGGTAATTACCAATTTTCAGATGAGGCTAGCATCAAATCGTTAATACAGTCCCATGCTTGAAATGGCAGGGAACTTTCGGTGTGCATTCGTACTTATGAAATTTGCCTTTTGGGCTTCTCATCGTTGCTGGGTGAAAGTAGCAGTTCGCATTACCTGTTACCCGAGAGACGGTCACGAGAGATGGCTGCTTAAACGAAGACTAGCGGCACAACGGCGGTGCAAATTAAGTTACCATATATTTCGGCTCATTCCACGCTTGAGGTGCTCGATTTGATAGCCAAATCGAAATTGATCGACCGTTGCAAATCGGTCGCTTCCGCAATCGATTCGGTTCGCTGCCGCTCTTTCAAACTTAATGTATGCGAAAAGTGCCCGCTTGCTCGTCCACTCCTATTACTCTCACCACTTTCCCAACCCCCCCCCCTCGTATATCTCGCACACTAAACGCACACGTTGCTTTATCTACACCCGCCTACAGATAACCCTCCGGATCGTAACAATGCGAGCGGACGGTCCCTTGCGTCGGTTCTGGTCAGCGTTGACGCGGAAGAAACAGAACGAAGACGATGGGTCGGAGTCGAAGCTGGCCCGCGTCCTCACACTGCTCGATCTGACCGGGCTCGGTGTGGGCAGTACGCTCGGTCTCGGTGTGTACGTTCTGGCCGGTTCGGTGGCACGCGAACAGGCCGGTCCGGCCGTCGTCGTCTCGTTCCTGGTGGCGGCCGTCGCTTCCGCCATTGCCGCCCTGTGCTATGCCGAGTTTGCTGCCCGTGTACCGAAGGCTGGCTCCGCCTACGTCTACAGTTACGTGAGCATCGGCGAGTTTACTGCCTTCACGATCGGTTGGAATCTGATTCTGGAGTACGTGATCGGTAAGTAACTGGGAGCCGGGGGGTGTAGTGTGCGATCGGGGTGCATTGTTCGCTCACTGTCAGCTCTCGTCGTTTTTGCCCACCTTGCAGGCACGTCCAGCGTGGCCCGTGGCATGAGCGGCTACATCGACTCGCTGGTGGACAACAAAATTAGCAAAGCGATGCGCGAAGCTATGCCGATCGATGTCGACTTCCTGTCGGACTATCCGGACTTTTTCTCGTTCATCGTGGTGCTGATTCTGGCCGGCCTGCTAGCGTACGGCGTGAAGGAATCGACCCTGATGAACAACATCTTCACTGGCGTGAATCTTATCGTGATCGGTATTGTGCTAGTTGCGGGCGGCATCAACTGCGATCCAGACAATTGGACCATCGATCCGAAGGACATTCCGCCGGGCTACAATGGTGGAGCGGGCGGGTTTGCACCGTTCGGCTTTGCCGGTATCATGGCCGGTGCGGCCAAGTGCTTCTACGGGTTCGTCGGGTTCGACTGTATTGCAACGACCGGTGAGGAGGCGAAGAACCCGGAACGCAACATCCCGCTCGCCATCGTGATCTCGCTCATCATCATTTTCCTTGCGTACTTCGGCATCTCGACCGTGCTGACCATGGCTCTGCCCTACTATCTGCAAGACCCGGAAGCACCGTTCCCGCATCTGTTCGAGTCGATCGAATGGCACGCCATCAAGTGGATCGTCTCGATCGGTGCAATCTTTGCGCTCTGTACCAGCCTGCTCGGTGCAATGTTTCCGCTTCCTCGCGTCCTGTACGCCATGTCGTCGGACGGCATCATCTACAAGAAGCTACAGACGGTCCACCCGAAAACGCAAACTCCTGTGCTGGCCACTTTGCTGTCCGGGCTGTTGGCGGCGATCATGGCGGCCCTGTTCAATCTGCAGCAGCTGATCGATATGATGTCGATCGGAACGTTGCTAGCCTACACGATCGTAGCGGTGAGTGTGCTGGTGTTGCGCTACCAGTCGGAGGAACTGCTCGGTAGCTCGGAAGTCAGCGTGACCGTGCCGGAGGTGATTCGGCAGCTCGTCAATCGCGAGCGTCATCAAGCGCCGACGAAGCTGTCCTCGGCGGTGGTCAAGTTCAGCGTTTGCATTTTTGGTGAGTGGGCAAACCAAAAAGGCCTCATTGGTTTTTACTATTACTATCCCATTCTTTATGTTTGATTGTCCACTTTACAGCTGTGTTCGTCTGCGGTGCATGCGGCATTCTGGTACCGGCCGAAGATTACATTAACGGTGACTACCCGGGCGTCATCGCAGGACTGGCGGTGCTCGTTGCCCTGCTGGTCGGGCTGTTCGTTGTTATTTCCCTGCAGCCGACGGACAAAATTAAGCTTACGTTTAAAGTGCCGCTAGTGCCGCTGCTGCCACTGATCAGTGTGTTCTTCAACCTATACCTCATGTTCCAGCTCGACTCCGGTACCTGGATTCGTTTCAGCGTTTGGATTGTCGTCGGATACTTCATCTACTTCAGCTACGGAATCCGCCACTCGATAGAGGGCGAGCGGTTACTCACGAATGCGGAGCTTGCCGCCTCCAAGGCGAACGGCATCGACAATACCGGGTACGACGGTGCGTCCGACATGGTGGATCAGAAGGATCCGGCAAAATTCCAAGGTGCACCGATGTACGTGATTGCAAACGAATCAACGTAGGGGTTGCGTTCGTTACTCGCAAAGTGCGGCGTCAGTATTATGGCAGCGTGAGCAAGATTCCAGCGGGCTGCATCAATGGCGGCCCCAATTTTCATGATAAGCATTAGCTAAGTACAAACGAAAGTGAGAGCAAGCAAAACAAAACAAACGACCTAGTGCGTACCCGGACCAGGCGAGCAAATCCGCACTAAAAGTGATTGTGATAATTATTGCATACTAGTTGTTTAAGGATCTAAATAGAGACATTTGACATAAGCAGCTCAGTGTCAATTTGAAGAAAAAGTCGGTTTCATTGCTCGTATTGCTTTCCAATTCGCAGTTTACATCCACAATCCACGTCCATTCATTCTCCCATGAATTACAATATATTTTTTCCGTTCGGGGCATGATGAAATCACCCGTACTTCCAACAATTCCTGTCTCACTATCGAAGAAATGTCCTCCAGACTAATCTTCTTAAAGTAAGTATTGTTGGGCATCATGTTATTCTCGCTTCTTCGCCTACGATAACGTCGATGACGAACGAGACGAGCAATAAATTAATCCATACGCACGCGCTTGCTGTAACGATTTACCGTGTAATTGAAGTGTCATCAGTTTGTTCCGATAAGCAGCCGACGCATACCGTGTCCGCATTATTGGTGTACCATTGTTTGTGGGTGGTATTAGGGCACGAAAAACTCATTCATCAACTGCTGGGCCAAGTTCATTAGCAGGAGCTTACAGCGATGACGAAATTGTTGCTCGTTGATAAGACGCAATATATATAACAGCTGAAATGAAAATTTGATTGTAAATTGATTCGTAATAAATGATACCTTTGTATCGAAATACATCTGTGTTAAAATAAAAAAAGGTAAATTGATAGCTTTAGGACGTGCGCTGACTGAGATAGCGGTCACATTTATGTTTTCGCCTATGGTTATGCATTCCGCATTACACTATGCAAGTTTAGATCGTCATATTGGCAAAATCTCAAGAATCACGTCTACACATAAACATGCCGCACACCTCTCCTCATCCTCTTTCTCTTATTACTCCTCACATCCCTTCGGAGCACCTATCAAAACAGGCGAGAGTGTGGAAGTGGATAAAAATTTGCATCCGGATATAAAAAAGTGTGGGGAGGTGGCACGTCTGTTGACCACACCAGCCACATACGCCATTCGCGTCAGCTGAGCGCAGATCGGTTCCCGGTGTGTTTGTGAAACAGGTCCTGCCTTAACTGATGCTATACACGCTCGAACTATACCTTGTTTCCCATTTCGCTCTGAAAATAGTCTCAGTCTCAGTCGTCGAGTGGTAAATATCGCGTGCACATTGTCCACTGCTGCCGTGGTAAAAGATTGAATTCGCTATCCTTCTTTCCCGTTGAGAGTACACGCGTGTCGATTAAAGGTTTGCAAGCTTACCCGCAGCTCAAAGTGACGTTGGACTACTTTTGAATTTTTGCGTGCGCGAAGAGTTTACTCTGCTATCAACAGTGACGGATATAGAACGTTACTAAGTGATGCTTAAGATTTATTATTAACATTCTTCAAAATTTATGTGAAAAGTGTCGAAATTCAAGGGAAAATGTGACCTTCTCCACTGGTGCTTTTGCAACTCCCACCCATGCGTTATTACATTACCTATGATCAATGTTACATAAATGGCACATGACGGGAGTAACAGTTAACGATGTGCGGTGAAATAAAATGAAAGAATCCGTTTTTTTTTTTGTTTTGTGCTCAAATAAATCTTGCTAGCACGAGTTTATTATCAAACCGTGCGTCAAACCGCCGAAGAGGAAAACACACAATGGAGACGCATGGTGGCGCACGTTTTTGATCTTTTTTCTCTCGCGCTCCCGGTTCTAGTGAGCAATTCTTGGAAACCGAAACAGAACATGTAACAATTTGACAGATCGCTAGCTGAAACACGCGTTCAGCGATATTGCATCAATGTAGGCGTCGTCTTTTACGATGGAGGGCGGGAAGCCGGTCCCACCTTATGGGTATCCTGGTTTTTATTTACTGTTTTCTTTTCTCTTTTTCTCTTTTCTGTATTGTTTTGAAGGTCTCGCTTGCCAAAATACGCGGCATAACGAAGATTTGAAGATTGTAGTATAGTCGCTAGAAGCACGGGAAGCACGATGTGATGCTTCGATTTCATCTCGCTAAAAATAGTGCAATTATTTACAAACGAATTCAAATCATGAAACACCACGCGACCATCACTGGTAGCATCGGTGTTTCGCACGGTTTATTTGCCACTTGGCTGGCTTGGTATCAAGCGGTGTACAGGTACATATTTGCAAATCTTAGACCTTCACCAAAAAACGGACGAAATATGCCCGGTACTTTACCCTAGGTCAATGGCACCAAGAACCACCTAGGGATGCCCATGGTTTATTTTTTGGGAGGGTGGGCGTATTAAAATAAATTAAAAACGGTTCTCCTTGATGGCAATTGCACCGATGACAGGCAAGGAATGTGTACGGGAACGGCAGTGCAACACAGTCAGCGGTGGCGCATAAATCGGCCGCGAACGCATTTTAGCATTGCGACACAGTGGCACCGAAACGTTCACCGATCGAGACGAACGGCAGGCTCATCCGGCCCATACCGGCCGTTACTCGTATAATATGCGTGTGTTTCAAATTGTCACTGCATTTATTCTGTTGTTATGACAAATCCATTCGGATGGAGAGGATTTTGCAGGGAAGATACAATGTTTATATTGTGACGAGTTTGCAGAATTGGAGCAGTTGCGAGTATGGTGTTTTTTGTTTTCTTTCGCCGATAGAGACGTTGGCTAGTTTGACATGAGTGATCTAACAAAGAAGCTCATTGTCGGGGTAGGGAATGAGGACATGCGAGAACTATCGACGTAGTAATCGATTCTAGAACTGCGCTGTCCGCCTCGTGAAAGGGATGCTGTTGCTTTTCTATCCGTTTGTCGTTGAGCTAAATGAATGGTATGACAGGATGGTACAGGAACTATGCCAAAACGCAAAAAATGTGGTCAAATCAATATTGGTCCTATACCGTTTACGTCATTTTCAATAATAGTTCCAATACACGGTTCGGTTCATCTAAAAAAAAGAAAAAAAATGCGAAAAGGAAAAATTGTCGTGGAAGGCAAGTTAACTGTATTGTATAATTAAGAGCCCCTTTCTTTGACTATTTGCTAACTGTGCTAGTATACTAACTGTGCTAGATTATTACGTATTCACTTTGTCCTTATATGAATTACGCAGATTGCAAAATTCTACAAATGAATTATTTGACACGCTCTTTTCTGAAATAATGTTATTTAAATGAGATGGTGTAACGAATATTGTTTTTTTTTTTTTGAAAGCATCATCCAGGAGGTTTCTGGTAAAAACATGAACTCAAAGCCCTGTACATTATTTGGGATTTATAAAAAAATGCATTTTTATCTAATGCTTTAAAAACTAATTATTAGTTTTTATAAGTTTATTAGTTTAATAATTATAACCATAATTATTCTTCTTCTCTTCTTCTTTGGCACAACAACCGCTGTCGGTCAAGGCCTGCCTGTACCCACTTAGTAAAGTGAGCTTGACCTTCAGTGACTTATTGTTACCATAGCAGGATAGTCAGTCCTACGTATGGGGGCACGGTCTATTCGGGACTTGAACCCATGACGCACATATTGTTACGTCGTACGAGTTGACGACTGTGACGACCACCAGACCGGCCCAACCATAATTATTACTTATAATTAAAAAATGTATAAATGAATAATTAAATTAATAAACAAATAAATAAATAAACACATGCATAAAGAAATAAATAAATTAATAAATGAATAAACAAATAAATAAATAAATGAACAATTAAATATATATATATATATATATATATATATATATATATATATATATATATATATATATATATATATATATATATATATATATATATATATATATATATATATATATATATATATATATATATATATATATATATATATATATATATATATGAATAATTTATAAATAAAATCAAATTTTGTCAAATCAAATAAATAAACAATTTAATAAATATGAATAATTGATAAATAAAATCAGATTTTGTATTCAAATAACGTGATTCGATACATGTACAACAAATGAAACATAAATTTCTTATTTTTACTTTGGCGGCTTGTCAATTGAATGTCGAAACTCTTCAATTACGAAGAACTTTTTTATTTATTGGTTAATGAAAATGCACACGATTAATTATTAAACTTACTTACTTATCTATTTTGATTTATGTTTTTACAAAAAAAAATACCATTGGTACTGGACCGATTTAACCACCGGTACTCAACTAATCCAGAACGGTCTACTATAAACAATAAATATTAAAGTTTTTACATTTTCTAATATTGTTCAATCATTTCTTACTTGCAGGTGACGTCGAATAAAACACATGGAAAACTTCTGGAAAGCTGTCAGTCGCAAAAAACCTAACAACGACGATGGAAGCCATTCGAAGCTGGCTCGTGTCCTGACCCTACTCGACCTCACCGGTCTTGGCGTGGGCAGTACGCTCGGACTGGGTGCGTACGTGTTGGCAGGTTCCGTAGCTTATGAACAGGCTGGACCGGGTGTAGTCATTTCCTTCGTAATAGCGGCCCTAGCAGCGGCCATTGCTGGGCTCTGCTATGCGGAGTTTGCATCGCGCGTGCCCAAGGCCGGTTCCGCCTACATCTACACCTACATTACGATAGGCGAGTTTGCTGCCTTTACGATCGGGTGGAATCTAATGCTGGAGTACATTATCGGTGAGTGAGATAAGCAGTGAGAAAATCACATTTTTTGATAACTGTTGTGATCATTCTGTTCACCACAACACTAGGAACGGCAAGTGTCGCGCGAGGCTTAAGTGGATACATTGACGCACTGATCGATCATCGTATGGGAAACGCCATCAAGGATGTGGTTCAGATGCGTGTGAGCTTCTTGGCCGAGTACCCAGACGTATTTTCCTTCCTGGTCGTGATAGTGATAACGGCCCTACTGGCGTACGGTGTGAAAGAATCAACTGTGCTGAACAATCTCTTCACCGGTGTGAATCTGATCGTCATAGTGGTCGTTTTGGTGTCCGTGGGCATTAAGGCCGATCCGGCTAACTGGGCGATCAAACCGGACGATCCAAACGTCCCAGCCGGGCTGGACATCGGGGCAGGCGGATTCCTCCCGTATGGCATCGCGGGCGTGATGGCCGGTGCGGCCAAATGTTTCTACGGCTACGTAGGCTTCGATTGTATCGCTACGACTGGCGAGGAGGCACAGAATCCTTCCCGGAACATTCCACTAGCCATCATCGCTTCGCTGATCATCATCTTTCTGTCGTACTTTGGTGTGGCGACCGTGCTTACGATGGCGCTGCCGTACTATCTCCAGGACCCAATCGCACCCTTTCCGCGGCTCTTCGATTACCTCGGCTGGCAGGAGATCAAGTGGATTGTATCGATCGGTGCAATCTTTTCCCTGTGCACAAACTCACTGGGCGCAATGTTTCCGCTGCCTCGCGTTCTGTACGCTATGTCGTCGGATGGTCTCATCTTTAAGCAGTTGCGGACTGTCCATCCAAAGACTAAGACACCACTGTTGGCCACGATTCTTTCGGGCCTGTTTTCCGGTACGATGGCGATGCTGTTCAATTTGCATCAGCTGATCGATATGATGTCGATCGGAACGTTGCTAGCCTACACGATCGTAGCGGTGAGTGTGCTGGTACTGCGCTACGAGCAAAATACCAACTTTATCGTGAGCAGTCAAACGAAGTCGTCAACAGTGATGAAACAGCTGTTCAATCTCACCTGCCTGACGGTACCGAGCAGCTTATCGTCCGATATTGTAAAGGTGTGCGTGCTTATTTATGGTTAGTTTCCTAATAGAGCATTTTCATTAGAATCCAACATTATTAGAGCAATTTCAGCAACCTTTTTTTTTTGGTTTTTATTTACAGCTATCGTTATTAGTGTGATTAGCTCGATTCTTGCCCACGCGCAAGATTATCTCAACAGCTACAATCCACTATTCTGCACGCTTCTAGCGGCCATGGCCATTGTAGCGGTGCTGCTAACACTCATCATATCCTGCCAACCGACGGAAGAGCGACAGCTTACCTTCCGTGTACCGTTCGTCCCGTTCGTACCACTGATCAGCATCTTCGTGAACGTGTACCTCATGTTTCAGCTCGATGCGGCCACCTGGGTACGGTTTCTGGTGTGGCTGGTGGTAGGCTTTATCATCTACTTCTCCTACGGTATCCGTCACTCGGTGCAAGGATCTGGCAGTCAGACGCTTTCGGAAAGTCAGCTCGACATCCCATTCGCTATGTTTACCACGGTGAAGCAGTAGAGGGGGCCGATGATCGCATTCCGTGGGAATGGAGCAGCTAGGCAAGCACATTTTCATACACTCAAGACATTAGGCTACGCTGGTAGAAGGCAAGTTGCATCTAGATTTAGTTTGGTAGGCTGCAGTAATCTAGTCATTCTATGTTTAACCCAATGTGCACATTCGCCCGCTTTTGTGCAAGAGATTGCTAAAAGACAGAGCATTAAAAGTGAACCGTTTTAGGTTAAGTAAACTCCAGGTTAGGGAATATCGTTCCTGTTCGACTTTTATGGATCACTACATGCTTTTCGGGAAATGTTTAGTATGTGGTCAGTAATCATTGTTAATGGTAGAAATAATAACTAATCTAGAAAACAAAGCTATTTATTATTTCATTGTTTTAGTGTTCTCATTTACCACCGACAGGCCTCAATAAACTGTTGAGTTAAGGAATTGTTCATGTTTTTTTCTTCTGTTCCATTATTTCATCAAACTTACAACAAAGTATTTTGATTTCTTGCTATAATCAACCAAACAATACTAAACGCAAAATAAACTTACGCCCTATGTTACATGAACTCGTAACACAAACCAAAACACTTTAGTACTGAAATGGAGTGCAGCGCGAACAAAATTAGGTCATCTCACGGTTCAAGCTCACTTCTCCGTGTCGGCCCTTGATGAGCTCGTGTATGTGCCAATGATCTTACTCTGAGTCCCTTTGCGGACGGTACGATCCAGCTGCTGTCACGTCACTAATCACGCCACAACCATTTCCCCCATTCGCTCATGCTTTTGGCGGTGCGATAATGTCAACGAATGAAAAATATGCGTTGCACTGTAGTACACAGCTTCCTAATGGGTTCTTGAGCAGTAACGTGATGACGAACAGATGTGGTAGAAGAACCGACGTCAAGGTTACACGCTCGTGTATGTAAAACGTTACTTTCTCTTTCGGTGTCAATGTCACGCTGCTCGGCCCGCGTCTTGGATGGGGCAGATTAATCGGCCAATATACATTTGCCCATGCGGTTCATCACACAGGGAGAATGTAAATCAAGGCGGGAGCAGATTAATTTGCATGGGAATTGATGATTCGTGCGCATTGTTTTCATTCTCACGGCTAGCTCGGGCTAGCGATAAACGCCTGAATGTATGCTATGCTAAGCGCATTGCAATAGAGCAGAGAAGGCTGCTATGATGACACGTGTGTTACATTTTGAAATGTAACGGTTATTTATGATTTATGTGTATGTAGCAAAGGAGTGGTGAATTACAATAAATTTTAAAATTTGCAGCAATGCTACGCTTTTCAAATATAATATATAATTTTGCACTAAACGATCTACATACACGGTGAGCATAAACTTATCTCCTAACCAGTTGCGAACGCGTGGAAGCTGGCCTCCATTGCGCTAACCTTGAATTGTTTCATCGTACCTCGCACCCAATCAGGCAATAACAATCAACACTTACACTCTGAACTCTACCGGCCAGATCGGTAGTGCAATGCCAGTCGGTGCTATTGACTAGAGCAGGGAGTTCTGAGTTCTTACAGATAAGAGTAATCTGAACGGTCAGTGGGTAAGCAGAGAAAACAAAAAACAACAAATTTCCGCTCACTAGGAAGCCATAGAGGATGATCACTGAGAGAGGAAACCCCTAAACCGCATACTACCACCGTAACGTTGAGAGCGAGAGAGCGGGCAAGACTGTGGCCAAGCATCACCGCACCGGTACTACTACGGTCGGTTGAGTGCAATGCGTTATTCCAATCGAGACGTTGCGCGCGCCAGTCACTCGCCAGTTGGTTGTGCTCCGTCCTCATCGAAGGCAGCTGGACCGTGTGACACAAATAAAAGAAACAAAAGTGTGCTTTAAGCTTGATTATGGTTTGGACCATCGGTGACAGTCGGTGAGCGGCATTCGCTTTGTCCGGCCGTGTATTAAGATGCGCAGCTTGCTCGGTTAGCTTCTGTTATTTAATCATTAAGAGCAGTAGTGCCCATATGACTAGTGCCTCCAAATGTAAGCAATAAAACCTTTTACCAGGTGTAAATGGTATAGTGTCGTAGTAGATAGTGATTTTTCCAGTGAAGTCAATATTATAAGCATTACAGTGTTAGCCGTTTTGAAAGTGTTGCATTTGATGAGTGTGTTATTTTATAACGTGCTATGTGTATCAGCTGATAATGAACAACCCCAGGCATTGTGGTCCCTGGTAGTGAGTGATAGGGGTTTGCTTTGATTGCCCCTGTATTTGAAGTGATGTTTATCATTAGTCACCAGTGATAAGAAACAGTGGTGGCTTTTTTTTCCTACGACACGAAGAAGAGTAAAATCGACAACGTACATCCGTAGTGGCGCTAGTACAGGTTATTTATGAATAACCTTTGATTTTTTCTAAGTTTTTTGTTGTTACTGAAACGACGTCTCTCGACCTATAAGCTATCCTGAGTTTGGATTGTGAGCTGATTTATTTCTTGGTAAGTATGATCTTTACTATTCCTAACTTTAGAAGATGGAGTATATTTTAGGAAAAATCCACCAGGAAGGAATAGTTTACCTGTCTTACTAACTCACAAGATACTTCTTCCCCGAGACAAAAAAAAACCGCAACCGAAACGACTTATAAAACCACACGTACAGTGTTATTGTCTACATGAAATAGGACCTCGACGGCTCTTATCAAACTGTTTCCAGTCCATGCTAACAAGCATGTTGATTGGGGTGTAGGAATGCCGGTCCTTTCAAATCACGACAACCGCTACGCAAACCTTCGCTGGCCCGCTGCCTTTACCGTGCAGCACACTGCGAGATGTAACAACAGGTGTGCGCCAAAGATAAAATGATGCGCACAAACAACAATACTTTACTATTCAGTGTTTAAATACAGAAGAATCTTAAGAAAACATTTAAAAATAACTATTTTGCTCATCGTTCAATGTGCTTTACAACAAAGCTTTTTTTTGTTTAATGTGTTTTATATGGTCATTACATTATATCTTTAACATGATACAACCACATTGCTGATTTGTCGCTCGCAATAATATGAATCAGCCGATGATATCGGTTCTGGTGCAACTACCTGTTTCTTATCTCAAAAGACGCTACTCTCGTGAGAGATTACGATTAGGGCTAATATGGCTCGTATGTCATCTGTTGTAAGAACACGGTGGGGGAGGTATGGAGCCATTACACAACGCCATAAACCTATTGATTCTAGACGTAACACGCTAGAATGAAGATGTGTTCCACCTAGCTTCGCTCGAGTAGATGCTTTATATAGTGCGATTAACTGATAGCAGCTTATGTGAATGTGTGTATGTTTCAACACTTAAAACTGAGTAGCAAAACATGCAGCTAAAACATTCAACAGTTTTGTCCAGAAAATTAAATAGAAATCACTGTATCCAGTGGGATTAAGTCCAAAAGAAGGTGTACACATGTAAACGACCCTTACGGAAACCATACAACTGATACCAATGTAGGTCAAAAAGTTTGTCTTGTGAGGTATTTTGCCGTTTGCTCTTATATTCTACCATACTTTTTTTTTGTTTTTTTTTTTTTGTTCCTCACTTATTCGTCCCTTTTTGTTTCAAACATCAACATCATTCTTTTGTGTCAATTTAGTTGGGCACACCCTACGATCTCTTTAAAATTTAATGATCACTTAAGCCTTTCCTACGTTTGATACTAATAGTGCGCTTTGAAGATCTGTTTCATTTTCAATGATTTCGTGGAAATGTAAACTGAAATTCGTTTAAAATTTGCTTGTTTTTTGAAGATTTTAATATCAGATAGATCTAAAATTATCTAAATTTTATTCACGGTTTACCATTTACACAGGTCACAGTAACTTTTCCAATTTAAGAAACTGGTGAAACAGTAAAAATGTTTCAGCGATTTAGTTTTGTTTTGTGTGGTTATTTGGGATGCATTTTCTGATAATAAGAAAACAATTGATAAAAATACCTATGGACTAAAAAGTGTGTGGCTAAAAAAGGACCTATAGAACATTTTTTGAGCTTCGCTTTGGAATTTACGACATTTAATAAGGTTCTTAATAAAACCATTGAATTTAAAATTTAAACCATTTTACTTTTGAGAAAGTAAAAATTATTTCACACAATACCGGATTTGAAATATTTAGCTTTTTCTTCACTTAACCAGTTGGTCATTTTCGGGTTTCTTTCTCATTTAACCGGAACACAAGTTTAAACGTTTTAGACTTCCTCAAACAAAAAGACTCTCTAAAAATACATATACAGAGGAGCAATACGTTCAGAGCCTGGAATAGAACGCAAGAGATGAACAAAAACGGTAATGTGAAGAGAGTGATGTGCAAAACAATATACAATATTTGTATTGCATTTCCTATCATATAAATGTGTTAGTCTGTTGCAAAATATAGAGCATATAATGTTAATAAACATGCTGAAAATATTACTTATTCCTTGAAATGAAATATTGGCATAATAGGGTTTCAGATGGATTAGTAGTGAAAGTGTGTTCTAAAAATTAACGTAAGTTTTTTCATTTTTTTCACAGTTGAGTGAAAGCTGAAAATTTTGCTAATGGCAAATGTTTTCTGTATTTATATTCCTCTCATTAAATACAGTATGAGCTGTATTAACGTATAAGCTTATCAAACATCAGTTTTGTTTGTATTATCGTTTGAATTAATTAGAGTTAGAGTTTTAAAAAGTTAGAAAAAATATCTAGTTGTAGTAAACGGTTATTGTATATCTCCCTTGGTTGGAAGTTCACCAATTAATAATCACCAATTACATAAAGCAACATCAAACGAGCTGTAACAATCCCATCTTTAATTGTATAAGCTTTTGAATGAACACATTATGCTGGCAATTCGTAACTCTACCTTTTTCATTTCTTTTGTCAATGAAAAACGCACATAAATGTTAACTTTAAAGGACCTCCTACTTTTGCCCTTCTCCTTTTTCCTACCGATTCAGTTTAATGAAGCGAACGAAAGTTTAGATTGAGCCAGATTGGATAATATCAATCCCTTTATCAATAATCATATCGACCAGTGGACGGAGGGGTTTTGGTGCCCGTTTTTGCACTTATCCTCTTCCCATTCCTATTTTCACGGTCATTTGACTTCAAACAGTCTCCGCCGATCGGTGCAACCGGTGTGCTCTGCTGGATTTTTTTTTTGCGTTTTCGGATATCGAGCGGGGCTGGTGGCAGCGATTGGACCGCCCTTATCGACGTCCACGAATTGCCTTTACCTTACTGCACACGCGTGCATCTTCCAAGGGAGTCTTGAACGCAAGACATATCGTTGGCGGGCGGCACATCGTGGTAACATCGATTATGCGTGCAGTGACGCGAACCGTTGCGCGCGAAAGTGAAGGAAAAAGGAAAGAACCGCTAAACTTACTTACTTGCCCTCGACTAGCCGGGCGCCGGGCACTGTTTGCTGCTGTTTTTCTTTACAAACACATAAACCCATACAAACACACACTCACACCGTCACACGCATTCAGGGTGGAAAGTGTAATAATTAACGCGCAACGCATTCCGCGCCCATTGGCCAGCTACCCCTCCTTCGACACTCGTTTAGGTTTCGTGAGTTATCGGATTAACACAAATGCGAGACGCGGAGGGTTCACAAAACCACCGACGTGCTTGCGTGCATTTGAAAGTGAACAGTATACGATTGATCTGTTAGCTATGGTCATGTGACTGGAATCGGTAGAATCGGATGTCCCTTAGGCTTGAAAATGCAAGAATACGTGGTAATTTGGCAGAATTTCATCATCTTGCATCTCACAGTCGATCCATGCGGGCTAAATGTAACCTCCAAAATTTGCTTCTACACCCCATACCCAATTATCAACCCTTACCGTGCATCACACGCAATGTATAACACACCGCTCGAAAGCCGAGTTTGCACGCGGGTTTGCTATCGTGCTTAGCGTTATCACGCTTAATGTTGGTAGCGCACCGTACGATCGCCTATTAGCGCAAACGCTTACCTTCCAGTAGCAGCAGCAGCAGCTCTTAACAACACACTAGACAACACGAGGTACAAACAAGATGCGCAATGAAAACAAAAACCGTAAATACAAAATTTAATTGAAAACAAAACAACCCCGAAGCCCACGAAGCAGCTGCACTCCACGCGTCGTTGCAAATTGGCAACCTTACTCTCTTGATATTGAACGTACCGCTTTGTGATAATGGCAATGGTTGAGTGCATCTTATACCTACGCGCAAAAACATAGCACATGTGAAGCTGTGCGATGTGTAGTAGGTAAGTAGGCTGTTTTGGCTCCGTTGTCATACTGTTGCTCAGCAAAACGATGCAATTCCCTTTCCCCTTCATTTGCCCATCCCACTTTTCCTCCAATGCCCTTGCTCACTCTCTTGAAACCGCCGCCTAACCCCCCCCCCCCCCCCCCCGTAGATCGGTTCGCGGTTCGCGTATGCGTTCGTCTTAATTGCAGGGGGAAACCAAAGCCCGCGAACCGTATCACACGATGATCGCATAATTGACGGTTGCGGTTGAAGAAGCTCCAGTGACCTAACGAACAGTCGCAACCGAAGAAGTGTATGCGACCGGAACTGTCACCGTAGCCAGATGCAAAGCGAAATGACCCAGTGATAAGAAACAGTCAATCATTTGCGAACAGATATTGTGCAATCCGCGCGAAGTATGTTTGCTATTAGAATGAAAAGTATTTAGAACACACCGGAACGGTGTCAAGGACGCACGGGTTAGCTCTTTGGGGCTGCCGGTGGTGATGGTACACTATCAACCGGGTCGCAATGTCGCTTGTCTGTCGAGTGTAGAATTATCATTAACATAAGGGCATTTTTAAAGCCTTATCATTGCCCTGTGTGATTGTGGTGCTGGCACTTGAGGTGGACGTTAGAAGATACGGCGTATTTGACTCATCGTGTATTCATTTTCTCCATTGCCTAAATATTTAAAAAAAATCATTTTCTTATTGTTTGAAATAGAAGAGCAGAAAAAGATGTACTAATTCAATAAAGTCATTAGCCTTGAGACATTCAAAATAAAATTCGCACACATTCCAGTTTGCTTTTGTTTTGTACACGTCCGGGTCGCATCTTTGTGCCCAATGGTACGATTCTCTCCATCCCAGACGCGTCCTTCACGGATGACTGTAGGTCGGAAAAACAAATTGCACTTCTTTTTGGACACATCCTTTCGTTCGGCATTTGCTCTTCTTGACCCTGCCGCGATCGCGTAGCGTGATCTTGACTTCCATTTAGCTGCAGCATGGCACAAAGCGGCAGTTGAGCATATACCGGGCAATTATCAGCAAACCCGATGTCGCATGGCTACAAACTGACCACCTCTAGCGTACAGTTCTTATAATCTAATCATTGTACAGTGTGTTTGTGTTTGTATTTTCTAAAGAGAACCACCTAGACAATAACATGACGACACATCCACACATTGTGCAGCTTTTACTTGGTAGCCGGCAACACATACCGCAAACAAATAATGAGAGTGAAAGTGATAGAGGTCTTATCGCGGTATGCAAAATGGATGATTTCATCCGTTTAATAGACCCCGAGACATTCCGTTTGAAGTTGACATTGTCTGCAGGTCATCTCAGCAGGAACACAAGTAGCTGGTTTGCTGGAAATGCCCAATGAGTGACACATTGGACACATTGACGCATCTCATTAGTAGATCCCCAGCGAAGATTTACCGGAAGATTCCATTATCAACTAGGCCCCCCCTAGCTCCCGGGCAAAGAAAGCAAACGAATAAGGGGAAAGCATATTATTTCCTTATAGGAGTTCTTCGCCTATTTTCGATCGGGATCGGTTGTGCGTATCAATCGAGCTTTAAACAGCTGATAGGATGAGACACAGTCTGTAACGTTCGCCCGAAACGCATCACGTGCCAATTGCCGTAGCTCCCGTGCGGGGCCGTGGCGTAGTGAACGACGACACTGGTGTATGATATTTTCTGCGGCGGAGGGCAGGTGATATGGCAGCATGCCAATCAGTGTAGATAACCTAATTGAAGATATACGTTTGCAAACACACCGAACCGAAAGGGGTGACAAAGTCTGATAGGCAATTGAATTTCTTGTTGCTTTTCTTCTTGAACAGGTACCCATGATAACGACGTACCAAGACGGGAAAGCAACTTACGATAAGGCGCAGAAGCGTTTGTGACCGTGGAGCAGCAACGACCGACAGCAGCGGCAGCAGCAGCAGCAGTATCGAGGACGATCTTGCAGTGAGGCACAGTTTCCAGAACCACACTGTTGCTCCCTCCTGAGCCGGACACCTACCCCTTTGTGGTGGTCCCACTGCGTAGCGCAGTAGTGTTAGTACGACCATGGCCAGTCCTTCATGTTGGCGCATTCTGACCCGCAGGAAAGTGCTCTCCTTCGATGGGAGCTCGGAGAAGCTGGGCCGGATACTGAATACCTTTGACCTCACGGCGCTCGGTGTGGGCGCCACGCTCGGGGTCGGTGTGTACGTGCTCGCTGGCCATGTCTCGAAGGATCAAGCTGGTCCGTCGGTCGTGCTGTCGTTTTTGATTGCAGCGGCGGCGTCCTTTCTGGCTGGTAGGAGACACAATTTATAGAGCTGGCTCATTCTCCGCATCAGAACGGAACACTAACGAAGTATGTCTTGCAGGGCTGTGCTACGCTGAGTTCGGAGCACGCGTCCCCAAGTCAGGATCGGCGTACATCTACAGCTACGTGTGCATCGGTGAGTTTATGGCGTTCATCATCGGCTGGAACCTGATGCTGGAGTACATCATTGGATCGGCGAGTGTGTCACGGGGCCTGAGTCTGTACATAGACACGCTGGCAAACGATACGATGAAGACGCGCTTCCTCGAGGTGGCGCCTATCGAGTGGGACTTTATGTCTAGCTACTTTGACTTTTTCGCCTTCACTGTCGCGATCTTGCTTGGCAGTGAGTATAGAGACAGAATTAAGTGCGTACGCTACTTCAACATGCTCTAACGCCTTCTATTGCTATTTCGTCTTCCTCCACAGTCGCACTGGCATTTGGCCTCAAAAAGTCTACCATGGTCAACAATGCCTTTACCGTGCTTAATCTCTTTATCGTGCTGTTCGTCATCATAGCGGGCGCCATTAAGGCTGATCCGGAAAACTGGCGCATAAAGCCGGAAAACGTGTCCAGCCTGTACAACGCGGGCGAGGGAGGCTTTTTCCCGTTCGGGTTCGAGGGAACGCTCCGCGGCGCTGCTACCTGTTTCTTTGGCTTCGTCGGGTTCGACTGCATTGCGACGACGGGCGAGGAAGTGCGCAATCCACGTAAGGCAATCCCGCGAGCGATCCTGTGCTCGTTGACGATCATCTTCCTCGCCTACTTCGGTGTCTCCACGGTGCTGACGCTCGTTTGGCCGTACTACAAACAGGACGTTAACGCTCCGCTGCCGCACGTTTTCAACGAAATTGGTTGGCACTTTGCCAAATGGATTGTGGCCATCGGGGGTATCATCGGGCTGGTGGCAAGCTTGTTCGGGGCCATGTTTCCACAGCCGCGTATCATCTACGCTATGGCACAGGACAGGCTGATCTTCCGGGTGCTGGGTGAGGTTAGTCCACGGTTTAAGACGCCCGTTTTTGGGACGCTCTGTGCAGCCATGCTTACCGGTACGTTGGGCGGTCTGTTCGATCTGAAAGCGTTGGTCAACATGCTGTCGATCGGAACGCTAATGGCGTACACGGTCGTAGCGATCTCGATACTCATTCTAAGGTAGGTATCATGAAACGTTATAACCGTTTCGCTATAACTGTACCAAACACGTGAAACTGTCTCCATATGCCAATCAACCTAATGTGTGCTCCATTACCGTTAAAGCAGTGAAACTTTGGAACGCCCACCCCCCTCTTCTTTTTTACGACAACCGAACATGTCAGCCTAATGTTCCACCACATCCATCGCTATTTGGCGGTGGCAACCTTCACCGAGTGAAATGAAGCCTGACTTGATGGTGGTATGGTTTGCTACTTGGCAGCTACTTGTTTTCATCACTCTTCTTTTTGTGTTTCGGAAGCTTTACGAAGCTCAAGTGTTTTATATTACATGCCATGCCTGCATCCCATAACGTGCTGTTTGCTTTTGGAAAATGGTCAGAAAGGAAGGAAGGAAGGTGCACCTGATGTGCTGTTTACTGCTGATTGAAGGTTCACACTAATTTTGACCTTGCGTTTTGGCGCAAAAAAAAACTTTTCCAAGCTCAATATTCAAAGCGCGTTATAATCGCGCCTATATATATATATATATATATATATATATATAATCGCGCCTATAAAACATTGATGTTGTGTGGGAAAAGCGAGGAACAAAACTCAAGTTTAGGTTGAAATCGTTATCTTCGTTAGCATCTTCACAATAGAGAGGGAAACGAAACCTGACGATGAAAATTAACGTCATCATTCGTGCTGATCGATGTATTTCCTGTGCTTATACTTCTCTGTTTCCGGCAGATTTTCCGAAAACCCCGATCCAGCCATTCCCTCTACCAGCACTCGAGACCCGTACGAGTCATCGAACCTACTGAAGGCACGTGAACGTGTTACCGGTTCCGCTTTCTTCAAGCAGCTGTTCAATCTGTCCTGCATTCGTTTACCGACGAACGTGTCCAGCAGTGTGGTCGGAGTGCTGGTGACAATCTACTGTAAGTTATACTTCCCATGCGGTAAGAGGTTTCAGTTTCAAGCGATTGTGTTATACCTTTTTTGTAGGTCTACTAGCGATTGCACTTTCGCTCACGATCTTCTACGCTAAAGACGCAATCTTCTACGATATGGAACTGTGGGCCTGGATACTGTTCGGAGTACTGCTCGGTCTGACGCTGCTTGTGCTGCTGCTCATCTCGATACAGCCACGGGAAAGGGCGGATGCACCGTTTCGAGTGCCGCTAGTGCCGCTGCTACCGGGGATCAGTATTTTTGTGAACATTTATCTGATGCTGATGCTGGACGTCTACACCTGGATACGCTTTGGCATATGGATGGGAATTGGTAAGAGTGCTTTTATGCCTGCTTTTTGGTATTATACTATATTTATACACTCACCTGCAACCTACAGCAGCATAGAAGTAGTAGTAGTAGTAGTAGTAGTAGTAGTAGTAGTAGTAGTAGTAGTAGTAGTAGTAGTAGTAGTAGAAGTAGTAGTAGTAGTAGAAGTAGTAGTAGTAGTAGTAGTAGTAGCAGTAGTCGATCAATTTAACTAAGCTCACTCATACAACACGCTAAATAGATCCCTTCGTCCTGTAGTGTAACCACTAACCTGTTTGCATGCAACCTTTCTTCCCTTCTCTTTTATACGTTCCCCGATTGGTTGCTTACTGCCAAATTTAATCGATGCATGCACCGTATCCCTTCATTGTTGGATTCCAATCACCTAGGACTAGTTATCTACTTTACCTGCGTTTGCTGTAACAAGCGGGCAGCGAAAAATCCCGATGTGCGTGTGCCACATTTCCCTCCCGTAGAGACCACTTCCGAAATGGGCTATCGAAGGAATGATGATGGTGAGGATGATGATCATACGGCAGATCTAGAAAATGGATCCGTAACAGTAACCGGCTCGGACCTTACTGTTCGCGAGCACACTAACTATCCTCAGCAGAATGGATACTATACACAGAATCTAAGCACAGCTATATCGGTTGAAACAGCCGAAAAGGAAGCACGAATGATGGAACTGAAACCGACGCTCCCCACAAAGGAGGTGGTCATTGCTCAGACTGTTTTAGCTGCTGCAGGTACTGTTTCCGAGCCGGAAGAGGAGCAGCGTCAAATGAAACAACCGAGATCGAACGCGTCAACACCAAAGAGTAGCTTCGATGAGATTATACCACTGTCCGAGGAAACGGTTCGTGGGTTTAAGGAAAAGGTTGAACCTAATGGGAAGGTTTACTTTGTGACACAGGAACAAGAAAGTGGTGAACAACGAGACAAACATAAAGTAATGCCACTAAGTAGTGGGGAATCCATCGAACCTGTCTCGATAACGGACGAGAAGGAAACTTCCCGAGCGATCGCGTTTTTAGATCACATACTAGACGATGAAGACACGCTACCGTCCGGCGAGGAAGGTCTCAGCTCGGGAAACTACATCCCCAGAACACCGAACGGTGATGATGAGTCGTTGGCTAGTCCCGTTTTTCGTGAGCAATCGGTCATTGCCGATATTCACCGGGCGGACGATAGTATCGTGGAAGTGCAACAGGAAATGGCTAAAGCCGATGCGGAAGAGCCTACCTCTACCTCAGTCAACGATCACCAGCCAGAGGAACAGAAAGTAGTGCAAGATATCAAGGCCGATTCTGATAAAGAAACGCAACCTCCTACGATAGTGATAGCTAGTGAAGATGGTCCCACCGATGTTGGAACCGATAAGCAGAAGGTAAAGCCACGTGTCATGTATATCGCGGGAATGGGAGAAGACGGAGCACCGGCACCGAAGGAGCTGACCGAAGAAGAGCAAGACTACATCAACTTCCGAGCGGCAGAGAAGGAACGGTTTATGAACCGGTTAAGCACGCTGCTCGTTAATCCAGTTAAAGCACCTCTAAAGCGTCTACAGCAGCCGGATGAGACGCGGCTGGAAGAGGAGCAAGACTATTCTGCCCGGCAAGAGGCCACGGTATCCGTGCCACCAACTGTACCGGGCATTAGCCGTTCCACCAGTGAACCGAGCTTCGTACTGTTGCGAAACAAGCTAAGTCACTCTAACTCCCCGCAGGAAAGCGAAACGGACGAACCGGAAGTCGACCGGGTACGATCCGAGTACAGCAGCGTGGTGATACCTCCCGCACCCAAGTTTGACGAAACGCTGTTCAACACTATCCGTGCCGGGTCAGTTATACCGGGCACACCGAAGAGTCCCATCCCGGCCGCACCCATCTTCGATCCGGTGCTGTTCAACACGCTCGGCAAAGGAAAATCCCAACGAGCATCGATTCTCCCAACGGAAGCAACACAACCAACAACGGGAGCGGTCCCGACACCGGCTGCAACTCCCACTGAGGGACAATATTATGAAGTGGAGTTGAAAAAGCTGAAACCTGTACCCAGCTCCACGACCATACTGGTCACCACTCTCAAACCACGCGATGAACCTACCAGCCCCGAACCGACTTCACCATCCTCCTCTAATCCACGCGATGCTTTCAAATCGCGGCTGGAGAAGATTCTACTGCGTGGACCGCTGGACGCAACGGGTCGCCCGAAAACGTTGCAACCGAGCATGATGGCAGCGGTCAGTGAAGATAACCTTCAGCGACCAATTGGTGAACAACAACCACCGGCATCCAGCACGGATTCGGGACTCAGTATGGGTTCGTCCAGCAATTCGCTAGCTCCCGCCACACCGCGGGATGCAGCAAAACCGCGGGACGAAAGCTTCCGTGACCGGGCGCGCGGGTTCGATACGGCGAAAAAGAAACAGAAGCTCCTGTTCGACGACGTGCTCAAGTCGATCAATCCCGAGACGCGTCCAAGCAGCATACGCAACTCGGTCGAGCATCGGGTGTCGTTCCGCAACTTCAAGGACGGTCTCAGAAAAACGGTACCACCGAAACAGTTTCTGCCCGACGCTTAGAGAGCGACACTGACTGTAGATTTGACGCTAGTCCCACCATTATTTTATCTCCCTTTATTAATCTGCCCGCCTGCCTGCTTACTGATGGTATGCTGTTAACATACGTACCCGTATCGTCTAACACCTTCTACCCTCTGCTCTGATCCGTAGTCGAGCTAACATGACACCATGCAACACCCTGGCATGCAAATCATTGTAACTCGTAACCCATCCACGACCTGCATGCATAACTGTATGATGTTCCTTCAATGCAATTGTTAACTTACCTTGTTTGTTTTTCGATGGTAGGATTGTCGCTGTACGCGTTCTATGGTTTCAAGAACAGCTATAGAGAAGTGTACGCCAGCCAGTTCGGGTGGACCAAGCTGAAGTACGTCCACTAGCGGCGCATGGAAGGCTGTCATTCGATTTAGTTTTTTTTTTTCAACGATTTGCTGATACAACCAACCATAAATAGGCTAGATACAGGAAGCGTGATATTTAAGCAGCATAGTTCCCATACCACCATTCCACCAACGTACCAACATGGCCATCGTTCAGGATCAGCGGAATAGGTTTATGTTAGTAGAAGAGGAGGTTAATGTGCAGCATGCGACTATTAGTAAACCGCGTGATATATTTTGTTTCACTGCAATTACTAAACTTGATTGTAATGTTCGAGCATTGTTGGTAAGCTAAACGAGGTACAAGATTTCGACGATCGGTTTGCCATGTTTGGTAGGCAGCATAGCATAGCATTAGATTTTGTATTCGTTTTGCCATAACACACCATTTTAAAAAGTGTGCACAAGACACGAGCTATAGAACCGAAGGCAAACCGAGTCGTTTGCGAAGCCCACGTAGGCTTCTGTAATGGCTGGATGTAGGAGAGAAAATCCAGTTGATTTTTTTTTTCAAAAATTGATTTTAATTTATTTACTGTGTGTAAATAGGCACACGGTTTACTCTAGTGTGAAAAAGGACCAGTTTAGTGTGACCACGATGTGTTAATTGATTAGCAGATACGTTTAGATAGTGCTCTATTCTACATAGGATAGGATGAGTGTAGGACTTAGTACGAGCCTGTAGTACGTGCTCAGTACTTCGAACGAAATTGGACCGCTTCACTCTATGGTACACTTCGAGACGCTATACGAAGTAACCTGAACGAGTGAATGGTGTATACGAAAATAAACGAACTACCTTGATCATATGCGATCGAGCAATGTATAAACACCGCACGGGAGCTACTGTTTTCTCTTGTGTACATATTCCCATCGTGTTCTAGGTAAGTTTATAAACTTTCTACAGATTATTGTCACGTTACACTGCAACACTGCTTTTGTTGTCGGAACAACCGTCGTCGGCCAAGGCCTACCTAAAGGTTTATCGTATGATCAAGTAAAAGTTTTGCAACGGTTTTCTATTCATGTTTTAATCACATTTCACGGATTCTTTTTTATTAAAATTTGGCTTAGTAGATTTAGTAGATTAAAGCTCTATAGGCATACCAAGCCGGTTAACTTGTATGACTTAACAATATGCCCGTCATGAATTCAAGCCCCAAATAGAGACCGTGCCGCCATACGTAGGACTAACTATCCTGCTATGGGGGGTAATCCAAATGTCACTGAAAGCCAAGCCCACAAGTATTACAGGCAGGACCTTGACCGACAACGGTTGTTGAGCCAAAAGAAGAAGAAGAAGAGGCATACCAAGATCAGATCAAGAAAAAAAACTTCTGCAGCCATATTTCATAAGTTAACCCATTTATATTTTCATCATTAGCATTGTTGCTGAGGCTTTTCTGTTGGCGAAGTAAAAGATCAAACTAATAATACAGAGCCTCAGATTATCTTGTGCTGTATTGTGGAAGATCTTCGTAGGGGATCTGTGCAAATATACGATCATTCGATTGAAGTCTCTCGAAATTTCACTCAAAGTGGATCAAGTAACGTACCATAGAATGCGTTACGTATTGCCCTCTGATATATTTTACTCCCTCGAAATACTGCGATGGATACTTTAGCGATAGACGCAGGCACAAATAGATAGATGATGTGAACAAATCGCCACAACTCACACAAACGCCACTCGCCTTGAAAAACACAGTTGTTGCAAACAAATATGAATTCAGTGTTAGACGACGTTCGCTAATCGATCACTTAATCGTATCGTTTGAATCGCTTTCTATCATAAATCCAAAACGAACTAATTTTACGCCCACTTTGATTGGTTGGTTTTCGTTTGTTTGTTTTTATTTTTTTGTTCCTTTTTATTGGTTTGTAATCACATTTATTAGTATATTTCCTACTAACATTGTAACACCTGAATCAAATAATCAAAACACCTTTAAGCTATCGACTTTTTGTTTATTCCTTTTTCCGTTACCACCATTACTAGTGCAGTGTCTTGTCCGATGTTTTTCTTCACTGGTTTTGTTCGTGTGATCTCATTTCATCTTCGTTTCCAATTGCCCATCCTTCATGAACTTGGTACTATCTTTAAGCAGTTGCTTTCCATTTTTGCAGCTCTTTACCATTACCAGCAATTGGGTATGCTCATTCTTGCCCCCTTTGTTTGTGGTGTGTTAAGCACCGTTTCCCAGTACGTGTGCCGTTCGCTTTAATCTCGTTTGATCTTGTTTTGATTATTTTCAGCTTTTATTTCCTTTACACTCCATGTTGTTTCGGTACACATCTACACTCAGCTTTTGTTTGCAATTGCCTATGATGGTTCATTTGCTATGAGATGGCCGGCTAGAATTTTGTTTTTCGTTTCCACGTGCACTTTTCTAACCATTTCGGTTTCATTTTCTTCAAACACGCACACAACAACACAAATATTAGCCCACAAGTGGTTTGATGTATATTGTGAAAGAAATGAAAGTGTAATTCACTAAGTTATTAAGGTGACGCTGTTTTTGGTGATACAGAAAGTTTACATTAAACATAAATTCATTGTTAGAAGCGTTGCAGATTAATTACTTCACATGCATTATTGCACAGTATTTTAAAAAAGATCATTTTGCGAACAAAACCGACAATTAAATAAAACAGTAATTGTTGAATGAAAACAGGATCTGATCAAATCTACCTAAACTTTCCTGAATTTGACCACCATCGTTAAAGTTAGTAAACAGTACAGTACTAGCCATCGATCATCTATACTCCGTGATCATATCCCCTGATCTTATGCACTGTGGTATAGCTTTTTCGCTGATTTGTCTATCAAAGAATGGTTCTGAATTATTAATAGCATGTCAGCAAAATGCAGAAAAAAAGGAAAAATCGGTATTTCATCTTCATCTAAAAATATACTTTCTGTTCATTACTTTAAATTGTTTTGTATGGTTTAGCTTTGTTGTTTGTTACTTTATTTGTTTGTGTTGTCTTTCAATTGTTATTACTGTTCTGCTATTTTGGGTAAACCCCTCTGGGACGACTGTTTCCTAGTAATTTATCTTCTTTTCACCACGATTTATATTAATTGTCCTCTGTCATGCTGTGGATTTAATATAGGCTTTACTTAGTTATGTTGCATGTCACAGTTTTGATGTGTCTGTTCGTAGCACTATTATTTCTCTGAAGTATATATAACATTCTCTTTCCTTCTTTCTCTATCTCTTACTCTCTTCGCTTTTGTTTCATGTCTGTGTTTAATTTGCATACATGTAACTTCTATTGACTTTTTCATGATTGAGAATGTCTCCGTGCTTCTCATCCGGAAAGTTGTGTACTTTTACGCGTTGTTAAAATGTTGTTATCAGTAAAAAGTGAGCTAAAAGAACATAAAAAAATATTTAAAAAAAATTTAAAAATAAGAAACGAAATACATTTGAATAGTGCAAATTAAATCGATCAAAGGCGTTCATTTGGCAACCAAATCGTATTATCTAAATGGATGCGCAAAACAATGTGTGCATGTCTCTGATGGAAAATCAGTTTTCTCATGTTGCTAATTTCTTTCTGTTATCTTTTCTCAAAAGTTGCACATCCTCCATTCCATAGATATATTGTTTCATACATTTTCACTGCTACAGTTTGCGGGACAAAATCTGGCTACATATAAGTTTTTTATCTTTACTTTTCTCTTTTCTTATTCTCGTTTGGTTATACTTTTTTTTCATCTACTCCTTTTTAGCTTCTTGACTTAAACTTTCGCTTGCTTTATTTCTTAACATACTTGCCACTTTCTGCTTGCTTTCGCGTTGTGAATACACCTATCCGTTTTGTTTGTTGTACGGGACAGTTTTTCTTCTACACTTTTCTGGTTAGTTCTACTTTCAATAGTTTCTTCTACCTTTTCATTTGTTGCGCCACCGTTTGTGGGCTATCCGTTACTGCCCATTGTTTGATGTTTTGCCACAACGTTTGGTCGTTCTAGGTTTACGTATCGTATAAACTACAGCATGTCCCCTCATTGAATTTCCCAAGATAGTGTGTATGTATGTGTATGTGTGTGTTGTGTGTGTTGTGTATGTGTGTTTTTTTCGCCTCGACGATATGCCGATTGGCCGAATGGATCGATTTGGGGCAAGCCATGCACAGTGTGATCGAAGTTGCTTTATTCTAAACGGTAACACATTCGATAGCCTCGATATACGCTTTTTTGCGGAAGGAGATTTGATCTCCGAATGTCTTCAGCATCAGCTTACAAGTTGTTTGTTCACTATTTCTATATCGCCTCCAACGTCTCACATTTATGGTCTAGAGAGTTTGTGCTTGTTGCACAAGGATTGATCACGTTTGTTTTTGTTGTGTTTCGCTGTTTCATTGTTCTCACTGCGTCTATGACCATGCTTTTCTAATAATATATCCACTTTCTTCTTCTTTTAATTAAAGCTACTGTATGTAGGATGCGGAGTTTCTGGGAAACTCTCTCGCTGTTACACAACGGGACGAAATCGGAACAAAACGGATACTCTACTGATCAGATATTAGCTGATATTCCAATGTTTGGAAACCCGCATGCTTGAAGTTGGTGTACATTTCCATTGCCTTCGTTTTTAGACGAAAATTAAAGGTGCACTTTCATCTGCATGAGTGCATGATCACATTTTGAAGTCCGTTTGAAACGGAATGTTGTTTCTGGAGGTGAAAGCAAAATAGTATACAAGCATTCTCAGTACACGCCGCCTGTAGTTCATCCTTAGATTGGAACGATATCATCAAATTCTTTAACATTATGGGACAGTTAATGGGGGAGCACTAAGAAACGAAATCAAGAGAATATCCACAAACACACACACGGACACTGGCTCCACCGGAAACTTGTACATGAGTGTCAGGTCATGTACTTGATGTTTGTTTGTTTGTTTATAAGTTAATCATCTTTTAATTTTTCATTTTTCTTTTTTACAACTTTATGCACATCGAACGTGCCTATGAGCACCCATCGGCTTTACCGGATCCTCGAGATGCATGCATTTTAAATGTGATCGCTTAAAAATCGCACTATGCGATAAGTGGTAGTAGTTGCCGTATAAATTCGAGAAAAAACGATTCTATTTTATCGTGGCGGCTTGGTAGATATTTCGTGCGGCGCATTTTCCTATCTTATTTATCTTCAACGCAGCTGCAGTGTTTCGGTTCGGAAAAATGAACTATTGCTCTTAACCATTAATTGTATTCGAGAGTGTGTTCTTTGGGAATGTGTGTGGTGTGTGTTTGTTTTCGTTCATACCATTGTGTTTTAGTGTGCTTAAAGGCTCGTTTAAAAATTTCCAACCGAAAGTATGTTTTTTCCAACATTTTGAAGGTTTGCGTATTTCCCTTATCAGCATAATCTGCTCTTTTCGATTGACCATATTTTTCGTTTTGCGCATTAAATGCCTCGAATAATTACCCTATGGTAGTTTCTCTTATTGTAATTATATAATGTTGTTCTCTTTTTTTGTTCTTTGATTACTTTTTCTTTCTTAGTTTCTATTCCTTTCTTTGTTTGCCTCTATAATGCCAGTTCTTCTCATTGTTTTCGTCTTATATTTTCGTCTTTGTTTTCTTCTTTTCTTCTTTCTGTAGCTGGCAAATATTTAAATGCGCGGACGAATTATTTTCCACCCCTTACATACAGTGTTCCGCTGCTTGGATTACAGGATTTGCTCACGCCCTATGTCTTAAGCTGATTTCTATGTATTCTCTTCTAGTTTATTCACTATAATAGACTTAAAAGGAAACAACAGAATATAAAATTTCACAATATTTCATAATAGATAGAAGTCGGTAGAGTTTAAGACTTCCTTAATTGTAGCAATTTGGTTTTAGATCCATCTTTCTTTTTTTTGCATATTTCGACTCTGAGTTGCGTTGCAATGTTATTGCATTATAATCTTATTGCAATGTTTTGTTGGTAGTTGTTCACCTTGGTTCGCTTTTATTTATACATATCGACTTCAAAGGTTCTAATCGCTGTTGTAATGGGTCTTGGTTGTGTTATTTATTGACAGGACGATTCAAACATAACATTTTATCAATTTAACTGCGACTGGTGCCAATTAGTTTGTTAAAAAGCAATGAAAGAGCAGGCAACCGAACGCATGCGTTGTTGAATGTTGCCAGTAGGTACAGTGTATAATGTTTGAACTTTAGGCTGCGTAGTGAAACGTAATTGAAACAAATAAACGCATAATTACACTTACATTAATGATAGTTTGTACTTAGATCTTCATTTTTCGTACACACAAATACATGCAACTGTAAAACTTGTTTTACAACATCGCTTTTGCGCGAGGTTTTCAAAGAACACACAACGAATGTTTGGCTTGGCGAATTGTTCAACCAAGGTGAATGGCTCAGTAGAACACAGTACAGTAAAAATTATGCAAAACATTACTTCTTTCGTTTAACACTCTGTAATAGATGTGCATAAACTGCTTTCAATTGGTAGAACCTTTTTATAGAGGTATTTATAAAAACGAGATATTGAAAAGAGTAAACATAAAACACATTTTAACAAAAGCAAAAATACTTTCAGTTTTAAACCTATATTCTATGCCTTGTTGTACACAGTTGTTTTTTACAGCATTTTAGATTCGTCTTAAACGTCACTTTTTATCAATTGTTTCGATTCTGACAAAAAGGGGGTTTCCTTTCATAGTTTCTCTTCTGTGTTTTTTTTTTTGTATCGTCGTTTTAACTGCACTATTGATCTTTTGCTTTACGAAACATTTAACAGTAATATATATATTGACTTCGTTATAATTTGCATTTTCTGTATAAGTTTTTCTTTAACCATCGTTTTCTTAGCAAACCACCGCCCAGTCATGTTTTCTTTTCATTAAATAATCGAACTTAAATGAAATTTGTATAACACGTTAGCAAGAGTGAATGTTAAAATGTTTCTTAAATTTTCTTCTGATTAGCAGATTACACCAAGGTTGAAATCATTGCAGTACTTGAAAAAAAAGCATGTTGTAACTGAAGAAAAAGAAATCTTCAATGTTACAAAAAAACTAAAAGTTCCATTGTTAAGGTTAAAAGAGTCCTACACGATACTAATAGTCGTACAAAAGTTACCTTCCAATTTCATTTCCATTTACTGCATTTACTTTTTTACTGTGGTATCTTGTTGTGTTTTAATTTCGAGCGTATATATATCCAATAATGGAAAAAAACAAATACAACGTAAACTAGCAGTACACAACAATTTATTTTAACTTTTTAGAACAGTTTTCTTTCCACTTGCTGTCAACGTATCCATATATATTCAGATTTTATCTGAGTTTTCTGTTTAGTCTCTCCCCTGTTAATGTTCGGGGTATTTTATCCGTAGTGGCTTTCTCAGTGTTTTTTTTTTCTTTTTTCTTATTCGGTTCATTCGATCCTTTTGCATTGCGAATGGCGGATTGTATTGTTTCGCAGATTTGTTAACGCCCGTTCAATTATGATGATAACCTTTCTCTTTCCTCAGTGTCGTTTGTGTGTTTGTGTAGCTCAGCTTGTGTGAATTTAAAATGGTTTACTCTTTTACTCTAATTATCGGTTATGCACGATAAGTTTTTTTACAGAGAAACTCCCTCAACATTTTCTACTAAAGACTGTAGCTGAGACGTTCTTGACTTGGTTAGATTAAAGGACAGAATCCAAATTCAGCCCACACAGGTAGAAAAAGAAAAGCTTTCACAAACGATGAGACGATGACGATATACAGCCACTATCCATGCAATCGCGCGTTTGCTGTTTAATATGTCTGGTCTGGTCTAGTTTTTCGCTGCCTCACGTGTAAATAACACGAGACATAAGTAAATTAAAAAAAACTAAATAAAGTAACAGACGCAAAAATAAACAATCTTACAAAACAAAAGCCTAAGAACAAGAAAACGAAACATAATGGGGAGAAAATGTGTAGCTTATCTTTCTTTACCTATCTGACATCTTGCATTTTCATGCTAAATCGATATTTCTATCGTGTTCTACGCGCATCTTCATCTTTTTGTTTCATTCGCCTTTTCCACTACAAGGGTTACCATTCTCTTAATATGCATTTTGCTATTAACTGTTTCTGCCGTTTAACGTTTCCTCAAACTACCTGCAACCACCACCATGTTCAATTTAGCTTCAAACTACAAACCAACCAATTCGTTTGTCCTAGATTTTAACTGAATTTGCTCCCCAGCCACTAGTTATACCCAACTGTTTTTTTTTAAATTATGTGTTTGTTTTTGTTGTTGCTTTGTTTTATTCGTCAGCTTCCCTCTCTCATTTTCGTCACTTTGTGAATGTAACGGATGTGTAATGGTGCATCTCATTCGTTCGAATTTCATTCAACTTTCCATGGTCTGCTCTCATTTCTATTGGGTCTACGGTTTATTAATAGTATAATCTTTATTATTATTTGTTTGTTTGTTTTCTTCTTTTTTATATTTCTCGCTCTCTCTCGCTCTCCCTCTTTCTTTTTCTATCTCTGAACTGTATCTTTCTGCTATGCTTTTTCATATAGTTTGAATCTGGGCTTGCTGTATATGCTTTTGCTTGTTTGCTTGTTGGGGTTGCTTGCTACTAGTTCTTCGCTTATCTTTGCTTGTTTGTTCATTTTGTTGTTGGTTTTCGCTTCATTAACTCAAAATTTTACATATTATTTGATGTTTGCTTTTGTAAAGTATTATCGGCAGTGATTGAAGAAGTAGTTGACTCGGACGTTTTCTTCATTTTGTCACAGTAATCGGTGAGGATGTCGCGGAACCGTGACCAGCACTTTTCCGGCACCGTGATCGCGGTGCGGAAGTTGCTTTTCACCTCCGACACCCGCATATATATTCCCCGGCTATTCTGCCCGATGTCGAAGTAGAAATTTTTGTTATCGACCCGCATATGGCGACCCTCGGGCAGCTCGCCCTTGTAACCACCATCGTTTGTGCCGAACTCCTCGAGCAGGTCGGTCAGCGCGTCGCGGAACTCGATCATACCCTGTGCCGGAATGGCGATCTGCGAACGGGGGCCGCCACGCGTGATCGTCTGCGAAACGCGTAGAAACCGGCCCCGCACGTTCTCCTTCAGGTCCAGATAGTACCGCCGGTTGTCCTTGATCATCATCTCCGACTTTAGCTTGCCGTCCTCGGGCACATTGTCCGGGTTGGGCGGGCCGAGCGACGCGTAATAGTCGCTGAAAGTCGACAGATGGTCCCGGAACTCGGCCGCGGTCGACAGGGCCAAAAAGATCTGGCTGCGCCGCCCGTCCGCACCGATCTCGGCCACCTTGATGAACCGGCCGCGGCGATTCTGCTTCACATCCAGGTAGAAGCGCTTCGACTGGATCTGCAGCATCTTCGTAGCCAGCTCCTGCTCCGTCTGCTGGCTCTGCTGGCCCGAGTCGAAGTCGCCGCTGCCGCCACCACCCAGCACGCCTCCGCCGTCCATCTTTTGTGAATAGTCCTTTTGGGCGCCTCCGTCGTGTCCACTACCAGTGTCGGACATTTCCGAGGTGCCACCGAACCAACCGAGAGTCAGATTAAAGTTTATTTTCTAAGCCGCTTTGGAACCGGGAAAACAAGAAAAGTGACAGGGATAAGGCCCCTGTGTACTAGTAGTAGCGCTGGTGCTACTACTACTGCTGCTGCTACTACTACTACTGCCACCACCCCTCTTCGGTGATCGCAGCCCCAAGCCCGCTTGTCCGACGGTTACGAAAGCAAGCGAACTGCGGCAAAGTTTGCTATGAATCTAATACGAACAAAAATCGTCCTGATCCGGCGCCAAACGTTGTGGTGAGTTATTCTGCTGACCTGACCTGCCTTGTGCGTGACAATGGTGGCGCTGAACCGATTGGTTTACTGGACCGTTCGTGCGGTTCCGTCCGATCCTACGCCTCCGCCGGCCTCCACCAACATATACCGTCCACCCGGCCCGGCTTACAGCATCCAACGTACGTCCACAGCGCCTTCCTGCACCTGCCCGTTTAGCGTAATCCCCTGCAGCACCGAAACGGTAGTTACTGTCGTTACATCTGCCGCTTCCTTTAACGCGCAACGCAACACATTCTTCCTCCGTTGCTATTGGTCATCTGCTAGACGCTGAACGCCACGCATTAGTGAAGATGTGGTTTTGCAGCATTCAAAGTAATTCTCCACGTTCGGTCTTGTTACCTGCTACCTGTCTAGGCGTATTCACTGAGAGCCTAAAATGTGCACATACGAAAACAAAAAACAAGATATGATAATTTGTTCTTCTTTGCAAACCATAACAATGTCAATACAACGTACATTGAATAAAGATTCCAGTAAAGATCATCGATGACCGCAGATTGGACATATTTACACCAAAACCCAAAGTGTATTTGATGTACGTGTGTGTGTGCGAGTGATATCCGAAAAAAGCACCAGTGATTGAAGGGAAGAATGATCCATGCAAGAAGTCGCCACAGCATACAAACATGAAAAAAGGGGGAAAAGAACATTATTATTGATCAGTTAACATGACAGGGACAATATAGAGTTAACATTAGCATCACTGCAAGATGCACTAGATTAGGCGTATTAATTAAACCCTTGTGAACTTTGATCCGGTTCAAACTCCCCAACAACTATCCCAGAAGGTGGGGACCGTTCTGAAGAATAGTTCGCTAAATCACATCCATGCCATCCTGTGCACGGTGTTTGTTGGGGTATTCCAAAAACCAGGTACTGTACACGCACGTAACCAAAACACACACACACGAACACTCCGCTGTCGGTGAAAAAGACAGATATTCAAACGAGCGAGAACTCTTTTTACACCTGGTGGAAGGCCACCTTGACTGCCCTTATGTTGCTTTCGCGGAGGGCAGCTGCTAATGGTGACCGGTTTTAATCGAAAATGTCTCAGAAAGCGTGGACTTTTCAACAACAGCAGAAATTTCCTTGTTCATTACTTGACCATTGCTTTTTTGTGCTATGCAGCAGGATGAAGTTCTCCGAGACGAGGGCTTATTATGATGATGTGTCTTTTCCCTGGCCACGGTGACACTTCACGCTAATGATACACGCACTTTTTCCTACTCCTTATCACATGCACGAGCTGTTTTCTATGCAAAAATCGTATTTCCTCGCCTGGTTTCTTTGCATATCGAGTTTATTGCCTCCCTATGCGAAGAAATATTGCATTCCTTTGCAGTGTGGATTTTGGCACACTGGCATTCCTTAGGAATGGAAGAATGGTTTCCATTAACAGAACGCGCCTTGCTCCGGCTGATGTTTGAATGATGCTGACTGACCCCGGTACGTATGCGGTTCTGTACTGAAATCGAGTTTATCTAATCGTGCCAAACTTCACCATTTTGATACTATTAAGCGTCTGCCTAAAACAACACGCTCTTGGCACGCCAAATCTGCACATCAACCTGAAAAATCACTGCAATTGGCCGGTTTAAATAACGTCCTACAAGCTCGATAGGTAGCACAAAAACGCACGTAGAACGTAAATCTTTGCCGTAACGAGATCCAAACTAATTACCGCGCCGAGTTTTGTACTGTCAAAAATGTTGGCTGCTTGCTCTACTGCTGCTGCTGCTGCCAAGATGACGGCTGACGACAACGAATCGCTTTTTTTACACACAGTCTCGCTCGCGTTACAGAGAGCAGACACGCACACAGTGAAATACACACGCACACATACACACACACACATGCACACACGTACAGTAATTTTGTTTCTCCTTTGCACCGTCGCTTCTTTTCACGCGCTTTTTCCTTCACTCAAAGCATTTCAAATGCTCTCAACATTGCATTACAGCAGCAGCAGTAGCGCGCTTGCATGGCGACAGTCACCTTCGCGAGCCGACACGCACACACACACAAACACTTACGTTCGCACAAACGCTAATACACCGCACAGAGCTGTACGCACATTTCGATACAGCTGCCTCCGCGTCGACAGGTTATTCGCTCGCCATTCTTTGCCACTCTCGCTCGCTCTCTTACGTTCTCCCTTTTTCTCTCGATAATCCTCTTTCTAACACTGATTCTCTCTCTATCGATAGAAGCACAACCACCACAGACGACATCAGCACGGTTACGTTTTATGCTAAACTTTTCCACTTTTTTAGTTTTGAGAAAAAAAAACCCAAAAGCAACTCCACTTTTCCCCCAACACACAAACTCACACGGACACGTCTTTGAAAGTTTGGAATTTAAATTCCATTGTCTAACATCTTTAACCCTGAAACACTTGTCTCACCCTTTTATCCATCCATGCAACGTACCGATTTATAGCGATCAGCTGAATTTGCTGCTGGTGCTGCTACTGCTGCTGATCCGGCAGGGTAGCAGTCCAGCTCCCACCTCTACCACCGCGTCTACACCACCAGACCTGTTCCGAGCGGGTTTGCCGCAGCCTCACGTCCCGCTACGGGGCGCTGCTGCTGCTGCTGCTGCTGCTCCTCTTGCAGACGGACCTGACGGGCGTTAATCCGTTTTTAGCCACACCGTTTCACACGGGCACCTACAAACAGTTACAGAAAGAACGGATAAGTATGCACAAAGGACCCAAGAAGTACGATTTACTGCATATCGCACAAGGAACTAACTCTGTTATTTCCTGCGACCAAACACACTTTGACGGACGATGGTAAATTTTCGACCAAGAAAAGTCACAACTGTCAAGCGCAATTATGAGAGCAAATACGCCAGCAAAGGGCATAGAATGAGAGAGAATGATGGGAAGAGAAGAAAGAGCGAGCGAGCGAGAGCGAACGAATGTGTGTTTCTCGCACACAAGAGATTAATCGTTCGCTCTTCTTTCGTGCATTTCTTTGTTACGCACTCTCTTGCTCTTGCTGCCTATTTCCCTCTCGCTCTGTAGCTCTCGCCCTTTATTGGACTCTTTCATTTCATCTCAGAGAAAAAGAAAAAATATTCAAAATTTTCTCCATATCACCAGGAATATCCACTATTAATATGTTTTTTCAACTTATTAAAACATCAATCCTTTTGGATGATGGAAAACGTACTTCTGCAGCAACAATGGTATTCTACATTGATAAATAAGCAGCTAGGGGCGCAGTATGCGGCGCCCCTTTTGAAACGTACCAGGAGTCTCCATCCGCTTTCAGACAAGAAAAAATAGGTCCTGCGGACGAACTGTATCCGCATGCGATGATCACGCCAATAAGGTTAATGATCTTGAGGTTAATGCATCAAACGATGCCATTAGCCTTATGACTTTGGGACAAGACAGCGCCATTACGATAAAAACCATACCAAAGCATGTTAATCGATGAATTACGATTTTCTGGCTTTTTTATATGAAACTCTAACAGCAGATTTTTTGTTGTGCATTTTCGCAACTAGGCTGGACAATATATCCGCATGCAATTACACCAAACTAGGGCTACAGCAATGCTGGACCAGTGGGAAAAATCGATACGATACTGATTTTAATTATACATTCAATGTCACAAAGCGAATAGGCTCGTGCCGCTCAAGTGCGCGCACTGTTCGAAACGGGATGCAAAATTTATCCTGGAGAGAGCTTCATCCGATCTGTTTTGCATGCTGACCCACCAGCAACCCGTTCGGTATTGAACAAACGGAACCACTGTGTCATAAGGAAGAGGACGAAGAATGGGGGAAAAACGAACCGTTCGCTGAGGCAAATTTTTTGCACTGGTTTGTATGTACCGCTTCGGTTTGAATGCACTTGCAGAACTGCGTATAGTGGAGGTGAAGGAGTAGAGGGCAGTTTTCTGCACCCTCCCACTTTGCTGCAGAAAAGACACGTACAAACACAATGTGGCGATTAAATCGATACTCTTTATACAAATTTTGATCAAGTCTTGCCATCCCGTAGGGGCCCATTAGAAACGGGAGGATTGTTAGTTCAGCTCGGTGTTAGAATTAGGCAAACTGTTTAAACCCACGTACATTTGTTCCCATTCCATTTTTATACGACACTACTGAAAAACGTTTTTGTGCTTCTTAGTCGCGAAAAGGGCACCGTACCATGGCAGTATTATTGCACATACCAAGCTGTTGTACGCTGTGTGTATACTGAACGCACTCACCATGGAGTGCTACAAATGTCATTGCTTTTCTCAGCGAAATATAAAAAAACTCACAAACACACACGCACACACATTTCACATGTTCATCATATGGCTACCGCGTTGCACGGAAAATATAATCTTTATCCTTGTCCTGTAACACAGCGCACGTTGCATGAGAGAGAGAGAGAGAGCCGAGAGAGAGAGAGAGCGTGAAAAATCCTCCTCCTTTAGTCTGGCAAAGAACAAACTCACCCCGTCCGACCGACTTGTACGCTGAGAGCATAGAAAAACTCGATTTTTCCCAAAGAGAGCCAAAAAGATGGTGAAGAATTGACGGAAGGCGAACGAAAAAGAAGAATTCAGTATCGACAGAAAACGAGGATGGTAGCGAAAAGGGTTTTTTTTGCTTCTTGCGAGACATTATTTCATAACTCCGCACACACACACAAACACTGTCCCTCCCCCTTCCACGCAAATAAATGATTTTCCATCCTTTTTCGATTTCAAGAAAAGAGGCAATAAAGATCACTTGCAGTCGCTGCTGATATGGTGAATATACGGACACAGCATTGATGTTCGGTTTCCATTCCGCCACCTTTTGGCCAGTTCCAAGCGAACTTCCCGTGCTTTGTCGATCGTGTTTTCCCCAGTGGGACCCCTTTCCAGGTTAAAAGGATTAGAACGGATTTCACTAACACTAAACGTACATTATAAATGATTGTACGAGCATAAGGTCCGCATCGTTGCACATACATGCACGCACACACACACACACACTCACAGATAGAGCCACCAAGCGTCTCCACCAGTGGAAAAGGAATGAAAGGCTGGGAAGATTTTGTTTTTTCTCACAACCTTTCACTAACGACTGACGGAAATGATATCGGGGGAAAAACGTAACACAGACTACTGAAATACGGGAAATGCTTTCAACCGGCCATATACTTTACTTTCACACTTTCCCTACAGTATAGTACCTGTCGAGGGTAGTAAGAGTACCGCGGTAGTGTCTGCGGACAAATACGCCGATATTACTGACGTGCGCCAATGCTTTCGAATGACTGAGAGTGGCGTACCCGTGTCGCTGGCCCGAAAGCGAAAATCCTCACCACTCTCGGGACACCGGAAGGACATTCCGGAGAGCCACTGAACCGACCGTGGCGCGTTGTTGCACGAGAGCGGACTACAGAAACTGTATCGCCGATGGTGGCGACTTTGGCGGAAAATACTATAATCAAATGACGAAACGGCACGTGCAGCTGTTAGGAAGTTCCACTGTACGGCCGTCTAGCTTCCCCAACCAATGGGGTGTAGCCGAAACGGTTGGTTGGGCAGAATGACACGGGAATGACACTGTGCAGCTCAAATTTTACATTGAAGTTCCGGTGTACCATCCTGATAAAATCACCCAACATCTATTGCAATCGCACTTAATATTTGCAAATTTAGAAGCAAAAAATTAAAAACAATGTTAGATCTACATTAACAATCCATTTTTAAAATCAAAAGTGACGCTCACTAGAATACCAAAAAAAAAACTGCAAGGCCATATTTTTAACAAAATCATTGACAATTTTCCTTTTTCTCTTTTAAATTTTTAATCATGCTTAACACCTGCTGGAAACATTCATATTTCGAAATGGTTAAACATTAATCAACCACTAATTTTTCCCCACACTTGACGCCATCTTGCAAGGGAAAGTTCGATACGATACGACGAGGCCAACCATCGAAATTATCCTTCTCAATGCAAAGCACTTCCCATGCGTTACGTTTCTCATGCGTACGGCTTCGACGACACCACCAACCAAGGAAGATCACGCGTCACGCACACTTTTTGCTCCACTGTACCCCAATCTACCATCCCTTCATGTTCCTTCAACCACCAAATTCATCCCCTTCTTACGCCTGTCTGGATGGCATGGCTGGATAAATTGATAAAGTCCAACCCCTTACGCGTTCCTGCCAGCGGATTTGATGATGTGTGCCAAGAGCACCGCTGCTGTTGATACTACTACCACACCCCCTCCCCTCCCCCTTTTTGGCCCGTTGAATGGTCGATCGTTGCCTACCACAACAACCAAACCGACCAGCTCGAAAATCCCTTGCGCTAACCGCACAGTCAGGTGCGGTAGCGTTTTGCGTGTGAGCTTTCCCGCCACATTCCCCAACGGCATGCGGCTATAGCTCCGTCCGTTACTTTCGTGGGATTGTGTGCGTGCGCAAACCAACCACCCACCCATCGAGGCGTTTTATTTTTTGGGGAGTTAAGGGAACGGATACCGCGGAGCACGGCACAGCACAATGCCCTTATTTAACTTCTTCTGTCTGTCCACCCCCCCCCCGGTTCGCTCGGTATTTCGCCAGCAGCCAGTACACGGGGGGTCAACGAACTGCGACGCACGACGTTTCTCTGGTCAATGTCATTAAAAAACTTTTTCGAGAGAATGCGATTTGATCGGTGATTTTCCACCAACGCGATAAGCGAATTCAAACATGTTGATGGTGCGTATAGCGGGAATCGTCGAAAAAGTGAGCCACAGTTTTTGTTTTTGTCAAATCTGTACTCCATTTAGGTCTGGGAGGGCTCGTCCTTGATGGAACATTATTTTTTTCGACAGGGTTTTTTTTCTTTCGGAAACTGACCTAAAACGGAATGGGTTTCGCTTCTAATTTAACCATATGTAAGATTTGCTTATGTGGCAGACAAGGAGAAGGAAAGAGAAATTCTTTTAATGAGAGAAACGTTGCAAATGGGAGATAGAGAGAGAGAGAGAGAGAGAGAGAGAGAGAGAGAGAGAGAGAGAGAGAGAGAGAGAGAGAAAGCGAACTGATTTAGAAAGGAGAGTAGATTTGAGACTGTATCCTACTGCGATTAGCATGGTAGCAAGAGCGAACACGTTTAGGCACAACAAAGTACACCATGAGGACTCGAAGACTTGCCTTTGTTCCACACGTGCAAGAAGCGTTATGTTGCAAAATAGGATTTCTCCAATGCAACGCAACATCTTCGTCTGCGACACATTGTTTCACTCTCTTTCTCTCTATTAATTTACAAAAACAAAAATTTAGTATTTTAGGACCAACATTTTTGTTCGGTTGATGCAGGATATAGAGCACTATAAAGGCAATCATTTTAATCCATAAGCATTTCATACACATGTTAAATACAATTCGGCTTTATAGTGTTTGTTTTAATGTATGTTTGTTTTAAAAATATGTTTTACTTTATTTGACACATTACACAGCACATTTAATATAGCCCATGAGAGTTGTTTCAAAAACTAAAGCAAAGATTCAGTCTACATCGACATTATGTTTGTTATGCGTAGTTTAACGAGTAAACTCGTATTCGCTATTCATTTTATGTAGTCACTATACTCTATAGTCTTTTTTGTTCACAATAGAGAAAAATATCGTTCAATTTACAGTCCGATGATTGCCATTTCTGTACATCCAGATTTCATAGTTTTGAAATATGTACAGAATTTTTACAAGTCATTATTTAGGACCATGAAGTAAATTCACTTACCAACCCTTTTTAGTATTTGTTTATGCCAAACAGACGTACGCCATGGAATTGGGGCAACTTCGGTACGAGTACCACGACGAGCGAAATAAAGTTGACAATAAAATGATCGATATCGTTGCGCGTGTAAAGACACGTCAGCAGGAACCTGCAAAGGATTGACAATAGATACGGGTTTTGTTTAACAGATACTTTGCATCAAAAGTAGTTAACTTGAATTGAAGCTTACAAAACGATTGGAGCAGCGGTCAGGAATTTTCTCGTCGTCGTTAACTGTTCGCCACAGTTGATCTGCTCCCAGTGCGTGTATTTACGATTCTCACCCGCATCGATGCTCATCCATGGGGCGCCCTTTATGCAATGCAGGAAGTACAAATGGGCCTGTAAATCAGTTTTTCAAGAGAAAAGAGTTTAGCCTGTCCACGCACTCCGTTCCATACCAAACTCACTTACCAGGTTGTGTGCGATGTTCGTAATTGTCCACGCGTACGGGATCTGCACAAACGGTATGGCCAGCAGAACAATGTGGAAGATAGTGATGCCAAGCACGTACGCAAGCCACAAACCACGGGAATCGAGCCAGGTTGCGTTTGGATTCGGATCGCCATTACCACCGGCAAGCATTTTTGCTGTAGTTTTAGCAAGCGCCAATTGAGAACAGTTCCAAGCGCAACAAATAGCCAGCTGACATTTGATTGTTTGTTTATTTGCGTTTTCTTCAGAGTAAGGGTATGCTCTACTGTTTTTTTTTCGCACATAGGGTTATTGCACTCCATACATTTTGGCCAAAATTTGGGCAATGAGATGTGATATTAAAACATCAAAATTGCTTACCAAATACATAATAAATAAATATTTTACTTTTGCATCTATTATGACTAAAACTTGTTCATTCATTCAATAATACACTTTTTATCCTGATCGAACTTGACAAAATGAATCAAAGTTCCAAAAAGGTACCAGTTTAATAGAAATAATAATTTTAAAGCATTTTCAAAGAGCTTTACGGTTTTTGGCAATGAATCATTCTTTGATGATAATATTTGTTGCACTAATTTTTACACCAAAATTCTATTAAAATAATACTTTTGGATTGATCAGCAATTTGGAACCACTACATCTACTGTGGTTGATTTTGAAAAGACCGTTGCAATCTTGATTGCTGGAGAACTTGAATTTGATTGATTTCAAATCTGGACGACCTGTTCGCTTCCGCTACCTGTATTAAAACGGGTAATCAAACAAACATACAATTTAAATGTAACGGAATGTGCTGTATGATTTTCCATAACTCAATTATGGACAATCATGGTGTTGCGGCTCGCAATGATAAACAAGTGATGCTCAGTTCTGATCTATGGTAAGGTGTAATCGCATTGAAGGTCTTATCCGTATGGCATAGCAATCAGTATTATAAAAAAAAATATTGAAGAAAACTTTACATATCATACGTTAAACTATTCAATCGATGAGATGAATTATACTTGGTAAAATGTCCTAGATTCCCATTTTCGATGCATTTCGTGCTTTCATGATTATGCACATTGGTTCTGTTAGAATATCAATTTAAGCAAAACAATTTACAAAACGAAAAATATATAGTTAAATTCGTCATATGTGTGTATACTTTATTGTTCTTATGGTGGTTTGTATGATTATTTATTTCATGTTTGTTCCATACAGTTATCCATTATAAGTTCTGTAGCAGCTTCCTTACACGTTGTAATTAACATGTTTTAAGAGAAAGAAAAAAAAACAAGATTTAAAAAATCCTGGTTTAACCAAAACAAAGAAATGAAATGTAGTCGCCGCTACTAATTGATCTTAGTATATTACAGTGATGACAGGCTAAAGTTGGACACCTTATATTTTACCCCATCCTCGCTGACTTGGAGACTCTTTGGTCAGTTCTTTAAATCATGTATCTCGGAATATTGTCTTCATACATTTATGAGAATACTTTTTAGCTATGCTGCTGCACAAAATCAGGCAAATATTTTATACAATCTATCGAAAACATACAAATTTTTTTTTAATTTATAAGGTTAACTCAAAACTCGACCGTAGATTTCGTAGATAAAATGGCTACGAATCTAAGCAATATTAAATATTTTTATTCTATAATTATAACTAACGTTAATAGTCAATAATCTTAAACAATAGGCTGTATTGGTACATCATGTGCGTATTAAATAACCTAAGGCCGGTTTTCTACCGGTGTATTACCAAATACCGTCCTCATTGATATGTGAAGGCAGTATTCCGATGCATGCTTTTAAGAATTGTCCAGGAAGCTGCAAACTTAGTAATCCTGAATAAAAAATGGGTGTCCGAGATACGGTGTCCGCCACTATATATGTGTCATATGAGAGCATAACGCTACTACATAAATCATCATGGCTAATTAGTACACAGTGTAGTAGCATCTGCTTCCTTTTGGGTGTATAATGCTTTCCTTGTTGTATTGTGATACGGATATCATAATCGCATTTGTGCTTTTCAAGTTCCATGTGGCTATTGCATCTACCTGCATGTGGTTAAATATCCCATGAACGACGGTTTGGTGATTTATCTTATCGAATTTTCTACCGAATAAGGTATATATGAATATGTACTCTTCATTGACTATGCATTGATTTCTACTTTAGATGTTGTTCTGTTATAAATATACATATTGCCGATTACGGCTTGCGTTACTAAATCGTGTACCAGCGGTATAGTACTTGTATTGTAAGTGGTATTTTTTATACTCTAACGGTTCATCGGCCAAAATGAAGGAAAACAACGAAACCAAAAGGCAACTCCATCGAAAGCCTTTGCATGGTTATTTTATGTTTTGCTCTTACACAGCTCAGCGATGATGATGAGGAGAAACTAGTGAAATGGTTATGACTTTGAAATTACCCGTTTTAAAGTTTGTGTCTTTCGTTTTTCAAACACGTAGGTAGCTAAAGCGTACAAAATTCGGTGGTTGAAGTGTATCATAGATAACGCCATGGTAGGTTAAGTAGTAAAGGAACTAGAAAGGCTTTACAATCGTTTGTGCTGTTGTTTTTTTTCGAGGTAGAAAAATAATGTTTTATCAAAAAAGAAAATCCTGCAGATAACCTCATGTTAGGCATTACCGTTTCATTCCTGTCCCTTAGCTTTTCTGTTAAACTTTCTGGAAGAAAATTTAAAACTATCGTAGATGAAACGAATTAACCAAAATCTCTCACGACTAGCGCAACAGAAAACTTAACGCGTTACACTTACTTTATGCAGACACATGTGTTTGTTTCCTAAGGCAATCTGTTAGTAGCATAATATCTAATACTGTGCAAATAGGAAATAGGTTGTAACCCATTTCGTAGAATATTTACTGTTAAATATCGCTTCGTCTTAATCCACAGAGCTTGGTAGACCGGTGTACAAAGTGAATATATTAAATAATATGCAACAATATAGCTCTATAGTACAAAGGTGTGGCGTTCCTTTACTCTGGGGACAAATCGGAGGAGAAATAGACTCTTTGGTAGATAGCTTCGTTCTTAAAATGTTAACAAACATGTACCTATAAGTTCTGCGCTGATGATATCCCTATATTTGACAGTGTACTTGTGATTTGGACCGTTTTTTTTTTTTTGTTTGGTTGATAGCCTTCAATACGAATGTTCCGAGTGTGTGTCCGTCCCTGTCGTTTGGCTGCGGGGCTCGGAATAAATATAAAAATCAACGGAAATACCCATAACACAATGCATGACTCTCATCTTCACCTACGGATAGACGAGACTCACTGCACAGATAATTGAAACTTATCCTCAACACATACCACATGCAGTGCAACAGGGGCGAAGGAATGGAGGAAGAAAGGAACTAGATTCTGTCGGATTCTTATTTAAGAATCTTCATCATCGTCATCATCCACGATCGCCTGCCTGTCGCCGGCCGTCTTTCGGCTAATTCTGCCCTTGATTATCTTAGTAACCGTTACCTTAGTGCCACCGCCGAGGGCCGTGCTGGTGGAGCCCCAGCCACGGATCGCTTCGCTGGTAGACATCAGCATAGAGTAGGACGTGCCGAGTTCACCCTCCTTGCTGTTGTGGATACCGTACAGGAAGTACACCAGCATACCGATGGACAGCCAGATGAAAAAGCGCAACCAGGTCAGGAAGCTCAGATGCACCATCAGCTCGATGTTGCAGAAGATGCTCAATGCTGGGATGTACGGTACGAACGGTACCTTGAACTGCAGTCCGCGAGTATTTTGGTGATGAGCCGAAATTACAACAACACCTAAGCGAGAGCAAAAACAAAAAAATCAGTTAAACATCTGTAGCTCCTTTTACGTCCCTGTATGCAGTCCAACTTACAAGCAACGAGACAGAAAAGTAGAAAACCATAAAGGCCTAACGCCCACCAGGTTCCGTTGTACAGCTCATCCCAGGAGTTCTCCAGCTGGAAGCAAACCGCTACGCTTAGCACACAGAACATTAACACCGCACCGGAACAGGCCACGCCCGGTTCACAACGACCCAGCACGGGCTCTAACCAGCGAAACTGGGGTCTTAACCGTCCGGCCAGAGCAATCTCGATCATCTCACTCGTTGGTGACGATGGATCGATGGTACTGGACTGGGACGATGAATCAATGCCACCACCCGGGGCACCCGGTGCTCCGCTACCAGGTAATGTCGGTCCACCGTCTTCCTCATCCGTGCCGGGTGTATCGGGCGCAAGGTGAACGGTTTCCTCTACCGATATCGGCCGGTAGCGCAGAACTATAACACTAGCCGACACGATCGTGTAGGCCAGTAGCGTACCGATCGACATAAACTCTACCAGCTTTTCCAGATCGAACAGCAGCGCCAACAGTGCACTACAGATACCGGACAGGGCGAGATTCAGCAGCGGAACCTGCGTCTTCGTATTTACCTTGCCGAAGCACGAAAACAGCAATCCATCGCTTGCCATCGCGTACAGGCAGCGGGGCAGCGCAAAGAGCGATCCGAGCAGCGTCGTCGTCATACCGCAGATGGCTCCAGTTGAGATCGCATACTTAGCCCACGTGATGCCGCGCATACCGAACGCGTCCGGCAGCGCTGCCGCCGGGTTAATTTCGTTGTAGGGAATCATCAGCGTTAGGGCCGCACTGACCAGCACGTACCCGACCGTCACCACACACAGCGACAGAATGGTGGCGAGCGGTATAGAAAAGCTAGGGTTTTTCGCCTCCTCACCGGACGTTGCGATACTGTCGAATCCCACGAACGCGTAGAAACAGGTGGCCGCACCGGCTAGCACACCGCCGAACCCGTACGGCATGAAGCCCTGCTCTGGCAGTGACCAGTTGTCGGGCGACGCATACCAGAAGCCCAACACCACAACCAGCGCCATCACGACCACATTGACCGTCGTCAGAATACTGTTTATCATGGCCGTTGCCTTAACGCCAGCCGCCAGCGCGACCGCATAGCTGATGCACACGAAGAACGCTAGAAAGTCGGGATACTTGGCCAGCAGCTGCTCGTGCATCTCGCCCGTAATTTCCATCGTGATGTTGGCGACGATGTTGCCCAGCATCGAGTCAACGTACCCGCTCCAGGCACGGGCCACCGAGGCTGCCCCCAGCATATGCTCCAGGATTATATTCCAGCCAATGACAAACGCCCAAAACTCGCCAATAGAAACGTACGTGTAGACGTAGGCCGAGCCAGCCTTCGGGACGCGGGTTCCAAATTCCGCATAGCACAGGGCGGCCAGCAGCGACACCAGCCCGGCCAGGATAAACGAAAGTACGATCGCTGGACCGGCCATCTCGCGTGCGACGGTTCCGGTGAGCACATAGATTCCAGCGCCGACCATATGACCGATACCTACAATGAAAGTGTAATGGCATAGAGAAGAGATATAAAAACGTTAAAATTTTAGATAAGGTTTAATTAAAGCAGCAGCCATATGGTAGATGCGCTGGGAGCCAAAAAAGCGGCGAGTAGCTCGGATCTCTTTCGAAGAGGAATCCCCATTGATTCACTATAATTTTCTTTGCGTGAATAGAATTTTGTTAAGATATTTTACAGATAATCTATAAAAGGCCTATTTGTATATTTCCAGTATGTGTGTGTATTGTTTGATTTTGATACCTCCCTTAAAAGATATTGCTTCCATATGTTTTTGATTATTTTATTTTTTTCATTCACAACATATCTTCCACTCATACTCCAATCCTAAATCCTGATTCCAGACGTGACCACCAAATAAAATACTAACTGATTACTATTATGTTCCCATTACCTAAGGGCGAGGTCAAATTACGATTTTACTTGATATGCCTTTTAGCTGCAAGGAAAAAAAATAAAAAAAGACACTTCTATCTCTCCGGCATGATACGGCAAAGAAAGAAAATTAAAAATAAGCTTATAATGGAGGCAGACAAATGCAAAAATAGTCTACAGAACAATTCTGGTAAACAAAAAGAGTATGTAAACAAACACAACTACCACCTGTTTACTTTGACGTAACGCAGGATGTTTGTACATTGTCCTTTTTTTATCTCTCTCTCCTCTCAATAGTGTGCTGGAATGTTTGTTAGTGTGGAGTGTACATCTGTGCAAGTGTGCTAGTGTGCGTGTGCTTATGTGTGAACCAACGCAATAACATTGCTCGAACCTAATTATCCTTTCGTGCGCTTTTGTCCTCTTCCCTTTTCGAAGCCAAATCACCTGAAAAGCGGAAATTTTACTTAAAATGCCAAATTTTGCTTACCCAGCAGCGTGATGTCGAATGTGTTTAAACATCTATTCAGTGGAGTTTCCATCAAATCTGCCGGAAGCTGCTTGGTGCGGTTCATCTTGGTGCAGAGACCGGACATGACGTGCCCCAGGATCATTCTTCTGGCGCTGGGCATCGTGTCACGTCCGTCAGCCAAAAAGGTTTGCCAAATTACGATTCAAATTTCACCCGAAGCCACCCACCCAGTGCACCGTATCCGGTTGCGAGCCGCAAAATCCTGCCATATGGAACGAAATGGGACGAAAGGGTAAAGCAACATGCTTTCGTTTATTTTACTACTACATCCTATATCATGCTTTTTCTTTATCTAATTTCAATTGAACAAAACGCAACACTTCACTATACATTTACTAAAAGCCACTGAACGTGATAAGTAATGGGGTATTTTTTGCATCCCCTTCGGTATGTTATCACTTGTTGAGGGTAGAAATGCATTTGCGTACCTGCGAAAATGATTAGCCCGATGTGATGCTTGATGTAGAAACACTGCTAGCAAAAGGTACAGATTCTCGATAAATAACTAACACACACGGCTCGCTTGCACTCCGCAACAATCTCTTACGACTCCTCCCTGCGAGCAGCTGGAAACTTGCCCTTCGCCCACTTTTGGACCTCCTACCGAGAAGGTAGCAGTACGGAGCTGGACGCGTTCGTGCTGCTGGCCACGTTTAAAGTCTGTTTGGATCTAACCCAACACACTCAGCGTAGTCTGGCACGGTGAGTGGCAACTTGTTCGATTTTTTTGGCCGTTCCTTACCTTCTCGCACCCACACGCAACGACGTGCGACGTGGATACGAACGTGGGGGCGGTCATGCGCAAACGCATCATCGTACCTTTTTGGAGGAGTTTTGCACTCGGTGCTGCCCTAAAGGTGTGCTATTGGGATAGTGCAAGGCAAACAATCTCGAAAGCAGCATTCAGGGTAGTGAAGCCTTTTGAAAAAACACAAGTCATTTAAGTCCTTACCAACAAAGAGTAATATTTATTACACTATACAGGCTTGCAAAGCATAACAATTTCATATTTTAGTTTTATTTCGAACCCTCGAAAAGGTTTACGAATGTTTTGAATCTTGTGCCGATTCGGTGCCTTCCTTGTTCGCGCTTCTTGCTGCCTCCTCTTCCTTAGCCCGGTTGCGCAGGATGCTAGTGATGAAGAACTCGCCTGCCTTGTATGAGCTGCGTACCAACGGACCGCTGGCTGTGTACAGGAACCCGAGTTCATTGCCTCGCTCCTCCCAGTGTTTGAACTTTTCCGGCGTAACGTATTCAATCACCTTCAGGTGCCGTTTGGTGGGCTGCATGTACTGACCAAGCGTAAGACAATCGACACCGACGGAACGTAGATCTAGAGGAGGGATGAAAAATATTGCACATGAAGATGGAAACAACCAGACACGTTGTTTGTTAACTGACCTTTAAGCGTCTGTTCAACTTGCTCGTCCGTTTCACCCAATCCAAGCATGATGGAGGATTTGGTCATGAGATTCGGGTTGAACCGTTTAACACTAGCCAAACACTCCAAACTTTGGCGGTAGCGAGCACGGCGGTCGCGCACAAACGGGGTCAGCGCTTCCACCGTTTCGATGTTGTGCGCGTACACGTCCAGCCCGGACATTGCGACCGTTTCGATGCACTGCAGATCCCCACGGAAGTCTGGCGCTAGACATTCTACAAAAATGCGAGGATTCCTAAAACAAAAAAACATCAAAAACATGAAAATGTCAATGTTCAATTTAAAGAATGTAATTGTATAGTCTCAATGCTTACTGTTTCTTAATTTCTTTGATCGTCGCTGCAATGTGGTTCGATCCTCCGTCCGGCAGATCATCGCGATCGACCGATGTGAGTACGATATAGTCCAAGCCCCACGATGCGATGGCCGTCGCCGTATTCATCGGCTCCGCCGGATCTAGTGGGGGTGGTGCCCGTGCCGTTTTTACGCTACAAAAGCGACATCCCCGGGTGCACGTGTCACCCATGAGCTAAAAAACATTAAAAAGCACATCGTTTCAAAAGCCCTGTAGCTAGCAGGAACAGTAAATTCAAGATTCACTTTCATCCCTCCGTCCGTACGTACGTACGTCCAGAATTATTGATAACGCAGGGCTCCTACGATGGAACGCTCCTTATCAGGAAGGAAAAGAAAACATTTCATCACTTACCATTATAGTAGCCGTCTGGGTACCATGTTCGCCACCACCCCAGCATTCTCCGATGTTGGGACATTTTGCTTCCTCGCACACCGTCGCAAGCTTTAGCTCCCGCAGCTGCTCCTTGATGCGGGTGAAGTCTTTACCCATCGGTATCTTCGTCTTGAGCCAGGGTGGCAAACGTAGCCGATCATTTTCGCCCTTCTCGCGGCGCAGCTTCCCTTCGTAGGCGGTCCAGTCCTCCTTGTTGTAGTCCGGATGTTGCACAAAGTCCTGGAAGTTGGGCCCACTCTCCAGTCGCTCGCGAATTTTCTCCAGCTGGTTGCTGGCACTGGCCGCACTGTGTTTACATTGCTGCTGGATCTTGAATGACGGAACAGAAGGAGGACCGTATGTTATTACACGCGGTGGAACTGTTTCATAATCGTCACTTTATATGGCGTTTTTTCGATTCTCTTTCACTATTTCGGCTATCATTTTGCGGCTCTGTTCATCGAATACTTACAATTAGCGGTGCAAATTTTCCTTTTCGCAGTGTATTTCGCAACAGTGGTACACTGCTAGCCATCGCGAGAGAAAATTACAGAAAAACAAAATTGGATTGCAAGATTTGCTGTTGTTATGACACTAGATCGAACACAAATCGCCAGGTTGTATCATTCGATGCTTTCCCGAGCCATGATGGGTTTCAAAGCGAAGCTCGTAAAAAACAAAACAAACAATTTTTTCATTTGTATTTTGAATATTGTGATGATATTTTATGTTAAAATAAATATTTTACTCTATAAAAGAAGCCTAACGCAAGTTTACTCATGGAACAAAATTGAACGTGTTTTCCCGATCGGGCTGACAAACGATCAAATCTGCCAGGCAGGGGAGAAAGCATGTCGATTTTCTTCCTACAGTTGCTTCGTTGGATTTTACGTTTGGTAAACAAACCAATATATCCATAATGGTTATTTTGGCATTTGGCATTTGGCAATCAACTACACACTGTTTCGCTGACTATTTGTGATTTTTTAATGAAAAATTAGAAGACGAAATTTCATGATTTTCCAATTCGCCCTAAAGCACAATTCAAATTGACACCTTTATGTTGCGATAGATTATGAAGATAAATTGCTTATTTACGCGTTCGCATTGTAAAATAGAAACACTGTTCACCATAATCGCCTCCAGGTGCACCAAAAGAAGGAAAAAGATATGGAGATGCCGGGGATTGAACCCGGGACTTCTCACATGCGAAGCGAGCGCTCTACCACTGAGCTACATCCCCGTTGTGAAGGAAGGGCGTCTAGAGCCGACCGGGTGCCCAACCACAACCACAGCTGATTAGAACAGGAACGTCAAACTTATATTTCCAACGCGAATCATTTTATTTTTATAATCAGTTCTTTCAAATGTACTTCATTTGTACATTACTTCAATTATTTCCATCCTCACCACTCTCTCCCGCAATCATTTCCGCTGTTTTACCATCATCATCCACCAAATCCGTGGGAAAGTGTAGTTTCTTCACCAAATACTCAACCATTCTGGACCGTTTTTCGATGGTAAATTTGTGCAGCAGCGTTGCATTCCGATGCTGCTGGAACCGATAATCATATGCACTCTGCAGCCTAGCGCCACGCTGTATCAGCTGCTCAGCGATCGTCAAATGTTCAGCTTCCAGTGCGACTACCAGTGGTGTGCGGCGAAATTTGTCTTCCGCCTCATGATCAACCTGCGCATCGTCCAACAGCAGTTTCGAGACGCTTATCAAATTGTTCAATGCCGCCATGTGCAAACAATTCATGCCGAGAATGTTCTTTGCATTACGATCTGCACCACGTTCGAGCAGCAATTGTGCCATAGAGCGATCGTTCGAAATTACCGCTATCATTAGTGGGCTGCGCTGTAGGAAGTCCGTCGCGGACAGGTAATCCGGCTGACGATCTATAAGCAGTTTTAGAATATCTTTATTTCCGAGCAGACAGGCATGCAGCACGTGCTCTGGTCGTACCTTTACTCCAGCGGTTGTTAGCAAATAGTTGATCTGGTACCACGTTTGATCAGTATCGATCGCTATACTTAAGGCCGAACGTTTATCTTTTGTGACCGTATTTACGTCTAGATGTGGAATCGATAGAACCAGCGATAGGATGCTCCGTTTCCCACCATGCACGGCACAGTGCCAGGCCGTGTAGTTGTTTTCATTTTGAAACAAACCATTCGCACCATTCTGCAGCAGTAGTTGCGCTGCTTCATAGTGTCCCGTAGCGCATGCAACCATAAAAGGAGTGAAACAATATTCCCTACTGATGGAATCGACCGAAAAGTTTCGATCTATGTTATCATCCGCCAACAGGTAGCGTAGGAAATGTATCCTATTTAAACGAGCCGCTAGATGAAGCAGTTCTCCTCGCTGTACATCGTACCCGAATTGCTGGTGCAGCGTCAAGAACAATTCATAATTATTCTCCTCAACGGCGGCCCGGAGTGGATTGTTAAGGAAAGCGTCCATTTGGGCAGCTACGATTCGACCTATGTCTGCTGGAAATCGGCCCAGTAGTTGGCGACTGTTGCGCATCGCTACAGTTTGCACGACTTTCGGCTCAATCCAAGGATCCGCACCGTGATCGAGTAGCATTTCCGCGATCACGTCGTCATGGTATCGAACAGCGATCAGCAATGGGAGATCACCGAATGCATTCTTTGCTTTCAGCAGGTTTTTGTACCGCAGCATCACAAATTGTAACAGCTCCAAATCTCCACGTAAAACCGCCCAATGAAGAACCGTGTTACCGAGGTGATCTTTCAAATCCAGAAACCATTCCGATGGCAATAAGCGTAAAAGCTGTTGTACAAAAGCGGAAGAATGTCGCACGAAAATGGAGGACAGTTCCGTGCTTATTAACTGTTTCATTGCATCCTCGCTTGTTTTTTGCCATAACGCCTGTACCGCATCAATCAATCCGTACTTTAATGCCAATCGAGCACAGAATACCTGCGGGTTGCCGATCAATATTTCTATCTTTTGGTGAGCTCCGTGTCGTGGAAGTAGTTTATTAGAAGATAGAAAAGGTTCAACCCGTTTGGTCGATAGTCTAGCAGTTGAGCTATAAAGCGGTCCGGATTCCCTTCCAGCGCTACCGACACTACTTCCCGATCGAGACACGTACGGCTCATGAGCAGCAGATTGGCCACGTTTGATTCCGGCTCCCGAAGCCGCTGCTCTAAGGTACGCGTGTGAAAGTTGGTGACAATTTTGAAAAACTCTTCCTGCTCCATTGTCCATTCGGTTTGTCGTTGAAATATTTCTGCAAATTGTGCCTGCTCATTAACAGCTCTTGGTTGTCCCTTACACGGTGCCATTTTAACCGTTGCAGTACCATACAATTTCAACCGATTTTCAACTAAGTAGCGTGCATTTTGTACAACCGCCTTGGTGCAGGGCGTAAGCGTATCGTACGCTAGAAAGTCATGGGCCAAATAATTTCGCAGGTTTCGCCCCGTTATCACTGGTACGGGCATCGCTAGGTCGCTCATGTTGTCACGAAACACGCTCAAGTTGCAAACTATTTCAGCAGCTTCCAGTAGGCAGTACTCCAGCGCTTGTTCATCCGTCTGGGAAGCTAAGCTGCCCGTCAAACGGTCGGAATGGCTTAATATGTGCTCCATAGTGTCAAGCAGCCCGTGAAACATTCGCTGAAGCACTTGTTCGTCCGTTTTGCGAAGGTCCTTCAATCGCTCCAACACATCCTGCACATTGTCCTGCCGGCCTGCACGGCGATCCTTCACTATCTCTGTTGTGGATAGACGTGCCGAGCCCTGGATTCGCCGTAGCAGTTGCGCTGCTGCTGGTCGACATCCAGGAATCGACACTGCCTCACGCACACTAATACGCCGCACTTAGCGATGCGCGCTAAGTGTGTGCAGAGCGCACCTAACGCAGGAGTGTGTAACAGGCTACCGGTCGAGCAGGGCTCCCGGTAGGGCTCACGGTGCGGCTCGTGCGCGCGGCCCCATACATCATATATTGTGTTTTGTATCATTTAATTCGGTTAATAAATGTGTAAAAGTCAACATAAAAGTGGCGACGAGGATGGGATCCTCTTGCGCAAGGAGGATCCTACAGAACCCGCGGCAGCCATCGCGTTTCGTCTGGCCTTCTGCAGCGTCAGTGCAGCGGCCATCGCGATGGCACGGTTCCCTGTGCCTTTGGATACCGCGGAACATCGGGCCGCCGCCACCGCAGACACCGTGGCCCCGGCTGCTGTCCCATCACTGGCGACCACTGCAATGGGCAGCCGGCTACACACCACCCACTGCAGCCGCATATCAAGGGCGACGGCACATTCCGCCCCGGCTCGAGCCCTGCAGCACGTCATCGGCGAAGCAGCTATCCCGCCGCAGCTCGAGCCCAGCAACACCAACAGCAACGCGCAAGTTGCTTCGGCTGCAGCACCGCAGCACGTCATCGGCGAGGTCGCATTCCCGCCGCGGCTCGAGCCCTGCAGCACGTCATCGGTGAAGCAGCAATCCCGCCGCAGCTCGAGCCCCGCATCACCAACAGCAACGCGCAAGTTGCTTCGGCTGCCGCACCTCAGCACATCATCGGCGAGGTCGCAATCCCGCCAAGGCTCGAGTCCGCCTCATCATCGGCAACCCGCAGGTTGCCTTGACTGCAGCACGGCAGCACGTCATCGGCGAGGTCGCATTCCCGCCGCGGCTCGAGCCCCGCATCACCAACGGCGACACGTAAGTCGCCTCGGCTGCAACGCAGCAGCCTCGCATCATAGGCGACGACACATTCCGCCTCACCTGCAGCAAACCCAGCACGTCCAGCCAGAGACGCCATCGCTGTGGCCGGCCATTGCTGTCGCCGGTCATGGCCCTGCCGGTGCAAGGTTTCATCGCGGCACCACCCTCACCTCCCGGCAGGCGTAGCAGCGACGCTACAAATCCGAGGACGCGAACGCGGCATCATCGCCGCCGCCCGGGACAACGGTGCACCATAGCAGACGCTCCCGAGAAAGCGAACGCGGCATCATCGCCGCCGCCCCGGGACAACAGGTCATCATCGCAGACGCGACCCGAGGACAGCGAACGCGGCTTCATCGCCGCCGCTCCAGAAACAACAGCCGCAACCCGAGGAACGCGAACGCGGCATCATCGCCGCCGCCGGGAACATGAGCGCAGCAGCATCACGGGCCCACTACGTACCATCGGTCGAAGGGTGTCACCACGCTGGTATTCCGTTGTGGAATATCACCCGCGTCGGTTCGACCCTTCGGTTATTAAAAGGGGGAGATGTTGTGGATAGACGTGCCGAGCCCTGGATTCGCCGTAGCAGTTGCGCTGCTGCTGGTCGACATCCAGGAATCGACACTGCGCTCACGCACACTAATACGCCGCACTTAGCGATGCGCGCTAAGTGTGTGCAGAGCGCACCTAACGCAGGAGTGTGTAACAGGCTACCGGTCGAGCAGGGCTCCCGGTAGGGCTCACGGTGCGGCTCGTGCGCGCGGCCCCATACATCAATATATTGTGTTTTGTATCATTTAATATGTGTAATAAAGGTGTAAATAGTTCAAACATAAAAATCTCTTTCAACACTCGGTACTTGTTATCTAACACAAACACATTCTGGTAGTAGCTTTTGGCTAGGCGACGGTTTACGAACTGCACGTACTCGTCATCGTCGAGCGGTAGGTTAAGCGATTGCATCGTTTTTACTGTCACATCCAGGGCTACATCAGTGCGCTGCTCGGTACGACCTAGCAGTGTATCAACCCACTGAACTGTTCCTTAGCCAGCCGTGTCCAGATGGCGCCCCACATGTAGCGTCGCGTTTCATCCGTTTCACACATTTGTAGATGCGCCAACAGCTCCCGAGCGTACATCAATTCCGTTTTCTGCACCAGCTTGTGGCGCTTAGCAAGTTCGGTGCGGGATAGTATCCAGTCGGCGATTTGTCGTACGCGCCCCAGTGACGACGACGGTTGGCGGATATAACATTCCAGCAGGAAAAATTCATCGATCGTGCGCCCGAGCGTTGCGTTCTCTGCGCGTATCACATCGATGCGGAGCTGTAGCTCTTTGCTGATGTACTTCAGATCGGTTCGGGTCGCTGTGTTAAGCAGCTCGGAAGGCTTCGAAGAGTCTAGCATGTGCTGTATCAACAGCTTAGCTTCGGTCAGCTGCTCGGGGCGGAACGTTTCTATCAGTTTGCCTTTGAATTCCGTGCCAACGAAAGCGATGTAGCTGCGCAGTGCTTCGATTGTTTTGAAGCTCTTCAAGTACGCCAAATAGCGGCGGTAAATGAGTAGATTCTGTTGCGTCTGTGTGTACACAAACCACCGGCGAGCTTCTCGTAGGTTAGTTTCTATTTTCTGAAACACCAACCCGATCTGATCGCAGCTTTCTGCTTCCAATTCTAGTTTGGCAAGCGAATAGCCATGGCTAAAGAATTGCCTCAAATCTTTAGTTCGCTCGGCCAGCACTTCCGACGTGATCAGCTGCAGGATGCGATCGAGTTTTACCGTGATGTTGGGCGACTCGCGCGTACTTTTGATCATCTCTCCGATCACTTGCAGTGTACGTTTAATCGCCCGTATACGTACCGGCGAGGGAATGGGCCGGTGCATGTGCGGAGGATCACTGCAGGCATCTTCCCTGATGCCGTCGATGTACGTGAGCACCTTGCGGATGGAAAAGTGTTGCTTCATGATGTAGTAAGTTTCGTACAATTCTTTAAACGTTGCTCTCGATCGCTTTCGATGATCCCAATCGATAGTTTTCTCATACTGAGCTTTTAGCGTTTGCTGCACGGGCAGTGGAAATTTTTCAAACGCAATATCCTTTTCCAAGCTCTCCAATATGGAGAGTTTAAGACTGTTTAACTGCATCTGTATGTAAGTGCGAATGCGTTTCGGTACGCTAGAGAGCTGCTTTCCGGCAGAAGAATGCCATACTTGTTGAACATATTGTACGTAACATTGCAGATCGATCGCCGGCTTCTGTTCATTGGTCAAGGCATTTCGAATCAGTTTTAAAAAGCGAATCAGTCGTTCTAAAATAAAAGTAAAAAATGCATCATTATGTAACATATTTCCGCACGCTTTTTCAAACACCCACTTACCTATGTCGATGGTAAAGGCGTAAATTTCGAACCCATTGATCGCTTGACCCGTAACCAGCTTTAAGAAAACGGCAATACAAAACTGCATCTGCAGCAGTGGCAGTCTGCGTAGGTGTGTTTTCAGAAAGAACACATGCGCGTAAACATGTCGCAAACGAAGCACCAGCAGATCATCCACATCTGTGTACGAGTCCACCTGGTGCTGGCACACGATCAGATCAATGCACTTCACCATGTGCGCAATGCGCTGCTGCGCTACATCCGTGCTCTTGGCGGTGGAGCTGCTTTCGCCGCCTTGATAAGCAATTGCAGCGTTCCGATAGCTTGCCTTCACCAGCTCGTACTCGACAAAGTGTATCATTTCGTCCGATAAGGGTATGTTACGATGTTTCAATTCGGCGTACGCACGAGACAATTGCGCATCACAATCCGCATCGTTGCTGTTGCGCGTACAAATCTCCTTTAATTGATCAACGTTTCCACCGAGAATAGCCGTTTGCATTGTTTTGTACATTGTAGCCATTTGAAATTGACACGTGTTGAGGTGACTGGTTCTTTAAATCGCAAGCTTCTGTCCGTTACAGATCGCACTCAAACCACGACTGCGCACAGTTTATTGGGTTTCGATGGGGCGTGATATCAGCAGCTTTGCGACTTGGGTTTGTTTGCATTGTAATCGATGTATGCATTATTTGGCGAGATATCGGGCCGGATGCTACTTGCCGACGCGTACTTGTTCGATTGCCATGATTGCATTCTTTAGGTGATTTCAACTTGTTTGTCATGGTTTGAAAGAGTTTTATCTGAACAAAGAAATATCCTTACATGATCTACGGCCTATAATTAACAAAAATCAATAAAACGATAGATAACAAAAAAAGAACAATTATTCTTACCTAAGGCCTAAGATAACCGGGAATCACTAAGGTTCGGGATTCCCTGCCGGGTATAGCACTTACACACACTGTAACACTGGGCACTAAAATAACAAACGATGAATCATCATCGACGGTCTTGTTTTGATAGGTCACTATGGCTGAGCGATTGGTCAAAATTCTAAATTAAATATTAAATTTTCTAGTTAGTGCGGTTTTATAAATTCCATAAAAGCTGTTCCAATATGAATCAAAAACTGTTAAATTTATCACTTATCATACCCTCCCGTAATAATCATTCAGTGATATGAAGTATTAACTGTAAATTCTCAAAAATAATCGAATGCTAATGCAGTAAAACCATTCCGTTTTTACAAGATGTTTCGCTTTATGTAAATAGCAAAGCAAAATACATTTCATTATTAGTAACATACATGGAGAACAAGCTTACATTACACGAGCCGTTAGTAGGCGATCGTGCAAAACTTTTAAACAATCTTTTGGCCTGCGTTCATGCGGCAGTTGATCTTGTTTTTCTCCTGCAGTTGCTTCTCGTGCTTAAATGCAAGCGTGTTTGCCTTGCGCTCTATCCTGCGTTCGGAGCGGTATTCTTTCAGCAACTTTTTGCGCTCCCGCTTTTCCTCGGGCGATTCATCCTTGGGCCGGATCGAGAGTACACTTAGCGTGGAAATAACACTTCCATCGCAGAGCGATTTCGGACCGACAGGTTTTTCACTGGAAAACAATGAGATGGGAATGATTAGCTACATGGAAAGGGCAAAACGTAAGTGAAAAACGGAAATTACCTTCCTCCCTGCTCCAGCCGGGCAATGGATTTCATCGTCAGCTTACCGCCCTCTGCACCGAGCACATTTTCCGGCAGTCCCGTTTTCGGATTGATGAGAATTTTGCGTGCCTTTTTCGGTTCCTGTATCAGCTTCGGATGGTTGTAGATGTTGCTGTACGTGGAAAGGATACTTTCACAGTCCCATTTTTTCTGTTCCCCATCCTCAACCTGCATTGCGACCTCCTCCTCCTCGGAATTATCATCCTGCAGCTGCGTTAGACTGTTCCGAATAATAAAAAAAAGTCAGTTTGTACACAACTTTAGTCCATAGCAGCTCCACCTTACCGCTCTCGGATCCATTGCTTTTCATACTCCGCATCGTATACGGCATCACGCTCGCGCTTGAATTCAGCCGCACAACGCAACAGCACATCATCGTTCGGTTCCACGTGCCCTTCGATTTCCTCACAGTCCAGTGGGCCCACCTCCGGATCGTCGTACTGTTCGAAGAACTTCTCGAAACGATCATCCAGCAGCGTAAGCTGCTCGTTACGTCGGATCACGCTGCTCGACATGGAATACTCCGTGAAGCGGGACTTTGTTTCCTCCCGCCCGTACCGATCATCAAGCGGGCCCAGCCCATCCCGCTCCTCTGTGTCCGAATAATCACCCTCCATCTCGTCCGAATCGAACTCGTGTTCGTCCCCTTCCTCATCGAAACAATCCTCACCATCGTCGTCTTCGTCACCGCCGACCCCGGGCTGCATTGCAAGCTCCATGAAATTATCCTCCAGCTGATTGTCCGGATTATTAAAGTCGAAATCTTCGTCCAGTGCAGCCACCACGTCTGGATCCCAGTCGGGACGGGGTCCGCGCGTAACTTCGGCCGCTTTCTTCATGAGGCCATCCTTTTCCTCAAACTCGGAAGCAAACACAGAGCTTGGCAGTTTGATGCGCGACACTTCTTCTTCGCCATTCTCTTCCCCTGTTTCGGCTGCTGGCCTGGGGGATGGTTTCCCCGTCACCGGTTCCCAAACAACCTCATTGCGGCCCGGTTCCCGCAGATGCTGCAGGTAGTCGTAATCGTCGTCGAAGAAAATGCCAAACTTTGCCTGTTCCTTCTTACGCTTGGCAGCGTCAATCTGGAATGGGTACAAGAACATTTTAAATTAGCCTCTGAGAAGTTTGTCTCGCGTTAAAAGCACCAAATCAATTCCAAACACCTCCAGTCCGACTGATTTGGTAATTCGATTTTTTAATGGATTCATTTGGAGCTTTCGGAACCGAAAGGGCGTTAGGCCGCGGCTATCCATTGCTTTTATGACACAGGTTACGTTTAAGTACAAAGCAACGGTAAGATATGATTCTTGCCCGGTAATTCTCAATTTGGTTTCGGCTGCCTCAAATGACAACTAATGGCGACTAATGGCCTTTACAACCGCTTCCAACTCAGGGACGGACTAATTCCGCTGTTTTTCTTCGATTTTCCCCCATTACTTCTGTCAACACTACCACTCACCTTTCCTTCCGCTACCGGACGGTTACTGTTCGCGATCAAGCTCGCGTACTTTGGCGGCACTCTGACCGGTACCAGCACATGCTGAGGGGCCGTCTCGTCCACGTACAGTGGATCGTGCTGGCTTCGGTTCACCAACCGGAACGTGACCGCCGTCTTCTTGTCGATAAACTTTTTCTTTCCCTGCAAGCAAGCACGGTTGTCGGGCATTGGTTAGGATATGACGGCCAGAAACATAATTGGTATGATAAGAAGGTAAACTTCAGTTGAATATATATGCTTACCATGGTTTTTGAGGAAAAGTTGCACCTTTAACAAGCGATAAGCCCTTTGCGGGATAGAAAATACCGAAGAAAATCCGATTTTTTCTAGCACCCCGACACAAAACTCGCGTGTTTGCAATCAAGGTGTTTTAGAAAAGAAAAGGAAATGTCTAACGGGTTGACATGCAGTCGACAGACGTCAAACGTGTGTGTTGCGCAGCAGAAACTGCAACAACAAGAAAAACAACAATCAAAACACACACGCGCGAAGGAGGTGCATTGCTTGTGAAATTAATATTTATGTAAGTTTTGTGATACAAATCGTTGCCCAATAGCAGATGCGATAACCTTAAATGCATTGTAATTTTAGCATCGATCGTACAGAATGGGCGGCTGGGCGTTGGAAATCGGAAAAATGGCCCTCTACATGACCTTCCCGGTGGCAATGTTCCACTGGTTCAATCAGCCGGAATATTTCGAGAAGTGGGTGACCGACACGAGACGGCAGCTGTACCCACCGGAAAACCCACAGCATCGGGCTGAGATCGAAAAGTGCATCCGCAACGTACGGGACCGCCACGATCTGGAGCTGCTGAAGGCACTGGAAGAGATGGAGAATAAGGAAAAGAAATAATCGACTGTGCCGCTGCATCCATTCTTCGCAATGTATATAATCTGTTTTTCGTTAGAATAAAATTAAAGCTAGTAGTCGCTATGATGTTGAGCTAAATACAGTAAGTCGTTTTATGTTGAAAAATCGTGATAAAATTTTAGTAAAATACATTAAAACCATTCTGCCCAGTGAAAATAGTGTATCAAACTTCCAACAAATTAGTTCAGCCCGGTGAAAAAGTCCAGAATGTTGATCGAATATTGTCAAAATAGCACGTGCGCGGTTTGTTTACTTGCAATCGTACTCTTGCCGGTGTTGCAGGTTTTCGTTTTGGTTGAAATTTCCTCAAAAAGTGGCCGTAAAATGGGTGGAAGCTCGAAAAAGTTCAAAAAAGCAGAAAAATCCAAGATCAAACTAAAGGGAGCAAAACTCCCGAAAGGTGCCAATGTGACGAAAACAAACTTCAAAGTGCGCAAAATAGTCGTACCGGATCAGCTGAAGCAGCGTAATCTGACCAACGCAGCGGTACTGTCCAACAAAAACTTAACCCTGAAGGATTGCCTCGCCAAACTGAAGCTCAACAATGTGTCGTCGAAAATCGAAGGACTGCGCGGAGTGCGAGAAATCATCACGAAAATGCCGTCGGAGCTGCACCGGATGCTCAGCTCGGTGGTCAAAGACGTCACTAGCCTCTCGATCGACATTGAGCACGATGTGCGGAGGGACGCGTACAAAACGCTCGGATGCATACTGGCCGCTTGTGGGCAGTCCGTGATGGTTCCGTTCTATGAGGTGCTGTTGTCCTTTCTGCGCTGCAGCATGACCCACATTCAGTCGCGAATCCAGGAAGATTCGCTCCTGCTGCTGGATGTACTGCTTCAGTACCTGCCGGAGCTGGTTGTGGCCAACCGGGACAAGATACTGCCGCAGTTTTTGGACATGATTTCGAAGCTGAGAACGGAATCCAAACCGGGCCGCACGCTGACGATCAATCTCGACAAGCAGTCGACAAGTACGCGGTGGCGCGTGAAGGTGCTCTCGCGGTTGACGGGAATATTGAAAATTCTTATCGACAGCAAGCGGACAAGAAATGAATCAGCAGAGCCGCTAGAGGAACCTGTTTCGGTGGCGGAAGATGAAGATAATCCGTAAGAATAATGTTACATGCTCCTACGACATGGTAAAATTACTAACAACAATATTCCTTCTATTATTAGGTTTGCTTCCAAGGTACCCGATTATCAACCGGACAAAGCGGTACAAATCAATTACACGTTCGATAGAGCCAGCACATTGTTTTTGCCAATCCAAAAGCGTCACCTCTATACGACCTGCCCGATGGATGTGCTGTTCCGCAAGTCGACCGGCACGGATAAAGACCTCTCGCTGGGCGATCGGGTCGATGATGGCCGCAAGCTCAAGATGTACGTGGAGATGCTGATGCCAGTGCTGTTTGAATCCTGGCTAGAGGTCCGGCCAACCGGTACCGGTGCGGAACCGGGACAGGAGCACGCCCTAACGCAGGAAGCGGCCGTCACGCTCGAACTGCTGATGGCCATTTTCATACAGCTTTGGGATTTGACCGTTCAGTACTGCGGTGAAACAAATAACGACGATATGAAACGCTGGTTTCGGGAGGAGTACGGTGCCAAATTCTGTACCCATATTCTCGGCGGCTTCCCGTACTATCAGTCCGGCACGGAGACGAAAAGCCAACAGCCCAAGCGATCCAAAACGACGGCTCCGATTTTGAGCGAAAAAACGGTCGATGATCACTGCTATCGGCATAACTTCAACATCTGCTATTTTTACTGCTGCCTGCATGAGCAGTTCCGCGGAGGGAAAAAAAAGTCCCAACCGTACACGAAAATTGTCGAGTACGTGAAGCGGTGCGTAATGAACTGGAAGTTCCGCGGTGCCGAAGCAACGAACCTGTTGCTGCAAGTGCTGCGCTACATGCTGCTGGACACCGACTGTATGCAAGTTAATCAGGAAACGCGCACGTTGCTCCAAACGCTGCTGGAGGTGTACATAACAGCGAAGCTGCCGCAGGACATCCGCAACCGTATTTTGGTGCTGTTTTGTGACATTATCGTGGGTAGCGATTCGCTATGGCGCCGGTACGGCCAGGAGCTGTTCACGCTCTGGCTCAAGATGTTGCCCAACTTGCTGTGCAAACCGTCGATCGATATGGAGGTGCTGAAAGCGCTGCTTTGTCTGGGGCAGCGTGGCAACGTACCGTTCCTGGAGGTGCTGGAAGCGAATGCGAAGCAGATTGTGGCGAACATGGAAATGATTCGTGTAACGAATGAAGGGGAACAGGGCGAAGGCTTTGTATTGATATGTAATTTACTATTCTATGTTCGCAAACGGGAACTGATCAGAGAGTTGATCGATTTCGATGCGCAGGGACTGAAGGACGCTACGCAAAGGGAACGCTTGTGTAGTACGCTAGAACTTAAGCTAGGAATGTTACAGGAGTAAGTAATACAAAGAGCAGTAAAAATGATACGAAATTAAAAAAAATCAAAGAAATTCAAAACAACATCACGCTTTTTTATTTTACTTTTTGAATAACAAACATTTTGTTGCAGCCTGTACAACCTGGCAACACTGCCACAGCGTATACGCTAGTGATGGGAAAACGTTCCGGAACAAATTGAGTGGATCGAATCCGTTCACTCATGGAGAGGTGCGGATCCACTTTAACGGCCTTGGTACATTGTTCTTACTCGCTTGTGTAATTTCGATTTTCACTACCGTATGGCTTCCCAACTCCCAACAATTTCCCAATTCAAAATAAATTGCAGTTTTGCTAAAAGTTTTAAATGGCTATAATAACGGATATAACCGAGTTTTCTTGACGAATTGTACGAAGTAAGTAATAATGGACATTGAATTATTAAAATAAATCATAAATAACTTTTCATCATTCATATTTTGGCTGAAAAACGTGATGTTCGACTTACTTTCGAAAATTCAATATAATTGAATGTCCTTGGAACGCATTATTCGCGTAATTTGGGGAAAGACTGTACTCGAATTGAGATGTGGAATCGTTCCCCCAGGTTCGCACGTAATGTCCCATCACTATCATCTCTACGCCAAGCGTTTGTTTACATCATCTAGCGTTTGTTGATTTGTTGTTGCCGCCGCTGTTGTTTTTGCAAGCCACCGTTTGTGGCGTGTTTTGTGGTGTTTCTGCGTTAAAAAGCGCACCAAGCGCATGCTAAAGCGATGAATCTGGAACTACTTGGTACGAGGGTAATTTAGCAGCCAAAGAACCCATTCGCTAATCATTATTTTCTCCCCCCCCCCCCCCCCACCGCAACCGCCTTTTACAGAATCGTTCGGGCAAAACTATCCGGAAGAATTTGATGGCTCGCTGGACTGCATCTCGCTCGCGGTAACGTGCGCTTTCAACAAGTACGGCACCCTGCTGGCCGTTGGCTGTAACGATGGGCGCGTGGTCATCTGGGACTTTCTGACGCGCGGCATCGCCAAGATCATTTCCGCCCACGTACACCCGGTGTGCAGCTTGTGCTGGTCGCGCAATGGCCACAAGCTGCTGTCCGCCTCGACCGACAACAACGTGTGCATCTGGGACGTGCTTAGTGGCGACTGCGAGCAGAAGTATCGGTTTCCGTCGCCGATCCTGAAGGTACAGTTCCATCCGCGCAATGACAACAAGTTCCTGGTGTGTCCGATGCGCTACGCCGCTATATTGGTGGATGTAGGTGGTAAGCACGAGTGTTTGCCGCTGGATAATGATGTAAGTCGAGAAAAGCTCAAGGCTTTGAGGGCAGTCAACATGGAATTGCGGCTTTTTTGCTCTTTTTATTTTCCAGGGCGATTTAAACATTGTCGCTGCGTTTGATCGTCGCGGAGAACACATCTATACCGGTAATGCGAAAGGAAAGATTCTGGTGCTGAACGCTAACACGCTCGAAATTGTGGCCAGCTTTAAGATTGTGCTGGGAAGTTCTAGCGTTACCGCCGTTAAGAGCATAGAATTTGCCCGACGAGGAGAGTAAGTGTCTCCGTGACAGTGGGGGGAAGTAGTTTAACCCTTTGTTTTTCTAATCTTTGTTTTCTCCGTAGAGCGTTTCTGGTGAACACTTCCGACCGTGTCATACGCGTGTACGACTCCAAGGAGGTGGTGACGTGCGGGAAGGACGGCGAACCGGAACCGATACAGAAGCTGCAAGATCTTGTAAACAAGTACGTATACGGTTGCCATTTTCAAGCAAGCAAATAACCACTATTGATCACTGCTCTTCACTATTCGCTATAGAACCACGTGGAAAAAGTGTTGCTTTTCGGGCGACGGTGAGTACATCTGTGCCGGAAGTGCTCGTCAGCACGCCCTCTACGTCTGGGAAAAATCGATCGGCAATCTCGTTAAGATCCTGCACGGTACCAAGGGCGAGCTGCTGCTCGACGTGGTCTGGCATCCGGTGCGGCCAATCATTGCCAGCATCAGCTCCGGGCTGGTGTCGATCTGGGCCCAGAACCAGGTGGAAAACTGGTCCGCTTTTGCGCCCGATTTTAAGGAGCTGGACGAGAACGTCGAGTACGAGGAGCGAGAGTCGGAGTTTGACATTACCGACGAGGACAAATCGGTCGACCTGGCGGCGGAATCGAAACAGGACGAGGAGGTGGAGGTGGACGTCGTGTCGGCGGAGCCGATTGCCGCCTTCTGCAGCTCCGACGAGGAGTACGAGGATGAGCATGCGCTTCAGTTTCTGCCGATGGCGCCGGAGGTGGAAGACCCGGAGGATGGCTGGGGCTCGCAGGACAATGACACGCTTGGGGGAGGTGGAGGCGCTGCAGGTTTCGGTGCTTCGGTAGGAGCGCTCGGTGGTGGTGGCGGTGCCGGTAGTGGTGGAGGTGGGTCGGATTCGATGAAGGAAAACGAACCTTCGATGAAGAAGCGCAAAACGAGCCAGTACGAGATAGCACTGGACAATGCACCGATCGACGACGTGCATCCGTTGCTGCAGAACAAAACGAACAAAGACAAACAGTCGACCACGAGCAAGAAAGCAGCCGGACGTCCGCGGAAATGAACGTCGGGCTTTGGGAATAATGCCGTTGCCGAGTGTTTGTTGGTCGTGAAAATGTAAAGTGCAAAAAATGGAAAATACATCTTTTTAAATCCCAATCATCAATTGCACAGTTTGAATATCCCCTCAGCTTACGCCGATACAGAACGTATTCTGAATGTTGTTTGTTACTTAGGCCAACCTACACAAAACGATAGTGCTGAACCCGATCTAGGCCTTGGAACAGTTTCCCTTCCTGCTTTGGTTTAGAAATTGATCATTATTCTAGAATCAATTTTGCTTTAGATCCTGGACCTATTGCGAGCGTACACACGTGCCGCCCTAAACACCCAAAGTCATACAAAATCATGGAAAAGTCTGCTCCATCGCGTTGCAGCGTCCACCCGACGATTACCATACCGAACCGAATAGTCGTGTTCTTTAAGCATGTGTGTGTATTTGGTAGCAGCAGTTGAACTGCTTACCTGCCGTATGCTGCTGTGATACCGAGACGCATAGACAACGCATCTAGAGGACATGTGTAGCCGTGGGAAAACTTTTATGTGTCTCTTTTGCCTTGTCCTTCCCTTCATATTCTCATGAGTGAAGCATACATACCTTTCAGGTACGTTCAGGGTATAAGCTCTATCCCTTTTACGTTAATGGTGAAGATAGAATCGTGTGCTATCGGTTGTACATTCGGGTATGAGCAACCCCGTGAGCGTCGTGTGTACACTGGCATTCAACCTGATCCATAAGCTGATTATGATTCCGGATCGAATTCCGGAGCCGATTCCGATTTCGTAATCAATTCGGGAACCAACTCCAGAATCGGCTCCAGAGTCCACTCGGGAATCGGCTTTGGAGTCAAATTCGTAATCAGCTCCAGAATCAGAATCGATTCCAGTATCGTAATCGGCTCCTGAATTGATTCCGAACCCTAAAATCAGAATCGGGTGGGTCCGATTCCGAGCTCCCACCATTAGATACAATCCCCACCCCGGAATAGGGGGTTGGGGTCATTGAACAGTGCCCAAACCCAAGGCTACCACTAATCCAGAACATCTATTTTTGCAATCTAAACCATAGGTCTACGATTGGATCCCGAACCTATGGAAATTCTAGGCTTGAACCCAGTCCAGTTGATCGCGGACCAGGAAATTTTTCGTGCTCTGGAACTAATACCGAAAATATTCTGAAATTTCGAAATTAGTAATTTATATCGTAATCCTTTCCTGAAACCCCTGCCAAATTTATTTTATTTTGGACAGGTTTGTAACTGATGCCTTTCTTAGCCCCAGAACTTTTATCGAACCAATCCTATGGAATTTTTTTCGTTACTAGAATAGGTCTCATACCATCGGTAAGCAACAGTCAACTATGAAAGGCGTATTAGAAGGGAATAGTTCTGCAAGCAATTCAGTGTGTTGTTTAAAGGCAGCAGTAATTAAATATGTATAGCATTTCACATTGTATTTTGTGTATTTTTTGCAGTTGCTTCTTTACACATAACGTTTACAACACGGGCTGGGTTTCAACTTCAATATGAGTACACAAATGCTCTCCAAAACGGACGAGTGTAGTAGTAAGGTGTGTTATGGTGAGATTAGATTGAATTTAACACAAACACGAAACTTATGGTCGAGTGTAAGCTACTTCAAACCGTGGTACCTAACATCACCCGCAAACAAACCGCCAAGCGGCCTATACACTTTTATCTCGACGATTAGGTTGGCGCGCTTGCACGCTCCCATTGAGGGTAATTCCAGAATTCCACCGTTTCAGAGTGTATTCATTTCCTGGCGAGCAAACTCACGCACATTGTTGTTGAGCAGCGTCATCATGAACCGTCGCCGCTGGTCTCGCTCCCCTTCGGAATAGGCGTAAATACTGTTGCTAAATTCCGGCTTCGCCGGCAACTGGCTACGAATCAGTATTCGACCGAAAAGACCCGCTAAAAGAAACACAAAAGGATACGGAATGAGCGCACTTTTGCTTCATCTAAGCTAAGTGAAAACAGTGCAACTGCACATCCAGCGCAATAACCTACCAATCGTATCGATCCGGATTGACTTGTTCGCATTCCAGAAATCCTGCAAAAAGAGACAAATGTACAGAAAAAGGATCCGATTGACGGATTTAAGTTTGGTGCGCAGCAGCTCCTTGCAGCGTTCGAAATTATCGGACGCTATGATACACTCCCGTTCGTTGATCGTCACAACCGGCTCGGGAAGGGCTTCCAGCATCATCAGTAGCGCTTCGGCCGTTGTGTGTGGTGTACCGGCTGATGGATAGGTGCGAAGTAGAGCTAGTTAAGGATAATTTTAAGTCAAATTTGAAATAGAAATGCGTTACAAGAACACGTGTATAATAAAAGGATACGGAAATCATCCGTCGACCAGCTGTCCAGCCAGTCGCGTATTTCGAGCAGGTTAGCCGCATCCGACTGTCCCAGCTTCCGGTCCAGCGTGAACAGCTGAGGCGTCTGCAGTCCCATCTTGCGCAGATTGTCCACCAGGCGCCAGATTTCGCGCGGAAAGCGAAGATTACTTCCCCCCACATCGTCCCCGACCAGATCGATCAGCTTTTCCTCGTGATCTAACGAAACCAGCTCGTGGATCGCGTACATCGATACCGGCTTGTTCAGCTTCATTAGCGTATCGAGCGACACCCCGAAGCAGCTCGGCTTGTACTCGCCGAAAATGGTAATAAATATATCACGCCCGTTTTCCACGTGCAGCACCAGTATATCGAGCGGTACCTTCGAGCCGGCCTGCGCGTCTTTTAGCTTGCGCAGCATCTTGGAGGCGGCCGGTGCATTAACCAGTATGTCGATCCGAATGCTCAGACTGTTTCCGGTCAGCAGTTCGCCTTTGCTGTGGCTAATGTGAATGAAATCCTCGCACACCTGGCTGTTCCGATCGTCCTTGCAGGCGAACCGGAAACGTACCGGCAGATGGCAGTTGTTCGCTACCAGCAGCTCGCGGGAGTACTTTTCATTGAACCGAATTAAGCCAAAGTCGAGATCGGTCTGTTCCACCGTAATCTGTGGTTGATTGTCGTTTTCGTACTTGTCGACAGTTTTCAGCACTTCTTCGCTTACTTTCTTCAGTTTTGCTTGGTCTTTTGCTTGGGCCTAAAATAAAAAGAATGGGTTAATTGACGAACAAAACGTTCCTGCACTGCTTTCCCTAATACTTACATCGACCTTAAAGTCTGCATAAACCGGTTTGTGATCACTTTTGCGCAGCTGCATGACACTATTGTACCGCAACATCTCTATCCGCTGGCCCTTCCATAGGATGCGATCGCACCAGGCAGGCGTACGGCTCTTTTCGCTGCTGTCCCACTCATCCGTGCCGGGGTTGTATTTGTAGGTGGGTGGGAAAAGAATCTTGCCCTCCTTATAGTCTCGAAAGATGCGATTCCGGCGCTTTTCCACGTACAGCTGGTCATGCTGGTACAGCTGATTGTAGTCGCGATCCTTCCGGTTAACGTACTCCTGAGACACTTCCGGTCCGTCTAAACGGTAGTTTAAGTCACCGATCCAAAATATATGACTAGAAAGAAAGGAAAAAAAACATTTTTTTCTAAATCAAACAATAAACGTTGAAGAACAATGAAGCTTGCATTATAACACTATAAAAACAATTACAATTCCTTATCTCTGCATCCGACATGGGTTTAGTCGTATCAGAACAAGTCCACCATTAGTGCTATTAGTTCTGATAAGCGATATGTTCGTGCAATCGCCTCTATATCAACATGGCGTTTTTATCAAATTCTCCACACAACTGGCCCAATTTTCTTTGGCCAAACCCAAACCAAACCCCCGTGTCCCCTACTTACTGATGCTCATCGATCGACCGCATTCGAAAGCCATTGTCAAACGACATGCGCCGTATAATGTCGTCGTGATCGTCATTCCTTCGCTCCACCTCCTGCGTGTGCGCGGCCAGATGCGTGTTGACGAAACAGAAAAGGGCTTCATTCAGCTTGAAGCTCACCCCAACGCCTCCTTTATTGCCCTGCAAGGCGTAAAGCAAAATCGATCGTACTTTTTATAGCTGCCTAACGGCGATTGCCATAGATGTTAAATACCCATTTCAACGTTCCGGTACCGACGGCAGCCGTAAGGCAATCGTTTATCTTCGGATAGATGGTACTTTTCACCGCCACGGTTAGCATCATACCCACCAACCGTACCGAGGCGAGCTCGGTATAAATGGCTCCTTTGTGAAGCCCGCTCATAACCTTATCACTGCAGGAGACAAAGGAAAAATACAAATTGAAAGTAAACGGAGAACGAAAAGATCGATGAAAGCACGACAAGTGCAACACTAGCGCTTTCCAACACACTTACACCCATGTTCGATCGATTTTGGTTTCGTTCATCAGAATCTTTTCCGGCGTCCATTCAATCTCCTGAAACCCGACCGCATAGATATCGGGCGGACTGTCCGTGGTGGCAAGCCATTCCGGCAGCTCGATCGTTTCGGACGTCTGCCCATTAACGTTCCAGGTGGCCGTGTACACGTGGTAAGGTTCGTACACGGTGTACTCATGCCGCCGCCGTTCGAGCTCCTCGCGGAACTTGGCGTCGCGTGTTTTCGGCGCCTGGCTACCGTCGGCTACGCTCCGATCGATCGCCAGCAGACCGGTCCGCTCGTCCGCCGGTTTGTAGTAGTGCAGCCAGTCAAATGCGCCCGGCGAATGCACCGGTACGGCACGGTACGAAGCTTTAAGGTTTTTAAGACTAGTTAAAAAGTGTTCCTTCGCTACGCTGATTTCTTCGGTAGCGTGGTAATAGTAGGTGGTGGGCTGATTCTCCGAGAACACGGTAAACTGATGGCTGGACACGGAACCAAAGCTGGACTCTGGCGAGAGACAGAGAGAAAGGTATTTAGCATGAATAAGGAAAACGGAAAAACGTGTTGCTTACCGGTGTTCACGAAAAATGATTCATTTATGGGGACCACGGCCACAATCGTTAGGTCCGATATGCTTTCCGGTGGTTCGCGGGAAACGGAAAATGAAAACAGTGCCGCCGATTCGCTGGAGCTGACCGTAACGAGCAGCCGGTTTTGGAAGTTGTTGCCAACGATTTGGTACGCGGCTAGTATCTACAATGCAAACGGCCGTTGTGTTTGATCTGCTGGTTAAGGAAAATAGAAAACTAACCCTGGCCCCCGTCCCACCGTACAAGGCGAGGTGCCATATGTTTTGACAAATATGCTTATGCTGCGTTCTGGTTATGTTTTTTTTTACCGGATGCCAAACATTCGCGCAAATGTAAACATGTGTGCTCTGGTGAGGTATCGTGCGTCATCAAAATGCCAACCGCGGTTATCTTGATCTGGACCAACATCGGTTTCATCGTTAGAAAAAAAATATACCCAAATCAAGCAATCACCAAGGCAGCGTGCCCAACACTCGATTGGCAATGTGTGTAATGTTCTGGTATGTTCAGACCTTCAGAATCATCTACATATACACACGCAAAAAACCCGCAAACATCGTTTCGTTTTCATTTCACGATGTACACTGCCTGCGTCCGACAGGCCGCGCTGTACAGTATAATGGCCCTTTTGCACCCTTCTCCCGCCCATTCTTATCGTTGGCTAATTGTAAACAAACCACCAGCACACGAAATGCATTCGATTTGGCAGAGCGAAAACGAACGCGCAATCTTCGTCTGGCAAGACGCTTGTTATTTTTTGGCTAATGACCTGAACACATTGCCTCATCTGGCCATGGCCAGGCACTGCAAAATAGAAAAAAGGCGCAGCACTGTAAGAGACGGCACCGAGGATTAAGCGTTTCTTTTTTTACCTTGAAGCTTATTTTGATTTCTTATCGTTTTGAGCACGCAATTGAAAAAATAACAAATTCGATGCCTAGATTTAATCAGCACTATCTTCTTGCTCGGAACTACTAGCGGTCCTGGGGACCACACGGGACGATATGCTTCTATTAATGATTTTTTTCCTCCCCCTCCCAAACACAATAAAAGGATACGGCCAGCACGGATTCGCCTTCACGGAACTTTTGTGTCACCGTACGGATAATGATGGAATCATGATTGGAACAGTTCATTTTCACATTCGTCAAATGGCAAATCCGAACCACGAACACTGTACGCACAGACGCAATACTGCAGTTTTCACTTTTTTCCGTCGCGCAGTTTTTCACTTCCGCTGCGTGCTTTAACTCTTTAACACGCGTGTGGCTTCGGGTTCAATTCAGAAAACACATTGTTTTGCCTAACAAATTACACTTGTTGCCAGAAAGATTGCGTTTTCAGATACTTCTTTGGGTAGGTTCTACGGCTTCGTATTTTGTTGGAGTGTTTCTTTTTTTTTGTGTAACTTTGACATCTGGTCGACGGTCCCCGTCAGACAAGGCGAGGGTTTTTGACGTTCTAGAATAGCTGCATCTCGCTCATTTTCTCTAGCCGTCCTTTACTCACTTACAGTACTATTTTCGAGGTTAGCTTCTGTGCCCCCCTCTACCACTTCACTCCAAACACTTCGTCAACCTTTGTCCATAAGACTTTCGTTGCGTTGGTGACAATCTACACGCATCATATACCGAGGTGTGCATGTTTTCGGTCGATTTGTCGTACCGTCTCTTTCGCGCACATGACCGCGTGACAAATGTTCTGGTTGATGCGAAAGAGAAGTGCTCAATTAGGTTGATTATTTTGAATGAAAAACAACAGAAAATGGGTACTCGTGTTATTTTTTTAATAGCTAGTGAAAAGTGCTTATTGATAATTATTAATAGCTAAAAGGTTTTAAAATTACTGTGCATCGCATAGGATCACCGTTCAAAGTACTCGCACGTCCGCAGTAGAGCGAGATTTGATCAGGCAAATATCCGGCCACAGGTTTTGCTAAACAATGTTTGATTTTAAGTATCCCAAGCGCCACAGATTAAGCTTAAACGACTGGAAAATTGAATATCCATAGAAAAAAAATGAAAGCTTCACAGCTTCATTGGTTTGATCAATAGATGGCGTATTACAACTCATCATTATATTGCTGTCCTTTTCTTGCAATGTTTTTCGACAAGTTTCATCTTATCATGACCTATATAGCCTTATAACTTTCTGAGCAAAAATCTATATGAATGGTCGTGTGGTTAGATACGTGGGTATCAATACCAATGACCATTGCTCAAATCTCACTTGCTTCAGTGCTGGTGGTTTCCGTTGGAGTTTAGTATTTAAACAATCGTATCGCCGTTCTAGTTCTAGCGATGCATAACTTCAATGCGAAATCATACAACAGTACAGAGGAAATGAGAAAGCTCTCCTCCAAGCGATGAAGCTCAACTGGTTGGGGGGTATCCCACCAATAGAGAGCGCCACCAGCTTTTTTGCTATTTTTAGAATGAATGAGTCGTTTGCCGTCTGCTAAACGAAGTCTTTCTATATTCCGTTTAGGTAGAGAACTTGAGTCGTTTAGAAGCCGTTTAGTGGTCTTTTAGTGGATTTGTGGCACTTGGGATAAGATGAACAAGGCGTTCTCTTCTTTATCGTGACGTTCACGACTTTCGTGTTCTGTCTCGGTCGCTTTCTTTTTTGTCTCTCTCTCTCTCTCTCTCTCTCTCTCTCTCTCTCTCTCTCTCTCTCTCTTCTATATAGATCTATAAAGATCTTTTCAAATTTTTATGTGTTGCCTGTTGAGTCATACAGCTTCCTTGCGTCTCCTATTCTTTCTTTAAGCTTATGCAATAGCGGAACATGTACAGGCGGTCCCCGAGATACACGGTACCTCTTATACGCGGATTCGGAGATACTCGGTTTTCCAAATTTGACAGTTCTTTGAGCAAATTGTACTGATTTGACACATCCATTGTGAAATACCAAATAATTTCCGTATTCAACGAATGTAAAATACTATTTAAAAAGGTTTAAAATTGTTCAATTCAGTAGAAACATGTCAAATAATTAATTTGGTGGCGAAAACCACTCCCTACTTGCAAAATTGCACGAAAATTAGTGATATTTTGGCTGGAAATCACGAGATTCGACTTACGCGGAAATTCGAGATGCGCGGTATTTTGCGGTCGTTTTCGGTCCCTATTAACCGTGTATCTCGGGGACCGCCTGTATTAGCAAGTGCGACGGCGGAGCGCAGATGCTAATATGACGCACACATGAAATGTAGAACCCCGTGGTAGAGCGAGTGAGGAGGGAAGGTGGTGGAGTGTATTTATTTTTTGGCCATTTAATTTTACCCACCAACACAATCGCACACCAGTGCGAGCTTTTTGGCGGCCATCGTGAACCCTCAAAAACCCTCACAACGACTTACATAAAGGCTTACCAGCGAGGGAAAATCGCACCGATTTGGAGCGTTGGAGAGCTCACGAAAACCGGGTTTTGGCAGGCGGGAATATTATTACAATCAAATGTCATTCTTGCTGTCCGTTTGGCAGCCGTTCTATAACATTGTTTACAAACAAATCCTTTTTTTTACGTGCAAAATTTTAGTTCAAAAACTTTACTTTCCTTTAAAAATGTTGAAAATCCTCATCGTACGAGGCTTTAGCACGGTAGTAAAACGACCCAAAGTGAAGCTTTCGAAGGCAGACGTTATCAAAAGGTTAAATTACGAAAATAAGGCGTTGTTCGGTGCGGTGATAAAGCCGACTGCAAAGAGGAAAACCAAAACCAAATCCACCGAGCAAGTCACGCTGCCCAAAACAACCGCTCACCCAGTAGTGGAAAGCGAATACACTTCGGAGATTTTCTGGCAAAGCCGTAATTTTTCGCGTGTTAAAATGCCTAACGGAGATGACGGGGAAAATGAGTCTTACCCAACCGGATTGGTGATTCCGTTCACCGAAAAGGAATTGCAAGCGATCACCAAATTTCCGCTCGTCCCGAGTGACCGAGGCATTGTGGAAAGCCAATGGAAACTTCACGAACAGCACGAGAGCGATCAGTACAAATCGCCGTCGGTGAATCGAATACTTTCCGCCACGATGCCGGAAGCATCGAGACAGGCTTTGATACGGTGGAAAACGTCCAAAATCGCTGAGCTCGGCGAGGAAGGGTTTCAACTGCTGCAGAAGGAAATTTTTGCCCGCGGAAGTACACTGCACGCTACGCTGGAGACGTGGCTGTCGGGATGCGACCCGTCGGAGGAAGCGATAAAAAAAACGGGCATTCTGTGGCGGAGTGTATCTGGAGCATTGAAGGACGTTGAGCGACCGGCGAAGTTGATCGAACAGAAACTGTATCACCCTTATCTGCACTACAACGGTGTGGTGGATTGCATTACCTCTATAAAGTAAGACGCGGAGGGGAGGTGGGAGGAATGTTTTTGTTTTTCTAACCTGTTTCTAATTGACATAACTTTCCAACAGGGGCCACTATCATGTCATCGAATGGAAAACGTCGGACAATCCGAAGACCAGCTTGGGGGCCACCTACGATGCACCGGTACAGTTGTGTGCGTATCTCGGGGCACTGCAGGCAAACGGCGAGCTGTGTGATTCGCGCATTCAAAAGGGAGCAATATTCGTGGCGTACACCAGTGGGAAGCCCGCCAATGTGCATATTCTTGAGCCTAGCGAAATGCGACGTTATTGGCTTCAGTGGTTGCATCGCGTGCAGGAGTATTGGACTCGTTACAGAGATGGTACACTACCCGAGCCAATTTAGAGGGAAAAAAATCGTGTGATTAGATATAACTATAAGAAATAAAGTTCAGTCGCAAACGTATGCAAATGTAGTAGGCTATGACTACCTAACAGTGGGATTTTGCCTCAGCAGAATTTCACTTCCTAGGCATAGTAGCCTGTTGATGACAGCGCCGCATAATTAGGTCATCACGGCCTGGGAACTGACCGACCGGACGAAAACAATTGTAAGCAAATCTAATGTAAACAATATCGACCAAATAAAAACTGCTGATCGCGATCGATCAGCAGAAAATTAGTATATAAGTTAGGAATAAGCATGAATAAATGGACTTTCAAGCACAAGAACTCAAAGACTAAGTTGTTTGTCTGTTCCAAGCCAAGTCGGACGGTAAAATCCTCCTGTCTTGGCGCTTCCCAACGAGTTCAGACTCGGTGCGGAAAATATATAGCCTATGCCATGTTAAGTAATAAATCAGTTCATAGTTAACCACCAAACTAGCAAGTTGGCTTTTATTTGCTCTCCGTGTGAAATGTAACAGCAAACATAGCAGATTTTGTCGATCAGCTGAAATTCAAAAAAAGGCGCCACAATTTGACATTTAATCTGACATGTAAATATTGCCTTATGCCGCTGGCAACACTGCTCCTCGGCCGGTCGAGAACCGTTTTGATTATGTTTTTATTTGCGTGTGGTTGTTGCTTATGTTATTATGGAAAATAGTAAAAGAAAAATGATTTCCAACGGTAAGGCGAGAATCGTGATCGATTATAAATGAAAAAGCGATTGCTCATATGCCATCTCTATCCCTACAGCGCCGACGAAAGAGTGCCAGTATGGAGGCGACTGTTATCGTGTAAATCCCGTGCATTTCCGCGAGTACGCCCATCCACACAGTGAGTTGCTGGAGTCCACTTTTCCCCGCACATCTCATCCTACATTTGCACTTTTGCAGTTGAAAAGCTACTCGTCAAGGCGGCATCACTCTCGATGGTGGAAATCCCCGACGACGTGAAGGTAAACAAAAGCGTCTTTACGGAGCAGCTGAAAATTGTTTCCAGCCTTTTCCCACATCTGTCGTGTGACTCGACCAATCCAGAAAAGAAACCCAAACAAGAACCGACTACATCGAAACCATCACCCGTCGTCCCTAGTGCTGGTGTGGTTCCTTCGGGCAGTGTCCCAAAGGCGAATCCGAAACCATCCAGTGCGGATAACAAAAACTCAATCGAGGCGCTGTTTGCCGAACGAAGAGCAAAAATGCAAGCAACCCAACAGAGCAAATCGGCACCCGAATCGGTTGTTCCGGCAAAACAGGAAACTTACACGCCCAGCAGGCCTACTACATCCAACAACACGGGCATATCTTTGCAGAAAGCGCTACCGCGCGACATCAACTCATACTTCCCCGTTGTAGCACCACGCGGGCAAATGGCACAGAAGCTTGCGGCTGCCGCCCCGTACAACTTTTTCCTTACCACCATCACCGCGTCGAAGCCGACGCACGCAGAACCACTGTCTGTTACCTTTCAGGAGCTGCTCGATTCGAGCCTGGGTGAGCTGGAGTGTTCGGTACAGATGAACTTTATGGTAGACATTGGCTGGCTGTTGGCGCATTACTTTTTTGCTGGGTACGAAAATGTCCCACTGTTGATACTGTACGGCGATGAGACACCCGAGCTGCGAATGGTATCACAGAAGAAACCAAATGTGACGGCGGTGAAGGTAGAAATCAAAACGCCGTTCGGTGTGCACCACACCAAGATGGGTCTGTACGGATATCGTGACGGTTCGATGCGGGTCGTCGTTTCCACGGCCAACCTTTACGAGGACGATTGGCACAATCGTACCCAGGGGCTTTGGATCAGTCCTCGTTTGCCTGCCGTACCGGAAGGGTCCGACACGACGTACGGTGAAAGCAGGACTGATTTTCGCTCCAGTCTGCTCACGTATCTCGACGCGTACAAGCTACCACAGTTGCAGCCGTGGATGGCACGAATAAGAAAAACGGATTTCTCTGACGTCAAGTATGTTCACCTTGCCGGAGTTTCCCAACTCCTGTTTATGTTAAATTTTCATTACCAACTTTGCCGTTGCAGGGTATTTCTCGTCGCTTCAGTTCCCGGCGGACACACCAACACGGCCAAAGGTCCACTGTGGGGACATCCGCGCTTGGGCTATCTGTTATCACAGCATGCTGCACCGATCGATGATTCCTGCCCGCTGGTAGCACAAAGCTCCAGCATTGGTAGCCTTGGCCCGTCGCCCGAGTCATGGGTGCTGGGAGAAATTATGGCCAGCTTTCGGAAGGACAGTGCCCCGGTTGGCATACGCCGATTGCCCGGCTTTCGGATGATTTATCCGAGCTTTTCGAACGTTCGACAAAGCCATGATGGCATGATGGGTGGCGGATGCCTACCGTACGTAAGAAGCACACACGTAAAGCAGGAGTGGCTGAAGGACTATCTGCAGCAGTGGTGCAGTCGAGTGCGGCATCGTAACAAAGCGATGCCGCATATCAAAACCTACTGCCGTTGGTCACACCGAGGGCTGTACTGGTTTCTGCTCACCTCGGCCAACCTATCGAAGGCGGCCTGGGGTGTGTACAACAAGACCGGCCGGTTCGAGAAACCGTTGCGTATCAATAGCTACGAAGCGGGCGTACTCTTCCTACCGAAACTGTTGGTAAGCTCTTGATCTTCGGTTTGATAAGTTTTTTCATCTGCGATTGACATGCTTTTCATGGTGGATTTCAGCTGGACGAAAACTTTTTCCCGATGGAAGCGAACAAGAAACATCCACAGTTCCCGATGCCTTACGATGTTCCAACCATTCCCTATGCACCAGAGGACACTCCTTTCTTTATGGATTATTTGACACAGCATAAGTGAAACGCGTGCGGGTAGTTGTTATTACCACGACGCGTGTTTCATAATTTCGTGATAAATTATAATGCGTATTAAATACTTTGGGAACTGGCTTTGCTAAACTGGCCGCATATGATGGATCTATAAAATTGATATATGTCGATTGTAAATTTCATATATTTCATTTCATTTCATTTATTTATTTAATTTGACGGACCAATAGGCCCCATCGAAAGCAACACATTTCCAATATTTAAAATAATTAAGAGTGATTACGTGATAGAGCTATGCGAGAGGCGCACGAGTCTTTGCTTTTGCAGTTGGGGGACATACCGGGTTCATATAGAGAGCAAACGAAGTTAAACTCATTACACATACGATAGAACGAATCTTAAACGACAAAAGCGGGTACGACGGTCCTCGATGGCGATAAGATCGCGGGGAAGAAGTGCTCTAGTAGGAGCACAAGTCTAGTGTAAGTTTATTTCTGATAAAAGAATGGGAGAATCAATTCGGACGTTTTGCAGATCGACTATAAAAGTACTTTGTGTGTACTGGATGGATTCGATACGCACCAGTTGACGGGATACAGCGGGCCACCAGATAACTGAGGCATATTCAATAACAGGTCGGACTAAGGAGCAGTAAAGCATTATCACACATATTGGGTCGCGTAATTTTCGTGTTAGCTGTGTAAATAGACCTACTAGCTGATTGCCTTTAGATATAACATGTTCTAAATGTTTGTCATATTTGAGTTTTCCATCAAGAAAAACTTCTTGGTCCCACACACAATCTTTACGCTCCAAAATTCAGCTGCCTAACGTATAGTTGCTCAAAAGAGAGTTACGAATGAATGTGATAGTGGTACATTTTTCGATGCTAAGTTCGAGTCAGTTACTTGTTCACCACATGAAGAAAGAGTCCAAAATGCTTTGTAAGCGTGCTTGGTCGCTAGAAGTTTCAACTTGGAGAAACAGTGTGGTGTCATCAGCATACAACAGGTGACAATTGGCGGGAAGTGCGAGTGAAAGATCGTGCATATATAATATGAAGAGCAGTGGTGCGAGGTTGCTTCCTTGAGGCACTATTGAAGTTACCTTTACCTGACGAGAGGTATGTGAGCCAGAGTAAGTGCAATCACCAAAATAGGATTGCAACCTATGGCATGGTCGCGCTGAGAAGCCCCAATATATCCTTTTTTTAGTAGGGTTGAGTGCGGGATCGAATCAAATGCCGCTGTGAAGTCTGTGTAGATTGGATCAACTTGCATCCCAGCATCTAACGCGGTGTGGCAGATGCTTACGAATTCCATGAGGTTAGATGTTGTGGATCTTTTGGGTGTGAAATCGTGTTGAGCTGGACTTATATAATTCTAAACACTGGCTAGGAGCGGTTCATAAACGAGCAACTCGAAGACTTTAGCGCAGGCGCAGAGTTGATACTCTAGTTTGTGTATCACCGCGTGATAAGATAATTTATTGCAAACGATCAAAACAGGATGCATATATTTGATAACGTCATTATCAGATTAATCCTATCGGTATTTTAACAATAGCACACACTCATGTTAATCATTATCTTCGAATACCTACATAAGCGTTATCGAGGGAAAGTGCATTCACGTAGCCGCTGTCACTTGCATCTGCGTCTAGCCGGCCAGTTCTGCTACTATACTTATTCGTGGCTGGTGGGCAACTTCAGTTTAGGTTTAACAGTGCATTTTCCGTATCCATATTATACCAATTTGAACCATGCAGGCACCACAAACTCAGGATACAAATATTCCGGATGTCCTACCGACCTGTCCAACGGAAGATGGAAGTGTTAATAGTGAGATCGTTGAGAACCGTCCCCCATTGTTCGTAGCCCCGCGGGGACGCATGGCCGATAAGCTGGCTGCTTCTGCCCCGTACAACTTTTTCTTATCTACCGTCACAGATTCGCAGCCGACACACACGGAACCACTATCGGTTACCTTTCAGGAGCTGCTGGATCCTAGCCTGGGAGAGCTGCAATGTTCTTTGCAGCTCACTTATATGATAGATATAAACTGGTTGCTGGAGCAGTACTCAGATGCAGGCTACGAGCAACACCCACTGCTTATACTGTACGGCGATGAGTCTGAGCTGGAAACGATATCGGATAAACAGCCTAACGTTACTGCTATCAAAATTAAAACTAAGACGGGGTTCGGATTGCACCATACAAAGATGGGTCTGTACGGATATTGTGACGGATCGATGCGTGTTGTTGTTTCGACGGCCAACCTTTACGAGAACGATTGGTACAATCGTACCCAGGGGCTTTGGATCAGCCCCCGTTTGCCAGCAGTGGCGGAAGGTTCCGATCCAGCGTACGGGGAAAGTAGGACTGATTTCCGTTCCAGCCTCCTTGAGTATCTCGGTGCGTACAAGCTAGCGAAGCTGGAATCGTGGATGGCCCGTATAGCAGAAACTGATTTTTCCGCCATAAAGTAAGTTGGAAATATGTCATTTCAATTGAATGTGGTGTTCTGAAGGGGAAATTTATTTTTGCAGAGTATTTCTCGTCTGTTCGCATCCCTGCGGCGATTATTACATTCCCGATGGTCCGTTGTGGGGTCATCCACGTTTGGGTGCTCTACTCTCTCAATATGCAACCCCAATAGATGGCACGTTCCCGCTAGTGGCCCAAAGCTCGAGCATCGGTGAGTTCGGTAAATCACCGCAATTATGGATCCAACGTCAAATTATGCCCAGCTTTGGGAAGGACAATGAGCAACAAACTATACGCCGTTTGCCGGGTTTTCGTTTAATTTATCCATCGTTGGCAAACGTACTGCAAAGCCATGATGACATATGCGCTGGAAGTTGCCTACCATACAGGGAAGAAGTGCATAAACAACAGAAATGGCTGGAAAACTATATGTATCAGTGGATAAGTCGAACGCGGCATCGAAACAAAGCGATGCCGCATATCAAAACCTACTGTCGCTGGACACCGGAAGGTCTTCAGTGGTTTCTGCTCACTTCGGCCAACTTTTCCAAATCAGCCTGGGGTATAACTCGCTACGATAAGCTACTGTACATAAACAACTACGAAGCGGGCGTACTGTTTCTGCCTAAGATTCTGGTAAGAAGTATCTACAGATCAACATTAAGGGATCAAATTTAAAGAGCATTTCCCTTATTTTCCGTTTAAGCTGGACGAAGACTTTCTTCCAATGGAACCGAATGGCAAACATCCCCAGTTTCCGATGCCTTATGATGTGCCAATCATGCCGTACGCTCCGAAGGATACTCCATTTTTTATAAATTACTTAATGTCGGAAGAATCAGAATCAGAATAATGTCACCTTTATTATCTGTTGTTAGTAAACCAGTTCAACTAAATGTATATGCCAAATTATATACGAAATTATTTTTTCTTGAGCTTGAGCGGAACAGTTTCATTATTGGTTCCAGTTCCAATAGAACAGTTCTTTGATCGGGACTAGTTCATGGGTCAGATGAATATAGGAGATGATTGCAGAAGTGGTGAACGGTACCAACAGATATAAAGTCTTCATAAAACATTTCCAAACTAGAAATAGGTTTGATATGAGTTCCATGTCTGGGATGGACTAGTTTTTCAACTGAGATAGTTAAATAATGATAGATCGTTCGATTTGATAGATTTGCAATCCAAGGTAGGATTGGAGCAGAATGTTCATGTCCATGTCGGAACTATGGCCGTGGGCTGCACGGCCAAAATGTTCAGAATCGGAGCTAGACCGAACACAAGTATGATACAGGACCCGGATCTAAATCGAATGGTCTGCATAAAAAATAAATAAAAGCTAAATTAACTCTTCTACAAGCTCTTCGTTATTCTTAAACAATAATTCGATTTTTTAAGCGGTAAAACATTGTAAGCTGTTGGCAGATGAAGGAGGATGGAAGACTCTTTAGCCCTCTTGCTTCTACCAATGGTCTGTGCAAGAGGGACGGAATAGTATGTCCCGTACCTTTTCATCTTTAAGCTAGTGAGGATCATCCGTGGTAGAGACTTCAGGAAAAATCTTCTGCAAATCACTTAAGATCCTATCATGTACTGATGTCGATGTCGGGTTGGAAGACATATCCCTCTAAGACATGGACAATGTTCAAATCTCATGGAAATGGAGAATGTTCAGGCCGATGTATGTAAAAATAAATAAATGAAGCACAGCGTAGGTAAAGATCAACGAAAACAGCCAGCTACGTTCTCTAGAAACAACAGTTGAAACCTTTTCATTTTTCACAAAACACTGAAAGTTGATTGGCATTGGCATATAATGGTGTTTGTCTCACTCCGATACAATGTTTAAATTGCACCCCATATCAATAACTTTTAATTAGGAGAAAAACACATCTTTTGAGCATAAATAAAACCAACTTCGACCATGGCAAGTCAGATTCGTTTGAGCTATCAGGATAGGACTATGCCCTTCTTACTTCAATCGAGTTCTCATTTTAAGATTTTAGTTATGTAGTCATGTCCTACCCAAGATAAGGCTTCTAAACTCCAACGTCTCCAGTTAGGGAAATCCCTTCAGGGTTTCTATGATCGCCTGGACGATCTAATGTTGAATCGTCCGCTTCGAAATAACCAGAATAACGGATTGGTAGACGAAGGCGCGAGACGGTTTTGGAATACTCCTGCAGCAGGTCAAGACCACAAAGCAGTTGTAACGCCGGGTAACTAAGTAAGTAAACAAGTATTCGTTGGTAGGCGGCTCTCTAGTGTATCTGAATTTTACCTGAGGGTAATGCTGGTAATGAGGCAATGAGTCAAGGAATGCTGATGAACGAAGCAAATGCCAAATTGGTGCTACTAATAAAATATGAACTACGAAGAGATAACGTACGTATAGGTGAATGCATTTTTGAAACGGTCCAGGAACTTTGCCTATTCCTAGCCAATAGCTTCTAAAATTAGCCTCCAAATCAATGCGGAAATCAAGTTGGGCTCATGAATGGTTGCCGATAATAGCCTGAAGAAGCATTCAATTTGAAAGAATCTATCAGTGAATCGTACTTGATCGTATTTTAATACCAGGAGTACTCTTATAAGCTTCTTATTATTCTTCTTCAATTTTGCGGGAAAGGGTGTATCTTCCTATGTATATCGAACTAAAGTTTGAATCCCCACACTCAAAGGCTTACTTTCTTTTGTTAAGACTTCAACTATTTAGAGTCATATGTTTTTACCGTCATAGGCTATCCATGAGAACTGTCCAAGCTATCCATAAGGACAAGTAAAAATTGTCCAAGCGTATTTTGGTGAAATATAATGCAATCTTCACGAAAGCAACGAATGTCAAAAACATCCGCCGGTTTCTCTTCCGATATGTTTTAAGCTTATTTCTCTTTCCTTTCAACGTACCACTATGCGCCCAGAACGTTCTTATCACACATCATAAGCTACCAATGGGTGCAGCAATGTGGTTCAACGTCTTAACTCGGTTAGTTTATAAGAAGCCGCTGCCGTAGCAGCCCTGCGTGGAGCGAGCAATTTTATTTTATTTTATTTTTAAAGATTGTATTTAAAAAAAAACCGTTGTTTTTATCTTAATTGTTCGTGCATTGGGATTCTTTTCGAGTTGAATGAGTTCGTTAAGTGTTACCGTGCAGGGTGTTGCCCTCCTGTTAGTGCTTGTTACTGAGTGCCACGCCGACACGACACGGTACAATGTTAGCTTTGATGGTAAGTGGCGACTGCGAACATCACCTCCCAGCATCGCTTCAAGCTTCAATATGCTAATAAGCTGCTTATCACCTACATCCCGGCCGACCACAACTGCATAGAATTGCACAGATGCAAGCAGCACAACGCTATCAATGGGTACAACTATCGGGCGTTCTTCAAGCTGCACGAGCTAGACCATCACAATCCAGCTAACGCTGATCTGATCGTCGATCTGCTGGTGTACGTGCTGGCTGCCCGCGACGGTCACATCCTGCTATCGGAAGAGAACAAAACGGCACCGACTGCATTGGAAATAGGTAACCAGCATGATCACCAGCGATCTTCGGATTTAATCGTGTGGTGTTTCTTTACTTCCTTTATTTAGTGCTCGGCGGCGGTGGTAACACATTTTCACAGATACGCTTCGGACAGAAGGGTTCGCCGTTGCGCACGAAGGCGAGTGCTGGACTGCTGTCACCGATTGATCCACTTCCGGTGCGGGTACGTATCGATACCGAAGGACAGGTCAGGGTGTATGCAGGCAATCTTACCGGTGAACCGTTCATGGAAACAATGATGCCCAAGAAGAACGCCAGCGAGCTGAGGTACGTCAGCTTTACCACGTGGGGCACGGCATTAGCGAAATGGTTCTACGATTGTCCACTGCCGTCGAATAGTACCAACGGTACGGCGTTGATCGACGGAAACGAGCTGGAGCAAGAGTTCGATGGTAAGCAGCGGTTGTTGGACCACCTGCTGGGTGTCCCACTATGGATCGACCCACCGGTGAACTTCAGCGGGGTGCAGATATCCCAAATGTACATACAGGGGTTCGTTTACGATCAAACGACTAATCTGGTCGAGTTGTCGGGTGCGATGGGGCTGTCTTGGAAGGATCCCAGGTACAGCTGGAACGCGTCCGACTTCGACAATACGACTGTTGTTGGTGACGTTTGCCACCTGATATGGACACCATCGTTTCAGTCAGCGAGTCTGTTCACCGGAACATTCTCGCTGTGTTACCTCTCCCACGAAGGTACGGTAATAGTGGAGATGGATGAGTTTTCGTGGGCGAATTTCTGTACGCTTTCGGACAGCTATCGGTGGCCGTACGATACCAACGCGTGCCATTTGCAACTGCTAACGGCTAGTCACGAACGTCACGTACCTATGCATTTAGCCATTAGATCGATGGTAAGTTCATTGTTTAATTCAGAGTTTTCTCAGCTGTGTATTTAATCTGTATCATCGCGATGATTGTTGTAGCAATTTGACCCAGAGTATGAACAATCGGAATGGTCGGTAAAGACTATTGGCAAACATGAGTACGAGCAGACCGTTACCCCATATGGACAGCAACCAATGCTCCAGCTACACATTGAAATGATGCGGAAAAGTGATATACATTCGGTTTCTATTTATCCGTCATATTTCGGTGAGTGTGATTTAGTTACATTTTTGTAATCAACGCTTGTTGATAGAGATAGGTTTATGTTGAGTTTTTGAAACTATTTAAAGTGTGTATCATGAATTAACACAAAGTTTTGTTTCTAATTGCAGTTGCTAACTTGCTGATCTCTATTTCCTTCCTTTCTGATGGACGATCGCGACTGTTGCTAAACTCGCTTGGGCTGATTGTGCTACTAAACACATTTTTAAGCCTCTCCGTCATTGTGCCGCGTGCTGGAGTGCCGAAAATATGTACCATCCTAATCACCCGATAATTTGCAGAACGTATTTTTCGCTAAATTCAATTTTTCCCTATATTTTAGACCTCTTCTTCGAGTGGTCGCTCGTTTTCTACACAATCTCGTCGATATTTTTCGCGATAGAATTGTGGTTGAAACGAACACGCACCAACATACCACCCGGTTCCTGGATCGGACGAGTGATCAGCTTTCCGGCACTTCGATTTGCACTTGCGATGGACCAACGGAGTGTAAGTTCTACTCATCTGATCATCTCATTTGACCAGTGTGCCGGTATTATTTTCGTTCATTTTCGTTCCCTTGTAGAACTACAACACGCTGGAGCACAAAAATGTTCGATGGGACGAAGTTACGTGCATTCTGAACCGAATTATGATGCTCGTTGTGGTGATCGTGTTTGCTATCGGATTTACCAAACCATGAAGCATGATGTAGGGACAGCCAATTGTATTCTCTTTCGCCATGGTAATCGTGGAACGCTATAAGGTTCAAAGAATGATATTCTAGACACTGACTTTCAAAGCATCACCTTCACATCATTGCCGCAGTTGCCATAAAACGATTAGTTATCTATGATCGGCAATTGATGGATTAGAAGGAATGCGTAGCAATCAATTGTAGAATAAATAGAGCATACTTTTATTTAAAACTTCATGTATTTGATTTGTTTCCTCTTATAGAAAAGTCAGCGCTTCCAACAATATTTTCACGATTCTCATAACTCTTTGGTTGTTTCGTCTAAAAATCAAAATCATAAATTGTAGTTACCGTAAGCAAGGATGGTTTGCTGTTGATTTGTTTAACAATCGATGATATAGACCACTTTATCATAAATGAGTTTTGTTTATCCTTTGAGTCGACTGCTAACTGTCTGCATTGGTGTGTTTCATATTTGTTTAAATCGAAAATACGACAAAACATTAAAGCATTGACATGATTACTATACTTTTTTAGCTTTTGCTATTTTTCATATCAAAAACTTAACTGTTTATCATGATTTAAATGCAGTGTTTGGGTTACAATTTATACGATTCCTGTAAAATGCTCAATATCGCAAAATACCAATCTGCCTCCTTTACTATTTTTGCGGTACTACTTATCAGACAGAATACCAAAAATCCTGTTTGCGGAGTTTAATGATTCTTTAATTCTTGTACATTGTACCGTTGTCCGTCTTGAATATGGGATACCAAATATCACAATCCAAATCACCAGAAAATCAATAACTAATACAAAAAATAGCTTTATTGAATATAATAAACGTTTTTATCGATCTTCATAGCAAGTTGCACATGATCATGACATCAGCATGTCATCTAAAATGGCAAACCACCTCAAATCACGACATCATTTTATTTTCCCTTAGTTCCCTTGCATTATTGAGACCTGATCGAACCTTGCTCCCGGTATATTAACATCATGTTCGATTCAATACCTGGATCGTTGAGATGATGGGGGGAAAAAGCCCGAATCATGTACGTCATGCGATGAGCTAGGCGCATCGTGACTTGGGAATGGAGGTTTTGTAAGATCATTCTCCTGTAATCCCTGTTATTTTAAAAACAGGGCAGAAGGTTAAAATTGTACCTTTTTTGTTTATTCAGAACAATAGTTCCTGGTTGATGGTTTTTATTCTTACCCTATCAGACGTTGCAAATAGTTCTATTAAAAAGAGTAAAAAAACTATTACCGTGCTTGCAATGTGATCAACACAATTTAGCTAGGAAAACATGTGTTTGACTACAGGCACGGGATAGCATGCGAGGAAACCTCAGTTCCGGTCACATCGAACGTCAAGCACATCGATCGTCGGTATAATGGACCGTTATTAAATGACGAGCATGTCTCATGCGGCTCGCACATCGTCCAGCACAGGACGCATCGGGATTACGGTAATAAAGTGAAACGAAATTGATAACAGCCCGCGACCATGCGACCATGATCACGCACTGTAGAAGGCAGTGAGGAAGGCTGTAAGACGCTTTTGCTGGTGAACCGGTTTTGAGCATCTTCGACTAGAGGATAATCTAGATGCTGTAAACGAAAGCGAGATGCATCTCGTGCACTGTTCGATGGGTCCAGAGACGAATAACCCACTGCGGTGAGCCATGTTCCGTGGGCAGGGAAAGTGATAGCACGAAAACCTGTCCTGTAATGTGGCGGCTGAAGTATCGGACCTTCACTGAAGGCCGTTTGGAGTGTATGCATGGGTACAGACATAAAAAAAAAACATGTTTTGATTGAAGGTTTTTAAAAATGACCATGAGCGCATTTGCTTGCTATAACATGCTCCTGCTGACATTTAAAGGAAGAATTTTGATACTTTTATGCACTACACTGCATTTTCAAATGGAATGCATTCAATACGATACTACAATATGAGAATTGCATAATTGCACGCTGCCTTTCGTTTTCCGCATACCAAAAACATAAAAAAGATCCTCCCTGAATGCAGAAGCACCCTGGCACAGATCATGGGGACAGTGTGCTGATGAAAGATACTTTTCCATTTTTCCGCTTCGTTTGTCACAAACAGTTGGGTTGTGGTGCTTTTTTCAATTTGTTTGATATTACCAGCAGATGAGAGCAGTTATTCGATCTCTAGGAACTGGAAAAAACCCCGTCTGTGGAACTGTACATAGGAACACCCTCAGCCTCATTTTTAGGGACTGGGAAATGTTTCTGCTACAGATTTGTAATGTGCTTTGAAAGTATGTAGTTTTAAGATGTAAAATTTATATTTTTGTACTATAGTCATTAAAGCCGTAGGGGTTTTTTCACTTTCAATGAAAATGTTTTGAAAATGATCATGAGCCACATTTTGAACCCGTCACGAATTCGAACATCTAATGAAATTATCATCTTCTTAATAATCGAATACAAAAATCAAGGTCAGCATATTGCAGAACAAGCTAGCTGGGCGTGGAAAACGTTTTTAATACCCCAAAACAGACGCGAATATGGGTTACAAGAACACGACGAGTGGTCAAGTTCACCCTTAGTTAGATTAGGCACTGTCAATGTGAGATGACAGCGTCTGCAGCATCCATCGATCGCTAGTGATCGATTCTGTTTGCCCAGTACCTACTTTGTTGTCTCTCCTTCTCTGTTTCTCGTTACGCTTACATAGTGTTAAGTATTTTTCTATTTTTTTATTTCTCTCCTCCATCTTCAGCTCCTTCTCTAGCTCGCGCGCTCTCTCTATCTCTCTCTGTCTGTTAGTATTTGCTAGTGGTGGCGCTCTGGCCCTTGATGCGTTACCCCCGCATGGCCGCTTAAGCATGGCGTAGTAATGTTTACGCTCTCCGTTCGCCCAAGAGACGCGTGCAGCTTGGGCCGAGTTCGAAACACTCGCCCGTGTGACTTGGACTCGCGGTACATTCGGATCCGATCGTCAGTTCGGCGCTAAATCTGGTCGCTCGCGGTCGTGTGCTGTGTTGTCTGTCGTGTGCTGCGCTCTTCTTGGGCGTACAGGGCATGTGTTTCTGCTCTACGCTACAGCTTTCCTGCTGACCGACGTGGATGTGGTGTAATTTTACGTCTTTTAAAAAAAGAAACGCACCACAAACCCGACCCGTGGTACCCGTCTATTTGTGCGAGTGAGTTGTATGTGTGTTGTGCCCGTTGGTGTACGCAAATGCCCCGTGTACGTGTGCACAGCACCGTATTCGCGGGGTGGTGTGGTTTGGTTTTTATATTTTTTTTTTGTTTACTGTTGGATACCATTTTCTGTCTGCAAGAGATTTTCTGCACCGATGGGTAAATGGTTTTACAAGCCAAGCTGGACAGTGCAAAGGGACGCGTGCGCATCGGTTGGGCCTGTGCCGTCCGGCCGTAATCAACCCTTCGATGGTCGATCATTTGCCGTTGACCTGTTGCTCAATTGTTTTTGGTTACTTTCGGCAAACAAAGTTTGATTGTGCGCTTTATGTGTTTGTTCGTTCGGTGGGTGAAGGTCGCAGTGAAGTTTAAATGCTGAAACACAAACAAACGCCAACAATTTGATTTTTTGGTTGTTGATTTACAGTTAAAACAAAGCAACAGTGAACGTTAGTGTGCGATATTTTAAAGTGCAATGCATCGAAAAAGTGAACATTTCATCAAACACGAACAAGTGCTATCATAAAACGGTAAATGACGGTAAACAAGTGAATGAAAGTACCAGTACGGTGCCGGCTAATGCAAAAGACACTACTGGGTGATTTTAAAATTCATCCACACAATCGACCCACATGAAGAGAGTAGTGTGTGTGGGTGTGTTTTTTTTTTTTCATCATTTCGTAAATTGCTATGTTCCCATTTTCCCGCGCACTGCGTGTCACTAGCTGTGACGGTGAAAAGTTTAACCTGCGAGAGTTACACGTACGCAGACTTGCACTTTCAATGGCTCGATCACTATGATTACCCAAAATTTGTCGTGCTCAGGTTTGCCTGTACTAGTTGAATGCTTAGATTTTATTGCTCTTCTTTCTCATCAATCTGGTTGCTAGTATTATTGTTTGTTTTTTTTTCTACATTTTTCTGTCATTTGTTTACCTTTCTTTTTCAACACATTTCACTCATGCTTTTGCGTTCTTCCTTCTTCTCCTTTTCGGTTTAAATCTTTTCCACACAATGGTGTTATTTTAAGGTTTTTTTCTTTTCCTTTCATACCTGTTTGTTTTCACTCTCCCTCTCGATGTGTTTGTTAAATTTCTCTTTCCTCTCTCTCTTAACTCTGTTTTGGTTACCATTTCTTCATCACCGTTCGTGTATGTGCTTCCCTCCAGCATCCTACCACCCCGTAGCTTCATTTCAATCCCCTGGGCGGGAGGGGGGAGGGGGGGAAGCAGTAGTTGCTATCCTTCACGGTGATAGCGAAGGTAAATTTTCACTTGTAAGCACCGTTCGCGCCTGAGCCAAGGTCCCAGAGCAAAACGTTTTGTTCGTTTTTAAACTCAAACCTCTGCCGCCGCCCAGCAAACGTTACAAACCGGGGTGCGTACCTTCACCACCAACCCTTGCAATCATCGAGTCGGCATACCAAACTTACCAGATTTCCTCCTTTCTCTTCCGATTTCGTGCCCGATCACGTATCACAACGGTACGAGCGGTTTATTTGTGGTACGCGAGGTGGATCAGAGCTTGCCTATCTGTTTCTTTCTTTTCTATCGTGCGTGCAAACAGTGATCGTGCGGCGATCACTACTAACACCATGGAGTGCTGAAATGGAAGACAAAAAAGAGGCACCTAATAGCAACGGCACACCTCTCTCTCTCTCGAAAGGCAGGCGTACACTTCCTTACACTTCTTAAAAACGAATGAAACATGATCGCGCGAAGCAGGGCAGCGTACTATTCCATATAGTTGGACCCATCGGCAGCAAGCGGAAAGCTGCAGGTTAATCTCGGTATCCGCTGTGCAAAAAAAAAACAGCCCCTCCGTAAGGTGTGCAGAAATAATTGTTTTGTTCAATTAAAAACACTTGCTCCCGCTTCCAGCTACAATGAGCAAATGGGTAGTTTTAATGTGTCGAATCGCCTAACCTACTGTGAAAGTTATGATCATGTGCTTCTTTTATAATTTACAATGTAGCTAAACGTCAATCAAACCTCAGCTCACTGTTGGATGGGCGAGGAAGTCGTCTAACTTGAACAGCTGGAACTGAAGATGAAAATTATACCGATTGCATAGTGGTGCTGATCGATCTGAACGGTTTCCGTCTGAAACAAAAATCAGTTGTATGAATTGTGCAACTTCACCGTCGGTCGGAAATTTACGTTCGCAAAAGGGAATGATTCTTCAAATTGGTAATCGTCATCGGTTCTACCCTTCCCCCATACCTTTCCAGTGAACGATGAACAAAATCAACAAACATACAAATGTCGAACAATTATCTTCCTTCCGCGGTCTTCAACAGTGATCATAAAACAACGAAACGAAATGTGTTTTAAATTTGTCGACTCATAGCAGTTGTTCTTCTTCCACTTCTGCAAGCCTAGCCGTCCTTGTTTGCTCAATCTCATTTGTATGTTTTTTTTAAATCACTTCCTACTTCTTTGCGAAAACAAATCATACAGCGATCATTTAACGAAGCGCAACATGATATTTGAGTTCATAGGATTTCATAAAACAATTTGAGCTGATTTGAATCATGCGCCTTGATTAATCCATACTTTGAACTCAGCTCAATGTTTAAAGTGCCAAGAAGAATATCTAACGTGAATAGTAGCGCTAGTCTTACAGAGGCAACACATGCATTAAGATCGTCTTTCTGAATGTAGATCATCTTGTTCGAGGCTGAGAAATACATCACTGGCGTGAAAAATGTGTTTCACAGCTTCAAAAACAAAAACACGCACCTCAATTGTGCCTTTCTTTATTTTTTGTAATCAGTTCTTTAAAAAAGGTCAGCGTTTTTGTGTATTTCTGAGAATTTTTTCTGACCAGCTTCCAATTCGTTTTGTTTTTAGTTTGCTAGGTTGAAAGACTCATATCGTTCCTACCTACCTAACGTTATCGTTCCATAAGCAAAATTTGTTCCATAGCAATAAGCAACCGTCCGGTTTATTGCAAACTGTTGATACAAATGGTTTGGAAATGTAGACAGTCGGTTTATTTAAACTGAAAATATTACTCAATATACCATGATACATCGAGAGGTACTGGTAGAATACAGGTAGAATATGGTTCCCATACTTGGTATTCATTATAAACTTACTGCAATTGCAGAATCCTTTCAAATTTCCCGTAGTGTGCGATTAATGATTCTTCGCGTACTCATTGAGCTACCCTTCCGGCAGATCTTGATAGGAGTCTGACTCACTGCCACAATCTGGCTATAAATAAGTTTCAACTCTCCGATAGAAGAAGCTCCGTTTTTTGTATTTTCTTCCAACTAACGCTGTTCTAGTGATAGCCTGGAGGATCGAACCACCTTATCGGCTAGCGATGCTCCAATCAACGATGTACGGTTTGGCTCCCCCAAGATCGCGACGGCACACAGTCGAGGATCGGCGATAAGAAAACATTCATATACAAACAAACAAATGCGAACTTTCGCACAAGCGTGACTTTTATTGCACGAATTCGTGCTCCGCGGTTGGGCGCCATGTTGCATCGTGCATGATAGTCTCCTGACCCAACGGCTTATCGGTTCCGCACTGACCAATGTGTTGCGTCTCTTAACTGCTTTTAAAATACACTAACCGCAATAGTTAGAATTAAAGCTGCTCAAAAGCAAAACAATGCCGCTGCATGTTTGACCCAGTGATACAGATTTGTTTCAATTATGGTCTAAATTCTTATGCCCAGACACTAGACTATCAATGCGTCATTCAACGACGATCCTGTTCAGGCGCAATAACGTCGACAAGATCGTCAACAGTGGTTTTTTTTTTCTGTTTCATGGTTTACGGATTTTTTCACACCTCGTACAAACTGTCGGAAGTAATTAGACTCTAATGACGTGACGTCTGATGCTCGTCGAGCGAAGATTCCGTTCCCAGTGGGATAAAAGTAGAGCAAAAAAGAAAGACACGATCGAGCATCTTCGCTGCAAGGGGTCCAGCTTTTGCAACATCACATGAGGATGCGGTTCTTCGTTCATACAATGCAAGTGTTAGGGATAATAACCGTAGAATGGTATATTTTTTATTGCAGCCAACTGACAATCAATCTTTGAAGAAGCTAATCAAAAATATGAATCGCAAAATGAACTACAAAAATATAAGCGAACGGTCAAAGCCGTCTGTCACTGTGATGATTATTCCCTGCTTTAGAGGACACACACACACACACACACACACACACACACACACACACACACACGCTAGGGGTGAAAAAAGATCCCTTCCTTCATACGCCCCGCTGGGCGCTGTACGTGATCGAAAATCATTGCAACAGCACGCGTTCTAGTGTAAACGCACACCGAAGGGGACAACATGCCGGCACCGTCGCCTAATGCGTTTGCATTGGGACAGCAATCTGAAACCGACTGGCCAAGCGAACCGGTTCATTCGCCAGCCAAATCGGGTGCGTATACCTTCTCCTACGATAGACGTACCGCGTGGACTGGGTCGCCGAATCGATGCTATTTTTACGAAATCCGCAGACCAACCGTGTCCGTGGTTTACCGGTTGCGCGCGGTTAGTGTGCGCAATCTCGGCGTCGCACCGCATGCGGCCGATTTTGCATTGCTTCCCGCACCACCGAAAGGTGGGATTGCAGTGCCTGCAGTATCACGCCCGTGTCCGTACGATCTCTTTATACCCCCATCGCTGCCTCTCAGCAAGCAGCTCTGGGTGGCCGGTTTCATGATTTTCTTTTACACTTTCTTGCGCATGTCGGTAGATTTCATGATCAACACAGAGCAAATAAAACAAAAAATAACGAGAAGAGAGCAATAATCGTGAGATTTTGTTACTCATTCCATTAAAAGAAACATTGCCCGGTGGTTGAGCGAACAGGCCGGTGTTTACACGATCGGGGTAATTTTATAAACAAATATTTACTTTTAACGGCTTTTTTCCACATTCGACCAGTATGATGCACGTTTTGTGCTTGTTTAAAATGGGTCTGAATGAAGGGCAATAAAACACCTGTTGATAGGTTAACAGGCGACGTTGAAGGATGGCACAATAATAATTCAAAAGCTATCGATGCAATTCCATCATAATTTGGGAAATTAGTTTTACATTGCTTTGTTCAGGTACTCCAAGGAAGAGTTATTTTCTGCGATTGATACTAAGACACTAGGAGTATACGTCCTATGGATTGATACTAACATTATGGATACGACTCCAAATAAGTATCATTATGTACGATCACTACCTAACAATCAGTCAACAAGCGTTATATTGCATATTCATTCCATCGTTGTACGTCAGTTACGGGAAAACTAATTGAGGAACAAAAATTTCCGCCACACTTCCGGCATATGGTTTAGTCTATAGAGTAGTCGACAACAAAGTTCCACGTTTCCAGAACGGGTAATGGGTGGAAAATATTACACCCCTGCGAACGGGGAATCTCTCCCGCAAATCTCTCGGCTACTGGTAAGGAAGTAAATCTGATGTACTCATAATCGGCATGAGAATATCGGAGTGAGGCATTTTTCTTCGTGTGTCGCACGCGGCGCTGTACCGACACCGTGGGAGACAGCGTAGCAGAATCGACACAGTACGTGTGAGGTGTCGGTAGATCTGTTTAAACAGTTGTGTTTGATTTTTTCATCTGAAATATCATTTGAATAAAAATTCCCCAACACTAGAATGAAACTCTGGCGAGACATGCAGAATTATCACCACCAAACAAGTATATGTTGGATAGCGAAATGCGATGGTTTTACCCGGATCATCCAGAGGGCTAGATGGAATCATTTTACCAGCCACCAATCTATGGCATCCCGGTGTGCTCATGTGTGTTGTTGTTGTGGCGTGATTGAATGTCGATGCTAATCACGACTTCCGGCTGCTGTCCAGTTTGATAACAGCTATTACAAACCATACCCCTATCGTCACAAAAAAACGATGCACTTTACGTTGAAACGAACGAATCACGCAAACTTGGCCCTATCACAGCAAGTAACAGCATCGAACATGGAATCATGGTGACTTGAGAGCATTTTACTCGATAGCGCATACACGGGTCTCTCTATTGGAGTACGACAGTTGAATAACCAAACAGTAACAATCCGACGGTGGCTGCAGTCAGTCAGTGCAGTCGTCTAACCTGGAAGTACTATATCGCGCTATCGCCTAAGCATCCTTTTGGATTCGAATGGGCATAGTGGTCAGGCTAAGCTAACAATGGCAATAAACCACACAGACACTTGTGTGCGCTGAAGAAGCTGCGTTTCAAATTTGCCGCCATTTTTGCATAACATTATCCACAAGTAGCACACCCCAGTGACGACCCATTTTTTATGCACCTTCACAAACCGCTGGTCATGTCCCGTTTTTGACATCCTGTCCCAGACACTGAAATGTCTTGTGGAAGGTCTTGTGGAGGCACGGGTAATGTCTATCAGGTCACGTATTGAATCCATCCGTTGTCCGTCTACTGGCTTGCAGGCGTGTTCTGAAAGATTTATACCATAAAGTGTTGGTTTCCGTGTTAACGTCTTGTTTGGTGCAATAATAACACTTTATTGGTAGCTTCTGCACAAACATTGTTTTTGTAAAGTTATTTGTGTAAACTATAGACTTAAATTCTAGCTCGTACGATCGTCTGCACAAATAATGGCTAGCTTTTGGTGACATCCGGCATCGTTCTTTGGGCTGTGCAGAGAAGTTTACCCAAGCATAACCAACATTTAAGCAAGGTTACCGACCGGTACGTGCTGTGGGGCTTGAGCCAAACACTGGTGCTGTTTTGGACGTGCCCTTAACCAAAACCACGCTATGCTTGCCAGCTTTTGCTGGCTTGTGGTTAGTGCTAGGCTGGTGTTATAGAAGCCTCCCGCTTGAAGAGGTAAGCCTCTAAATTACTCCCTTTTTATGCGTAAAATACATAGCAAACTTTACGTTCCGTTTCATAACCATGGAACAAAAGGTAGTAAATTATTCTTCGGTATGATATTGAGTGATGAAGAGCAACATAAATGGATCGTAAAAATAATAAAGCAAGCAGTTTGCAGCAAATTTACGAACCTTCCAAAAAGCAGGAAGTATGTGTCGAACGCAAGAGTTAAGCTTAAGATTAGGATTATATTTCGGTCAGCAAAGTGTAGAATATTCAATCATACTAAAGATACCTTCCGAAAAAGAGACCTTACATTCCAAAAGTTAAGCGAACTCAGTGTTTGAAGACTTAACCAAATGAAGCATTAACAGCTTCCGAAAAAAGCTATGAATCATCGTTATTATCATCACTGCCTGTAAAGGTCACTGCCAACACAAACGAACCCAAATTCAAGAATTAACAAAAGCCTCTTAAAAAGTCGTTGAATTATTTGCGTTCATTTGCGCAAACAATAAGTGTACGAAGTGGCAGTGAAGCATTTGCCTGCTCACGATGCAATCATTGGAGAAGGTTCTAACGATCGCTTGTAATCGTTTCCGTCCTATTCGTGATCCACCGATCACAACTAAAGTGGTTTGAAAAGACTCGACACAACTCTATCGACACCGGTTGCTTGAATAATTTTGTTGTGGATTGAAAAATTGTAATGATAATCGATTCCAGAAATCGTAAAGATTCCTCGTCACCGCTCGACGAAGGCAGCTGGAAGGATTCGATGCACCATTCGCAAACCCATGGCCAAGGCCCATGGCTCAGCGCTCCGGAGAAGTAAATAACCCGCCCAGTCGTCATCGTAACGTAAGAATCATACGAGAATAGATCATACCCTTTCGTTGTAAATGAAGGTGAATACTGAGATATTCTCATTGGTTGACAAACTCAAGCTCAATCAATGCGAGACAGGAAACAAGCCACCGAAACGATCGCACCGGGCGTTAAGCGACTGTTTGACGTAAAACTGGCATCAGCATTCCGCAGTAGAAATCAACACTCGAAATCGAAAGCATCTTTAGCTCCGCTTCTACCACACCATCCATCTCGATCTAATGCCGATCGGGTGCTTCTCAAACGGGTTCCTTAATCGAGCCGCCACTGCGGTGAAGGAAACCGGTTCGTCGCTTCCGAAACGGAATGGTACTGTTGAAATCGTAAGAATGTGCTAAGAAAAAAGGGGGTAGCGTGTGTAACGCACACAAAACATAGCGTTGCGTATTTTCCTGATGTGTATTCTTTGCCTTCTCGGCGCAGGCAGGCAGTCGTTTGACTCACAAATTATTCGATAATCTTCACTGACCTTGAACCGTGCCGGAAAACGGCCCAAAACTAGACTCTTCGAGCAGTTGGTTGAGTGGGATCTTCAGTGGTGCAAAACGAAGGCTTTTATTACCGGTTACAAGCTGTTGGATTGCTGATTTTTCAACAACAACTCATGCAACAAATGGTCAATGACTACACAAAAAAAAGCTCGCTCATACTCCGGCGTCACCGGCAATGGGCAGCTGCGCCTAGTCCACTCCCTCAAGCAAACGACGACGATCCTTCTTGCCCACTCGTGAATACTTCACACGCAATCGTTAATAAGATTGTAAATAAGGAGTACGTCAATGCAACAGCAACCTCATCTACCGGTACATTGCATGTAAGCAAACCGGTTTTTTGTCATCGATTTCGGTCGTCAAGTTCATCCATCCATCACGCCTGGCTACGGTAGCTGCGTACGTGTGTAGCTCGATCTGCACTTGCACTGCTGCCTCGCGTATTATCGGATCAATTAGGCGAAGATTAATTGGACGCTGATGAGGAGCGCGTAGTTAGTGCACACCCCCTGCACTGACCATTATCCAATGCGTCCCGACGATCTAGATCCGGCGCGGGGCAACAAAGATCGCATGGTTCATAGCAAATCACTCGATTGGCCTACTGTCTGCTGTTCTGAAATGCTGAGTGTGCGTATTTCCCCAATCCACATGCATATAACAAGCTCTGGCCAGTTTCCTACATTCCCAAACGTGTATCCTCTTATCGTCAAGATGCTGCCGAGAATGCTTAATAAACTTTATTTGCGTAGTAAATGTTATTTGCATGAGGATGGCTTGTTTCTGTTTTCTACTGCCCGTCCCTCTAACTAGCTCACCCAACTTTACATCGTACGTCTTCAACACTTTGCCTTGCCACTTCGGTGCCTCTATGCAAATGATTCGATCAGCAATTAGCGTCTCGGAATTGCAATGACACTGTGGGTGCATTTTTTTGCACCCAACGCCCTACTACAATCGTTTAAAATGGAAATTAGTCAGGTGTTTACGTTTTCGTCTTCGTATATGCGTTTTTTTTTTGTTTTGTTTTTTGAGGAACTTGACCGAATTGACCGACGTTGTTTGATGATGTTGAAGTATCCTCACCTACCTCGCAAAGCGATGCGAACGAAGCCAACCATCAAAGACCTCAGCAATCGATAAAACGGTACCATGGGCAAGAACTTTTATTTCTGCATTGACTTAGGTCATTTGCCTTCCAGTCGGGAACGACCACGTGGGGTAATGCGAAGCATCCCCACTTGGGGTAAAGCCAACGTGAACGATTTGTTTATTAAATCGGTGCATGGGAATGGTTTTGTAGGCTTATGCTCACGAGAAACACCATTACTCATCGATCGTGTGACCGAAACACTGAGGTACAACAAACTGCATACAAGGCATCTCTTTGTATTTCCCCTCCGTTTCTGACTCAGGGAAGACCCCACGATGACGTACCTGGGGTGCTTATGTTACATTTTCGAGCCCAACACCATGTAGATGGGAATGGTTTGTTGAAAATTACCTTCCCTCGATTTGTTTGGACGGTTTAGAAGAACAATTATGATTCATGGTACGATCATTGCTCAAAGTAAAAACGCTGGATTTCCAATAAATAGAATCTTCATTTAGTAGAGATCGTTCATTTATCCAGTAACCAGCACACCGAACAGCAACACTCACCAGTTAGTAGCAACAAACATCTAGGCTCAGCCCTAGTCCGATCAAAGAAAACTTAACTTAACACCCTACGCCCCATCCGGGATCGGTATCTCTCTTCCGCATTTCTTCTAACTCACCCTGTGCGCACTGTGTTGCATGCCGTTTCGTAATCCGCTAAACGATCCATCACTGTGTTGCACATCATTAGCCGGCCTAAACTAAGTACCAAGCCTAACGTGTCAAACGCCATATCACCCGTCCGTGAGCCTCTCACTCGGCTAGAAACGGGAAAGACATTTAGTGAATTGGTTCCCGCAGTGTAATTATCAAAACGCAAACGCACATTTCGTCCATTTTCGCCGAGTGCCGGCCACCTATTCGTGAATTACATTAAGTGAGCGCTAATTACGCTAAGCAGCATGGGATCGTAGACGATGATCCAGCATCCATCACCCAATGCCCGGATCGGATGGAGAGAAAGGGTTTTGTTTTTGTTTTCTATTGTTTTTCATTTCCTCTCCACCACGTTGGTGCAGCCGCAGCCGAACCATAGCTTTGGCAATTGTGCAACGTCAAATCGTTTTGTTTTAATTAGTGTTGTTTTTGTTTTCGTACAGAGCTTCGTAATAGTAGCGGCTTCCAAATTTGTGTAAACCTAGTGAACCGATCATCTTCAATGGACTTTTTTTAAGTTGTACGTTAACGTAGCTCCAAATACATAAATCGTGTGTGTTATTGCGTGTGTGTGTTGTGTATGCATTTTAAACCGTACTTCAGTGCATTTGTTCCACTTTACGACAAGGTGTGTTCCGGGTTAGGTCCATTGGCATAACCTTCACCATCAGCGGACCATAGGTCTTTTCTTGTGCTAAACGATGCCCACCAGTGGGACATGCTCATTAAATAAGTGAAAAATAAAGCTTACCCCATTCCTGGAAAAAGTGCATCGCAAACGTGTGTGTGCGCGTGTCTCTGCTTGTGCCGCACGTGAAAACGTAACCGTAGGCAGTAAAAGAAAGTGCGAAACACAATTACAACTTTCAATGCTCAGTGCCGCCGGTAGCATAAAAGGGCATCTGAGTACGGTATCCGAATGAGGAGGGGAGTAAAAGTGACTATCAGCGAATAGAAGTAAAGCAAAACTACTGTACCAGCACGTTAAAAAAAGTGAAAATATTGCAAGCCTCCCGACGACACAACACGATAGTAATCATAGTAATCCGTTTCTTGGCAGCATGACCCGGTGCAGAAGATAGGTTGTGAACGGTTACCAAAACATAATCAACAACGATACAAGTTGTCAAATATTTGCTTGTTGTGTTTGCTGCGTGGTGTGAAGAAGTAACGCACGGCTAACGCCCATCTGGCGCATCTGCGGGTGAAAGTTCAAGGTTTGCCGCATTTGACATCGCCAGAAGAACAGTTCACTACGGGAGCGGTAACATGAAATTGTCCAGGCATGCCGACAGCATGCAAATACGGGCACTGCTTAAAAAAGACTATCTCGTCCGGATACGACAACCAGTAAGTATTTCGTTGTACAGTTTAGCTTGAAAAGAAGTATAATTTAAACATAAAAAAATCATCTGCAGTCAAATCTCATCTTTTAAGATTGTTAGATTCATAACCGGACTATAAAAAGTAAATATAGTATTTGTAGGTCAATTGCCATTGGTTCAGTTGGTTTAATATGTATGACATTTCCTCGCTCCGTTTAGTTGCACATTTTTTGTACTAATATTCATATTCCGCATACACCACATCCGGTGCGTACGCGCTGGCAGCGCAGTATGCGTAACGACATTCGTTCTACATTCTTTGATAAGCACAATACGTTAAACAACACTTTCTATCTCATCGTCCATCGGTTCAATTTTCGTCATTGCTGCAAATGATCGTTGGTTTGGTGTTTCGCCATCCTAAAAAAACACGAGTTGAGCAAAAAAACTTCATGCATGACCAAATTGTGGTATTTGTCTGCGCACTATGCTGCAGAAGAGAAAGAGGAAAGGAATGAATCACGATGATGATAACGCTTAGAATGACATTTTTGTAATCTATCATTTATGAGCGATCGTTATCTATAATGGTCGGTAAAGTTTTTTCCCCTTTTTATAAACTAATAATGTTAATCGCACGATTCAGTATGATAAATAATAAGTATAAGTATACTTTAATCGTGAAATATGTAAAGAATATTTACACTTTTTTATTGCTCATTTTGTAATTATCGTAGAAAAAAATACGGAAGTACCGGAAGCAATTCAACAAAGTTGTTACGGATTAAAACCATTTTGTTTATAATTGGAAAAAGAGTTTTTAAGCGGATTATAAAATAAATCGTCGGTGAAAATCATCAGAAAGTTCAATCCTGATAAATTATACGCTATAGATCAACAGAATTGGCTTTCACTGCCTTGTCTTACTTTTAATATACACGTTTTATAAAACGTTTAGTCGCATTTTACGCTAACATGTTAGTCCCTGTAATTTAAAAAAAACTAATTTATTTGACTTTAAGCTTCCTCAAATCTTAGGACGAGGCTATGTGTAACTTGCATATGTTCTTTTAAGATCTTACAATCAATTATTTATGTATTTATACAAATAAATTTGATCTTAGATTTTGCGTGATAATGATCGGTTATGTCTCGTGATACAGTCGTCAACTCGCACGACTTAACCACATTTCCGTCGTGCGCTCCATCCCCAAATGGACCGTGTCCCCCTACATAGGACTGATTATTCTGATAATCAATAAGTTACTGAAAGCCAAGCCCCACTAATCGCACAGACAGGCATTGACCAACAATGGTTGGTTGTGCCGAAGAAGAAGAAGAACATCTAACATGTCTAATTATCTATTACTAATGAGAAGACCCGGATTATACAAATGTTGCACCCATTGTTTTATGTATGTCGATTATGTAGGGTCGATTGTCCATTGAATTTTATTAAAGTACCGGCCAGTCAGTTTCTACATCTTTCCAATAATTTAAACAGTTTTTAATTTTATCTTTTTTTAATTAAATTTTTCTGCAGTTTGAACACAATATAAATGTTTATAAATATTTTGGCATGGAAAAAATGGTTTGAGTAGGTGGTTACATTAGTCGTTTGTATTGGTACAAACAACTGATGTTTTCATAACTGTATCTGCAATTATATTGATAAATATGCCAATTTATGTGAAAAATTAAAACAAAAATATTTAAACAATTAAGAAATGCAGCTGTTTTGGGCCGTTCTTCTTGCATAAATGTGTTGAAAAGTTGAAAACATAATGCGTGCAATATCTTAAAATACCAGTTGGAGTAGATGTTGTTTTATTTTATTTTTTTTTTAATTTTGGACGTATTCGCCAAATTCGCTTCTTGAAGTTAAACTTAAAACTATTTTTTATTAATAAAATAGCGTTAAATCATATCTTATTAACTACTATACTTTTTTGTTAACCATGTCTAGCTTGCAGTTACCATATTTCTTCATATTTTATACTCGATCAATTGAATATGATACTTCGTTATTTCAATTTTTAATATTAAAATAAAAGATTTATTAAAAAGATTTGGTTGACATTTAAACGATGGTCTGATTGTTTTGAAGAGTCTAATATGTGTAGCTTCCAAAATGTATGACGGTTCTAAGATGGGTTTTTTTTTTAAATTATATTTTTATTTTACACTGGCAGCATAACAAATATTGCACAATATAATTTTTTTCTAATCAGCAACGCATCCAGCAATTCAGCCGTTAACACAAATATTGTTTCCTTTTGTGTACTTTCAGTGGATGACAATCATTCAGTATGTGTGGCCGTGTATGATATTTGCCGCTCTCTACATACTGAGAAATCGATTCCAAGCGGTGGAGATCAACGACTGCCAGTTCCCGACCCGTAACCTACAGGCGAACGGTATCCTGCCGTTCTTCCAGTCCTACATTTGCACGTTCGAGAATGAGTGCCAGGATGCGAAAAGCTATGCCGAAACGGAAGACTTCAACGATGCACCAGTAACACCCGTAGTTAATATCGTCCAGATCATCCTGGATAATGCCGCACTGTACGATGCGATCGTAAAACTACCTATCGAACGGAACTTTATCGCCAGTGTTACCGCGATTGTATCGCATGCAAAATTTAAAGAAATTGAGCGTACGTTTCATTGACACACGTGAGCCGTTATTTTGTGTAAATCGCTTAGTTTTATCGATATCGCAAACCTTACTCATCCTTTCCGACAGGCAATGGCGATCGGTTGGTGAAGATGCTACCCGAGATACGCAAAAAGGTGGGTGATCAATTTGACATATTGCAGCTTTTTTCGGACGATCAGACGTTTTCAAAGTCGGGCAACATTCTGTGCGGTCGGCCATTTCCACGCAGTGACAATATCCGATTCGTGGACAACATTCTCTACACGCCAGACTACGCAGGTCCGGACAAGGATGAGTTGGCAGTGATGCCGACGCCTTACTGCAAGCAGTTATACCTGGACGTAACAAACACTAACAATGGCAAGATTACCTGGCGCTTTTTGAAACCGATCCTGCAGGGAAAGGTTTTGTACGGGCCGGCAAACGAGCGGAATGATGAAATTATGAAACTGGTAAGCGAATAATGAACATTGCGCATTGCTGCAAACCAGTAGCAAAGTTTATCTATTCATACCTTACTTATAGGCCAATCAAACATTCGCTGACATGGGTCGGTTGAGGGAGTTTTTCCGTGCCCTTGATACCACCTTGCAGTTGCTGCGAACCGACGACGAAGTACGCGAGAGCTTTCAAAGTTTGATCAACTTAGCAAAGAGTCCGCTGATAAAGATGTTCGTCGGAGGTAATGTGAATATTGAGCTGATCGAAGATATGCTGAATGGTATTTTGTACGATAACGAAGTTGCCAAAGCGGTGAACACAATTGCCAATATTTTTGATTGTTTTTCGGCCGACCGGTTCATCCCCGTGGCGGATGAACAAACGCTAGAAGATCGTGCATTCGAACTGAACCGTAAAAAGTTATTCTTCGCGGGTGTATATTTTGAAAATGGTACAACTGCAAACGAAATCACGTACAAAATTCGCATGCGCACGGACGATACACCGGTGACGGTGGAGAATCGGAATCGCTTCTGGTTCCCGGGACCGGAGGCAAGCTTTGAACTGGACATGCGGTACCATCGAGGTTTCATACAGATACAGCACGCGGTGGATATGGGCATTATAAGGCAGGCGAAAAGGGAAATGTTTAACAAAAAATCTAAGGAAAAATCCGAAGATAGTTCACCCTTTGGAGGCGAGCTGGAATTGACTGATGACTTTAGTCAGGAGGACGATCTTGATACTGAGGATAAAAGCGTCGAAGTGAAGGATAGTGATGAAGAGGTGGAGGAAACCACCGCTACTCCTGCTTCCGTTTCAGAAACTACGACCGAGAACCTATCGTCGCTATATGGAGATCTAAGCAAACGATTGAACGTGTCTCAGGATGTACTGGATCGCTTCGGTGACGGAAGCAATAGTAGTGCGCTAGAAGATTTTCTAGATTTCAAAGACGACGATGAAGAAGGCTCTAGTTCCGAAACGTCTGCAACAACCACTGCTGTGCCTGTACTTAGCAGACAGAAGCGACAGTCGTTTCTTGACCTGTTCTTTGGCGGTGGTAGCAAAAAGTCCACCGATGAATTGGAGTACAAGGTTGCGAATGAAAAGTTCTACACAAAGCAATTCCCTTACCCAAAATACACTAAAGATGAGTGAGTAATGTGATTGCTAAAAATATGTGAGTGAGATTTAAAATAATGTATTCGTTGTTTTAGCTTTAAAAAGGGCCTATATCTTGCCCAAGCCATTCAGATGGCATACTTCATTGCGTTGATCGTACATGTTGCTTCATCAGTGCGGCAAAAGATCTGGATGAAGGAGAGCGGCAATTCGATGCTGATGCGATCGATGGGTCTCAAATCTGGCTCGGAAACTGTTTCTTGGGTCATCACTACGTTCATCGAAATTAGTATCGTTTTCTTGATTGGACTCGCCATTCTCTACGGTGGAGGCCTTCTAGTACACTCCAATCAACTGTTCCTATTCTGTTACTTGGTGCTGTTTGGCGTGTGCCTGATCGGTTTTTGGTAAGCTATCAGGAAGGACACCACGTTCACTTTCATTGTTTTAACATGTCTTACCTTGCATGATCATCGTGCACGCCTTCTTTCCAGCTACATGTGCTCGATGTTCTTCAACTCTGCTAGCATTGGATCGGTGTCGACTGTGATACTCTTCCTGATAACATTCCTTCCGTACATTATTATCATCGCACTAGGAGCAACGCTTTCCTCAGTGGCAAAGTTCTTCGCAAATCTTTCCTTTTCAACTGCTTTCTGTTACGCTTGGCGTCACGTGATCCGCATGGAGCTTCAACATCGCGGAGCGAATTTCTCCAGCGCCTTCCAAGGGGCGATAGCGGACAATGATCTCGAGTTTGGCATTCTAATGATTTTACTCGACGCCGTGATCTACTTTACCATAGGCTATCTTTATCAGTGTTTTAAGAAAGGTACGTAATGCAATGTAATCAAATAAAACCTTGAGCGATTTACTGAACGTTGCTAACCGACTGTACTACTATCGATTCAGATGAAACCACATTCCATACGGTAAAGCGCATCAAACTGGACAAGAGCATCGGGGCCGAACTGCGCAACGTGGACGTAGCGTATGAAAAGGGTGGCAAGAAGGTATTGAGTGACGTTTCCATCACATTCCGTCGCGATGAAGTGACCTGCCTGCTCGGACGGAACGGTGCCGGTAAAAGCACAATCATGTAATAATACCCCACTGTCTGTCCCGTAGTCAACAAGCGATACGACTGATACATTTATTTTGTATTGTTCCACAGAAAACTGCTTACCGGGCAGGTACGACCCATTGAAGGAGACGTCCACTTACCGCTGGATTACGATTTCATCTCCGGCATAAGGAACAATGCGGAGAAAATTGGACTATGTCCCCAAAACGATGTGCTCATACCGAATCTTACCGCTAAGGAGCACCTGCAGCTGTACGCACGTATCAAACTGACCCGTGGTTTCGACACAGAGGTCTCACGGACGCTGGAAAATCTGAAGATGGGACCTTACCAGCATTATCGAGCGTCGGATCTATCCGGTGGCTTCAAGCGACGACTGTGCATTGCAATCGCATTCCTAGGTTCTCCAAATCTGGTTATTCTGGATGAACCATGCAGCAGCGTGGATACGAAAGCGCGCAAGTACATCTGGGAGTTGATACAGACGCTGCGTAAGGACCGTGCCGTTATACTTGCTACGCATCATCTAGACGAGGCAGAATGTTTGAGCGATAAGATCGTTATGCTGGAAAATGTTAGTTTTGTACAGCGAATGAGAGCAGGATAAGACATTTATTTAAAATCTACTTTCAGGGAAAAGCAATATTGGAACAATCGCAAGAAGAGTTGAAGAAACGATTTACCAATACGATTTATTTGAGCATCTTTTTGAAACATCAGACAGATGTTGATCGCACCGTAATGATTGCACAACTCAGTAAACTGCTGGACGGTACTGCTGATTTGCGATATGACATGAGTGCTACACTTAATCAACTGGACTTCAAGATCACTTCATCCACCAACGACAGTCAGGTGTTAAAGTGAGTGTGAGCGAATCAATATCATAAGATTTAAATACTAATGATTGTTTGTTTTTCCTATTTGCGTTTGCTTGCAGCATTGAACCACTACTGGAACATATGGCACAGCTGAAATCACAAAAACAGATCGATTCATTCGAAATTCGCAACGAAAACTTGCTCAATATCTTCAGCACAGTCAATGCTAGCGATCCAACACCTGCCGATCCTATGCTGCAAAATGGAAATGGTACCTCCGCAACGCACATTCCAAACGGTTTCCATGGGCCAAAAACGAACGACTCTAAGCTGAGCACTATGTCCGTTATGTGGACGCTGTTTTGCAAACGTATGCGCCATTTCATGCGCAATTATCGACTGCTGGTGTGTTTGCTTGTGCTGCCAACTATCTTTGAAATAATCGCGATGGGTTTCATGACGATCCGTCCACCTGGGGAACACGATCTTATGGTGAACTTTTCGACCGCACTCTATCCACGATCAGCTGAATTCTACACCAATGCTACCGATGGTGACGAGTACCAGGACGCGATTGTATCGGATGTTCTTGCCCATTGTACGGATGAGTACTGTAGCATATTCAACTCTTCGTATGATGCTTACCGATGGGTTCTTTCTACCACTGATGATTACACGGAACGTCGGTACGGTGGCATCACGATCAATAAGGAGAAAAATATCGTTTGGTATAACAACAAGGGCTACCATTCGATGCCAACCTGGTTGAACATGTTGGATACAGCGGTTTTGAGAGCGGAATTGAACGATTCGAGCTACACAATCCGCACCATTAATCATCCATTAAAGATCGAGGAAGATGAATTATCCGTATCTTCGATGTGAGTGATGGTTGTGCGTAAACGCTCGGCAAGAGAATGTTCTTATTTAATTACCTTTTTTGCATTCTACACACAGGCTGCAGCAAATAGCCGATGCGGGAATTTCGCTGATCATACTGTTGGCCTTCAGCTTGGTCGTTGCCGGTGCGTCTGTATACATAGTGAACGAACGGATACGCGGAGAGAAGCTACAGCAGCGCTTGGCCGGCGTAAACGTCTTCACCTACTGGAGCGTAACATACATCTGGGATGCTATGGTACGTTGCAAACAGAACGCCAGTTGGTCGATTAATCTCACGACAAAACTCATTTAACGATGAACTACTTTCCAGATCTTCCTTATCGCTCTTGCATTGGCCGTGATCGTATTCAAGGTGTTTGCGATACCGGCCTACGTAGCACGTGAGCAGCTCGAGGGCATCTGTCTGCTACTGGTGTTCTACGGCTTTGCAACCATTCCGGCAGTTCATCTGTTTGAAAAGCTATTCACCGACGCAAGTTTTGCAAATATGTCGATATTTTGCTTGAATGTCATTACGGCCCTGGCGACACTGACGATCATCATTCTCTTCGATATCCTCGGCGACAGTGATGAGTCGGAAAGAATACGCAATGCTCTGAATAGAGCTTTTCTCGTACTACCACAGCATGCCCTCTCGGATGGATTAATTGAACTGTCTAAAAACTATATCACGGCAGAGATCTTCAAGCGCTACTACATCGATTCGTACAAATCGCCCGTATATAGTACTCTCCTTCATCCGCATCTTATTGCCCTGGCGGTAATGGGATTCATCTTCATGCTGCTGAACGTTGCGATCGAGTACAAAGTGGTACAGCGAATCTATAACCGGATCGTAAGTACATCCCAACCGAAGGTTCATGACATCAATGGGATGGATACGCCGGATTACAGCACAGTGATAAGCCGCGTGGAGGGAAAGAAAAAGTCCATCACGGCTGATCAAATCCTGTCGGTGGACAATCTACGGAAGAGATATCGCGGATGTGGCGGTGGTGGAGGCGGTGCCAAGGGTCTCGAGGTAGTCAAGGACGTATCCTTCAAGCTGCGTTACGGCGAATGCTTCGGTTTGCTGGGCACGAATGGTGCCGGCAAGTCTACTATCTTTGCCATTCTTTCTGGAGAGTTGCTTCCATCCGGTGGTAGTTTTACGTTTTACAGTACTGTAAGTATTACTGCGGAAGTATTGTTTAGAGCATGTTCTATAGCAATTACTTTACTATATTCTAGCACGGACCATCGTACTGTCCTCAGAATAACTTCCTCGATCCACTGCTCACCGTAGAAGAGGTGATTGTGTTCTACGGCAAGCTGCGTAACATCGAATCGATCGACAAGCTGATAATGGAAACGCTTAAAGAGTACCATCTGGAGGCGTATCGTAAAGTGTTGGTTAAGAATCTGAGCGGTGGAAATCGCCGAAAACTGTGCGTAGCCGTGTCTTGCTTCGGTCAGTCGGAAATTATCCTAATGGATGAGCCGACGAGTGATCTAGATCCGGTTACACGCTCCATCGTCTACAGTACGATCGAGCGATTAAACGCCCAGAACCGGTCGATTCTGCTCACTTCGCACAGTATCTCAGAAATCGATCGGATATGCCAACGAATAGCGATCCTGAAGGATGGTGAGCTGCTCACTGTCGATACACCGGATCGTCTGAAGGAACGCTTCGGACACAGCTATCAGATAACGCTCTATCTGGAGGGTCTTCGGGAGGTGGACTTTTTAAGAGTAAGTCTGCATGTACAAACAGAGAGAAAAGCATGATGCTTAAAATTATGTTTCCCTCCTTACGCGTTTAACAGGTCATCAAACGCGAATTCAATGTAACGCGGGATATTATTCTGCACAAGAATTCCGTCCAGTTTGTTTGCCAGATATATCCGGAGGGTGGGTCGCAGCGGGAAGAGAATGGAAAACCGCACAAAAACGGTCACGTCACTATCATGCTGGATGATACGGGCAGCTTGGTAGTAGCACCTGGTACTTCCACATCCGCAACAGGCACGGCCAGTGAACTGTTCCTCAAGCTGCAGCGCTTTGCCCAGGCAAACAAGCTGCGGTACACGATTTCACGATGTCAGATGGATCAGGTAAGTGGATTAGGGAGTGTTTTCATGTTTTATATAATTGTGTTTAGCGTGCTCAAGCTTCCCTGTCTTTTTTTTCATCTTTTTCAGGTATTCGAAAATGTCCTGCAAAGTCATGAGGAAGACCATGCTAATCCAGGCTTCGACGACAGTTAGGGAGGAATGGTTTAGGTTTTTTTTTGTAATATATAGATACTGGTAGGATTAAAATTGGAAATGATAATAAAACGAAGAAAACAGTGAGCTAAAAGCTGCTTTTTGAAATTATCGATTTTGATTTATTTATAATTATCATTAAGAATTTTGCCTAAAATTATTGTGTATTGTTAAATGGGCAAATGGACATAAATTTGATAAATTTCGTATGTCTGTGACTGAACGTCATCTGAAACATCCGGCATGTCATATGCTCCATAAGTTTCTCTCACACAATCTGTGACGTCAATGAAAACGATGACGAAAGCATCATAACACTGCTCTTTATAGCATCCATGCAATAACCCTTGATTTTATGAGCTCACGCTTTAGAGACCATTTTACGTAACGGTTGAAAATGGATTCCCTAGTTCATTGACCCTTCGTCTTGTGCATTTCTAACCCAAGGGAAGTAATACAACCAAATACCGGGTGTAAGAATTTTTCCCCACACAAAATGCTTCATCGGCCCATAAAAGTAACGAATTGTTTAAAGCTTTTATTTTTTCAACCCTCTAGATAGGTCCCCGGAGGGCTGGAATACAAACTCCGAGCAATATCGGCTAGTAGTGTTCCTGGGATAATATGCAAGCGAGTGAAGCAGAAAGTAGGTCATTGGAGCTTTTTTAAACAATCTCACTCATCGGCATTCTTTTGCGAGAGTCTTATTTTCACATATTGTGTCCCCTCTCACAGCATCTCTTCGTGAGAAAACAGGGGAAAAAAGCTTTCGTGTGAGATGAAGTTCGTAACATCTCACTGGGCAGATAGACGCGAGGCGCTGTCTACTGGTGTTGTGTTATTCTTGTTAGCAAGTCAAGATGCACACACGTACACTTATATAAAATGAGTACATACTTGATGAGTGCTATACGTCGGTTGAATTTATTTGATTCTCTTCAAACTACCCTATGATTAAGGGGGCACGTGTGGTGGTAAGGTACGCACAGTCCCTTCGTCTAGCTATATACATCGCCACGTGTCTGTTATTATAGTCACCGTGCAAGAGAAATAATGAAGAAATGGGCGTACGCGAAAAAAAAGGTTGAATAAATAAGCCAAAAATCCACGGTTATCCACCGGCGTAGTCCCAGACAACAAAGAACACTTACAGGATCCGGATCCGGTCCGTTGAGCCCTGATCTACGCCACCTCGAATGAAGTTTCGTCTGGTCGGTGTCCTGGTAAAATGGGTCATGACTGGTTCAGCGAGAACGAGGAAAGGAGAACGGTAGAGAAAAATGAGTTTAATCTGGGGTCGCAGGTAGGTTTATATACGAGTTTATAGCATGTTGAGTGATGTGATGGTTTTGATAAGTTCGTTTTTCGTTGTTATTGTTTTTTAAATGATTCCAGATGTATTAATTTTATTATATGCAATGTATTAAATTGCTATTTATTGTATAGTATGAACTTCTAGAGTTTGAATTAAATTGCTATTCAAATGCTTCAAACAAGAACGCAATCATTATGTTTCAATTTCTTTCATTACTATTATCAAATCGGTTTTACTATTGTTTGGTTAAGCGTTGAAACGAATTAAAAACAGTAAAATAAACAGTGATAATTTTTTTAAATTTCCTTCATGCATTTGTTTTTTTTTTAATTATTAATAAGTCGTATTCTTATACAATATTTCCTCGAATAACGCGAATAATGCGTTCAGAAGACTTTCGTAAAAGTCCGAACTTTTACGTATAGCACGTTTTTCAGCCAAAAATAGTTGATAAATAGTTATTTCTTTAGTATTAAATGTAATATTTTCATGCACTTATATATTTACTGAATTCAATCATCAACATAGAAAATTCGGTTATATATGTCAGTTTATCAATTTTTAGTGACATTTTAGCAGAAAGACATTTTATTTTGCATTTGACAATTTTTCAATGTTTAAACCGATTTGACACAAGACCGGTTAAAATTAAAATTTACATAGCTCCATTGTCGCGTAGTTTAACTCCACGTACTTGCCGAGCCTTAATGTTCAAAAAATCTTTCAACTGACTACTCACAGGGAAAAGGGTACGTAAATTATACTATGCTGTTTTAACCTTTACCTCGCTCAACACAAAACATCGTAGTGCCAACGGTTCATCGTATGTTTTCCGAGAGCATTGAAAACGATTGCACAACACGACCCGAAACAGGCGAAACGCCAGCGAGGTAAAACGCAACAACGGCAAACCTGTCAAAGAAAATGGTAATGTTAGACAGAACAGAGGATTTGCACGTTTTTGTTTATTTTCTGCAGGCTTCAGACACCCTGTTTCACCTGCCACCCTTCAACCAGTACGTCAGTAAACCGTCCTTCGTCTGGGTGGTGGAGTGCATTGGACCGAACCAAAAAAAAAAAGAAACCAAACCATCTGCCTCAGCAACCTCAAGCGCAGAAGTCGGGATAAATCCACCTAACACAACCATACTACGATATGAAAAAGCGATTATTTTGTTTCACGGTATCACCTTTTGATGATACAGAATGGAGTAAGGAGTACCATCTAATGCGCATGTGATGTGTTGAATCGTACCGTTTATTAAATGGTGTAACCAGTTCCTTTGATCTTTCCCAATGGCTTTTCCCTCGCGTCATCACCAATGGCAACCGCATAGATATTCCTTAAAACGACTTGTTTTTTTTTTTGCGCAACCATCTTGAACAAGGTACCGTGTTGGAGTGTTCCAGATGTTATTTGTTCAACATTCTTTCTATGTGCTCCCAAAGAGGATCCTGACAACTTTCAAGATTGTTCCCACTAACCGAGCGGCTTATGCTGGGTGTAGCGAGGAGAGGAATTGTAAAACCACCCGTCTAGACGGTCCAAATAAGTACACTAAGGAAAAACAAGCAGTCCTTGCCACAGAGATGTCCTTGCGTCCATGAAGCGTGGGATGTGAAAAATAGTAAAAGAAGAAACCAAACCAAAACGCCGTTGGCAAATCAAGAAGACCGTAATTTGTTGTTGGCTGGTGCAAATGTAAATAACTTTCTTATGTATTTCAAAGACACGGTTGCAGACAAAGGCAGGGCACTGGGTCCAATCTCCTGGAACCGCAACACAGTCTGCGGAAGTTCGTGGAAATTATTTGTTCACAGTTGCTTTTACACGTGGAGGTTCCAATGCTCGGTTTTGCGACTATTGTTTGCGCAATTTGTTTCGTTTATTGATATGAGTTTTCCCCTGTTACCGTACCGTTTTGCTACAAACGGTTTATTATTTGCAGTTGCTATTGCTTTTTCGGATGCAGACTTTCCGCAAACAATTTTATCAACCATTCCCTACCCAAAGCGTCATATTCCGTCCACCAACCTTGCATTCATATATCCTCAGGATAAAGTACACGGGACAGTCAGAACACCCTTTAAGGTTTTTTTATTCCTCTCGAAGCTCACGAACGTTGGTCAGGAAGCGGAAAGGTTCACTGAACGGCATAACGCTGTCGGTGCAAAATGAACGATGTAGAGATTTTTTGGGAGTTTCTTGCTCCCGGGACTGCATCATATCCTTAATGGAAATTCATGTCTACAGTCAACTTTTCCTATAGCAATTACAAGGCGTTAGAGCGGAGAGTTAATATGGATATTAAATGCAAATCAATCGTTTTCTCATGACGATGTTTGCTTTTGGTAGACATGAGGACCTATGGAAAAATATTCAAGTGCAGTGTGAAACTGGATTAGTAACCGTTATAAAAATATTACCCTCATCTTAACACAGCAGAGTGGCGCAGTGGAAGCGTGCTGGGCCCATAACCCAGAGGTCCGTAGATCGAAACTACGCTCTGCTATAATAAAGAGAAAGCAGTAAATCTCGATAAAAGCTTTTTTTTTATACTCGAAAACGGCCTCTTTTTACATTTTCTAAGATTATGTGTTAGACATGTTCAGAATTTCAAGACTTGTACAAAAAAATAATAATTATTCATCATAAACACATCCCACCCAAACTCAAACACACATAAAAACTTTGGAAGAACTCTAAGCCAAATGCTTCGCACATCAACAGCAGCAGCAGGCATCAGTTGCCAAGTTTTGAACGCCGTCAAAACAGCAACAAGAATGCAAACAGAAAGCTACGGAAACAAACTTTCCGTTTATGGAACTTGAACAATTTCTCATATACATTTTTACCACATCCTTGCAAGTGGAAGCAACCAGGCAAGGTTGGAAAATTCGTATAACTTGCTCATCATGTCTGTGTCTGTATACTGTGTGTACTCATCATGTCTGTTTCTGTGAAAAGTAAAACAAAAAGTAATTCCCTTAAAGTTGGCTAAAGCTGGCATTGTAATGCTACGGCACGGTGTCGTTGGAATTTCTCCCACTTCTGTCTAAGCACAATCACATGGAAAAGGATGCCCGATTGGATGGAAAAATGTCAAAAACTCAATATTAGCTTCGGAATGCGTCCCTGGTTGGTGTTGTCAATCAAAAGCGCGTTTTCCTACACGGTGCGTTGCGGGTGAGCGGGAGAATATTTATGGCAAGACTGAGTAAAATGTTGATTTTATCAAATTCAGCAAAAAAATATTGACATTATTTTTAAGCTATTTAAAATATGTTGCTGAACAGAAATACTTAAACAAATCCATTCATAAATATAATATCAATTCGGTCCAGGAAAAAACAAATAACTAAAGCAAACGAAACAAATACTCGCAAACATTAAATCACGTTCCTCGTTCACGCTCTCGAACCTTTTGATCACATTCATCGATGCTGTATGTGATGCATAAATTGAAAGGCTTTTCACGGTGCTTGGCGTTCGAGCTTGGCAAAATGGACAAAATTTTCCGACCGATTCGCAGCAGCACATCATTCATCTCGTACCACCACCACCAATGTGGCATAATCATTCCTATTCCGTTCGACTTTTCCGTAATTCATAACTGCAAGCAGCATCAATTCAATGTGCCCACCTCCTCCAGCCTGCCGGTGGATGGATGCAGTAAGGTCATATGATAAATCGGAGCATATTTTATGCAAATGCGTCCGTTTTGCTGTTTGCAGAAGGGATCACACAACAAACACCACCAAATTGCACGGTCTTTATGGGTGACCTTTAGGAAGTGATTACCGAGCGAAAGTTTGCATGGGGTTTCGAAACTGTTTAAATTATCTTAACTCATCCGTGCATCATCAAAAGTCAAATTTTGTCCACGATCTAGAAGCTGACTAACGAAATCCCGCTTCATCATTGATCAAAGGCACGAGGTGGGATGGATTTTCTTCATTGTCTTTCTTTTACCATTCCTTTCTGTACGCTTCTTGTGTTTGTGTGTGTCAGTGTGATGTTGCAATCAGGACCTTCGCAACCCATTTTCATGCACTGTTACTATCCTTAGCATCATTACTGCTGGCGTGGGTGAAATAAGGACACGCTTTTGTGCTCACAAACCTGACAAGACTAACTTTCCAGACGACGCGGTCGTGTGATTTACTCTATCGTCTCTGCCAAACGTTTAATTTAATTTACTCCACCCAGATATCTTCGCGCCCGTACCGCACAACCCTTTGCCCGCGTCGAGCCATTCTTAAATGGCGTTGAAGTGGAACTATGAACTCGTGTAACCTTTTTATTTTTATTTTTCCTTTCATGCCCAGGCAAGATGAGCACCGCGACCAGGGCCAATGCAGACGCCACAGAATGGTTCATTGAGCAATCTGTGCCGTCTGGATGGACTGCGTACGTGTGTGTATGGACCCGCTCGGTGGACATGGTTCAACTTTTGCGCTGCGCACGTCCTGCCACAACTTGCTGCAACGTGAGGGACAGTGTGGAAATTCGTTGTCGAAGCGTCGGGAGTATGTAAATATATAGTTCTGTTATTTTTTGTTTTAACACGGTGCATACATGAACCGAGCACATAGATGGAATAAAACCAAATGATCTGTACTTTCCCAGTTTGCTTAAATATGCTAAAACGATCAAAAGTTTGATTTGAATTTGGTTTGATTTAATGGGGTTCGCAGCTCAAATGCAGTTTTTGAAAAGATGTTTGATGTTTGAAAAGTGCATTATACTTGATGTTATTTTTTCTTGCACCACAGAGAATGACTTTATTCAAATTATGTTTGTGTTAAAAATCGTGAGAAACAGAAAATTAGTCTTGTTTTTTAAACTATTTACATTGAGCCTTATTTGGTCATATCATCCACATACTACTTTCTGTATGCCGCAAACAGTACAAACTGGCAAAATTAAAAGGAATTAAAGTGAAATGAAAAACAACACAAGCACCACTCAACTCATTCAACCTGTACAGCATTCCAAAGCATGTCAGCATAATACCAGAATCATCAACACTTCAAACAGACATAACTTCCACCTGAACGCGCTCCGGTGTTAGCAGTCTATCGGCACCCACAACATCAGTTGCAGCTGCAATTGCATGCACTTACACCGCTCACTGTGAACAAGGAGCCCCGGCAAAACGTATATGGAGCGGTGACATTATCTTTCCTCAAAAGGTAAGGCATCACCACAACAGTGTGTTGGAGTTGTCCGCCACAACTTCCACCGCTGCTCAACGCTTTGGAAAATGGTACAGTGATCCACAAATGGTCGTAAAACGGCGCTCGCTTATGCGCTCAATAGCGAATAAGTTGCACCGGACGAGAATGCAGTTTTTGCTAGCAGACGGAAGGTCAGGGACGACCCTGGAAAAGGGGAAGAATGAGGACGACAGCATCCGCGCACGTGTCGACTATAGAGTTTTTCTTCGAGGGATGAACGAAGGATAGGAGAAGAGGTTTTCAGTTCACTCTCTCTCTCTCTCTCTCTTTGAAATACATAAAAATACACACACACACACACACACACACACACACACACACACACACACACACGTGTACACATCTGCTCAGTATTTTTCTCACCATGGTGATGGTTTGTTCACTCAATACGTGGTGAAATGAGAAAGAAAGGGAGAACGTTGGATCCTTTTATGCAGCTTTGAAGTTCCCAAGTGGACAGCTACACTTTGCTCCACGTTGAACACTTTTTTTCGTTTTCATTCAATTTAAACAAAAATGCTAGACAAGAACAAAACAACCATAGTAATATTATAAAGTTGCACTGAATACTTCCTGTAATCATTAGACGTAATAACAACCCAAATAGCCAGCTCGAACTCCATAGTAGTGTTGGCCGTTCCGGTCCGAGCCTAGTAAAAAAGTTCCGTTATTCATGTAGGCCGTTCCGTTCCGATCCTTTATACAAAATCGTTCCGTTCCGTTCATTCCGTTCTTTCCGTTCTTTCCGTTCATTCCGTTCCATTCCGCTCATTCCGTTCATTCCGTTCATTCCGTTCATTCCGTTCTGTTCCGTTCATTTCGTTCATTCCGTTCATTCCGTTCTTTCCGTTCATTCCGTTCCGTTCAATTCGTTCTTTCCGTTCACTCCGTTCCGGTCTTTGCCGATTCAATATTGTTAGCAAGGTGCTATAGTTCGTGCGTTCCTTTCTTTGAAAAAAACCGGCTTTGTCCGGCTGTTGCTTGCTGCATGCAAGATAACTGTTCACTCTTTCTCGCACACAGTATGCGTTGCCTGTGCATTCTCCCATGCTCACAGGAATATTCATCACACTTCGTCGCGTATCGTTTATAAAAATCGTGATAAGCGAAACCAAAAATGGAGTTGCATTTGGTATTATGGTGCAATTTGTAACATTTATTATACTTTTTGTTATAATTTAGCTTATCCTAACCAGACAAATAATTATTATAAAATTTAAATCTGTACTCATATGGCAGAACGGGTTGGAAGAGATGTATTATAATATGCAATTATGAACAATTTAATGAACAATTTTATAATATGAATTATGCCACGATATCCGCTTGATCTTGGCACTCGGCATGATTCCAATATTTAGCCATTCGATTCGAAGCATTCTGTTCCATTCGACAACTGTTTGAGTGCCGTGATGTTGTAAACGATTTATGTGGAAAAAAACTATTTGTTTTAAATAGTAAGTGAAATTCAAATAATTAGTCAATCTCGTGATACAATCGTCTACTCGTACCACTCAATAACATCGGCATGGGTAACAGCTTCGAATGGACCGTGCCCCCATACGCTGGGATGATTATCCTGCTATGGGCATTTAAGTTACTGTAAGCCAAGCCTATTAGTGGTACAGGAAGGCTTTGACCGAAAATGGTCGTCGCATCTAAAAAGTTTAAAAAATGCTACATAATAAATGCACAGCTGGTACAGCTTACTGGACATAGGTTGAACCCATCTAGATTTGGTGTCAGATATGATTTCAGATTTAAGAAACGCCTTTTCATATCCTGTAACAAGCATAAAGACCCCCCCCCCCCCACCCGGATGACAGTTTGGCTTCTAAGCTCTGGGTCGGTACTTTTGCACCCCAGGTTCACGTTCCGTTCCGTTGATTTTTAACAAACACTCGGTACTCTGTGAAACCTTGTGGCTGGTTAGCCTGATGTGTATGGTTCACAATTGAACTTGAAAGCTTGTTAAGATAGCGTACCGAACTTGGTGGAACTTTATAGCGTTTTAATGCATGGCATCGGTACAAGGTGGCGCTTGTCAAAGTGTCAAAGACTGACGCCGTCAATCATCTCATTGCTGCTGAACAAGTTAGATTCGTTAATTGAAGAAATAATATTGAGTTAAGTGATTGTAATTGTACAGTAAATTGGGTGAAATTTAGGGTAATTCATGAATGTTAAGGATTTAATACTTGGCTATTTAGCAAGAATCTTTGGTCTCAGAAAGTAGAACATATTTACAATTAAGAGCGTTTTATCAACCTGCGGTGTATGTATTATATTGATTTCGGTAATATACAATTAGTTATTAAATTAAAACTTAATACGTTTTCTTGGTTCGTTAAATTTTGAAATTAAATTTTTTGGTAACGTCGTCGATTTATACATCATGTAGATTACTCATGGCCTTTTGTTGGATTAACAAGTTCTTGACATTAGACAAACATTTACACAATATGTTTGCATGCAAAAGCCTTTATTAGGAACAAATTACACTCTAGACTTGTAGGATGCTCCAACATGAACATTAAAAACAGATAATTTTAGCTCCTAAACTCCCAAGCTATTAGTACATTTCTAAGACCTTCTTTTAGTGATGATGCGAAGCTTAAATGAATTGTATGAATATTTCAACTCCACAATGACACGATAAAATTAATGGTTACATACTTCGTCTAGAGTTGTCCCTAAGGTAAGATAAATACAATGTTTAGGCTGTACTTCCCATACATAAGCTAATAATATTAAATTCTTAAAAATTAAAAGTTTTCAGCCAGTTTGAAGATGTGTAAACATCGTTTACACCCGAGATATTTTTTTTTGCAAAATAATAATGAAGCTATAAATTTATTCTTTTATTTTCATTTAAAATTTCATTTCACGCCGCACTGTAATATGTGTGGTTGTGCATACATGAAATTAAAAAAACCCTTTTCTATTAATCATGCATGTTTTTTAGCACCCAATCACTACAATTTGTGGAAACAGTATGTACAGTAGGAACAGTTGATCCCAAAGCACTTACTTATGTGTTGTTACCATCATAATATTGATATTGCTCGGGTGGTCTAATGGTAATTACCACAGACTCTACAGTTCCTGTTGAGGTTCAGTTTCCAAAAAACGAACCAGTTCCTTCTGTACTAATAATTATTTCGTTACGTGAAAAAATAAGATAACAATGAGATAGGATCTAAAAACGTTTTTTCAAATATATTTTTTTAAATTAATATTTAACAAAAAATCTTTGCAACGTTGATTTAACTCAACCGATTAAAACCGACAAACATTCGTAAAATTCTCCGAAATAGCATTTACATTTACCCTCATAGCATTTGTCCACATGGGTCTGTAGATGTTTGCAAACAACAGAAACCGTGAGAGCAGAGCGAGCAAACTCACGCACAAACTGTGCCTCTCTGGTTCTCTTCGCTGTCGAAAGGTGGAGCTCGAATTAACCAACTCACGCGCTTTTATCTCACATTACTCACAGTGTGTTCGGTTCGCGCGGTCGTGTTGGTTGTTTGCTGCAGCCAGAGCCAGCTGTCAAAAAATAGGTGCGCTGGTATTTAGCTTCTGGTGTTGCTTTTTGCGTGAAGGTTTCACACTAATCAGCACGATTTATTCCGCGGCTTTTGGCGGGTGTGCAGTGACGAATCGGTAGTAAAGTGCCCTCTTTTCGCGATCCCTGTGATTAAAAACCCTTCGCCGACGTTTGTTCCACGCACCGACACAGCGTAATTTACACCAATCCGCTACCATCAGAGGAAAGGAAAACATGGAGGAAGAAAACAAAAAGCCATACAAGGTAGGAAAGCATTGCAAGCCGAGCCTTTTCATGGTAGCTAACTCCCGAACAGATTGCAGCGGATAATACTCGAAATGGGAACAGCTTCCTGTGATAAGTGTGTGGTTGTGTGTGTGAGTGTGTGAGTGTGTGCGTGTGTCGAGAGGATACGCTGCAGTTGTTTTCCCCGCTCGCATTACGCCCTTCTAACATCTTCTGTCCAACTGAAACGGGATCTGTATTGTATTTGCATTCAAAAGGAGTTTAGTGCTTGTGGAAAGAATGATTTCTTTTCTTCTCGGCATCGGAAGCTTCGCTGACCCGCTTTTCATTCCGGTCGAGTGTGCTTCATGCGCCATAGGTTGTGGGCCACGAAAGAAAGTGAATGTGCATGGAAGGAGGATGCATCTCGAGCATTCATGGCACGAAGGACCGCCGGGGTTCGTTTGGTTGAGCAATTTAGCTCAAGGTAGACTCTTTATTACACTTTATTATTTTGTGTGCAAAGCATCGATATACTGAAAAATGATGTTTAATATGACATGTGTTATTTAATCATACTTATTTGCAATAATATTGTTAGCGCTTAGTAATAAGTTTTTTGAAACAACTATAAAATATAATAATAATCATGATTATCTATTTCGACAAATGAAATGGTTTTACTTTTCCATTCATTTTGTTTCGAACCCACATGTTCCCACCATTGCCTTCTACAAAGACCTAGGTACGGCAATCAAGCACTGATATTGGATTTAATTACAGATTTTCTAACATAGGCATTATAAAAAAATATGGACTTGCAAAAGTAACAGATATCGTACACGTAACTCCGAATAAATCGATTCAAAACAATTTGTTGCTATAGAACCTGCTCTGTGGTGCAGTCATTTGCACTTAACCTAATCGAAATAATTTAGAAAAGATACTAAATTTTACTAAATATCAACTACTACTAAACAACTACCGAAAAACCTCATACTTATAGCAACTTAGCATAATTAGCAACAGATGTATATGCCTAAACAGAACAATAAAAAAACCTATTCTTTATTAAGAATATCAGCAATCTCTACCATACGCAAGATTTAACAAACGAGGATTTGGAAATACGTAGTTGTTCTAAATAAGATAGTTCTTCAGACAAATTTTTTGGGTTCGATAGTATGTAAAATAAGCATTTGATGATTTGATGAACACCAACTAAACTACACTAAAATTGGGTATATTTTGGATTAAAACCGTGAAATCCGCTGTTGACGTTAATAGCGTGTTTTGGGTACTATATGCATCAGAGGTTGATTAAGAGGTTGACTACGCAAAAACCTCTGCGTGGGGCGCTAAAAAAGGGATCCACCCCCTGCTCACTAGTAAATTTGCTTCTTTATGCTTCTTTAGTTTAGAATTCCTCATACAACATCTCGCTGGAAACTTCAGAAAGACCGCTTAGGGCATCCACTCCGATATACACCATTTCGGAGATACTCGAATTTCTCAACTTGACAGTTTGTTTTAGCAATTTGCACTGATTTGACACAGAAAAGTTTCAAATACTGCAAAAGATACAAATAGCTAAATATACTGGTTGAAATTAAAAGAAAATCTTTCACAAAGGTTTAGAATGGTTAGTTTTGTGTGTGTGTTTTGAACATATTTGAATGTTTTGAAATATTTTATGCTCTTTTTGAATATCACTATTGATCAAAAAACATGTTGCATCGAATTTGCGCAAAAGATAGGGTAAGTGTAACAATTGTGGGTATAACACCAATTATGGCTATAACGAACACTATTTTCGCTCTAAACCAGTCTATTTGCATTCTAAAACCACGGAAGGATTTTTCATTTCAAATATGAACATTTTGCTTCATTGGTTCCGAAATGCTCACTTCCTTTTGTTAAATATCATCCTTTTAAAATGTGTTGCCAAGATTTTGGGTATCTCTTACTTTTTGCCAAGAGCAGCACTGTAAGATATTAGCGATTTTCAATCACCTAACCATAATTTTATCTCAAAATCATCATTGTGGTGCAAAATATTATTACTTAACGACTTCGTATCAAAATTTACCATTATTTCGAATTTACCATTAATGTACCATTGATCTAAAATATATATTTTTTCCGTATGTCCATTATTGGTAAAACTATACCTTTGATTGGTAAAACTATACCTTTGATGCTCCAAATATCGGAGTATACCATGTATGCTTTGTTTACTACTGTCGGTTTGGTCGTAGTGCGTAGTTTACAAGTGAACAAATCCGGGTTTCTCGTTGTTATTTTCGCAATATAAAGTGTTATTTTGTGTTTAAGCATAATTTTCTTGTAAAATTATACAACATCGAAAAAGTTTAATCAAAATAACGCAGTCTTGAATGATTTTCATACGAAAAAAATGTGTTAACTGAACGCCGCTCGTGTCGTACAATTGCCAAGTGCGCTCTTATTCTTCTCTGATCGATAATTAGAGCATAATTGACCAGAATTCCAATCTTCAAGACAGTTGGGCAATGGCTACGATACTTCATTTAAACCAATTCAAACAGACCACCCTGATTAGCGCTCCTCTGTGTCTCGTGCTGAAACGGTAGCTGCCTTCGGAATAGCTTCCAAATAAAGGAATAAAAGGAATAAAGAATTGTCTGGAGATATAAAGTGTGTTCAAATACGGTGTTATCAGTAGAATAAGTCCCTAACATTTTAGAAAAACTTGTTTCAGCCACAGATACAACAGTGGAGGGGGGTAAATTACTGTATCGCCCCATCAATTGCGCGATTAATTGAGCGTGGATATCAATACAAATAATGATACAAAACGGAGATTTGAAACTGTTAATTTTACTTATTTAATGATGTTCACTTACTAATTTACCTGCAGTGAACTTATTAATACTTGAATTGAGTTAAAACAATGTCACAAATTGATTTTTGGTGTAAATATCCACGAGTTTTGGCTTACAACCACAATTAGTACACCTATGGCGAATTGGTATGAACACTATAGCCATAATTGGTAACTTGAGATGCAATTTTAATCGAAATTTTCTATTGTTTCGCTAAACATTGAGTCAAAATAAAACGATACTCTCGTGTTATACATATAATAGGCTTCTAGAAAATATATAGACTTTTTACCATAAATTTTCTTGTTCTTCTTATTGGCTCAACAACCGTTGTCGGTAAAGGCATGCCTGTACCACTACTTGTGGGCTTGGCTTTCAGTGACTTATTAATCCCCCCATAGCAGGATAGTCAGTCCTAAGTATGGCGGTACGGTCCATTTGGGGCTTGAACCCATGGCGGGCATGTTGTTAAGTCGCACGAGTTAACGACTGCACTAAGAGACCGGCTTACCATAAATTTTACCCAATACTTATTTTTACAGCAGTAAAATCGGTATCTTGATGACATAGCATAGCTATAATTAGTACACTTACCCTAGCTGTTTTACAATAAAAATATTTAATTGAAAATTCTGCGTCGATATTGTTTGACCCTCAAAACAGTAGTAAACTATTTTTTTCATAGGAATCAGCTATACGCGAAAACTCGAGATACGCTATTGCGCACGGTCCCGTACGATAGCGTACATCGGATAATGATAGTAATAACATTGGATTCCTACCTGTAAACGCTAATGTAAATGATAATAATTGAATTTATCAATTCTGTACCCATTAGGGGAATATTCTGACAGATTAATTATCTTAAAGCATACATTCATCGTCGAAATCCTTTCTGTGCAGCAAATGAACCTTCCATCCTCATGTTTAACAGTCTGTAAAAGGTCTTCTCGGCATAATATTCTTCCACTTGTAGCAAACTCCTCGTAACGCTTCAGTTTTTGCTTCCTTCCAAACAACATGTGAAGTTTGCACTGAATCGTAAATGAGCGCAATTTTATTTACTTCTTTTTTCTGCTACACCGTTCGCTACATTTGAGCACCGGTCGACTAAATGCTTTCGAGCAACTAAATGCGAAACCCTTTTGTGCGGCAGAATGTGTGTAGTGTGTTTGTCGTAAACGTTTCGCTGCCAAGTCGCAGAAAAAGGAGTATAGTCTCGAAAGAGAAAAAATGAATTTAAAATGACATTTCTAAATACGTAAGATTTCTGTTTGGGGAAGTTATAGAAGCTAAAATTTCTGCACTTGTTTCAATTTGAAAACAGCCCTTTATATCGCTTTGTCTGTGTTTGCTCAAAAGGATCCTAAAAGCCGAGGAAAAGTGATGCCAACAATATGCTTGACATTTTTGTTGGTACACAGTACTTTGTCAAACATTGAAATTAAGATGAAACCCTTCATGGAACAGCCGTGTAGTAATCAAAACTTTTCTCCACACACAAACGTAACCACGAGTCGCCGCCATGTCGGCGTATTCTTTTCATTCAGCCAGTGGTAAAAGGATTTCCACAACAACATCATGCATGTGTGTGTGTGTGTGTGTGTGTGTGTGTGTGTGTGTGTGTGTGTGTGTGTGTGGTGTGTGTGTGTGTGTGTGTGTGTGTGTGTGTGTGTGTGTGTGTGTGTGTGTGTGTGTGTGTTTGTGTGTGTTTGTGTGTGTGATTGTTCGTGCTGAGTGATTTTTGACCTTTAAAGAAATTGTAAAACTGCTCGTGTACGATATGGCTGTGACACACGCCACCCAATCCAAGGACGGTCAAAGGTTTGTGCGTAGGATGGCCCTTATAAAAAAGGGCGTTGCACTGTCAGACACACCGTACCCACAGCGGCTCGGAAACGACTGGCGGGGTCGGGGAATTGTTCCAAGAATCTCGTTTGGACCCGGTTTGGTAGAATTGGTTCTTCATTCATGAAATGCCAGTTTGGCGCGTTGGCGGTGGCGAGAATCGTTTTTCACAATTGAAATAACCATTGCCTACGCTCGAAAACGGACGTCCGCGATGGTTGTTTCGCATTTTGCGAATAAATCACCGGCGCAAATCAATTGCTTCCCTTTCCATTGCGCCACATTTCGGCGGAGAACCGAAAAGAAACGTTTTTTTATTGGGAATGTTTGATGAAATTTGGCATTCATTTTTTTTGGTCTGCGAAAGGAACAGCGAATGATGCATAAATTACCGAATCGATCGGAGTATACCAAGAATTTGGAATATGTACTTACATCAAAATCATACAAAGCAATGTAGTTAATTAGTATAACCTATACACTTTTTACAAGGATTGTGACGCTATGTCCATATAACGATTATAAATTAATCCCAAACTGATGCTACCGTTTCTCGAGTCTGTATGACATGGGGTCGGATATCTCATAACTAAAATATGTGACAGTGCATTCTGTTCCCTAGTTATCGAAGAATAAGTTAATTTCGCGATTTTCGGCCAAAATACATTTGATTACTTGGTATTTTTCATTCAAGTTAGTACATTTATACACTTTATCATTTCATTGATACGATTCGAGCAGAACATCGTGGATTAATTTTTAGCAAAAATGCAATTTATACTGCATTGAACAAATTGTACTGATTTGACAATTGATCTCTCAAATTTCGAAAATCGCGTATCAAATCCGCGTAAGTCCGCAAGAGAAATTCGGGATATTCTTTAAATCATTTGAGGATTGAAATAAGATGCCACAGGGACAAACTAGGATGACCAGCTATATAAAAAGTGTAATAGAAATAATGATAATAAAATAAAATAAAAAAAAATAATAAAAAATAATAAACACAAGAAACAAGTACACAGAATAAATAGCACAAAACCTCTCTGGTCTCCCATCACATTTTTTTAATCAAAGCCCTCATCCTTCAAAACCAATCAGTACAGAAGAAAAAAAAAACAAATAGAAAAAAATCCCTCTACGCAAAGGGAACTTAATTCAGATATCGAACATAACTTAACTGAACTTTATTCAGAAATCGAGACAAAAAAAAAAGATAAACTCATAAAGCCGGTCTCATGGTACAGTCGTAAACTCGTACGACTTAACAACATGCCCGTCATGGGTTCAAGCCCCGAATAGACCGTGCCGCCATACGTAGGACTGACTATCCTGCTATGGGGGGAAATCAATAAGTCACTGAAAGCCAACCCCACAAGTGGGTTGGCAGGCCTTGACCGTCATCGGTTGTTGAGCCAAAGAAGAAGAAGAAGAAACTCATAAAACTGAATAAGCTAAACAAAAATAAAGAAACAAAATAAACACTACAATAGAAGAAACTGGCTACACTCACCATATAACAACAATCAAGAACCCAATCATGACAGATAAACAAGAAAAAAAAACACAACATAGCGAGAATGTACAATGATCCAACCCATAATCAAACTAAGTATTCACACCTCTGAATGTACAATTCACGAATGCGAAAAGTATAGGAGGTCATATCCTACCGACCAAATAAGAAGATGAACCGCGTAACTCGGGAACAGACTGTACACAAAACAAACCTAATAAAATAATCACATATGACATCGAATAATAAAAAAAAATCCGCGACCGATTGAAAGTTTTTTGAGAGATTCTTTTGATCATTTATTAATTCTACAGGTCGATTTTGTGCTGCACCCTGAGGCTCAGTTAGACAAAATAAAATTGGTACACCATGACCGCAGTCCTCTAACCATCATAGCTAGGACAGGCTAAGATTACTGCAAGAATTTTGGAAAAAATGGTATTATCATTAAGGCCTGGTTTTTCTTTTTTATATTTTCTCTATTCAGGAGTTACAGTTTTGATCTTATTACTTATTGCCAAATCAAATTTAAAAAAAGTATTGCCAGAATATTTGTTGCTAAATCACACCGCACATACATCGTAAGATTATGTTTCGTTTTAAATTACAAAAAATATAAATTTTGATAATAAAAGCCAACATTAATAATTATTTAACCTTTCGCGGTACACGGTCCGCATCGATAAGCTTCACATTTCGAAGCTTGCTGCCTTAGAACAAACGTTAACAGTTTCCTAAACGCGGGTCTTACTCATATAAAAGACAAATATTTTTTAAACCATTTTCCAAAACAAACATCTTAAATCCTTAAGAATCGGACTTAAAGGTTAAAAAAGGATGCAACAAAGCTTTCACTGGCGCGTCTCATTTGCATCGCTTCTAGTTTTTCCCTCAATCGACCTACGTGGAACTAAAGAAAAGGAAGGATACTAAAACGTTTTTCGGCGGTATACATGTTCCCAAAAAAATATTTAAAAAACGTCACAGCCATCATCATCGTCATCATGAGCCTGACCGGCGTGACTATTATTTTCACAGAGATGATGGAACCTTTTCACTAAGGGTTACACATCCTCGTGGACACATTTCGTTTGGACATAATAGAGTACCCTGCAGTTCCGTCCTGACACTTCTTCGATCGCCGCATTCTGGGCGGATCACCCTATTTTGTCGCAGCACGGACATGATGGTTGATGGATGCCCACCCCTTTTTCATGAGGCAAGAAAGGCTTTATGTTTCCATTAAAATCCCCGAGCGCTACTAAAAGGAAAGCCAACAAGCCATGATGCTGCTTTGCTAGTCCCTCTTCTTTTTTAGATGGCCTCTTCATTCTAGGACAGCCGCCACCTGTCACCACTGAATGCAAGACGTGCTTTCTCAATGCAGGATTTACTCCAGGTTGACACGGTGTCAACACACTTACACATACAAAGTACATATTTGAATTATACTATTTTTGCCTTTTCATGGTTTAAAACCAACCACAAGCACAAAAGAGTGAAAGAAAAAATCAATTTCATACCATACTACTGGTGCTGTCAGGATTTTTTAGCACAGAAAAGACTAGCAATCCAAATTAAGGGGTTACGAGGCAAAGATGTGTGTAATTTCGTTTCCAACAAGTAGAGGGTGCTTCCCGTTGCTGGGGCTCTATTTAAAGATACAGGCGTCTGCTGAACTTAGTGCTAGCAGAGACTTCACTGGCAATGACAGGATAAAAATGGAACTTAAACGAAACGACAGCTAAAGAAACGACTTTTCTCAGCAAATAAAGGCAATAGCAACAAACACATGCATCCTTGTGAATATATCCCCCTTGTGAAGAGATATTGGCGTTTTTGTCCCCATCTGTTCGTTGCTGGTACGTGCTGCTTATCCGTGTGGGAAGAAAACGTTATGGAGATATTAATTGAGCTTCGTGTGCGTCACTGCATTGCACGAAATCAACCACAACAGTGTACTATTTGTTGCGGTTTGCTTGGAGCGTTATAACTGCTGCTCACGCATAAGCCAAACCACATCCAATCAGTTCGCTGCCTAGCCCGATTACAAACACACTGTGTGGTGCGTGACTGTACTGACGCTTTCCCCTGGTCGGGGTAATCATGTCCACTCTCGTTTACCAGTCCAAACCCCGTGTGTCCCGCCATTCGGTGCAAGCATGCATAGGACGTTTCCCAAAAGCCGGCAGGAGAAACCATTCCTTCTAACAAAGTAGTGACACAAGCCTGCACAGCTCGTGATGAGTTGATTGATCGTTCGTTTCCTTGTAAGTTCTGTGCAGTCATCTGATGCTTGGTCGGAAGCGGTATACGCCATGCGGTACTACTACGAGCTAGAAATGGAATACCAAGCATGAATCTCCAGTACGAAAAACGGAAATTGCTTTTTCTATCATCGTGATACTTTTTTTTATTAAACAGCCAACCCAGCTCCATCCCTCTAGGCGATCTCGATGGGCGAATTCATTCTTTAGAATTCTCTTCTGCCTCAGTGGTATTTACTTTCCACCGGACGCTGGCTATCATTTCCGTAACGATGGATCAGCAATAATGAGTATTGCAGTAATATCTCCGTTGAGTGGTGATATGCGGTCAGGAAGTTGCAGGAAGCGTTAGGGCGTAGCGGGCTGCACCATAGCTGAAACATTCGTCCGTAAAGGAAGATTAGGCCAACGATTGTAGGGTGTATAATTGGGATTCGCTTGCGGGGAAGAAGATTATTACAGTTGGACTCATTTCTGGACCGAGATTCTCCAGGATATTTACCGATGGCGATTGTACGATGGAAAGCGGAAATAATTCCTTTGACCTTGTCTTATGATCTGAGTCAAATGGTGAGTTAAACAATGATAAGCCGTTTGTTTCCTTGGTTGGTCTTTCCGAATGATATAGTGACCACTGGCTGGTAAATTGGCTGATGCTTTAGTATTTTGACAATCAAAAAGTACTAACAAGGACGAAGCCAATCTCTCACCATTTCGCTCTAATCAAATAACCCGTATGATCGAGCTCTTTTCGGACGACTTACTCGGTTCGTCCGAACAGCTTCACGCTATTCACATTGAGTTAATATTTGCCACGGTAAACATCCGCCATTCTTGTGCATACTCAATTTTATGGACGCTTTTATGCTCTGGGATATACAACTTTATCACAAACTTCATGGAGTTTTTTGCCCTCCATATCCCTAACCATTTGCTGTGTTCTGTTTTCATATTTCTCTGATATAGGGGCCCTTCACGATTCTAGTCAGTTTTTTGTATGGAGTTTGACAGTTGGAGGCTGAAATCATGTAAACAATCCATACAAAACCACACAAAAAACTAGCCTGCAATTTTCAGTCTAGATTATTCTAGCCTAAAAGCTAGAATTAGATTCGAGTACCTGCTCGAAAACACAGTGTTGTTTACATTTACCCCAAGGTGCATCAAAGAGTTGACGTGGTGGATTCTAGAATCAAAGTGTATGTAGTACAGGTGGTCTCATAGCATGTTTTTTAAAACCAAATTTGAATATCAAATTTTAATGGGTGAAAAATTTTGTTCAAACAAGCTTTCTTGAGACTTGATGAATACTCAAAACACTCTTAAAATCTTTATTCATAAGCAGAAACCATAAAAATCAGCCTTCTAAATTCATACACCTTGGGATAAGCCCACCTGTATATTATACACACTTAGATAGCTGCCCGAAAACTGCTATATGATGCAAACAGCTGACAGGCTGAAATTTCAGCCTACAAACTTAAAACGGAAAGGGCCCCATAGTGTTAATTACATGTGTGTCGATCTTTGAAATAAATGCAGAGCTTTAATTGAATATTAACCGCTGTAAATCCTTCTAAAAAGAGATGTTCGCCTTTCCTTCGGCAACTCGCTTTATTCTGTATATTATTCAATGTTTGTTCTCCGTTTTTTTGTCATCGGTGATCATAAAATCGAAACAACTATAATGTTAACTATAAATAAGTAGCTATTAAAAGATCGAACAGCGCGATTTTGTTGTGTAAAATGTCCACCATAATGAAAAACTGTTCATAACTATCTATCTAGTTTCTAGACAAGATAAACTTTCAAATAAACCCATTTTTTAAGTTCTCACAGCCTCATATTTTAATCCCCTATTTATAGAAATATCACCCGTTATACGACCGCTTTTAGTAGCACCATAACTGCCTGAAGCAGAAATTTCCACTTTCCCCATGTGCAGAATTGATAGAAAAGCTTTTTTTGGGTCAACTTTTCCATCTATATACAAAAGCTTTCGTTCGTTCCCGTACGAAACAACTTCCGCACACAGAGCCGAGTCGTATGGCACGTCTAGAAAAAGTCTGCGCTGACGGTGCAGGCCGTGAAAAACGATAAATTATGCAACATCATTAAAGGTGTGCAGTGTGCTGACGTTGCCGACCCGGGTGCTGTATATATGGTGCAATAACCGTTACCGTCATACTCACTTAGCACACTCGACTGGGCGAGGAGCACATGCCCCTACGGTTGGTCAAACCAGGACCAGGGTCAGCCTAACAGGAAGATCCTAATTTATAACTTTTACTCGGTTGATTTTTTAGGACGCGAATGTATGCGTGTTTCTCTCTGCCTTGCACAATGAAAACTGACCCATGTGCAGAAATGAAGGCCGATGAAAATTCACTCCATTTTTTTTTACTTGGTCATTTTTCATCATCTGGGATCGTCAGCTGTGCTGAAATGGCGAAGTTTTTTTTTCGTAATAAAATTGTCTGTGTCAATTTTTTGAGTATACATGCATTGGTTCCCCGGCTAGTGCAGGCGTTGGACCATCGTGCCGGCCCGTGTCCGGCATGCACATTATAATTTGTATTAAACGTTTCATTTTGGAACTTTTGCACGCAAGCGACCTCTGGAATGTGTTAACTCTTTCAGGCTATACCCGAGTTCGACGTAGCGGTGAGTAAATGTAATTAAAAACACATTTTGTATTCCCGTTTCTTTGGCAACCTTCCGAAAAACCCCATTTTAAGCAAAGTTTGATATGGGTTTCCCTTCCACCCAGCATGGCTTCTCACTCTATGGGAAATAATGTCGTTAGCACCAACAGTTTTGTTTCGACCAAACTTACCACGCTAATAAATTTGCCTCACCGCAAGGGGTTTGCTTCATTCAATTTAACTGTTCACATTTCTTTCTTTTACAAAATAACGGACATTGAAATGTGGTGGGAAAATGAATCGGCACGTCTCCAATAGTGATACATAATTACCAGACGATCGAACACGATTACAAATCGATGACTCGATAGCGGTTGCTATTTAGAAGACCTTCTTCTTGCAACAGTAGAATGTAATTCAAAATCTCCATAGCATTCCGTATCCTTAATTTCTCACGGTCGTTGCTATGAAACTGTTTGAAGTAATCTGTATTCAATATGCATAGAGTTTTTTTTCGCATCTGGTTTCTTCTTTGATCAATATTTGATTTAATCTTCGTGCGTAGGCATAAGCACCAATATAGGGCAATTTGGAGGGTTTGGTAGAATAAAAAGAACCTCAAACCACCCAGAGTCAGTTCGAGCATCAATAAAATAAATGATGCGTAAATAGGTTACGTGTAATGGGATTCGCTACCCAAAATGATTACATTAGAAGCGTGTTTGTCCATTAAGTCTGATTTCAGGTGTTAATGTACTGTGTAGTAATTTCGCTTTGATTTCATAAGCTTGTTAAAGGAAGCATAAGCTCGTGAACGAATCGTAGGCACGAGCTCATACATCCATTCAGGTATTTACCATGCTAAATGTGATATGTAAGCAGACAAATCAATAATGTTGTGTATAAAGCAGACGCTTCTTCGAGCTATTGGAACGATCGTAATGATTATTTACTGTTTTCCAAAAAAACTAAATGTGTACCTACGGTAATGCTGGTTCCTATATTTAAATGCAAAATTTAACGAAAACTTTTCGTAGTTGTCAATCATTGTGGAATTGGAAAAAAATCATTAATTTTGAAATAAAAGCAGCTTTAAAATTTAATTCTTTTTGTATGGTTTACAAATAGGAATTGTTTGGATTTTTTTCCTACACTGTTAGATACATTTTTTATACAGTTTTCACATTAAAAATCATAGTGATTAATTCTTCCAAAATTTCAACATCAGAGAATTACAACTTTGCAATTACAATTACGATTGTAATTTAACAATTATTTACCTAAAATGACAGAACACCTAACATTTGAGTTAATCTTTTAATCAATTAAAAAAATGGCAGCTTTTTTTGTCACTTCAATGCAAGCAATAAATTGCTATAAAAAACATATACGATAAAACACTCACATCACGATATAATATAGGATTCAAACCTAACAACCACAAAACACGCTCTACGTAACAGAAGCATTCAACATATTAATTAAACGTAACCATCATAATCGATGGTAAACGGTAAGTGTTACTGACAAATTTTGTTTGCCCCAGCACCGCATGCGTACCCATCTGACCCAGCCAATGAGTATGGCGGGATGACCTAGAGGCGTGGTTCGCGAGTTGTTTCCATGTGTCCAGTGCAGGCGGCTACTAAACAAAAAAAAAAAAAACATTAGATAAACTTTCGCCCGTGCTTTTAGCTCCAATGGGCGACTACGTGCGAAGAATTTGTGATTATACCAGAATATTGTTCCCACCCATAATCGTTATCTTTTTATATGATGGTGGTTTGGTTAAGAGCAACGGCTGGATTCTGATGTTCGACGAATTGTCGTTATCGTTTTGGTATAGAGATGGTTTCTGACACGAGGGCTGATGGGTGCAAGCGCTAATAGCAAACTATCTCTACTAATCGTGTGCTAAGTAATCATATATTCTTATAAATACTCATAACAAGCGATTTTTTTTTTTGCAAAATTAAATGATACACTATTCTTCATTCTCTTTCTTAGTTCGAATCCTTTTACCCACTAATTCTTTATTGCGATACAGCCTGTTCTGCTTTCTTAAAACGATTACGTTTCGTTGCTATTCCAAAAAAGGGGAAAAATCACTTACCAACATCAAGAATTTGCCATAGTAACAGCGACCCTTCACCAACCATTCACGGCAATGGCCATTATTCATCGTCAAATCAAATTACCACGTAATCAAATCAACCTCGAAAGTACATTCCTTTGTTGATCGTGTTTGTTACACGTTCGCTGGTTGGTTTTTGTGTGTATCTTCGTTATTCTACAATAGTAGATTTTTTCGTAATTTTGCATCATCATGAAGCAAAACCTTTTGTGCTTATATTATATTTCTTTGCTCTTTTTCTACTTTTTTTGGGGGAACGATTCATGACCACTGGCCAATCGATCATAATTGAAGTTTAGTCAAGCGAACTAAACACGGGTCGACTCACGGTGTAGTAGTTTTCGAGCACTCTTGCTCGTGTTTCGAGGCTTGCTGTGTTGTTCACTCTCGGCTTTAAATTGTCTGGGCCGTGAGTGCCTCTTCATTTTCTAGGACGTCCCATTAGAAAAGTTGAATCCAACAACCAAAACTGTGCTATGTCATTGTGCTTGTTATGTCAGCGGTCGGGTGCTTATGCAAGATCATATCCCCTCCGAACAAGCAGAGGGGTTAGACATAGACATAGAACCCATAGACATAGAATCCCTGATTTAAGCCACACAGCTCTCGGGATATACAATACGCAGTTTGGTTTTTGGTTTTGAAAATAAAACAATAACATTGAAGAACCGTTCAAAATATTGATATGATGTTCGTGGAATAAAAAACATGCACAAGCAATAACACGGTTTAATCTTGTGCTGAACAATACATCTTCCATGATACCAAACATAGTGTTCATTGTAGCTGCGTTGGAATGACGAATAAATTTTTTGAGTTTAAAATATATCTTTCCTTTTCACGTAACACTTTAGCGAGCATACCGGTCTAAACAGGCTTCCGAGACAAATTAGTTCCGTGTAGCCGGTGTTTAGTTATGTCCTTGCTACGGAGAACGATCCTGTTGGGAATCGACTGTGTCCGGTCCGGTTTGCAAAAGAAGTATCAAAACTAAGCGCCCGCTTAGGGCCATAAGAAAAGGACTCTGCCTCTGCTCACAAACAAATTTTCATCTTGATTTTTCTCCGAATGAGTTAGGGACTTCATCAAGATCCTTGTGGTTTTGGGCCTTTCTCCATGTTTCAAATATTGTTGATTTGCAATAGGGGAAGGTAGGTAAAGATGGACACTGCGGGGGTAAGATGGACACTTCTCATAACTGCATGAAAAAAGTTAATTTTCGAGTAATTCAACAATACAGCGTGTGTTGTCGTGATTATCAAGCAAAAAACTGTTCGCCAGAACGAGAATGTAAGTAATAAATAAACTTGTTTTTCGTGGTTTATGAATACTGACACCAAAGGGGGAAAGACGAACACTCTGTCGTAGGGAAAGATGGACACCGAATTAGTTGAGTTATTTTACTTCTTATATCAATTGAAGAATCTATTTTATCAAACTTCTTTAATACGAATATTTCGAAGATACAAACTTTCCAGCAACTAGAGAAAATATTGAAATTAACGAGAAATGAAACACCGGTCAAAATAGCAGTCATACGTTATGCTATTACTCGCTCGACGCTGATGAGGCACTTGGCGAACCCCAATATCTTTCCAAGAGTTGGACAACTTTAATCAACAAAAAGAGAGAACACTGATATGAAATCGTTCGGGAATAGATGAGAGATACTTTTTTTTTGTTTTTTTTTTGAGTCTTTGAGCCGTGAGAGATACTATGTTACTACATATATTCAATGTTTTTACATATATATTACATAAAAGTTCAATCTTCAATGGAAAAAATGGCTTGACCTATTAACAAGTCCCTCAAACATGATGGAGTCGTGGACTTTCCGCAGAGTAATATCTTAAAGTGAAGTACTAGACGGTTCTTCTGTAAGCTGGAGCAATGTCAGCTGTTAGTGCTCGATATTTCAATTATGCTTTAGATTCTGCATTCTATGATATATTATAAGCGGTGCTTACAATTCCTAAATTCTCGGCTGAATGAATCGTCCTTGCAATTGGCCTAGAATTGATTTATGTACGTACCAGGAAGTGAAATTCAAAGGAATATGTGAAAATATTATAAACTTCTTAAATTTCCAACGTTTTCTAAAGGTGTCCATCTTAGCCTTCATGGTGTCCATCTTTCCCATATCAGGTGTCCGTCTTACCCGAACATTTCAACACTGCACTAAAAAAAACATGTTTTTATTTCATGAAAAAAAAAACATAAAAAGCGATAGAAACCTTAAAGTTTCAACACAGTTTCTGATCAAACATTAGTGTAAGATAGTGTATGCACATTTTTATAGTCGTTGTATTAATAATGTTGTCATATCTCATTAATCATTCTGTTATCCGGTGCTACAACTTGACGCTTTGAACTGTATAATCTTTAAATAATTTTACAAGACATCCATATCAGCTTGAAGTGGAAAATTGTCCAAATTGATTCGACGAAAAAACCAAATTGAATAAACTAACTCAAACAGCACAGTGAAGTATTTCAACATCCGGAACATCCAACATCGTTCATAAAATATGCATTTTAAGCGATGTTAACTGTTGCTTTCGAAAGCTTCGCTCTTTTGTATTTTGCAACGATTCAAACCAGTCATCTTGAGTGTTTATTCGATATTATACCAGTATCATGAACGAGGCAGACGGGAGATATCTTCGCCAACCAACAAGCAGGAGTTAGAGGCACGGAATACCGCAGCATAAAACATGCAACATAACGTGAATTTGTGGAATGTTTCTTGTGTTGCGCGTGAACATTTCGAACATCCTTACCCGTGTGGATTACGTTTTTCTTTCTCTTCCCGATTGATGCAGACATTCTCAAATTGCTTCCGAAAGTCGTTGAAAAAATGATCACAGAAAAAACAAAACAAAATTTTCTATGCAGTAAGTTGAGATTTTTTTTCACTATCTGCCTGCTAGTTAAATTGTTTTTAATCCATCTACTTAACACACAACATTCTTAGCTTCAAGTTATGGAGAACGCATTGCAACAGAAACAACTGAGCAGCACAATAGATTGCTTATAATCCAGCGCATTAGTGGGTTACCAGCAACGATGTGTTGTGAGAATTGCAACTAAGAGCTTTGGAGTTAATAGCTAGAGGACACAAACTCACGCCAGTGGGCATACACCATACGTTTTCTGGTCGTTCTGGTTCGGCTCTACAAAAATACCTTCATCCGAGAGATGGTAGTGCAAAAGCTTCCTCGCACGCTAAAGTGTTAGCTTCGTTTGAATATTCATATGGGTTTGGTTTGTATATTCCCGTTCTCTTCTCGCAGCTAGAGAGAAAATATCACCTTATGATAATAAAATGTATGTTGCAAATCATGACGAATGTAATTGACATACTCACACAATGGGGCGATTCAGTGACGTGCGGTGCAGTGTGTGCCAGTTGGCATGTGAACACTCATCTTTTATGTTCTAGTTTGACGCTCGCCGACTCATGCAATATGCAGTAGCGTTGGCACTCGTATGCAGCGATGATGAGCTACAACATGAAAATGGTAGAATTAGCTTTTTTCCACGGCGTAGTGAAAGGAAAGGTTTCTTTTCATCGGCTTGAAAGGCTTAAAGCAAGGATGCGGGGATGCATTAATTTCGCTAGCAATGCGTGGGCACGAATCGCTTTACGGGTATAATGAAGTCGGTCTAATTCTATCTCACATTATTTCAATAGATAGCATACGGTTATGTTGTTGTATAAATATAAACTATCTAACTACATTTCTTAGAAATTAAAGTAATAACTTCTATGAATCGGATTAACTCTCAATTCACTCAAATTTGTCTTCATTTTTGTATTTGTTGGTTAATAATAGTCGATTCAGCAAAATCAATAAAAACATGTTCGAATGTAACCTCAGGCACACTTCCAAAACTATGATCGTTTTTGGGTGCAAATGTCTGTATGTTTCTAGTTCACACTCAGCAAGACTCACTCTTCTGTTATAGGTGAACCAAATAATTACGGATAACCAATTCCATTGAAGAATAAAGCTGGTCAACGACACAATCGTACTGGGATCATATCTTTACTGCACTTCCTTTAGGATATATCTACTAGGAAGCAATATCCTCCTATACAGACTTTGCTGTGCATGGCTGTAGCTATGAAGCCATACGACACAATTGTAAGTATACAATGGAGCGCCGTTCATCCGAGATCATCGGTGCTCAACCGGCTCAACAGATTCTTTAATGACACGGATAGTTAGTCCTAGATTTTCGACACTTATTCGTTGGGATTTTAAAAATATTAGGAATTCTTTTTGCGAAAATAAACTAATCAGGGTTTTAACGGGCTTGAGCCCATGATAGGCATGTTGATTGAGTTGACGATTGTACCACGGGGCAGGCCCGATACAACATATATAAAATGCATATCGTCAATATTTAAAAATAGCTATATATAAACCCACATAACTGTAAAGCACTGTCTATTGTGCATGGCATAGCAAGCGTTTTCCTCATCTATTTGCATTTATATTAGATTTTATCATTGTTCAACTCAACCTCTAACTTTCTGCCCTATAAAGCATAGTTTACAACACGTCCAACTGCACTGTGTTAGTGGTTCTTCCCAAAAGCCCTCGGTAGATAGTGAAACCGGCACTGTTTATCTACGATTTTCCTCCATTTATCTTCATCTTGCAACTGGCGGGGTTAAATTATGCCACCAGTTTTACCCATTTTGTCGCTATACAAAAGTTCAGACTCGCAAACTTGTTTCCAATTAAAAACTTACCCTCGACTTGTGTGCCTATCAGAGCCGCACAACCGAGACACGGTACTAGCCTATTCATTCTAATTATGATTGCTCAAACGACCCAGACAAAGTCACCTCGGTAAGAAGTTTATGCTTCCTTAGAATTGTACGACTGTCAAGAGGTTTCCTTCCGCCGCCAGGTTTTTTTGTTTTTAAGACTCCTAGGATTTGGAGAGCCTTTTTTAACAACCAGTGCAGCAGACCCGTTTCAAATTTCTTTTGATATAAAAAGGATTAAAATTATATTTTTGGAATTATGGTTTCTTATCAATAATTAGATGCATAAAAACAATATTTCAATATAAAACTTTTTTTCAAACACATTTTTGCCACTATTGAAACAATATCAGGTAGCACCCCTTCTCGATGGAGCACAACTTGTGCAATATTGTATTACCCTCGAAGAGCGCTAGGCTGTACTTGAAAGTGCACTGCATTAGGCACATTTCTCTAAACAATTTACCAACTGTCAGTTACAGGACCGGCGAATAAACTTGATCACAACTCTGTTAATGGAATCGTGCAGAAACTTTTCCTCAATCGGGCGTCTATAAGTAAAAGTTCAAGGTTTCGTAAGTGTTGATTCAAGTAAGCCGTCGAGAAAGTGCAATCGAAATAAGGCTTTAGTTTATGTGCTGTCTCGTGACATATGATTTATTGGACCGAATTTTAAGCATCCCTCGGAAACTACCAGGGGTAAAGTGGGATCCAACGTATGTATTTTGAGAAAAATCCTTTTCACTCTTGATTTATCTTATAACATGTGGTCTGTAGTGCAGTAGTATTCTCATTCAGTGGACCTACTAATGGCGCAGTACAAATGTGAATCTTTTGATTTTTTTTTGTATATTCACTTCATTACGCTCCATTTGTCATCGCCGTACTAACGCTAGACAAACTTCTATCTATTGTTTCATACAAAATCATCATTAGCCACTGCCATAGCAGCATCAGTGCCATAAACGAGTTGATTCAGTCCCGTGTTATACCAATCACTTGGCATGTACAAAATGTGTCAATTTCTTCCCTTTCATCCCTGAGACTCCCCGCTACCGGAAATTGGTGACGTCAAAACATAGTCAAAACAGCAGCCTGTAACCACCGTTCGACAAATGATGCTGACAAAGGTTGGCGCATCTTCACCAGCATCAACCCTTGCCGCAAGTCATCAATTCGACATCAGCTTGAGAATGGATCGAAAATGGCACAGCATCGATCTGAACAGTCCCATCAAACCCAGCATTCAACTCGCCCCCAAACGCCACGAGCCTACTATTTGTCCGCTCCGCACCTTCTGCCGTTGGAGAACTCAATGAAAAATGAAGCGGAAATGGCAATGAATATTTGATTCGTGGATTCGTGGTGTTCCGGCGCGTAATTCGGTTATTTTATGTCACCGAATCCTCCGATCGGCTAAAGGGAGTGACTAGGGTGTGTGTGTGTGAGGCATAACATTTTATCGACCCGCGGTGAAGCTGGGCCAGAGTCTAGAAGCAGTCTGCGGAAAGGGATGTTTGGAAATTGCTTTAAAATTTAATGTTTTTATCCACCGGCAGTGCAGCGGAGCAGTAAAATAAGCCACATTGGAAAAACGTTTCCGACTAGACGTGGATTAATTGGATTCGGTTCGGGGGAAGTGAAACAATACATTAATGTAGCCTTGTTGTATCGATTGCTGAATACGTCAAATGGGATGCAGATATTTTGGCCCCGATTTTCCGGATCACGATGCACCAAATGGTCCTATATAATGATGGCTGCATGCAGAATTGCTGATAACAATTAGTACGAGTTTTGGCTGAGCCAAAAACAAAACCCAGATTGCTTGTCAAACAACATGCTGTTATTGTCTGAACGGATAAAATAAGTTAATTTTACTGAAACGTTGGTCAGAAAACGCAATTGTGTGAATGAATAAATTACAAAATTTTTTGACACTTTTCCTTCTTTCTTTCAACTCTCGAACGGATGGAAAAGAACCATTACACCAAATTCATCGTTTCGGGAAGCTTTCTCGTTATTGCGGTTCGTAGCACTTTCACGCCTTCCCTTACACCCATTATCTGATGAATTTCCATGGAAGGATAATACAATTTAATGCCTTTTTAAAAGTTTCTACCAAAGGAACAGCATCACCGGGCTGTGTGCGAGCGCCTACACGTGTAGTCAAAACAGCCGAAGTCATACAAAATCATGAAAAAGTCTGCGCCTTTACGTTCCGGCTACTTCGTCGGGTTAACCCGACCTTTACCGAGCCAACCCGAATAGTTGTGTTCGTTAAACGTGTGTGCGTAACAGATAGCAGCATTTGTACTGCTTACCTGCCGTATGCCGCTGTGATACCGAGCGAGACGCATAGACAACGCATCAAAAGGACATGTGTAGCCGTGAGAAAACTTTTCTATGTCTCTTTTGCCTTGTCCTTGCCTTTCGATCCTGATGGGTGAAGCATGCACACCTTTCGGGTACGTTCGTGGTATATGCTCTGTCTCTCTCATGTTAATGGAGAAGATAGAATCGTATACAATCGGCTCTGTATTCGGGCGTGGGCAGGCCCGTGGACGCCGTCTGTTTGCACGCGGTAGACTCCGCCAAGCTTTTCGCATGCTGCTTACGCATGGTGGCTGCATACACTGCTGGTCATAAAGTGCCCATCACCTACCGAACCTAGCTTGTTTATTTGGGATAAAGAGTTTTTTTTAGCAAAAACATATTTTATTTTTTTATGCAACCAATGATTGATAGACGGCGGTAAAAAAATATACAGCGGTGAAGTATAGGAAATTGGACAAAAAAAGAATAGAATCGAACTGTCTTTGGATACTGCATTACTCAAGAAGTGACCAAAGGTGAATTAAAGATGGCAAACTTATTGCATTAATAAGTAATCAAATTCGGTTCCAGTAAGATGCCAAAGGAGAAGAGATCATAGGTACTGTTTTTCTTGTTCACCCTAGAGATGTGCTCTCGATACGTGACGCTTCCTCTTTAACCAATCTATTTGCTTGTGCTTGACGTGTTCGAACGTATGGGCATTCCTATAGTGGCGCTTAACGTTAATCGAATTAGGCATTATTTATTACACTCTATCAAATCGGTATAGTCTTCTTGCGAAGTGAGCCAGTAAGAGCGTCGTGTCAAAACGTACGTGACAGGGCGGTGGTGGGGATTACAGTGCATCTGTGAATCCTACTAGAAATGATTGTAATAATGAGTTTCTATCGGAACCGTCATCTTCTCAGGCATTCAATCATTTTATTTATTTCGATCGGCAATATCAATTTCCATAAAGGTAAGTTGATAACTCTACACAGAAAAGAAGATACACTATGAGACACTCGAACAAAATTTGTCGAATGTAGTATCCTTAGAACTTATACAAACAGAGCTGTTGGATTAATGAAATGACCAAGAGTGCAATACAAAAACTGCCAGACGATATATTATGAGAGGTTTACTAAAAAAAACAATTATTATGTTTTATGTTATATGAGAGAAAAATACTAAAACCAAACCAATATTCAATAGATTTTCAGTCGAACTCTTGGCTATATTGTTGTTAGCATTTTAAGGAAAAAGAAATCGAGAAATCAAGAAATTTCAACATACTAAATACGAAGACACATAGAAACGAAAAAAAAGAAAAGACTAATTTTGGAAGTCTTGCATTTTATATTATTATATTTTCGGAGGATTATGTGAATATAGAACAATTTAAAATAAATCAAAATACTACCTCGTGTTAGTCTGCTTATAAACTCAATTTGCAATGAAAATAGGTCAATATTACATTTGTTCCTCCGAGCTGCTTTCTCTATATAATTCGTTATAATTTTCAAAAGCGAATTTGTACGAATACCCCTTTTTCCTGTATCGTTAGTAGCAAATACCTCGAAGGTGAGTTTTCCGTTCATCATAATTAAGGTATTTCCCTACGGTACGTCTGATTACGCCGTTGGTGCAGCCAGTTGGCAAGCTTTACCACTTTCCAGATCCCACCCTCATTGAAAATTGTGGCATTGTTTGGCTTCGTCCATTCCTCTCTTCCTTCCTCCCCACGGTGTAGCACAATGATATTTTGCACAATGACCAGGCGTCTCCATGCCCCTGCTACGAATAATTTGTATCTAGCCTTTCGTTCTGTTCGTGCCATTAATTATAATCACACCAATCCATTTCGCCTTTCGGGAGCGGTCATTGTTGCTGGTAGAGGCAGTAGAAGTGTTTCCGTTCCCGCTTAGGTTCTAGCTTGGGACCGGATGCTTAAGTGCGTCCAACACGTGTCCGTACCAACAATGAATTAAATGCCTACCAACATTCCACCGCACTTCGGTTGTCAAAGCTGTCGGCCAATGATTGATTAGATGTTCGGAAGGAATAACTTACTGTTTTATTGCTACCCAATAAAACACCTTCTGGGAAGCAATTCCATTTCGTTGCGCCGTGTGTGCTGTGCTGCTTCGAAACTGATCATTGAGTTTGCGAGCAAAGAAAATAAATTAGTTAAAGTTAATGTTGCGTTGTTGGGGAGGTCCCCAAGGAACGTCAGGGCTGCACTTTTCATGTCCTTGTGGACAAAGCTCTGTGTACCGTTCTTTGAGAAAATTGGGAGCCTCCCGCTCTGGGATCCCCAGCAGTCGCACGGTAAGGTGATGAATTTTAATAATACATTAGACACACCCGTACGAGACATCCACCGGTGCAATATACTCCATCAACAGTGCTGCCCACCTCTCTGGAATTATACCATCCCTTAATAAATGCCTTCACAGGGTACAGGGTTGTGTCACAGCTGGTTATTCTTAGAAACCTAATACTTTCTACCGGTGTACGTGCGCTATCGAAACACGATGCAGTCAGTCCCAACTGTTTCCAGCACTAAAATTTCTTTTCTTTTCAATTTCCATTGAAAATTTTAGCTTATTTTCGATACGCCTGCATGCACAAAGCCGTCGTATGTGGGGAAAACAAACAGATTGTTAGAGTTAAACGGATTTTCCCTGGGCATGTTTGCAATGGGCGATCGAACGCTGTAGATACTGTTTTCTGAGAAATATAGGCTCGCACACAATCTGTTGAGGTTTCTATTGTGGTGCGATTGACATTGTGTGGGAAATGTTCTCTAAAGACATCCACATACTATGTTCCTGGTAAACAATATAGTTTATTACTAGTATAATGAATTTAATTTGATGCGTATAATCTGAGTTCAAATGTCGTTCAAATATTTGTTATTTTACATACATGTTCCGTTTTGGTATTCAAGGTATACTGTATGGATTTGATGAAGAGATGATAAGCTGGATGTAGCATTATCCATTTTTTTTAGAAAAGAGAGTATTTAAAACAAAATTTAAAGAAAATTTAATGGGTTTGAATTTGACCTTATAATATAGACCTTCACCATAATAGGGCTACTGCTTCAAACTGTTTAGTCGTTCTATTAACAAGTTTTTAATATAAGTGTCATTGAATTCAAATGATCGAAGCTAAATACCCTGTTTGATATTATTTATTATTTATACATATTAAAAGTTTTGCGTATATAAAGTTTAATTTCAATTTCATTACAACACGTGGTGAATTAAAACATTATCTGATTATTCTTAAGTTGTACAAAATCAAAATCATAATTTTTGGTCTATTGTTCAAAGGTGTTGTAAACATTCTATAAACTACGATTTTGTGGGTTGTAAATGAATAAAAGAAATATGTTTTTCTCGAGCAACACTATCTAATGAAATGGGCATATTTTATATTTCATCATAGAGAATGCAATATTTTTAAAGCTTTTGTGTGATATAAACCTGAATAAATTAATAAAAGAACATCTTATAAAATGCTAAAGTGATATAACTCTCCCATTCTAAGAATTTAAAATGTACAATCATGCTGTTATATGTTTCAAAGAAAAAAGAAGCAAATGAAAATAAATATGTTGGCAATACAATATCGTCATTACATACACATACAATCGAATGCGTATCTCGGGTTCGATCTCAAATAGACCGGGCGTCTTCATATACTGAATGATTGAACCAATAAAACACAAACCAAAAAGTAAAAACAATCCAAATAGGGACTAAGAGGATATGGCCCTCTTACTCTGACAACAGTTATTAAATAAAAATTCAATAACAAAATATAACATTACGCCGTCGTAATGGGGATTAAATTCTTTTAATATATTGGCAATCTCTTTTGTATAAGAAATCGATACTATTTTTTTATTATTTTTAATACAATTAATGCAGCAACCTTTAAAATAAATGCACACTATAACCAGTTCCAGACTATCTAAAATCCTTATATTTGTGCCGCTAATTCAATTCATGTGTATGAATTTGAACAGTTTTGTGTAAAGTTACTTTCAAACAAAGAGCATTATTTAAAAGAATAGTTAGGAAAGATCAATGATTAGGCTTGCATCAATTTTGGGACATTCAGTACATTTTCCAATCGCTAATCCAATTATAGTGCAGTCTATTTCAAGGTTCTCCGTTTTTCTCCTCCAGTACCGAACAGTGGTTAAGGTACTTCCAGTATAATGCTATCTAACTTTCCGGTACTTCTGCTACACTCATTGACATCCTACAGTACGCATCACCCAACCCGTTTCGGCGCCTTTGGCTTCAAAACAGATAACTTGCTATTGAACTGACAGGATGTGCTCGTTTTCAATCGACGGATATCCTATCAGAACCGCAAATGAACCTCATGTGAGGCAACGCAAAACTAACAACAACGCCGTCTTGTGGCTACTACCACGTAGGAAAGGAATGTTTCCCATTCAATGTCTAGTGTTTTGGGGAAATAATGGATCCGATGTGAGTGTTGGATGCAACGGTGAACCCTGGCAAAAGGCACACTCCTGTGGCAAGAATGTTTTCGTTCCGTATGTCTTTTGCAACGCCGGCACAATCGTGTTTGAAGCTTATTTTCTAGTCATGCATTCCAAAGGGGGTGCCAGTGCAGCTGCCTGCAGTATGCAAGTTTTGGTACAGTTTAGTGGTTTGCGACAGTAGAAGAAACGATCAATAAAACGTTGTGTGCCATTTTCTATGTCTTTATTTGATTATCTGTGTTCTGTATGTCATTAAAATGAGTTTGTTTGAAATAGAAGTGTACATCACATTATTATTCCTGAATAAAGAAATAATATAAATCTATTGTAAGACCAGTAGAAATAATTTTTGCTGTAATCGTCGGTGGAAAAATGTAAGCAATCACATGGCTCTACTAAATAGCACCCATTTTCCTATCTTCATTCCAGGTTAAGGATGTGACGAGAGCAATTAAAAAAGCAGTGGTGGCCGGCACACTAGAGGAGGTTCGTTCAAAGGCGGCTGAAAAGTTTGGCCGCACCGATCTGCCCAACATTCATCTCGACTCGGACGGTACCGAGGTGGACGATGAGGACTACTTCCAGACGCTGGAACCGAACGCCGAGCTGATTGCGGTCTTCTCCGGCGAGCAGTGGATCGATGTAAGTCTCAACGGGAGTCTTTCGACCTAATCTTGGCTAGCGATAAGGTTGAGTCTGTTTTTGGGGCATATATGAGTGTGTGTATGTAAGTTTCGGAAGCTTTTTAAACCAATCGGGCCTATTGTTGTCCATTGCTGTTGGTCCTTTCCTTTGCATTACGCTCATAAATCTTCCCGGCATCCCGGCTTCGCTGATGATATTAGTTGTGCTTGACACATTACACAAAGCACAGAAAAGTGGAATGGAAAAAGAAAGAACCATTAACAACTTGTAGAGTGATTCAATTCGGTCACCTTGTGTCACACCCGAACCAACAAAGTCAAGCAAGACGTATTGATTAATGGAGACTCGAGATATGGCTTGGCGCGAGCAAGATGTTTACCCTGGTGCAAGTAAGAAAGTAAATGAAGAAGAATAGATCAACTTTTCCAGTTTTTTGTGGCAAGTTTTTTTTTGTTTTTAAGAGTGAAATTTCTTCTGTGTCCTCTTTTGTAAAACTTTGCAAGAGGGACCAAAAGGAACCTCTAATGCACTTAAATGAAATTTGATAGCCAGGTTGATACAAAATTCCGGAGAGTGGTTGGAAAGTAATTTAATTTGCATTACAATTAGGTTCCAAGGAATAGATGTCCAAAAATAATTTAGGGTCTGGTGTAACTTAAAAAAAAATGATGGTATATTCGAGACGACCATTTGATGTACAGCGTTGAAAACTTGCTTGACGTGCTAAAGTTAAAGTATCCTTATTATATTCGCCCATCAACAGTAAGCTCACGCACTCAAGCCCCAAGCATAGGCCTGCAATAGAATGCATTTTAATGTTTCGCCAAACCCATCCGGGATTACTCTTTGCAGCCTACACACTACGTCACGATAACGACCCGCCGGGATTCGGCCGACATCACCGACAGTCCGGACGTGGAGCGAATACATCTGAAGAAGCTGGTCGCACAGATGAAAACCAACCTGTGCAACGTGTCCGTGCTTAGCGAACCGGACCTGGAGCTGCTATCGAACATGGACCCGAACTCAGTGGCCGACATCACCGGCAAGGACTTTATCGAGCAGCTCAAGGAAGCATCAGGCAGGTTAGGGGGAAGAAGAGACCGGGATGTGGTTCTGGTTTCTTGAAACCCCCATCTAAATACGTCTCTGAATTTTCTTATGTTTTTAGTTTCTATTTCCTTTTGCTTTACTCGTTCGTTTGTTCGTTTGTTATTTAAAGGGTTTGGCTAGTATGGTTGGTTATTACGTATATATTTATGTTTCATTTTCATTCGTTTCTTTTCATGTTTTCTTCATATGTTCGAATAATTTAGCTTGATTATTATTTTGATACTTTTGCGTCATCCAAAGACCATCGAACATACAAAATTCAGTACAAAAATAACTCATCAACTTCCATTCCAAATCACATTTTTAGGTTAAGTAACACTTATTGATGAAAAAGTAGATGATTGCATTAATAGTAACACAATTGTTCATTTACCATATTTTTTCTCTGTAGCGAAGCACTATGTTTGTACTAGCATTAAAATTGGCTTTCGGTGTGTTGGTGATATGTAATTTTTCGTAAAAGCAATAACCATGACATTTTTATAAAATTAGTTGATGATCGACTACAATTTGAATGACGCTTTATATATTTTTCCTTTTCTTGTACATATGGTTGGTTAAACAAGAATTAGATTGGTTTCATGTCTACGTTTAAAAGGTTCCGCCGATGCACCCGTTACGATTAACATGCTGTTACTCATCTCTATTCACAACCATTGAATCGAATATTGCATTTTTTTCCTCCTTTTCTGCCATTTTCTTTCTATGCCACGTTCGACCATTGCAGAATCCTGCATGAAAAACGAAAGGCTGCTGACGCAATTGAGCTGCTAAAGCTGATCGCCAAGCAACCGATCGTACGCAACGAAGCCGACACTATTGGCTGCGAGTACGAGAACGATGATGATGATGCCAACAGTCAGCAGTTACGCTCCTTCCTGACCGCAACGGTACGGCCCGCTCCTATCGTTAATCAACCCCAGCGCACAGATACGACTGCTGCCGCTGCGGAGGAATCTTCCGCCCTGCCTTCCACGACGATCGTTTCGCTTCCAGCGGTGGGCACCGTTGGCAATTACAGCGATGGCAAGCACAACATAACCGTTCACCTGCAACCGACCGTAGGCAGTGAGGGCGAAGACACACTCGACACCACCACTTGCCTGGCAAAGCCAACGGACAGCAATCCCGACCACAGCAGTAAACCCATTTGATATCTAATGTATCAAGTCAATGTGTGCCACAAGTAGAAATTGTCACACATTGGCAGTTAATTATATTTGTTAACCTCTTTTATGTGCTTTCGAAGAAAGTTTCTTTCTGATACACGACACTCAATTAGATGAGGGAGACAGGATATTGTGACCGTATGATATGTTCCCGTTTTTTTTTAAACGTTAGCGATATCGGCCAAAAAAGTGCCCTAGCACGTGGAACTGTGTTAAACGAAAAATCCAAATGATTAACATTAATTTAAACTGCCAAACACCGTCAGCACGGTATGAACTATATTGCGTAACATAAAAATAAAAAAACAGCCAACACAAAGATAACCAATAGACGAGCATAATATAGAGCAGTCCAACGGATTCGGCACTACGTTTTTTGCAGGATAAACCAATATAATCTCAAACGCAATTGAAACGCAATTAGCAAGCATCGATCGAACTTCTATAGCATAGCCAGTTGCTCACAATTAACAGATATGAACAAATAGAAGACACACTGCTAAATACTGTCAAGGAACAATATCCACATTTTAAATGGCGTGCCAATTTTGCACTCAAGTAGTGTAGGTCCTTTGTCCTAGATCTTGTGCCACGAATGATCACGACTAATGAAGGAAAGGCGTGAGTGTTAAAGCGTTGCTTGCAGATAGAACCAATCATGAAGGAATAGTAGTAGTAAACTAAATCAGTATAAAATTTAACACACAACCCCCGTACAGTATTAAACAAGAACCAAACACAAAAACCCGTTCAAAATCACCTACAAGAAGGCTCGTTTGGGGGAGCAACACTTTTCCACACTAGCGATATAATATTGCAACACTCTTTAAAATGTAAAACAAATAACGCAGCATAAACGCAACAGCACACACCCGACTACACGAGACGCATACACACACGCGCAAACAGAAACACTCTACAGGAACATAAGGCAAAAAAGTATGCAATTAAGAGCCGTGTTTGTGTATGTGTGGTTTGGGGGGTGATTATTATAAAGACTGAGCAGTTCATTTTAGTTGTTCGAAAGAGGACATCACCCTTCCACGGATCGAAGGAACGTGAGTCGAATATTTGCTGTGTATGGAAGGATCGATCGCGTAACGGAAACGGAGGATACGGATGATGGAAATGAACTGTCTAAAATTAATCGAAAAAAAAAACATTAAACGTAGTTTCATAAACAATTTGCAAGCACTTTTGCCCGTGGATGGCGGACCCGTGAGGAATGAAAATGCGGATGAGCAAGTTTTGGGGATACAGTCGCATACCATATTACACCAGCTCCAATTACAGGGGAAGAAAGATAAGGAAACAAAACTAAGTAAACGTAACCCAAAGCCTGAAATGAAAAGAAGTGAAGCTGCACACTTTAATAGAATCGTTAAACAAAACCCAACCCTAAAGTGTGTAGGCATACTAAAGCACCAATTTGCAAAACTTGATGGAGACGCATTGAACCGAGCGGAGGTAGAGAGCTGCATGAAAGAACGATCGAGTGATGTGTATTGGTTGAAAAAAAGGGTGGGAAAAGAATTAAATTTTGTAATGCGAAAAACATGTGGACAAACAATAGGTTAGTATTTTCAAAGATCAATTGTATACATCATGGATCAGTTGTACTAACTGCGTTTAAACCGTGACATCGCCACAAGATATTGCGTATTTGTTTGTTAAATTAACACTAAGCCAAGATTACTGAACACTTTTTTCCACACGATTTTGCACCTATTTTACTACTAACACGTGCAAAGGGCAAACAAAGCAAACGTGGCAAAGAATGTACACCAAGAAGAGAAGAAAGAAAAACATGAATCTTAAAGTACCACAAGCATGTGCACACACAATTTCACATTTTCAAAGAAATACATGAATTCGAAACTGTCTCGAGAATATTCTACTTGACACCATCATCGATTAACCTTCTAACGCCCGTACGTACGTGGGTTAATGGTAATTGTTTGTCCCAAGCATACCCAAACGAAACGTAAACAGAACAGGTTAAGCTGTAGAATACAGAAGGCATGATAGCCACGCAGTTACTAATTCACCTTATCAGCCAACACAACAAATGCCACACGCACGATACCCCCGGGTACAATTGGTAGGATTCTAAATGTTAATACGAAAACGGTACGTTAACAAAAGTGCATCATCCACTAAACCACTTTCCATCCCCCTCACAGCTCCACCCACAGTGCGACATAGCGCGATCCTTACGCCGATCTGCAATCTATTGACAGTTAAAATAAACAGGTTTTAATCATACGTTTAGTAAAAAACGCACACCGAACTGTGTTTGTCATTGTTTGTGAGAAATGTTTAATGTAAAATTAAATTCCCACATACCCTATTACTTCGTGGCACCAGTACATGTGCTACCTAGAAGCGCTACTAATCATATCCCGGATGATCCCTAAGTACTGATGATCGCAATGCTGGTGATGATGGTAATGAAGAAAAGGGGGAATCCGTTCTTCGGTCAATATTCTAACAAACGTTTATTGAAACGAAAGAGTATTCCTCGCCGAACAGGGCGACGACCGCCTTTACTTTACTTGTACATTTTTAAGCGTCTGTGCTTTGACCGGTCCCTTCCCAGGTACGACAAAGGATCCCTCCTTGTAGCACGCCACGAGCTCACCGTTTGTCTTCAAATCCGGCGCTACCGTTTCGAAGATCTTCTTCTTCGGATTCATTACTGAATCCGGGACGCGTGGATATCCCTCCACGTGTACCAGATCGCCCGGCACTGCGTCCGCGGGTGGAGCCAGAATCTCTACCCGGTCCGGCGTCGAAGCACACATTACCATTGCCTCCGACAGGATGCCGCGCATTTTCGCCGGCTTGAGATTGCACAGCGCCACCACCATGCGGTTCTGCATTTCCTCAATCGGCACATACTTCACCAGCCCGGAAATCACCGTCCGGGGACCGTTCGGCTCGCCACAGTCGATCTTCTCCACGTACAGACTGTCCGCGTCGGGATGGCGCGAAACTTCCACGATGCGTCCGACGCGCATATCCAACCGTCCCACATCGATCGGTGGTTCTTCGACGGCCGGCGCCGCCGGCTTACCCTCCCCGCCGGCTGGTTTTTCCTTCTTGGGCTTCTTTTCTTTCGGTGGTTTACTGTCGCCCTGCTGTTGCTGTGCCTTGGCCGGTGGCTGCTCCTTGGGACTTTCCTTAGCGGCCGGTGGCTGTGCGACGGGTTCCATTTTTACGGTCGCTGGACCACTGCCAGCCCGTACTTCATCCGGTGTGGGGACCGGAATCTGCACCTTTCCGTGCGCCACCTCCAGCGAGACCAGCTGCTTCAGACAGGAATCGACCTGCCGACGGAGCGTTTCATTTTCCGTCTGCAATGTGGCGATTTTGCGTTGTATTTGCTCATTTTTTATCACTTTCAGCTGCAACGGGAAAACGGGTATTAATGTGAGATAAATGAGGTAATTGACCGCAAACGAGATACGAAAATAAAACCTGCCCGCCTTACCTCTTGCTTCAGCGACTCGAGCAGCTCCTCGGCTGCCTTGTTGTTGGATAGAATGCGCTGCAGATCACTCATCTTCACTAAACGCGGGACGGAGAATATTCGTTTTACGACTGTGCCAAAGGTGACACCAAACATCGGCTGCAATGTCCGAGGAAAGTGATCCTTGAGAAGGGAAACCGGTATTGGAGGAAAAACGATATCAAAACACCACGGAACGTATCCGCAACGCAACGTGGAGGAGGCCTTTCCGAGCTGTCAAAATGATGGGTTTTTGTTTTTATTTTCTCATCCAAAATAATCCACCGAAAACTGAACAATTGGGAAACAAAAAAACAGAAAATGATATAATTCATAAAAATAACAGCGCATATATTGTCTATTTTTACTTCTTGTCAAATTTTCAAAAAATTTATAGAAGTAAACGGTCATTACAAATGAACAAAGAAATGTCAAATGCATTTGTTGGTGTTGGTGCGTTTTCGATGATAACAAACATCTGTCAACTGTGTCACCCTGATAGGAAAGGGAGAATCTATTGAAAAACACCAAACACGGCCGCGAAAATTGAGCTGTTTTGTAATTTTTCTCACCCTCCGTAGGGATTTTATCGATTAAAGCATAGAAAAGGGACAACAGACTGCGTAGGGCAGTGCGATAAGTTATTAGACATAAAGTGTTTAACCGTAGAACATGACTGGACGTGGCCGTAATCAAGGAACGAAACTCGAAACCACCATCGAGCAGTGTCGCAGTGAAGGACGATGGAAACGGGTGATCGAGCTGGCCGAAGAGCTCAAAACGGGATACCCGCAAGGTGCGTATGAGTCATAGCGACGCTGGGGAGGGACTTGGTCGTATCGTCATCTCACGACCGTGTCGTTTCTGTTGCAGAATGTCTTGCCAACTTTCTCACTGGCGAAGGGAAGTTGGAAAGCTACCTCGAGGAACATCCACCGATTGAGGAAAACTACTCCAAAGCAAAGCTGGGACTGTCCGAGGCGAAGCGCTATCTTAATTCCGTCACGGGGGAAAATGGAAAGAAGGCTGGCTTTGCACTGGATGCACATTTGCTGCTAGCCAAGCTTTACTTTGCCTGTGGACAGTATGAGGAGTCGCTGCAGAACTTTGTGCTGGCCGAGTTGAACACTCTATCGGAGAAGCATCTTTCAGCGTAAGTTGGCCTTTTATTTAAAAAAAACTATTTAATGGCGCAAATAACAGACAACGCAATGCAATTCCGAGGTGCCGATAACGGATAACGGCCAGATTCATCTCGGTTGTTGTATTTCTATTACTATTCTACTTCCTAAACTGGTAGCGATACTATTCCGGTTTAAAAACTGATATCATAGGTCGAGGAACTGATCCTGAGGCTATCCCGATTTTTAAATTCATTCCTACCGTAAGATGATGTCTTTTTCAAATTCTAAATCTACAACTGGACGAAGTAGTCAATTCAGGAAACAAGAACAAAATACGAATCTCCCAGAATTACTAAACCATGTATACTTATAGGAAAATGTAACACTTTTGTTTTCCTCGTTTCCAGGAGAAGTATACGAATCCTTGCTGAATCGTATGCCATCAAAGGCATGTGCCTGGAGAAGAAAGGCTCAAAGGCACCGTCGAAATTTAAGCAGGCGGAACAGGAAGCGGAAATGATCAATTGCTTTGAAAAGGCTGCCGATCTGGGCATCCTCTACCTGCAGGGACAGGATAGTACCAATCAAGGTGAGGTACGTCGCATGGGTGCAATCCTCGAGACAGGCCTGCAGCAGGCACCGATCGTGCTGATAAAGGCGGGTAAGCTGCAGAATGCCATCGACCGTTATCGCGTCATGTTGAGTGCGGTCGAAACGAGGGCCACTCAAACGTTACGCCTTACACTTGCCCGCCAGCTGGCGGAAGTGCTGTTGCGCGGTGTATCGGGCACCATATACACGCTTCCGACCAGCAACACACCAACACGCAGTGCGTCCGGCGGTAACAAGCGTCTCTGGGAACCGCGCAAATATTCCGGCCGGCAGCAATTCATCCCGAAGAACCAACACGAGGAAACGATTCTGCTGCTGCTGATTGCCGAAACGCTCGCCGTACGCGATGCCGTTCTATCGCAGTCGCCCGAGTTTCGTGACGCACGCGTACACTCCCTTGGCAATGCGACGGCCATTTACGATCTGCTAACGTTGGCCACCGTACGATGGAACCAGGTGGCACTGTTGCACGATTCGCTCGAGAAGGCGCTGAAGTTTGCGTTCGGCGAGAGTCACGTGTGGAAACAGTACGCGACCTGTCTGATGGCACTCGGCCGCTTCAAGCACGCGGTCTGCGCTCTGAAGGAACACTCCAACCTCGAACCGGGCGATAGTATGTCCTGCCTAATGGCGGCACGCATCTGCTACGAACATTTGGATCAGGTAAAGGAAGGTCTTGCTTTTGCCGAGGAAGCCCTGCGGAAGGAGCTCAAAGCCCCGGTGGGACGAAGGTCGCGCGCCCAGCTGTACGTTGGCATTGGGCTACAACAGATGGCTGTTTCGTCGAATTTGGTATCCGAGCGCGACCGGTACAATCGGCTAGCGTTCGAAGCGCTCGAGCGTGCCGTCCAGCAGGACCCAAACGATCATCTGGTCGAGTACTATTTGGCCTGCCAGCATGCACACAACTTCAACATTACGGAGGCACTGGTGCACATCACGACGGCACTGTCGCTCCGGGCAGAGCATGCTTCCAGCTTGCTGCTGTTCGCACTGCTACTGACGGCAAACCGACGTCCGAAGGAGGCGCTTGCCGTGGTGCAAGATGCAGTCGAAGAGTTCCCGGACAATTTGAATCTGCTGCATGTGAAGGCACATCTGGAGCTGTATCTGCGCGACGTCGAGACGGCCCTCGAGACGGTGCAGCAGATGTTCTCCATCTGGCGCGAGGTGTACGAGGTGCAGCTCGCGAACGCTGCCAACGAGCACGACAATGAGAAGCATTCGGACACGAGGAGCGTCATCCAGATGCAATCGTCCCAAATGTCCGACAAAGATTCAAGTAAGATAGAAAGAACTCCATCTTTTACGGCTACTGTTGCTGTCTAACGGTCCAGAAAACGTTCCCCCTTTACAGATTCCATTCACGCAGCATCGTTGGCGGCATCACGCATTGAGCACGCGCTTAGCGAGGCGGCCAGCTCTCTTAGTTCATTCAGTCCCCGACCCGGGCCACAGAAGGCTTGGATGATTCAGTTCAAAATTTGGCTTCTGCTAGCGGACGTATATCTAGCGATTGAACAGCCAAACGAAGCGATCAACTGCATCCAAGAGGCAAGCCTCATCAATCCTGTTTCGCATCAGGTTATGTATATGGTAAGGAAGGAAAACATTGTAGGTCGTTATGGGTATATTGAATCTCATGGTTTTTCTTTACAGCGAGGCCAAATTCACATCTTCCAATCCCAGTGGAATGAAGCAAAGCAATGCTTTCTTAACGCCGTCTCAGCAAACCCGTACCATACGGACGCGTTGCGAGCGCTCGGTGAAGCACACCTAACGCTGGGTGAACCCCGACTGGCCGAAAAGACGCTAAAAGACGCGGCCAAAATTGATCCAAACTGTCCCAAAATATGGTAAGTGTCAGCTACTTTTATTGAACAATGAGCCAGGATTATAATAACCCTCCTTGTAGGTTCCTGCTGGGACGTGTGATGGAAAGTCTAGGAGATTACACGGCTTCGGCTGATTGCATGGCAACGGCACTGCAGCTCGAACCGTACTGCCCGGTGTTGCCATTTAATGCGATCGGACTCGTTTTCGACTAAACCTCAGTAAAGTTAATCTGTGTGAAGATTTTACCCTGCTCAAACCAGCTCACTCAACACCACCAGACCGCGGACACAATTGTTCCGTGGAACGAATGTTCATCACCCGTATCTATATGACTATTCTTATTGACCGTTAACTAATTTTAGGATCCAGATAATCAAACCAGTGCTGCTCACGCTCCTCCCCTACCGCATCCTACCTGGTGTGCGTGCATAATTCATATCAGTTTTAGCAAACCCCTAAAGGTGTCGGTCTATTTTAGAGCAAAAGTATTATGCCACAATGTCTGTGTGTCATTATTGGGTAGCGGCACAGTAGGGGTAAACTCTCTTGGATGCATTTCAACCTTCTAGTTATTAGTGTGATGTTTCGTTACATATGTACGATAAGGCACTCCAATCCCAATCTTTTCCCACTTCCCCCCAGATATTTTTGTTTTATCACACTGTGATTGTATCGTTATTCATAAGTTTAGATGTTTTGTTTACAACGGACACGTCTTTGAGACGATTTATGTATTGTAGAGACCGTTGGTGGTAGTCAGTATGCGGACATGTATAAACAGAACTGGTGTTATTCTCTCTTCTACAAGCTCGGGATCATCATCATGATGTATTATCAATTGCAACGTTTAAGGAAATGGAAACCAAATATACACAATAAAGTTCGGACAATGGTTAAATGGAAATCTGGCCTGATGTTTACAACAAGCCGCCCATGATCGGATGTCTTTCGGAAAGATCAATGATTAGGCTAATCACGATTAGATTATCCTTCCAGCTTCTGGAGGGGATGTTAGAAGCTTTATTTGATTTCCTTTTCCGCCACACATGTTCTTTATCAACATAAAGGTGGTGTGCGCAGTGAGTACAATTGCTGGCAGCTGAGAGCAGCACAAAGGAAATATCCAGTGAAAAAAAGCACAGCACCCACTGCCAGTTAGTCCCACCCGCTCGAGATGGAAAAGGTAGTGTGTGCGGTTTTATATTTTAAGTGCAGCATAATGTGTAATATTAATCTTATATCCTGCAAGGTGTTGTGTGAACGAGCATAAGTGTTAGCAATGAAGATACAATTAGAATTAAAGTGCAGACGAAAAATGCTGATGCAACGAAAAACGGGGCCAAGATGAAAGTGTTACCAGCTCTGAAGGGCTGCGCCTCCCGCAGGTTGCTTACGATTCGTCGTCACTTCCGGGACCGCCTGCACGCGGTTTCGGTCCACCGGCCCGCTTCGCCATGATGATTTCGTCCACCTTTAGGATCGTACAGGCAGCACCGACGGCATACTTCAGTCCCCAGTACTTTGTCGTGTACAGGTCGAAGATGTTCTTCGTTGTGACGTCGATCGTGGCCGGTTGTTCCGATTCGATGTCGAAGCCTTCCGTCTTCTTGCCCTGCTTGTGTGCCAGGTACAGCTGGTGGACTACCTCGGTCGCGTTCACGCCACTGTTTTCGGCCAGCGCCTTCGGGAAGTACTCCAACGCCTTAGCAAACTTGCGCACCGCGTACTGCTCCAACCCGGGCAGCGTATCGGCGTACTCGGCCAGCTGCTGGGCCAGTTCGATTTCCACCGCACCCGCACCGGGCAGGAAGCGCCCATCGCGCGTCAATCCCTTGAACGTGTTAACACCATCATCGATGACACGCTCGATGTCGTCCATGTAGTTGTCGGTGGACCCGCGAATAACGACCGTCGCGATACGGCTTTCCGTGCCCTCCGATTTGAAGATCGTCACCGAAGTGTCGCCCAGCTCGTGCAAGTACACGTTATCGCAATAGCCCAGCTCCTCCGTGCTCGGCGGTGTCAGCCGGGGCAGCACCGTACCACCAACGGCCTTGCTCAGCCGGCGCAGATCGAATTTGGAGTTTAGCCGCACCGCCATCAGACCGTACTTGTTCATGTAGTGCAGTGCCATATCGCCAAACTTGGCACCGGCCACGATAACCGTCGCACCCGTATCGACGATGGCCTTGATCTGGGCCTCCAGCAGGTTCTCCTCGCCCTGGCTGAACGTTTTCAGCTCGTCGGCCGACTTGATCAGCACCGTGCCCTTGGTCTCCGTCTGGATGATGTCCACCGGGCAGGAGTAGAGCGCAATCTTGGCCTTCGTCGCCGACGTTACCTCACCCTCGACGAACCGCTTGAACACCATGCCCGGGATGACCTCCGACATCTGCAGCCCGCTGCCGAGGATCTTGCACACCCGGATGTTGTCCACGTTGAACGTGGTCTTCTCGGGCATGATCGAAATGCACGCCTTCGCGATCAGATCGGCCAGGAAGTCCTCGTTGCCGAGCTGTTTCGACATGACCGTCGCACGGATTGCGTTCCGCACCGGCACCAGGCTGCGGTAATCCTTGATCTCGTGGCAGGAAAGCGTGGGCAGAATGTCCAGCGTCTTTTGGAGCGCCTTCTCGTAGCCCTCGGTAATGTCACTGCTGGTAACACCCAGCCGCAGCAGCTCTTCCGCCTCCTCCAGCAGAGCGCCGCAGAACACGACCACGAAGTTAGTGCCGTCGCCCGCTTCCGCCTCCTGCATCTGGCTCGCCTCGATCATCAGCTTTGCCGCCGGGTGTTCGACATCCAGCTCGCGCATAATCGTACCGGCATCGGATGTGACGAACTGTTTCTCGATGTGGTTGATGATCATCTTGTTCATGCCGTTCGGCCCGTAAGCCGAGCGGACCGAGTTCGCGAACTCCTTGCAGGCGTTGATGTTACGGTAGACCGCTTCCTCGAGACCGGAATATGCCTGCAAATAAGCATGTGCGTGTGGGTGTGTGAGATTTCTCACGTGAATCATCATGCGCCGGGGGTAGTAGGTTTTTTTTCGCTGTGTACGGCTCCACCGGCATATCGGATGGATGTTTTTCATCGTGTTGGGTTATTTTTCAACTTACCCGAGCTCCTTCCTTGAGCATCGACGCAAAACCGGGTGCTTTCGGTACATGAAGAGCCATTTTTGTGCACAGATTTTTCTCGTTTCAGGAAACAGCGGCTGCAAGTCGAACAAAAACGCAATGCTCTCGCTCTCGGAACGGTATTGCTTGCTCCTGTTCTGCCTTGTGAGGTTATATTGGAAGCTGTCATTTTAGCCCAATGCGTTTAGCTCTCTGCGTCCGTTTCTGCATTGATGGCAATCGGTTTGTTTGAATGTTTGTTAACATTTGTCAAGTGATAAAAAGCAATTGAACTCATTTAACAATGGTTATAACAAAACAACAAGATTTAATCTATTCCATGTACAATTTGCAGCTCATATTTTTGTTTCTACAAAATTTACCACAGTTGAACTCGACACCAACTGTCAAAACGGACTGTCAAATGAGGGGTACAAAAAATTTTCACCAATAAAAAAAAACTACGAACGAAACGATCATCCAATTAAAGCTTTCTGGAATCTCTTCGCTCGCAGCAAAAAGTCCCCACAAAGCCAAGTGCAGTTCACACGCCCTAAATAAAAGACATCGATATTCGGCAACAAGTCGTCAATTGCCGTGATCGCAGTTGTTCCCCGTTCAGCCCGTTGGTAAAGCAATCCGTGTTGCGGGTTTCGCATAGCTGCACCTTCTTGTTATTTTTTCTGTGCGCGGAAACTTCCCGTAAAAGCATTCACCATAGGGCTATCCGAGACAGCCGTGATGGATATAATGGCCTCGAATCTGCAGCAGCAACGAGCAATCACCGAGCAGCTCCGGCGCGAAGCTGCCATCCAGCGCATCACGGTGTCGCAGGCCGTGGCGGACATCGTGAAGTACGTGACGGAGCACCAGGCCGAGGACTGCCTGCTGGTCGGGTTCTCCAGCCAGAAGGTGAACCCGTTCCGCGAGAAGAGCTCCTGCAGCATTCTGTAAGCTTGCCTGCACGATGGATGCTGCACTACTCGTTAGTTTTGCCCCCATTTCTGCCGGAATGTAGGAAACAGATCCAGCGGAAGGAACAGCTCTATCGTCACCTGGCGCGATGACGTCATCCGGAAAAAAGAGGGTGAGGAGGTAGTGTAGGAAGCATGCTCAAAATTGTACCGCCAAGATAAATTGATGTGTTAAGTGTCTATTTGGAAATGGAGTAACCGTGCCCTCCCCGGTAAAATGCAACAAGAGAAACGCACACAACAATTCCGTAAATCAGCCTGCAGCGAATGTTGCTCGTACAACAGTTTGCAAAACAGGAAGCGCAACAGTTTGTTGCTTCGAATGTCACCCGACTACTAACATCGCTACCACCAACTCCATATCTCATCCCACTCCAACCTCGACGCTTCTCGTAGGATAATGTAAAGCATAGCAAAGAGCTCAACGCCATCAAAATTAACTATACCACCAAATGGTGCGGTAGAGTAGAAATTGCAACCTCCTCAACACAGCCTGATCAGAAAATTCAATCCAACCATATTTACCGTCACCACCGGAACCACCGCTTATACAACCGTATACAGGAGGATGATGGGTGGACATCTACCTACCCCAACTAGTACCGTGTTTTTATAGAAATTTTACTCCAGTACAGTAACCACCCGTGTCACCAATTGCTAGAAAGGCAAAGTAGAAGAAAAAGGGCAAAATGCATCTCTCTCTATATATTAAAACTAACCAACAGACTGGAGTTTTCTCAGACGCTTCCATTCGTTTTTAAAACCTACACGTATACTGAAGGATGGTGATAGAAAGAAAGGAATTGCTAAAGTGCTGCTATCACGCTTTCCTATCCATTTTTCAGAAAGCAGGAATCTCATTAGCCAACCAAAAACTCAACAAAAAAGCAAACCAAATATTTAGAAAAATGTTCGATACAAAAACAATGCTTCTTCTTCCACCATAACAAACATCAAAAGCAAAGGAGCAAATTTAACATCAACACTACAAGAAATGGGTAAAGCAACACAGGACAAATAAGGTAACCATAACCACCACCACTTGCTCTCGGTTCAAAGGTGTAGTAGGCCAACAATTAGACTTTATATAGCTGCTGACTGTCGTCGGTGTTGTACAAGTATATTAGGGAAAGAAAGCGCGTGGAAAAGCAAAAATCAATGTTACTTCTATATTATATTTACCACACTACTGACACACTCACACATACATACACCACACCCAACAAATCCGCCCGTTGGTTCCAGTGGCCGATGGAGCGCGATGTCACGCTCGTCCCCCTACCAGCAGCGTGTGTGGGGTGTTGTTAGCCAGGGTCCGGGTTGGTTTTTCCGACCGGTTTCTTCCCTACTGGCTAGCCAACACGCAAGCGATCGATTGTTGCGGAATGGCTCGAATCGCGGACGGCAGCGGCGCCGGGTGGAAATAATATGTAAGCGTGCAACAATACAAAAAAAAACTAATAAACAGTGGACTATTTAAATGTGTCGTGTAAAAACTGCCCGTGCCCTACTTACATAAAAAGTATCCGAAACTTCTTATTCGTGTTTTTAAATGTTCCTTATATTAAACGTCACTTAATCCTCCTCCGCACTACCTACAAACGGGCCAAGGGCCATCCCGCTAAGCTGCCACCCTCCCTTACCACGCATTCAACCACTTGAGCCGAGAATCTTTTCGTAACGTTTCCCCGTCCATACGATCTTTGGCGTGACGAAGCTGCTCCGCAGCGGACAGTTTCGTGTTGGTCACCTCCGCTGCCTCTAGCTTGCGTATCACGACACACTCGCCATCCTCCTTCAGGAACGTTCGCTCGATATCGGCCTCCGTCGGTTCGCCGTACCGGTACGTGATCGGAAGTATCTCCACCAAATGCTTCACCTTCCACAGACGGGCATTATTTTCCGGGATGTTCTTTACCACGGCGACCGCATTTTTCTACAAATACAAGGTTAACGAATAAGGCTTCTGTTTCGGGGCAGCATCGGTTAGTTTATATTTGCGTTACCTCATACAGTCCCAAGCCGCGCAGTATCCGCTTTTCCCAGTACGGCAGCCCTTTGATTGGTTTCATTCGACGAACGCTGAACAGTTTCGAAGGTTCTCCATCCAGCGCAGGTAGTTCACGGTTGTTGTCCCTAAAAGTAAAGCACAGCCGTATGATATGATGATCGTTTTTCCGCTTCGGATATGCTACAGTGATGTAAACATCACACGTGCACTGGTACACGAAACCTTACCGTGGGTAGTAATAAATCTGGTCCTTCAGGATGCCATCTTTGTAGAGGAACTTTTTGTTCGGTTTGCCGTAGTGTCGGACCGAAACCAGCGCTTTCAGCTGCTGCCCCAGCAGGGTGGACGACGATTGGAACACTTTCAGCATCTTGCGTTAAAGCCACCCGGCAGCAGCTTGAGAATGGTTTACTTTACATAACAACACTGTGCGCTGCCGCTTGCTGCCATTCGAGCGTGTGTCTTTTGTGTCACTTCGGGGAACGACAGTTTGACAGCTTCGAATGGTTCGAAACGAACGGGCCGGAGGAAAGGTAAATGAAATTGGAAATAAGGAATGGTTTGTTGGATGCGGGAAATAATTTAACTATTTTCCGTACGAATTCTTCAATGCAGCGTAATAAATGTATGATTTTACACAAGCAAATGCTGCATCTTTGATTGGAACACCCCACGGCAGGGGTCGACAAAGATTGGCGGCGATGCGCCCGAACCGTAGATCGAGATTATAAAAAGCTTAGAAATGAAAAGAATTCCTGCGTGATCCAAAAGGGAAACAAATCTTAGTCGGCCATGAATGAGCTAAAAATGCAGTCCATGACGATTAAAACTCGGTCGCTTGGTACAGTCGTCAACTAGAACGACTTAACAACCTGCCTGTCACGGGTTGAAGCCTAGAATGGACCGTCCCACCGTAGCAAGGATTGACTATCCAGCTGTGTGGTAATTAAGTCACGAAAGCCTGTATAGACCGGCATGCCCGCGTAGGACTTTATGCCAGATAGAAAAAGAACGATTAAAACTAACTGAAAGTGTATTGGGAATTGTTACCTAATTACGTGCTTTCTTCTCATTTTAACTAGAACTGCTAGGGACTTCTTTAGTCTTGCTAAAGCATGATTATTTCTGAAAAGTCTTCTTTCTTTCGGCAGTCAAAATATCTTGTATCGGTGAATGATTCAATCAGAATAAAATATTATTCACTTAAGAAATTGTTACTCAGTTTAAAGAACCAAACAGAATATACATCGACGTAGAAGAAACAACTGTCGCTATATTAGCTTTTGATACTAACATGACATGTTTTTCTAGTCCTGCATTTAACATTTTATTTTCTTTCGGAAAACTTTTGATTAATTTCCAGGCCCAGGAATTTAGAAGAAAAAAAGAATAAAAAAAATCTTTCAAAATAAATCATTGAAACATTTAGCCAACAATAAGATATGAAATTGGTTCAGAATCGCGCCCGTTCCCTTGAAAGTTATTCACCCCTGAAGCTAATGACTCTACCATGCCGGTATCAGGCCGGTTGTCAAATATCATGAAATAAACAAACCACAACCAAATGCCGGTTCGCGATGAAAATGATTTCACGGAAATGTGTGGAGTAACAAAAAGATCAGAATTTCAGTGAAATCATGTGTGGAAAATGTATATCTGTTGCACGTGATAATCGTAATCTATCCACAATTTCTCACAGGTATTGTTAACCTTGCACGATTCACCTCAAAGATGATCTTTTTTCAAGATTTTTTGTTTATTGAATTGTTACCCCTTTCGGGGTTTGCAAAAATTGCCATAGCGGACGGTATTTCACGTCCCCAAGGCGGGGTATTGGTATTAGTTTTCAACTAGCAATAATCGCACCTCGGTTGTACCTCATTGGTTACGATATCGCCACTGCGCAAAGCTAACCCAACACTGCCCTTCCCGACCGTCCTCATCTAACGATGACGTGCTGCTCTAGCGATACATAACACACCACACTTCTAACGCAGCTTGCCCTGATCTCTACGCACACCCATACAATCGCATCTCCAACCGCTGCACGCGGTACCGTTCGAGCCGAAGGGATGACTTCGGTCGCTCGCCAAGGCGCGTCCGGTAGAAACCTGTTTGTTGCACTCCTGCTATTAGCTCAAATTCTGCATTTGTAAACCAAGGGGTGGATGCATTTTCCTTGCACTTTTGCACCCTTGTATGATGGGCGATTTACCCTTTTCTATGGTCCTGCTTCAAGGTCGAATAAATCTGCATGTCCTTGAGCATTAGGTAAAATGGGAAAATATTATTTTGCAGCGGTCAGTCAACTTGCTATGATAGAAATTAAAAATGCAAGACCAAGCGGTTTGTTTTAAACTGCATACTTTTGAGGTTGTAAAATATTGTTTATAATATTATATTAAATTATTAGACAAAACGGCTAAACATATGCCATAATAATGAAATATTATATAAAAGTTATTTTTTTTCATAATTATTTACAAATAGTAGTAATTTTTATCATGTGTAATACAGATCATATGCTGCAAAAAGATGATATTAGAAATTATAGAACAAATCGAAGTTGAGGTGTTCAGAACAAGGATGCTGATCGTACAGGCGCCGCTGCTGAAGGGCTTGCAAGAACATTTGTACGGTTCTTTCTTTAAGTCAGGTAAAAATGCAAACGGAAAACATTTTTTCCAAGGATATACGGTGCTTTCGTTTTATTGTACCGGCCGAACCGTCGTCCAGATAAGAAGCGAATGTAAAGCTGAATATACAAAAAAGCCTGTAAAATGATTCAACGCATCCGTTCCCCGCTTATTTGATGCGTACAACGTCCAGCAACCGTTGGGACAAGGCAGCCGAATCCATCACCATACCGACCGAACCGCTGGACCGAGCGGAAGAAACACACCTTTGCTGATGCTGCAGCACCGAACCGGGCCGGGTGTTACTGGCCGAAACCGTTACCACCGTTCCCGAACTGCCGCCACCACCCGGCCCGATCGTGTGCTTGACCATGTCGCGCAGGGCGGCCGTCGTTTTGGCCCGATTCTTCAGCTGATCGAAGATGCGCTTTTTGCTGTCCTTGAACTTCTGGAACCGACTCTCCCGTACCAGGATACGTTCCTTCAGCAGCGACAGCTTGTACCGCTCCTGTTCGAGCGTTTGCTTCAGATTGTGGGCATGCATCTTTCGCTCGAGCTGATTGTCAATCTTCAGCCGGCGCCGGTACACGTCCATCACTCGGCGCCGCAATCCTTCCGCACGGTTGGCACGCTCCTCTAGCGTTTCCACCAGTGACTGCCGCCAAATGTCCCTATCGAGCACCTTCTCCTCCTGGTTAACTGTAGCGTCCTCGAGGCGCTTCAGCTCCCGGCTGCGACGTTCGCACTCCCGTATGCCCTTCTTGATCTCGATGTTCTTCAGCAGACTTGCCGACCGAAGGTCCTTCTCGTTGATTTCGTTCTGTATCTTTTCTATTTGCTGTTGCTCGAGCCGGGCCAACCGTTGCTTTCGATTGCGCACCTCGATCATCTCGATGGTGCGCTTCTGCCGGATGGCTTTCCGATAGTTGCGCTCCTGCTGATCCAGCAATGATTTGCGGAACACTTTTTCCTGCTCCCAGCACTGCTTGGCCAGGACGGCCTCCTCTAGCTGCTCGAGCTCCTTGATGCGCTTCAGCACCATGCAGTGCAGGATGCGTCGATCGTGATCGGTTAGATCGGCACGGCCCGCGATAGGGTCGGCGGATGATGGAGTGGCTGCCTCCGATTGGAGCGAGATTGCGTGCAACCGTCGACAGATGGTATGGTAGTCGGTAGACATTGCGGAATCGGTACCGGTAGTGTTATCGAGCGAATCCGCCCGACCACGCTGAGAAGCGGAACGCGGTCGTCGGACACCAGACCCACCGGCCGAAGATGGGTTCTTTTTTGCTTCGCCACTCGCCACTCCATTGCGAGGTCGCTGCTCAGGCCGGCTTTTGTACGACGAAAGATCGCTCGTTGAAAGGCACCTTGTGGTGATTTTATTTTCAAGCAAGGCCCCCTTCCTATCTATGTCCGGTTCCGAGGACACTTTTGTCGAGGACGCGCTGGATGCAGCGGTTCGGTTTCGTCGAGTTTTGGCACAAGATGCTCGAGGCTTTCGTGGAACTTCAGTCGAGCTTTCCGATCCAGCACCCGTCATGCAGCTAGTGCTACCGAACGGTGTTCCGTCGGTATTATCGTCCGTGCCTTCCCGCCGGTTGCCATGGTGATGGCGATGATGATGATGGTGATGATGTGGAGCCACATGGTTGTGCTGCAACCGGTGGTGCACGTTGTAATTGATGTGCAAGTTGTAATTGTAGCAACAGTTGTAACTGAAAAGGGATGAATTGTCGCTACTGCCAGCACCGCCAACCGGGGCGCTACAGCAGTCGCGAGCCTGCCTATGGTAACCGCTACCGCCACCACAACTGCTGCTACCCGGTACTGCCACCGATGTATCGGATTGCTCCGAAGCGGGTCGGGCCGGGCTCTCGGATTCAAGCGACTGCACATCGTAATCCACCCGATTGCTATTACAATCGATCTTCGATGAGCGGAATTTGCGTTTCAGCTTACTTTTCAGCTTCCACATGCCACAGGGAAAGAGAGTTTTAATCGCAAAAAATTCTGACCGTTTCACTTGCACTTTCGACCCGACACGTGTGCGCCCAACTAACGATAACAATAACATGAACGTTCCAGACTGCTGCTGGAGGGCATCCGGGTTGAATGTTTTTCGTATTTTATCGACCTAACATTGGCAAACATGACGCTCCTTTGGACAAAAGCCCCATTCCTTGCCATGGCAACCCGGTGGGGTAAAGGGGTTGCTAGTGACTACCTATGACGACGGTATTTCTGTAAAGAGTTTTCTATCGTTATTCCGTAAATGGAATGGTCTGGAGGGGGGTAGATACATGAGTGGAAATAATTAGACAATTACACTGCAGAAATTGAATGTTTCCAAATAGATGCGAGGGGAATTGTGATGAAATTCATAATACGAAACAGAAATAACTATGAAGCGAATATTTTTTTTGCTATGTAAAGTCAGTCATTTCCATTGGATACTTTTGACTGGCACAGCTCAAACGAAATTTTGGGTCAATACTGGGCCAGACGTTATTTTGACTGATAAATTTAGAACCATCATTGATATCTGATAAAACATACTATGTGGATAAAGGCTTAACAGTAATTCTACAATAAAATATTATTTTCTTTCTCTTATGAAATTAAGTAATATAAAAATCCAGATATGTGCCCTTTTAACGTAAAAAACGTTTAAATACTTTGTTTTCTTTTTATTCCGTGTAATTTGCTACATTCCTTGTCGATGGTAACTCTACCAGAAATAAGCAAATGTACACGGAGAAAAGGGGCTTGTTGTTTGGTTTCTATACTTGGATGTTAGTGCAAGTAACCGAACGTTTTATACACGGCAACACTCACTACTTCCATTGATGGTGGGTGAAGTAACGAACGTTACCATGCGGTCGAGCCACCAGTGACAGAGAGAGAACCCGATCACACGATGCCGTTGCTCGAGAGCTTTTGGTACTGCAGTAGCTTATGGGTCGGCAATCGTCACCTCAACCTCTACACCAGGTTCCATGTTAATCGAGGTGATTTGTTTCACGATTTCCGATGGTGAGTGCAGATCGATGATACGCTTGTGGATGCGCATCTGGAAAGAAGCAGTAAAAAGGATCGATTGTTTAGTACCAACAATAGCGAGCAGAAGCGCAATGCACCTGCGGCAGTGCGAAACGAGGAAATGTCCGAGACCAATGGAGACTTGAAAAATTATGAACCATTGATCAAGCACTATGACGTAGGACGATTTTATCTTGGCCGGTTTTTCGAAAGTGCGGTTACCAGTGACTACGAGAGCCCCAAAACGTACACTTTGGTTTTAAACTTGCCGTACCCCGCGGGGGCGAGATATGCTGATTGTGCAAACTGAACGTACCTGGAAACGATCCCACGTCTTGGAACCCTCACCGCAAGGAGTCTTACGGGTGGTGATGCGAAGGATCTTGGTCGGCATGCGAACTGGACCCTGAAGGAAGTGGCGAAAAAAGTAGCGAATTAGTTTTCTCTTTTAGTGCACATCCACAACAAAGAAGTAAAAGTGCCACAGAAACACACTTACCTTCACACGCAGTTTCTGCTTCTTGGCTCCGGCAATCAGATCGGCACACACCTTCTCCAGACTGCGAACATTCCGGGAGGTCAGCGTGATACGGATGCGGTGCACGGTCGCGGTCTCAACGACCGGCTTCTCAATGTCCTTGGTAGCTACGGCAGCCTGGGAAAATAAGGAAAAATCAGTAAAATTAGCACTCCCGAATCTATGACACGTGTAGCTAAAAAACACAGCCAGTCCCGCGCGCGGATACCCGCAGAAACCTAACCTAGCTTATGCCATCACGATTGTTTTTAACAAAAGTGGCCTCATTTAGCGGATGTACCCCCATTATCAATCGTTTCTTTCGCAGCTGAGTGTGTAATAATTACCATATTTATCTTCGATTGAAGAGAAGAGTTTTCTGGTCGAGATAATCAACAAAAGATTGACCAGCGCTGAACCAGTCCAAACCTCTCTGTTGTACAACTTTTGACGAAATGGACGAGTGGAGGTGAGCGCTTCAAACTCATCTGTCATTTGCTGGCTAGAAAGAAAAAAATACCGGTTGGGAAGATTGTCTATTCGGAGAATATCGTACTTGGATCATACAAAGAGTAAAGGCAAATAAGCTGAGAAAAGATATACGTAGGGTGCAAATCGGAGGTAACTGAAGTCAACCATTGGCTATGTCCTTAAAACGCATTCTCAACTATGCGTTTTTTAGAGGAATGTGTTCTGTAATTTATTTACGTTTATCCGTAAAACCTATGGGAGTTTTTAGCATTGAAAAAACAAGAAAATTTTTAACTTTAATTTCTAAAAACATCCGGAGCACTGATTGTTCAGAAACAAATTGAAAACAGTTGTAAGCATAAAATCAACATTCTGCTCAGCCCTGCACGCTGCATGACAGTTGACAGTTGCGGCGAAGCGCGTTGCGAACTTCCGGGCCAGAAGGGTAACAACTGTCAATGCCGAACTCCTCTCGCTCTTTTTCCGGGCATCTTTGATGTGCTAGTGGACACATTTCGTTGTGAACCCAAATAAAAATCGCTGTAAGTGTTGCTGAAAATGTGCCAATTCCCTCGATTTGCCGCTCAACCGATAGACGAATGGTGGTCACACGCGACGAGTGTCGATTGCCGGTGGCTTGTGGGAGCTTTTATTGGAGAAATGCGTCGATTTGTGAATCCGTGTACCGAATGCGATTCGCCGTTCCCGGTGGTTGATGTTGTCAGAAGCGGGAGGGAAGAATGTTGATGACATGACACCCCGGTGTGGCCGTGGAAAGGGCGACTATCGTGTTGCATGCGCTATCGGAGATGGAATTGGCCAGAGCCAGGTTATTGTTGTTGAACGTGGTAAACAAGTATTAATGCGATGGTTTTCTCTTACCCTCCTCTTCCGTTTTAGATGGTGTTCGGTTCCAAGGTGATCAAAGCCGGCAACGGCGAACCCGATGCGTTCGAGACGCAGATCGGCCAGGCCATCCTGGAGCTGGAGATGAACTCGGATCTGAAGCCGCAGCTGCGTGATCTGTACATCACCCGCGCGCGCGAGGTTGAGTTCAACAACAAGAAGGTAGGCGCGCGCGCACCGGACACGGGAAGAGAATCGAACTCTGGTGGCTGATTTGTGTGTTGTGTTTGGGTTTGCATTCTAGGCGATCATCATCTACGTGCCGGTGCCGAAACAGAAGGCCTTCCAGAAGGTACAGACCCGTCTGGTGCGCGAGTTGGAGAAGAAGTTCTCCGGCAAGCACGTCGTGTTCATTGCCGAGCGCCGCATTCTGCCCAAACCGATGCGTGGACGCCGCGACCCCAACAAGCAGAAGAGACCGCGTTCCCGAACGCTCACCGCCGTGTACGATGCCATCCTGGAGGATCTGGTATTCCCGGCGGAGGTGGTCGGCAAGCGTATCCGCGTCAAGCTCGACGGATCCCAGCTGATCAAGGTGCACCTGGATAAGAACCAGCAGACCACCATCGAACACAAAGTGAGTAAATGTTAGAAGTGGTGGAATGGTGTTGCATGTTGAAGCTTGAATATCCCTCTGTGTTCAGTGACTCAATTCCACTCGAGTTGATTATTTCGTATCCTTCGATGTTGTGTATTAATGTTGTGTGTTTGTTATTTTTCTTGCAGGTTGACACTTTCGCGTCGGTGTACAAGAAGCTGACTGGCCGTGACGTTACGTTCGAATTCCCAGAGAACTACCTGTAAAATATAAGGGTTGCGTGCTAGAGGATAGCCGAAGTTTGCAGCAGCTACAGCACTTGATTATTGGAGTGTTTGTGCTACTGGAATGTGAAAGATCGGAGAAATCGGGGTGGACGCAGAAAAGCCGTTAAAAATATCCAACAAATAAAAACCTGTATGGATAGGAAAACTTAACCTCCTCCCTTTATGAAGAGATGATTTAAAACCGAAACGTGATTTATAGCTCTAACGGGAATGAATCCATTTTCATTCGTGTTGTTTCCGTTCCGTGTTGGTGGTGAGAAAAGGTGCAAGTTCTCCAAAGGAAGCAGGTTAAATTAATTTAGTGTGGATTTCAGAACATGGAGTGAGAAGTCAATCATTTAATCAGTTTCTTTTCGCTAGTAAAGGGTTTGTCAGTGATCTTCTACTGTTACTTTTTGCTTATATTGAACGATCGGATCAATTTCGTTCAGCTTTCTGTTCTATTTGGCAATACCCGTACCTAGCAGGTAAATTCAAAGTAGATCAACGGCCAAAAAGGATCTAAATCGGCCACTTAGAGAGAATTGAATGTCATGGTCAGCCAATGAAGCATCGATGCTCAACATAGCTTGGCCAGGTTTGGGAAGATTTCATATAGAAAAGGCCAAAGAGCTATACAAATACGGAACATTTAACGGATGGTTCTGAGTGAAGTGACTCGACATGCAAGAAAAGTGTTGTGTGGTAGCTTCTTAGTACGTAAAATAACTTCCATGTAGTTATCCGTCTTTCAAATCAATCTTTATCAATCTGTCGATCGTGGTATGAACTTAATGAGGACAATTTGCCTAAGTTTCCAGTTTCCTAAAGGATTCAAACACGGTAGGTGCGTATCTTTTGAGATGAGAACTTACCCTTCGGCGTCGCGGATAATTTTCCGTTGATGATCAACTAACCTGGTAAGCTTGGCCTGGACGTGAAATACCTCTTTCGGTTGTATAGTTGTATCATGGTTTTCCTTTCATATGTGATTTCAATTCATATCAACCGATGGATCGTGTTGTGTTACTTCATTTTCTGTGTTTGTTTCAAAATCCAGTCGATTTCATATGCGCAGGCCCGTTTCGAATTCCACAATCATGATCGGGTAGTGTTTTTTTACTCAACTGAGTTTTGTTTCATAGTTTCGATCCCTTTAAAGTGATCGTGAAGAGTAATGTACGAAATTTTGTAGATTATATTTGATGCATTGATCTTCTTTATACGAATTTGTCGAGCTTCAGGTCAACGGCGTTTTGCAACGAACTATTTTTTAAATATTCCATGCACGTGAGTGGTAGCGCCACCTATTGGAGAATAGCATAAACATTTCTGTTATGTTGCAGAAAACTCGTAAAATTACAAATTACAATCGAAACATTAATTTTTAGCACCTAAATAGTAAACCGAAGCTTTTAAATGATGCTAAAACAATTATAATCATCCAAAAGCGTTCAAAAACCATATTTTCCATGTTCGAAAACAGCTATCATCGCTTCGGCTCCCAATTCGACCAGCTTCGGCTTTCAAGGCGCAGAGACTGACATTTACTGCGAAGAAAAAAAAATCTTCAAAACAAGGAAAGAAAAACCAGAAGGACGACGACGAAGCAGGGACAGAACAGAAAGAAAAGCCCAGCACAGTGCGCTCGACCGAGGGGGAAGGGGGACGGCAGCTTTTCCTGACTGCGTTTGAGTGAAAATTCTGCGTGAAACGAGTGAGAACGGAAAGCAAAACTAGCCCGTCGCCGTCGATTCACCTTCTTTGGCGGCATTTGTTTTGTTTCGAAGCGCAAACCGTTAAATCTCGTCTCGTCCATCAAACAACACATTTGCTGCTGGGGTTTGCGTTTACTAGTTTATTTACCTTTTCACAAAAACTTTGTCCCCTGCACTACCTGTCCGTGGGGCAGGGTGCTGATGCGTTCAGGACGGGGTTAGCACTGTATCCAACGGGAAATCTGGGCAAGAAAACCCCTTGTGCGGCATGCCATGCTGTCGAGTGATGTGTTTCGCGTGAAAAAGCCGTGTCATATTCCGTCGTGTCTCTGAGTCTGCCGAGTGTTTAAGTGTTTGGTTTTGGTGGTGGGTGGGTTGGGTGGTGCAGGTGGAAAGGCGTTCTGCTTTGTGTCGTCCTTCACGCAGCGTTTTCCTTACTTGGCGATTCGCAGCCCGTCCGGAGGGTATGGAGAAAAAGGTTGAAAATGAATCTGTTGCGACAATACCAAGGTAATTGCAATGCAGCATAAACAAAACATGTGCAACGCAAACAAACAAATGCTTTTTTTCCATTCCTCCCTTCACAGCACGACCTCAACGGGGACGGTGGAAGCAATGAAACAGGTGGAAACACAAGCGCCACAACAGATACAGTCACAGACACTGATGAAGGAAAACCCCGTCGGCACAAATGATACCAAAGAACCGCAGAGAAAGTGTCTGATGTGTTTGCTACCCTTCGACGAGCTCGGCTCGATCGAGACAGCATCGGCAGAAGAACTGAAACGGATAGTGGACAACATTTACAAGATTGCCAAAATCGAGGTGAGAGACTCAAAAGTTGCTCCGCTTCTGCTCTTATTGTGACGCACCGTGTCTCTCATTCCCATATGTCGTAGGTAAAACCGGTCGATGGAAAGATTGAACCACTGTGCAACGGGTGCCGGGCAAAGCTGGGGTACGATTACGACGAGGACGCCTACTTCGATATGCTAAGCCAGATGTACAACAGCGAGGCAGTGAGCAAACCGGCCACGATCACGATGCACAACGGCATACCGGTCCACGTGGCGGTTCCGTGCGATGCCAGCCCCGACTCGCCCCTGACCGGGCCGGGCGGGCACTACATCGACGCGGCCTGCGGTACGTTCGTCGTGACGGAGCTGGGCGTGGAGGCACTGAACGCGGACAAGGACGAGCTGGTGTGTGCGATCTGCTCGAAAGCGTTCAACTTCAAGTCCACGCTGCGGTTGCACATCCGCAGCCACCATCAGACCGCACCCCGGGACACGATCGAGCTGCCGAAGCATCCGCGCAAACCGCGCACGTACGAGTGCACCGAGTGTAACCTTAGCTTCAAGCTAAAGTACGACTTTGACAAACACGTCGGCACGCACAAGAAGCCGAGCATGCACCAGTGCGAAGGGTGCTTCAAGCTGTTCAAGCACAAATCCTACTATCTGATGCACCGGAACCTGAAACGCTGCAAGGCACAGTTCTCGATCGACCTAACGAACCCGCTCGACCCGTTCATGATGGCGGACGGGCAGGAGGCGAGCGTAGGGCTCGATGTACCATTGCCGGTTGCGCCATCAACCGGTCGGCGAAAGAACGGCACGGCAAAGGAGCGTAATGGTGGTGGTGCTGGTTCGCTCGGTTCGGTTCCTGCATTTCCGTTACAGTGCACCCCGGAATTGGGAACGCTCACTGACTGTGGTATAAGGAATGCCAGCTAAAGGGAAGCGTCTTGCTATTTTTTGTGTTTGTTTTACATACACCCGTAAGTACTTGCCGCGCATGCTACTGCTACGAGGTATGGAATGACGAGGTTCCTAGGGGGTGGTGTAACTAACGTAGCTGGTTTAAGTGTACATATTACAACAAGCAAATTGGTGATGTGTGATTGCTTGCGGACTATTTCGTACCGTATTCCTGTTACCGGGAATGTCACAATGAAACCCGGATCCTAAAGATTCGTTTGCCATTCGTTCAAGTCATGTCATTGAAAGCTTCCCAAAGATTTGAAACTTTTTTGTTAGTCAGCTTCCAGAGGCCATAGGCATGCGATTGCCTAATTTTAACCAAACTGTAGGTGGTGTGCATCATGTTGCAATGCCATAGTTGTTTTTTGTTATCATTTTATTGTTTTTTTTTATTTGCCCTTGTTTAGATTCCGTTTTCTGGTAATTTTTAATGTTTTATTTATTAATTAATTTATTTCGTTCGCTCTATAATTATAGTTACTTCTTGTTCTATATCCTTCGGTTTCCCTTAAACCGTGTGCAGCAGGAAATAAGCTAAACTATCCTTTCTCCGATTGATTAGGAGAATAGGGTACAAAATTTGTTTTTGACTTCTTAGTGTCCACATTTGATACAAAGCTTCTTGGTGTGTTTGTATGGATGTACCGACCGATAGGTCCACGAACGATGAATGAACCGCGCGAGCCCCGTTTTAGGTGTAAGTTAGGGAAACTGTATTCGTGCGGGACAAATTTACTTAATTCTTAACCAACTGTCCATATCTTTCTCACATTATCGGTCTCACCCGGCTAATCGGAACAAATCTTAAGATGTAGCGTTTACGATCGGCGCAACGAGGTGCGCTTTCATTATTTAATTTAATTTATCACACTAAGATTTATACCAAAACGGAATGGAATTCTTGTCAATGAGATGGCAAAAAAACGGGGAGCCATAACTTTCTACTGTTTGTCGTTTACTTTAGTCAGCTGCGTGTGATAGCGAGATATACAGTGTGTCACTCTTTTTGCCCTACCGTTCGTTCTACATAACTGGTAACGTAAATGGAGTTTTCTTACCTAACACGTACACGTATAAATAATTCGGATTTTGCATGTGTGTCGACGGGATCGTACGGGGTGTAGGAATAGCCCAGTTGGCGCAACGCCTTCCCATCGAGGACCTACATGTGTGTGCAATTTTCAGCAGGTACTCTGCGATCGATCCTGTGCGGTTCGTGTTATTGTGATGAAGGTGGCATATACGATGGAATTTACGAATTAAGATAGTAGATGTATAAAAGCTTAAATGCGTAACTATATGGTAAGAATGCCTGGCGGCAAATTCCTTGGCGCGGAGAGCAAGGGAATTCGATTATTTTAGGAACAGAAAAGAATGCAAAAACCAAACCGAAACGAAAAACAAAGCCAAGAAAAACCAAATTTTTATGATTGAATGAAAATTTCATTGCATTCGGCATTGAGACAAAGTTCGGACGATCCAGATGACTAATAAAAGTAAGCGTAAGAAAACTCGTAATTTAATCTTAAAGCAATTGTTATTTTAATTAAATGTTTAACTAGTCTTGAGAAATCCATGTCCCTCATTACGTGCTATTCCTTCTTTCGAGTGATAAAGCCAATTGTATTTACGCACATCGATAAAAGAGGGGAAACGTTATACAGTAGATGTATAATGTAGATGTGTATAAGGTATACAGTAGATACTATTTATTATATCATCCACTTACTTAATATATTTATCCATAAACTTTTTGTGAAAATCTGATCGGAGCGAGTCGTTGACGAATTGGTTTGCCTTCTTCTCCGGTTCGGAACGGGCGCAATTTTTAAACACCACATCGTCATCCCAGCGGCGCTTTACCTTCATCTCCGCCTTGGCAGTGGCCGAGTAGCTCAGCAGCGGATTTCCCGACAGTATGTTCTCCATTCGGATGCGCTCTTCTTCCTGCTGCTTGGTGCGTTCCTTTTTTGCCGTCTCGGCCGCCCGTTCCTGCTTGATCTTGTTCAGCTCCGCCAACAGGGCAGCCGTATCGTCCTCGTCCGAGTCCGTGTCCGAGTTCTCGCTGTCCACCGGATCGTCCGCGTCAAGGTTTTGTGGTGCCTCCAGTTTCTGTCGCTTGGTGCTTCCGCTGCCCGCACTGCCCGGACCCTGCTCCAGGGCACGACGAGCCGTCGGGACGGCCGATCCCTTGCTTCCCTGCTTGCTGTCTCGCTCGCGCTTCTCCAGCTCCTCGCGGAAGTCACGATTGCGGAGCTCTTCGCTGGTGCTCTGGCCCTGGTCACGGTACTTTAGCTTTGTGTGTCCGGGCAGATCGCGACTGCTGTACTGTTTGGAAAGGGCACTCAGATCCTTCTCGCCACGGCCGCTACCACCGCGGGCGGGATCGAACGTTGGACGTGCAGCGGTCGTCATGGTCGGTGTGTTGGTAAATTCTGTTTTACGACAAAAACTATTACTACGACGCTGGAATATCGATGCTTTTGCTCCGCGAGTGAAAGTGCGATTGTTTTGGTAGAATGGCAGCAGAGTGACCAGAAATACCGATTTATCTGTATTCCTACCGATTTTTTATATGCCTACCGATTCACAGATGACCGCCCTAAAACTACCGAATTTCCATTTATCCTACCGAAAATCACAGATATTTGATTTTTCATTCGTTTAAGCTTAATCTGTGGCGCTTGGGATGCTGTTTCAAGGATTTCTAACCTCATTTGTTACTTATCGCGCTGATGCACGTTTGTTTGCCTGGCACTTTTTATCTGTTAAAATTTAATGTTCAGAATAAGTAGAAAATGTCAGTTGAATGGATTCCGAGAATTGCTCGTCAATGAAAATCATTTAAATTTGAATTTGCATTTCGCTGTCGGCGGTTAAAGCTTACCCGACGGACAAAGAGAATGAAATTTCCAGGCGAGGGGTAGGTAGAAACACACGGTGGGGGTCCGGCCCATGATCGGATCCGAAGTCCGTTGTTTTGGGCTGAAAATAAAAATGGCGGATGGAGCGCTACAACAGAGAGAATGCGCTCTCTTGTTCCTTCTTCTTCTTTTTGGCACAACAGCCGCTGCCGGTCAAGGCCTGCCTGTACCCACTAGTGAAGTGGGCTTGGCTTTCAGTGACTTATTGCTACCATAGCAGGATAGTCAGTCCTACCTATGGGGGGTCGGTCTATTCGGGGCTTGAGCCCATGATGGGCATGTTATTAAGTCGTTCGAGTTGCCACTGTACCACCAGACCGGCGCTCTCTTGCATGCCTTTAAAACACACGAGACGCTCTCACTGAAAAGAACGCTCGCTCGCGCTGTTTCATTGTATTTTCCTTATACCCCTTCCTTTCCGTTTCTTTCGGCATGCGCTGCGCTGAATTGGTACCCCACTTGATTCCAGCGAGTTGCGCTGCGCTGGACTGAAACCCCCTCCCGCTCGTTTCTTTCTTAGCGCGCTGTGCGCTTCCCTTTACACAGACCTGGTGCACCCGAATCAAAAGAAAAACTTTAACACATCAAACTTGGTTTATAAATATTTTATCGCTTTTATTGCAAATTAAACGCACATTTTAATTCATAGCTTCACACAATCTTACTTCAAACCTCACACATTATTTATAAAAGACGCACACTTTTTCATTCTCTATGCTAGTAGGGTAAAAAGAAATTGATCGTTAAAATAATGGATTAAATTTAAATGGTTGCGTTATCAACAGTGCTCCTGCCGAAATCTGCCAATATAATCTGGCCACACTGGTCCGCAGGGCAAAAGCTCGCTCGAAAGGTCAATAACCGTCGCAAAACGTCAAAAACGACCGTCGCCAGCGCCTCGAAATCGTTGCGAGTTTCGCTCGCTGGCGACGTCGCTTTGCAGTACATGCGACGTCGGTTTTGGCGTTTTGCGACGGTTTTGCGACGGTGGCCGCCAAAAAGCTCGGCCTGCCCTGTGGGCAAAGTGACCAGAAATATCGATGTATATCTATATATTTAGGGTTTGAAGGAAAAAATCTCAATTTTTTAATCATTGAACTATAAAACTCAGCCAAACAATCAAATCAATCTAAAAAATCCAGCGAAAATCTAATGACAGCACGTACGATTAAATCGTATCCAATGGACCACTGCTGTGGCCCTAAGCGGTCACGTGGAGCCCCAAGAAAAAGAACTTGTCACCACTGAGAAAAAAATGTGCATCTTAGTCCTTCTTTGGCTTAGAATTCCCAGTACAATGTTCACATCGACACTTCAGAAAGACCTTAATTTGTGTAACCGCTGAACCAAATCTAATCCATATCCCAGATAAAGGATGCATATTCTCGTGAGATGGAACTTTGATTTTGCGCATTAGTACCCAACCCCCCCCCCCCTCCCGCTTAACACTTCTTTCGCTTTTACTTTTTTTAACTCTGTTAAGTTTCGAGTTTTAACCTACCGAAAACTACCGATAAAATTTTGATGCGCCTACCGAAAACTGCCAAAATAATCTGGCCACACTGAATGGCAGCTCGATGGCGTTTTTGTTGTTTTTTGAATTTTTTTTTTTGTGTTTAGGACACTACATGTACGGTTTAATATCTTAGTATTTCCGAAATTGTAATAAAAAACTAAAAATTTCTGAGATACAGTTGTGTGTGGTGTAGGGTGATAGGGAAAGTATTGCAATCGATATCATAAAAAGTTTTAACGGTTGGAATAAAAAGTAAAATTAGGTAATGCATCTATGATTCGTAGCGGTCCTGTGATACAATCGTCAATGTGCACGACTTATCTACATACCCGTCGTGATTTTAAACCTTATATGGACTGTTCCCCGTAGCAAGGACTGAATATTCGCTGTGTTGTTGACTTAAGAAATCTCAAAAGCTTGTATAGGCGGGCATGACCACGTAGATTGTTTCGCTAATAAGAAAAAGAAGAGTAAATAATTCATAGAAATAATTGATTTGAACTTGATGTGTAAAGCAACATTATGTCGACAAAATTGTACTTGTGTTACACGGCGCATTCCTAAAGCACTAACTTACTTACTTACTTACTTATCCGGCGCTACCACCGCTTTGCGGTCTTGGCCTGCCTCCGGAGTGTCCGAAACCGCTCACGGTCTCCCGCCTTCGTCTGCCAGTCCGTTATCCCGGCCTTAATGGCGGACGCCTCCACGCCATCTTGCCACCTCAATTTGGGCCTACCACGCCTCCTCTGTCCTTGTGGACGGCCTAAAAAGACTTTACGGGCTGGGTCGTCCGTTTCCATGCGTATAACATGTCCAGCCCACCGGAGCCTGGCGAGCTTTATACGCTGTACGACAGTGAGGTCGCCGTACATCTCGTATAGCTCGTCATTATAGCGGCTCCTCCATTGTCCTTCCACACATACGGGGCCAAGTATCCTTCTGAGCATCTTCCTCTCGAACGCGGCTAAGAGGGTTTCGGCAGATTTGGACAGTGTCCATGTCTCAGAGGCGTATGTGAGTACTGGTACTATATAGGTACTATATAGTCCCAGCTTCGTCCGTCGCGACAGGTTCTTTGAGGTAAACTGCTTTTTCAGGCTGTAGAATGACCGGTTGGCAGCCAGCATCCTTGCGCGCAACTCAGCTTCCATGCTATTGTCGTTGCTGACCTTTGACCCAAGATAGGTGAATTGTGGGACGACTTCAAAAGTGCGTTCACCTATCTGCACGTCACGCCTACGTAGATTCTGATTATTTGTTGGCGGGCCCGCTGATGTTGCCACCATCAGTTTGGTCTTTGCCTCGTTTATCTGCAATCCGAGGTTCTCTGCCGCCTGCTCGATCCCTTGGTAGGCTTCTGCTACATAGGAGAGCCGCAGACCAATGATGTCTATATCATCAGCGTATGCCAGGATCTGGGTTGACTTATAGAAGATGGTTCCCGTAGTCTCCACCCTCGAGTCACGGATGGCTCTCTCTAGCGCCAGGTTGAATAAGAGACAAGCAAGCCCGTCCCCCTGGCGCAGACCTTTGGTGGTAGCAAAAGGTCCTGAGAGTTTTCCATCCACCCTCACCTGGCATGTGACGTTGGTCATAGTCATTCTAACTAGCCTTATCAGTTTGGCCGGGATTCCAAAAGAGCTCATAGCGTCATACAGTTTTACCCTGGCTATGCTATCATATGCGGCTTTGAAGTCAATGAAGAGATGGTATGTGTCGTGTCTGTATTCAGCCATCTTCTCCAAGATCTGCCGCATGGTGAAGATCTGATCAGTGGTAGATTTTCCGTTTCGGAATCCTCTTTGATAGTTTCCGACTATCTCTTCGACGTGCGGGACAAGGCGATCCTGAAGGATCAGGGAGAATATTTTATAGGCGGTATTCAACACCGTAATACCCCTGTAGTTGTTGCAGTCCAACCTATCTCCCTTCTTGTATATGGGGTAGATGATGCCGAGATTCCAATCACAAGGCATCGATTCGCTATCCCACACCTCAGTAACAATTTGATGAATCTCGTTTTCTAGTCGTGCACCTCCATTCTTGACCAGCTCGGCTGCAATTCCGTCGGTTCCGGGTGCCTTGTTATTTTTCAGCCGACGGAAAGCACTAACTACGCAAAGTTATTGAACTCAACATTTTGTGAAAGAAACATTTTATTGATTGAAAATAAGTGTAATCTAATAAATTGGAAGAAGTTTTCTCGCACCTATGCTCTCCAAACCATTATGGATCATCGATCACTTAGTTTAGGATATCTTTCACGGCCATCACGGTCATATTTTGCGGATATATTTTTGTAGTTTTTGTTTAAAGCTTCTTGATCAAATATGTTTAATTTTTATTCTAGACATGCCTGTTGACATGTTATCTTGATTGTGGGAAAGAAAAAAAAATTTTTTTGTAACAGGTATTTTCTGTAAATAAAAAATCAATACTCTCACGGGCTTGCTAGTTCCGCCACGGCCTAAAAGTGGTCCACGGACCATAGGTTGGAGGCCACAGCCTTAGCGTATTACATGGAGGGATACATGGATACTTCTAGCGAAATTAGGGGTAAAAAATTATTTACTTTAAAGCTTTTTTAGCTTGATAATGAAGTGGCCCCATCAAATATTATACAGGAATGTTTGTCATGGTTTTATATTGTACATTCATAAGTATATAACGAATAATGTTAAAAAAATCAGTACGTTCACTTATACATTCACTAACATAATATAACAAATGTAAAATTGCTCTTTATTATGACGGTCACTGTAAATAGCTAGTAAAAAAGTAGTTAAGCAGGAGAATAGAACAAATATTTGACTTAACAATATGCCCGTTATGCGTTCAATACCCGAATGGACCGTGCCCCAATATACAGCTCCTGCAATGGGTAAGAAATAATTCACTGAAAGCCAATCCCCACCAGTGGTAATATTGAGATGCCTTGACTGACACCGATTGTTGAGCCAAAAAAAAGAAGAAGAAAGAACAAAAGGACGCAGAAAATAGGGTCAACAATTGCTCAATAAAAAAGGATGTTTGACTTAACCAAATGTAAATTTTTCTAGTTGATAATATACAACATAGTTGTGGGTATGTTGCAATCTATATGCAATTGAGCAGTTCTTGTAATCCTACCGTAACGTATTTTGTAATTCTAAAGATAAGACCATGTTACACAAAGTGTCCATTTTGAATGCTTTATAGCAGTGCTCTCTATTTTTTTATGGATCAAGGACCACTTGGCTTTGTAAGTACATTTAGCGCGGCACACATATATTGAAGCACTATTTTGTAGACTTTGTTCAAAGCGTTTTGATCAAATATGTCAAATCTTATTCTAGACATGCTAGAATTGAATCTTGATTGTGGGAAAATTTTGCCAGATATGTGTTGTAATAAGCCTTTCTTCTAAAAACCAGAATTATTTCCATGCTTGTTACGACCATGCGATATGCAGCTCTTTTTCACATTTTAACACTAAAACTGTTTGTGTGACTTGTAAAAGCTAAAAGTTTGTCAAAACTTATTACAACAATTAAAATAAAAAGTAAAATTTAAAATAAATAAGTAAATAAATCTACAGTTGAAAATCCTTCCAAGTAATTTGGCTATTTTTGATAATTATATTGAGTAGAGTATGAGATAGCTTACGCTTACTGTAAAGAGAAAAATAAACATATAAAAAGAAAATGAAAAAAATTAAAAAAAAAGACAACAGAATGAATCTAATCTACGAGAAAACTAAATCCGTATAGGAATACTTTGACTGTCATTGTTGAAAAAACGTTGGTTTTTGTTAAATTTACATTTTGTTCTTCTTCTTATTTGTTACAACATTTCTCATTAGTCCGTAGTCCTTAATCTCCTAGTCCGTTAAAGGCGTTGTATGCCAACTGATACAAATTGGATTTAAAGTAGAATAACCCTTGCAACATTCATGAACGTGATCGTGTTGTTCATTTATTATTTATTGTTTATAGTTCACAATACAAATTGTCTGCCATTGGCTTCACAAACGTTTATCAACCTAATTAGCTACTACGTGGGAAGATTGGGAGAGACGGATGACGATGAGGAGAGGAGAAAACAGCGAAACAAGGAGAGAGACAGAGAAAAATTGCATAAATCTAAGAACAGCACGAGATAGATGATCGTTTGTTTCCCATGGCTGTATGACGTCGAGGGACGGAAAGAAGCAAAAAGAGAGTTTCGTTTTTATTCACGAGTAAACAGCAGACGAATAGGATATAGAAGTGTTTTTACTGTGTCTCAAGGAAACTAAGCTCTAACTTTTGGCAACGTTCTGAGTACGGGGGAAGTGGAACCTTGTGCTGCGCGAAGCGTGTGAACCTCTCCTGAACATGGTCAATTCTAATGATAACTGTATTGTTGGATTGGTACCACATCATGGCAGTGTACTCCAAGGTCCAAGGTACAAGGAAGCAGTAAAGGACTTTCAAACGGGAGAGATTTCGAAATTGATTGGTCATTCGACGCAAATAATCAAGATATCGTTTGGCTTCGGAGATTACACAGTACAGATACTAGCCGTAGGTGAGTTTTGATTCAGTAAGAACGTCTAAATCCTTGACACAGGAAGAGTGATTCACTAAAAACCCACATACATTGTAATTGTCTTGACTTGATCACTTATAATTGACCCTTATAAGGACAGAAGAGAAGTGTATTTGACAAACACAAATTAGAGTATGCATCGACTGCTGAGAAAATTTTACTGATGAGTCACATATTCAATCACATCAATCATATCCTTGATCGGTACTTGAATTATCGTGCCATCAGCAATGGGATTTGGCTACTATACTTGCACTTGTGTTGCTTGTATTGCACGGTTGCGTACTCGTGGTTTGTCCATTTGTCAATGATTATTGCCTTGAGGCACAGCCACTGCTAGATATTTTATCCCTCCAGATGCATAACTTTTTGTGATATCAGTATTTCAACGCTTATTTGAATGCAATCTGTTGAACAGGATTTTCCTTGTCTGTATCGTAACACCACTGTACTGCTATATGCACCTTCCATGCGTGTGTATCAACTGACTGACTGAAGCAGCAGCACCCGCCAGTGTTGCACAAACATTGCAACCAGCATTCGATGACTCCCGGCGTCCGCTTGTCGCTTGCACATTGCGTATCTTATTTCCGAGAATCTTGGCCTGCAGAAATTTCTTATCCATTGATAAGACGGTGAGAGCTTGTAAAATTGGATTTAACTACAACGCGTTGAAATAGTTTGGTGCTCAAGTAGGGCCGAGCCGCACGAGCTACTCTCGCGCCGTATCAATAATACATTGGAGGTCGAGTTTGTCGAGGAGGGCCATCTTGTACGCAGTTATTTGCTATCTTCGCCAATACCAGTGCGCACAGACCTACCCAGAAGAAATCACTGTGGACCGATAGTGAGCGAAAGTAAACACATCGGTGGAGGAGGTCATCGTTCAATAGTGGGGGCGACCAGTATTCGAAGCACCTGTGATAAGATAGCCAAGAGAAAACATACTTACGATATACCCCTTTCTTTGTGCGTCAGCTTCTCACCCTTGTTATCGGTAGATCGGGAAGGTAGTTGAGTGTGGAAGAGAAGGAAGGGGATGGGGATTTGTTAGAGTGTGTGACTGTTTATATGTGTGTGCGTGTATGTGCGCCTGCGTGTGTATTTAAAATTCTTTTGGTATTGAACGAAGCTGATAAGCTGATTCTTTCTCGTTACTCGTTAGTTCTCGTTGCTAAACAGTTTCATTCGTTCAACAGCGCACACATTCCAGTCATCTGGATCTGGGGGGACACAGTCAACCTGACAAACGTGATTGTGATGCTTGCGTACCAGCAAAGCTGATCTTGCAAAAGAGATAAGCGTGCAATAGTGTTAATAAATTTTACGACGTCATCGGTTAACCGGTAGTGAGCCGTTATCGTGGCTCCCAGTGACAGGATATTTCCGTGCCTCGGTTTTAGCATCAATGTCGATCATTTTCAGTTCGGAAATGAAAGCAATTTATTTGCTGTCGGTTGGTTTGATTTATTTCTGCAAAACCGTTGCAAGCCTTGGTAGGTATAAGGAGAGGGGGTATAGCGTTGGTACGGTGCCACGTATATACGCTCGCACCTACCACCGTTGACGTCACTGGGGAACGGAAATAGTCGTTCGCTAGTACAAACACCGGGGCGGTTGTAATTCAATTTTTCAGAGGAACCAAACACAACGCTAGCTCCGGTGGAAAATTACAAAACCAATCCGTACTGCTTCCGGTTCACGTGGATGGGCCCGAAGTACAACAAGGACACGCCGTACAAAAACCTCAGCTGCGACAACATCCTGAAGAAGGCGAAAGGTATTCCGTGCTTTCATCCGTTGGTTATAACCAGTGAGTATGGCCAGCGGGACACGCTTGGCATTTATGTGTCTGTGTTTGTATCGTGTGTGTCGTTTACCTTTACCGCCCCAATGTTTTGGGCACGATTTTTGGTTTGTTTAATTTCACCATCACCTTGTGCGGTGGGTTTCCAATGGCACAAAACCGGCCTGCCTGCCTGCCGTTTGGGCCATTTGATTTACAGACAACACCAACGTACCGGACACTAACTACATGTGGGAAGAGTACAAAGACAAACCGTCCCAAATTGCCTGCCGGCTCGTGCGTGGGGAGGTGTGCGCCCGGTACTCCTATCGCTACAATGGTGCAAGTGAGTGTTGCCTAGTTTGTTGCCTACCCCGGTCCCGCAAAGACGCGTGCGTCATGTGCCACTTTTCTTTCGCAGTCGAAAACATAACCTACATGTGCGCCAAACTCAACGTGGACAATGAGTCGTCTACCTCGACCAGTTGCTTTAAGGAGGATCGGCTGGGACGGGAGATCGAGGTGTGTGTCTGCGAATCGGCTGCCGGTCGTACGCCCTGCAATCGATCGACGATAGTGCTGGCGGATGGTGCACCCGTCGCTCCGATGATGCTACTGCTGGCCGTGGTACAGTTGCTAATAATAAAGTGTTTACAGTTGCGGTAGCTAACAGCTTGTTTTGATGTTTTTTTTGGCTTTCGTTGGTGATCTCTGAAGTTGAGCAAGCAAAATTGAGAACATTTTGAGTGATGGTGTTCAAGTGGCGAATTTAAAAGTGACAAGTGGAAGTTATCAAAGGAGCCATCACTACAAAGGACATTATTTGCCCTTATTAGGTCATCAAACGGCAACACTTTCCTATCAACGTCATTTGAAGCCATCGAAAATAGTATCGCTTGTATGAGGCAAACGCCCACCTTTGGTATCCTTATTGGCAATACCACCAAATGTCCTTTCGCCGAAAAGGAAACGGGTTTTACAAATAACCCGTTTTTCAAGTTTTGACAACATCCATCGTGACGGCAGCATCCCAATCAAACGTTCAATTGTGATAAGTTCGGATGGATCAATACCACGAACCGAACGCCAGATATGATTCTAACTTGGGAAATACTTGTGACAGTATCGATTCGTTGCACACAAGCACTCCAGTTTACGTCCATGTGTACATCTTCGTCCAAAGCTCCGCCGGGCGCAGGACGCTTGCGGGAGTGTGTTGTGTGTCCGGTGTGAGTCAAACCACGCGACCAACCGGGCCATGAACGGTTCGAGCGTGAAAAAGGCACATCACACATTTTCCGCTGACATTAGCAAATTAATGACCGGTTCGGTTTTGCTGGCCGTCCAGAGAAGGGCTTTTCATTCGGAGTTTGGATTTTGGCGCTACCTTTCCGAAGGACGGAAACGTCGCTGCAAACTTAAAACCACAGATGGGGAACTGTGTTGGGAATGCTGGGCTGAGGGAACGGAACCAGCTTGCTTATGATGTGCCGGTGACGTCTGTGTAAAGGTTTCATCATTTTTGCCGAGTTTGCAGAAACATGGTGGCTTTTGGGCTCCGTGCTTCAGTTCCAGGACATCTCGCCTATATTCTCGGACGCGCCTCACAGAGCCTTTCCGGAAGCTTCCCACGAAGTAGTTTAGCTGTGAAAGTGAAGCGGCCATAGAGGCAACGGCATCATCACGCGTGATGATGCTCCATCGCTGGCAGCAGTGTTTGTGGTAGGAGGCGAAGGCGATGTGCCTTTTGAAAGCCGGATAGCCGGGGATGGGAGTGTATCACGCCGTTCTTAGGATTTGGATGCAATATGCTACGGATATGGATTGAGCTGGGCGGGCTGGGCAGGTGCAGACCGGTATTTGTGATGCGAAAACCACACTCACCTCTTTCCCTTTCCAGGGGCTCTTCGGAATTCTCATTTCATATGCGGCAGAGTGTTATTTGATACGAGCTTTTGGGCATTATTGAATTTTGCCCTGGCGCCTTTTTTACAGGCAAGCGAATCCACGCAAACGCCACGGCGATGCCATTGACAGGCGGCACACATTCGATGCAGTTTCGGTTGCACCAGTGCCGTTTATGCAAATTACGTAAAACGCATTTACGCGTGCTTTTAGCGACAGGATTGCGTGGGGGTAAGGATTTGCAGGGGGGAGGGTGAATTGCTTTCGCGGGAACAACACATTTTCAATAAACACGGACACGGGTACACGGGTGGGGTGTGAGTTTCCGTAGAATAAATGACGTTTTTGTCGATTGTTGCGTGGAGTTTTGCGAGCGTGCATGCTGCGAAGGAAGCACGCAAATGCACGCGTTCGTTTCTTTGTGGCATCGTGACCGGTGTACCGATCCAATTAGCGATTGACGTTTCGGTGTGACGTTTATGATGCAAGAGATTTTCTCTATCACGACAGGCGTAACTGCTGTAATGTCGGTGCGTATGGTTTACAGCTTTACGCAGCCGTTTTTTGCTAGCTTCATCAAAATGAGGGAAAATAAAATTGTAGGAAATAAAGTGCGCTAGTTATGCATAAAACCGGAGGGAGAAGGTGTGATGGCCAAATTTCTTAGGACCCTCTATACACGAGCCTTTAATCTCAATCGATCGAAGCGCTCGAGAAGATTCGTGCTCGAGAGTTTCGCTTCGGACGTGTATCAAGATAAGGAGGCGATTTTACAGCCCACCGGCGGAGTAAAAGCACTCGAAACTCTTTATAGCTTGCGCGACAAAAGCGGACAGTATCCTTCAGGCGAGTGATGCCACAATTTGTCAACACGAAAATAGTACTTCTAGCTGGCAAAGCCGGGCAACGTTGCAACGTGCCGGTAGCTTATCTGGATTGCTGTAATGCAGCAATAATAGATCGGCTTCGGGTTGGTCTGTGTGAGCATGTACGCCCGTGTATTGTGTGTCCAAGCCATCCCAATGTCATCAGGGACGGCTATTCGGGCGGGCTAGGCAGGGGGGTCCTGTACCTCCTGGCCAAACACATGGGTACACACACCGCTCGGACATACACTGTACGCCTCACAAATGCTCCAAGTGAGGCTACAAATTGGCTCTATTTTGCTTTTTACAGGGATAACCTTTTTAGTACATTGCTCGGAGCGATAACATGCTTGCCAGTTTTACATGAGGTTTCGTTGCAGTAGAAGACGCTATCGCAGTGCCAGACAGTTTTGGAAACATTTGTACATGGTTCGTAGATGGTTGTATTGTCCCGGAGATTGTTTATTTTTTTGGTAATCCTTTTTTTTCTGCTTTCTTTCTCTGCAGTGACATGTTTCTTGTATTCCCGCCCTTATTCAACCAGAACGATCGTCCAATCGGGTGCCCTTCGATTTGGAAGTATATCCAGTAGCTTTACTAAGTGCAGTGAGTCGGTCAGTAAAAACATGCTGGAATAAGCAAGCATACTTATGAAGTTCGGCGTTTGCAAAATCGGACCACTGAAAAATACGAAAAAAGAAGGTTTTGCACAGGAATTGGGAACGTAATACGTATGCGTGTGGGTATGTGTTGCATTCTGGATGAAGAATGTCCTAAACTTTCATACAAGGGGGTAATGATGGTGCCTTGGACTGCCAAAGTAAATGCAAACATTCAAACGATGATAGTTGTTCGGTTTGCTGCCATTTCAATGTCATTTCTTTTGCATGCTCCACTTTGTCCGTCTTGGCCAGGCTAGCTGGAGGTGGAAGATTCGTGTTCGGTCCAGTTTCTGTAGGATATTTTAAGCGTTCTATAGCACTGGGCAACTGGTAAGTGCATTGATGAACACGACAGGACGTAACCATGTCCTGTTTGGTTCGTACAGAATCGCGCACAGTGATGACGTTGTTTCCAATCGAGTGCCCTTTGCCGGAGCGAAGCTTTTGCCAGACATATTACCCTTCCAAGTGCCGAGTGATGTCATGTCCCAACGTGACCAAGCGGATGGCATTTGTTTTGCTCATTCCTGTCACGTTCGGCACACGTGAAGAACCAACTGTACCGAAAAAAAGGCAGAAGCGGGACTCGCTTATGGAAATGCGAGGTTCTGTATTTGGAATCTTCTGTGGAAACGAAATCTTCCAATGATTTCCAACGGCAGTGGAGCATCAGCACTCAGCCGTTGATGCCACTCGTACTGTAACATTTACACACACACACACATACACATTCAACTACCTCGGACGGAGGCCGAGGCAATTGAATCCCCGTTTGCAAAAGGCAAATTTGCGTCCACAGCATTGACAATCGAGAATTGCTGTCCAATGTACCTAGCGCGTACCTAGGACCGTGAGTGTGACACTGAACCTGGGCAAAGGCATGGTTTGTCAAAAGACGTGCGGACAGTTTGCCGTACAATTTTTCTCAATGTACCGGCGCGGACGTGATTTGTTGCCGGTTCATTTCCATACAGACGACGTCAGCAGTGGTGTGTATGTGTCATTTGTATCAATTTTTCTCCCGTTCCACGTAGACGGTTTCGCTCGTGTGGCAAGTTCGTCGGGAGCTTTCAGCGCCTGGAGTAGATGGAGAGCAAAAAAGAAACGATCGTTTATTCAAGACTCTATCTTAGTAGCCGGTTTAAAGCGCACACGGGCAAGGATCTAGAATGCTTGCGGCTTGAGCAGGGCTAGTGATTGCATCGTTCACACGAAGCGGATAGTCTTGGAGGAGAGCTGTGCTCTTTAAGCATGCTTAATTAATTTTAACGAATTAATTTAATCCAATGCTAATGATAATGAAATCCACGTGGATCTTTCCATCTCCTCGCCGGTGCCATGGTAATGAGAGTGCAAGGCTCGATTAGTAGCGATGGAAGACACGCAAACTTCCAAAGCTTGCTCATCATGTCCTGCCTTGGTTTTTTTTTGCTCCGAAATACCTGTAGAACCTTCAAATTCGCTTTGAACAAGAAACTTTAGCTTAGATAAATATCCTTCCCGGTAGATGTGCAGGCTTCCGGATTGAAATCTTTTAAAGTAAAGTGGAAATTCATGTCTCGGACATGTTACAAGCGTCGCTCCCAGGTAGCGATGTAAAGCTTACAGTGTCTAAAATTAGCATGCCTTCTGCACTTCTTATATTACAGCCCCAACCGACATCGCTTCCAAGCAGCCAGCTCCGAATGTTATTTATCGTTTCAATTTGCTGGTTAATGGCATGGTTAAGAGGTAAACCACCACCCACCACCCCCATTCCACGTTGATTTGTCACCAAACATAAGCATGTCTTTTCTTGGCGGAATGGAATGTCTTTTCGTCGTTGCGCAGGTACGTAAAATTTTAATTAGCATCCGATCATAAAACAACTTTCCGTGCGAGAGGGGCAATGCGTGCCAGTGTGTGTGTGTGTGTGTGTGTGTGTGTGTGTGTGGCGATATTCCTTAGCTTGGTTTGGTGCAATAAATTTCATCCACTTACATGGGGAGTTAACGATGTTCGTGCTGTACCGCTTGGCACCTGCTAGATATGGTAGCAAATTTTCACGTTGAATAAAACCGATCCGTCCGTTAAACTCCGCTCTGCAGCGTGTGGGTCGGTTGTGCCATCTAGTGAAGATTTTCGGACGTTAATCCCGCCGGTAAATATGGGTCGCCTTTATTGTTCACTCTTGTTCACGCGTCCGGCCAAAGAAAAGGGCAGCACACCGCTCTGAGTACCACTGCCACTGGAGCATCCAGTGAGGTTCTCGTGGGGTGTTTGATAATAGATTATCCCATAACTTGCCCAAACGAGCGATGGCTTGGGGTATACTTAGCATATGTTTTGTCTGCACCTTGCCATCCTGCGTGCGTTTTGCGAAACACTCTTTCCCGAGCAGACAGTCATGGCCATCGTCGACGGTTAAGGCAGACGCACCGGAATGTGGGTTCACCTTCTGTTGTCGGTATGCATAATCGTATGCAACGGCATCGGTGTCCGTCTCATGGCCATATGGTGTGGCTTACACATTGCGATGCTTCTTGACGGATCCTGGCCTTTCTGCTCGGTTCCAAAGCTCCATCCGTGTGCGGTAGCGTATAGTGAAGAACCTTCTCCTATCCTAACCTAGTGCAACCAACGACACTACTGCTTCTGGTTGGTTAGTGGTCTGCAGTGGAGCAACCTGCTGCAAACTGGTAAAGAGAAAAACAGTAAAGGACAAAAGTTTCCCCCGTGAAGACCAATTTTCTAACTTCATTTAAGGTAAGGGCCGGGGAAAGGGTTTTAACGTCATCTGGTACGCAGCACACAGGTAAGGTGTGTAAAGTTTATACACTACACGGTAAAAGGTGGAACCAGTGTGAGGTAGTGGAACGGTTCGGTTAGTTCACTTAATGGGGACCGGTTGGAGTGGGAAGATGGTCATCCCACCGCCGTCTTTTGCTTTTCCTGTGCCCACCAAAAGCCAAACATAAAACATTCATTATAGCAATGGACAAACATCACTATCTTAAACACCTTTCTGGCCAGATGTCGGGATGGGAGGATATAGTTGGTGCAATGTTTGAGAAGTGCTTACCACTCTCGATGTTTCATGAAGGAAGGGTTTTTTATTGGCAGGAATGTTTTAGTCATGTTTGTATGTATATATAAAATATATATAGAAAATATATTTTAAAATTATTGTATTTACATAATATTACACTTTACTCTTCATTTAGACGAAATTAAACGTGAAGAAAATTAGCTAAGCCAAGGAAATTTTCCAATTTCGTATTTGCAAATTTCAAGCGTAACCGCGTGTCCTGAGACACATTCAATCAAAAAGCTCCGTCTACCTTTAGGTATCTACTTGAGCTTTTAGCAGAGGGTAAGTTTTATCGCACCAGTAAAGACAACTAAGCAAACAAGGTTGTGTGAGAGGGAAGCTATCACCTTTACGGTACACCCTACTATCACCATAAACTCGATCTCGTTTGTATAGACGGAAACGGGGAGTGTTTAGTGGACACTTTAAACTTTTATTTATAATTAGTTTTTTAATTTGCCTTTCTGTGAGACTGGATTGAAAAGGTGCCCATTTTTCTGCATGCCTAAACTCGCACCTACTGTTTGTGGATCTACGGAATAGTTCTGGCGTTTTTTTGCAAGCAACAAACAACAAGGCTCGGTATGCAAAAGTGGCGAGCAAAATGCTTCAACAAATATGGCACACTTTGCGTACTTATCGATACAATCTAAATACGATCTCGGCAGGGACATGCTTTTGCCAAACTTTGTGGTTGTGTGGGGAAAGGACATGTTTTAACGAAATTGCTGCACGGTTAGGTTAGTTGCTTTGACTCTTTGCATCATGGTGTTTGATGCTTAGATTTGACCTTAGCCGGTTTCATGGTACCCGGCTTCTTTGCTGTCAAAATAGAGTCCATTTAGATGAGATGGTCTGCTGAAGGGTTGGCAGGGAAAATCATACCATACGTGGGATGTGTTCGCATCGCCTACAACACCTCCTGCTGTTTCGTGGTTAGTACCTTTTAATTAAATAAAATGCTTTACCCTAATAGGAACTTGTTTAGAAGTTCAGGTTTTTGTGGCAGAAAGACAATTTAGATGCAGTGTGTTGATAAAAGTAGCTTAGAAAGATAGTTTTGGAAGGTATAGGGAGTCGGGAATATGGCACAACTTGAATAGATGCATAATTTCTTAAGGTAATTTCACGATTCTTCTTCTTCTTCTTATTGGCTAACTGTGGTCATGTCGACCTATACAGGTTTTCGAGACTTATTGAGTATCACGTAGGCGGATAGTTAGGCCTTTCTAAGGGGGGATGGACCATATGAGGGTTGAAGTCACAACGGGCATGATGTTAAATCGTGCTAGTTGACTGCTGTGCAAAGCCCAAGAAACATTCTTATACATTTTACACTTGAACATATCTAAAGAATGCTTTACTATGAGTATACTAAGCCACATAGTTTTAACATGTCTTTTGAAGATGCTTAACAGTCTTTAAAGTTGTTAAACCTTTTAAACGATCTGACTTGGCTTATAAGACTGGCTTATAAGACTTATAAGATGGCTGACTTTAATTAATCTGTAAATGTATTCTTAAGCACGTTTTAAGGCTTGTTATTTGAGACTGAGGTATTAACTGATCTTATTAATTACTTAAAAGTCTTGAATGAAGGAAACATGGAACAAACTACTATACAGGTTGTACCTCAGATACGCTTCTTCTTCTTCTTTGGCACAACAACCGTTGTTGGTTAAGGCCTGCCTGTACCCACTAGTGAAGTGACTTATTGTTACCATAGCAGGATAGTCAGTCTTACAGATGGGGGCACGGTCTATTCGGGACTTGAACCCATGACCCATGTTGTTACATCGTACGAGTTGACGACTGTACCACCAGACCGGCCCCTCAGATACGCTATCAACGCAAAATGTGGGGTGGTCCCGAAGTACAGTCGTTAATTCGAGCGACTCAATAACATGCTCGTCAAGGGTTCAAGCCTAGAATGGACCGTGCCTCTGTAGCAAGGATCCGACTGTGTGCTAATGAATTAAGTCACGAAAGCCTTATAGGCCGGCATGTCCGCGTTGGACATAACGCCAAATAGAAGAAAAAGAGGTGGGGAAGCGTGTTTAAGCCATTATATATTTTAGTTTCTTTTCGTTTAACTTGCAGTGATATTGTATCAAATCAAACCCGCGATTGTGTAAATATGCGTATACCAGGTTTCGCGTATCTCTGACACTACGTGGAGAGTCTTAAAACTTGTTAGTCTGCACAAGTGTTTTCTAAAGCAATATGATTTTTTAAAATTATTGTAGCCACACAGAGAGAGCTACAAATCGACTGAACTTGTGATCAAACAAGTCCTTCTGATCTTAAGCCAATATAATCCATTTTTATTGATACGATTGTTGATTTGTGTGTCCAATTTGTGCCAGCCATGTTGATATTTTGATAAATAAATTCATAGTTTGCATGGCATTATAGTTTACTATGGCACAGACTTGAAATAGCATTTAGTGCAAATTGAGGGCGTTTGAAACAATTTTATAATTTTAAAATAATTTATTTTTAAACTAAAAAGATGCATATTATTGCTGCGCTTTGATGTTTTTCATATTATTATAAAGTTTTTACATAATGAAATTTTCTTGACATGGATTTCTGCTCATACGCGAGCGATTTCATCAGAAAAAATGTTAAGACAAAATAATAATTCTTAACCATTTTTATGACTTCATATTAATTACTTCATTGCCGTCTCAAGAACATATCCATATCAATAAGCTGTAATTTTGATAGTTTATTTGCGCCTGACATCTTGAAGGTCTAGAAATGAATTAAATAAGCACAACATTAATATTCAATGAGAAAAAAGGAAATAAAAATAATTTAAAATGTAATCCAAAATATCTCCGCCAATCTGTTTCACTATACCACATAAATCATTTGACTAAAGTATTCCTTCGTGAAGGACCATGCGCCTCCTTCACATTTTCCATGATCCTTCAAGTAGGGCAAGCTATAAGTACACTGCAATATAGGTTTGTGTGTGTTTGCGTGTACATTAGTGATTGTTTGAATTGACCAGTGTTGAAGAGTTGAGTACACATAACATTTGTTATCACCGTTCCTGCGAACCAACTGCAGCATTATAATGCTTCATACAGCATGCAGCACAGCTACTTCATTTTTTCCTGCTAGCATGTTTGCATCTTTTATGCTGATTTATTCTCCCGATACAAGTGGGGAATGAAAAAAGATTAAAAAAAAAAACATTCAAAAACATGTTCACCTCACTGCCGCTCGATGAATTGTGGCCACAGAAACAAAAAGAACCGGGCACGTATGCACATTGTGCCAACTCTCAATGCACGCATGCAGTCGGAGAGTTTTTACAAAACACTGCCAATGAGTTGAACAATCATAAGCTAGGGAGGAAAAAAAATAGAAAACGAGACGCGTTTTAAAATGAAAGAATACAAAAACATCCTTCACAACGTTGGCTTTTCGCACGCCACTCAGTACTCGCCAGTGCCACTCCATCGGAACAGTTGATCCATACCACTTATGTTACCCGTACTGACTGACCATCTAACCGGAAGTGACGGCTAGAGCGTACGGTACGTGTTGCGCCTTCCCGGAGCTATTTAATGCACTGATATCGGTGGGGCAGGCTGTATGAAGTGGTCGGCAAGCAGTGTGATATGGCACTGAATCTATCTAAATCCGCGCGAACCATGATGTTTCAAAGTGTGCCACGCTGAATGAAGCAAACGTATGGCTAGCGCTCGACAGTGAAGGCTTTTCAGCGATTTTAATCTACATACTCTCATTCACAGACTCGCTCGGCAGCCGGTCTATTGTTTCACTTGCAAGGGCTTGCTTTTATTTCCTAGCGAGCTATCGAGACTTATCAATCGGCTTGATTAATACAAAATCGGTTCGTTTGCTATTGAGTGTGTTTTGCTATCCGATGTTATTGTGAATTTATTATGCGCATTTTACAATAGCACTTCTAGCGACATGGATGAATAGCAAGAAAGGTAGATGGTGAAAGATAAAATAGCGTAACGATTTAATGAGTAATTCATTGTATAATAAGTAATCTATCTAGTAACATGGTTTCTGCTGTTCGAATGGAATCTCCAGTATAAATAAACCTAATTGTGCATTTTATTTCAAACATTGGTTTTGTCGTGCTATTTGTTGTTCTCAAATATTATTGCTTTCATTTGTGAAAGATTTGAAATTAAATGCTGTAACAATGTTTGGCCGCTCGGGGAGGAATGTCTTTTTAAATGTTTGGCACCATTCATTAATGTTAACCTGCTATACGCGCTAATTTGAAAAGCTGTTTGAGCATAATGCTGTTAACATTCAAAGTTGACTAGGAAAAGTATTTCAATTATGTAACAAATGAATATTTCAAATGAACAGGCACCCGGTTAACAAGCGTTCCACTGTATTCTGTCATACATTTTGTGCATTTAGTCATGTGCTTAGTAACCGAATAGTAGAAGCCTGTTTCCAAACACGTCACTAACCCTTACACTATCGTTTGCATTCCCTGGGCTAACATACCCATGCAATAGATACCACACCCGGGGATTAGAAGGAGACGTGACGAAATCTGGTCAAACAAGATTAAAATCACTGCAAACAACAACCGGGTCCGAAACGGTTTCGGTAGAAGATCCCTCAGGGCCTGTGTTACAGCAGTTTGTTGATTGAATCGGATCCAAAATATTTGCCAGCCCGCCATAAGAGCATGAGTGGATTGGGATCGAAATAGTAAATTCCCGCAGGGGAGTATGCAATCAATCGTGCTGTTACATGCTCCTTTGCCCGCCCTGAAAATCACCTTTAATGATAAGAGGCTTTAAAAAAGGAAACAAATAAAAGGTTTCCCATTAGAACCACTTCGTATGGAGAAAAGTGAACCTTTATTGCTCGTTTTATTGATGTTGATCCTGTTGATGATTTTGCCATTTTTTCGTACTGATTTGAGGTAAATGAAATCAGCTCTTATTTGAACAGTCCATGAAAAAAGGACCTCTGAACTAGAAGCCAGGAATTTAACAGAGTTAACGCCAGAGTTAACATATCAGAGAGCAAAATTACCTTTATCTGCAGTGGAGCTTTTTACCATTTAGTCTATAAATGGAATGGTTTCTTTTTGGCACAAGCCCATTTTAAACCTACGATGAACCGTTTTCCAATCATCATTTTTGGTGAACTATATTGGCAATTTCCCGAAATGGGAATGCGTGTGAATAATCCATAGAATGTTTTAGTGAAAAAAGGAAACGGCCAGATACGGACAGAAACACGAACCATTAGATAAAATCGACAATCGGGACTTTAGTCCACTCCAGTCCAATAACCGTACTGGCAAAAGTTCACAAAGCGTTACAGACTGGACCGTACTGAACCGCTAAATCTTTCATCGTTGTAACGATGAGCACCGCCACCGTTTCGAATTAGGGATTTGGGATCTTGCACAATCGTACGTATAGCGACTGCGTTCGAAAATGGTTTGCCATTTTCACTGACCAAACGGTTATCGAGTTCGGGATGGGATAGCATTCGGATTGGAAAAACCATGATAAATGCCTTAGCAAAGCTTATCTTATCTATCGAAGACCTAGGTTTGTGCTGTTTCGGTCTAGTGAAACCCGTTGTACTGTGCTTTTTTTTTTGCTCATCGACAAACAGGGGATTTGGATTGTTGAAAGACTCTCTCTCTCAGGCTGGAGTAAAAGATTCCGGACGATTTTAGTCTCAGGATATAGCGAGGGAAGTTAATACAAATTGTTGAGAATTAATGGCATTCAATCTGGGATTAGTGGCAGGCAGGGTGGTTTGGTTGTTTGCAGCTACCATGAGATTGGACTTTATCGATGGATGAAACAATAGGGTGAGCTTAAACATTTCCAGAGTTTTTTTCTCTCTCTTTTAGTTTAAATTTTCTTCAGCTATTTAGACATAGAGTTTGAACAAATTGCGTGAGGAAAATAGTGCTCCGTGTGGTTAGCGGGGTTGAATTCTAATAATTGCTAGGTTATGTGATTTATGAATAGAAGCTTCACATAAACAGAGGGTTGTGTGTTACAGTATGTACTATTATTTGCGTTTTAACAGTTCACTGCACGCAAACGTGCATCGTCGTGACTAATATCAATGAACTAAGGGCAATATCTAATGAACTAAGGGCTGTTGGGTATATTTAGAACGCAGATTAAATTTAGCGTTTACTGTAATAGTGTCTGGCAATCTTCAAACATATCGATAAATACAAAAAAAGAATAATTTTCCAACTGTACTTCTTACACTACATAGTGTTATAGCAAAAATGTAAATGTTGAGAATTGTAAAGTATGAAAAACAATGCTACAAAAATAATAGAACACTAATACATTATAATAGAACATTAATACAGACAGACAGAAGCCTAAATTTTTATTTAAAGATGTATGCGTTTAAAAACTAATTATATTTTAGTACGTCTTATAAATCTAGAAAGATAAATTTTTGTTTTTAATTCGTTTGGTTTAACAGAAATTGTTATGCGTAATCGAACGCTACACTTCGAAAAAGTCTGCGAGAAATATTACACAAATGTTATTTTAACACTTTATTTAAAGGGAGGGTTAAAAAATTATTCCTGTCTCTGGGACTTTAATGCGCGAGAAAAAGGGCGCTTCTTCTGCTGATGTTCCTTAAGTACCGTTTTCTCTCGTTCCCGTTCGATGCGACGTTCGATACCCTTTTTCCTCGATGCTTCTTTGGTTGATCTTCGTATCGTACGAATTACAGTTTGGTATGATGGCCGATCCTCGGACCGACCGATTTCGCCTGTTATCTAATTACACGCTATTAGCGCCCTCTATCTGTCGAATTCTAATTATCGATCAAATAGACCGTTTGATTCTTATGAACACATATTATTTTATATCTAAATAACGATTGTATAACCTGTAGTAGATGTAAAACCATTTTGCTCTTTCTACCTTCCTTTTTAAATAGCTGTTCAGAAGAGCCCGTCAACATTTTCCAAATGTATATAATAATGAGTCAAGAACTTCTTGTTTTAGACACACACGTCTTTATTGCTCGGAAGCTATAACCAGAAGAAGGCATCGTCCTTACCTTTCTCGGTTTGAAGTGCAAACCGGATGTCAATGCTCCGACAGGCCGCCTATAGTATTCTTTTATATCTAGTGCAGCAGTACTTAGTCATTAGTACTGTGGAACTGCTTGTAACGCGTAATTATATAATTGTAAAAAGTTAATCACTTAGAAAATACAGTCAACGATACGGGTATGTTGAGGATATTTTCGTTAGCTTTATTATTTGGATAAATACAACAATATAGCCTCACTAAGCGCCATATGTCAAAAGCATTGCCCGTTATGCCCCAAGTATGACTATTCATTTTACCCCAAGTGAAGTTATTAAAAAAAAAAGTTTGTTATATTAATGAAAAGAAATATTGTATCTGTAGAATCTGAGAAATGAAATAAAATGACATTGAAAGGTGAAATCACGTAGTTCTGTATAGATATATCCGACACCTATCTATTACATAAATTGTCCATTAATAAGTCCCTTTCACATCAAATATGCATTAAATTGAGCATGGGGAAGTGTGCAACACATTACCTTTCTAGCAGTATTAGCCTTTCTGCTACACCTATCATCGTAATGCGTGGATGATAATTTCATTGCAATAGAATAATTAGCGCCCATTTTAACGCATTCACTCTTACACCCTAGCATCATTAAAAGTTAACAACACCTGCTTATCAGACAACCTGCACGACAATAAGCTTGTCAGAACGGGTCACGAAGGTAAACGGTGGTGTACTATGCACCCTCTATCACCTCCTTCCCATGAGTCTTTCCGTTAGATTCTGCAAAGGTAATATAATGGAAAATGGTTTCGCAGAGAAACCCTATAAGAATGGGGAATCAGCTCTGCTGCACCAAGCATGAATGGTGAAGGCTAACGATGGTTTTCAACGCGTAGAGTAAAATAAAACACCAGCATCTTCTCTTGCGCATAATGTCAGTGCCAATGCACCATCACCCTAATAATAATCTCGATTGCGCTAGAAACGATGTGTGTCGTAATTTTTACTTACAGCTTGGTGTACCATGCTGCAATGGAACAGGCTGTTGCGTGCATTCATTTCTTGCATCGCTTGGTACCTTATTTATGAAGTGCGACATGTGATAAATGGTGTAGCAGGGTCCCCAAGGAGCTTGGAGTAGATGATAAAGAACACGCTCGACTTTTCTAGGTGAAGCTCGCCTCGTTTCATCATCATTTTCAAAGAACACCAACGCAACGTCTTGTGAAAGAGGTGTATGAAATCCCGTCAAGGAGTGAAGCAGAAAAGCAAATGATAAACATTGTGAAGCGTACTAGTTCATACTGTTACGGAGAGAAAATTAGCTTGTTTGGAATAGCATTGAATGATTTGAAGAAACAAATAGCTGGCTTCATATTGTTTTGTCTATTGTTTATCATTATAACCGACTTGTGTATTAAAATTTTAATTATTAATACAAGCTTTACACTTTATGATATTCCACGTTTGTTTCAATTCCTGCTTCAATTGATCGTACTCGTTTGATAATACGCTTACAATTTGAAACGAATCTGTATATTTGATGGTGTTTTAGGTAAATTTCTATGATTTTGACGCCAGCATCTACGATCTTAATCTTAAACGACAGTACCTAATTGATACAATACGATAATTCTTAAAATTTACATTCGTCCTACTAAACTAACCATGGCATGCAGGAAGGCAATGACTAGAACAATACTGCTGACGGCACGTTGAGCACCAGACGCTTCGGCTGCTGTACGAGGAAAATCATCGTCGCAGGCAAGGTTAAACCGTTTTGCCGGTCCCATACACCCGGCGTAACTCATGACGTACGCAATGTAGTTTTGTTCGAACGTGCCGCGTACAAGATTAGCACCGGGGCCGGATGCAAACACGGCCACATCTTCGCCGCCGTGCGTTTCATCCGGCAGCGGGAACGCGGAGAGATGCTTGTAAGTCACTTCACTCCGGTTGAGTTGATTCAGCTTAATCCACGTCGCCCAGTCGGTCGACTCCTCGCTCAGCAGGCTAGAGTTCCAGCGATGCTGCAGGAAGCCTGGTCCGTTTGCGTAGGTTATCGTTTCGTAGGGAGTCGCGTTCGGTCGATTGCCAAAGCCTGCAGAAACAAAACACAAACAATTGATGCAAAAGTAACAAAAAAGTAAGAATTGCAATACACACCTAGAATATCGTTTCCTCGATCTGGATAGCCGTTGAAGGTCATCGCATGTGAATGATCCGCCGTTACGATAATGAGCGTTTCGTCTAGATCTACCAATTTGAGCGCAGTTTCTACTGCTTTATCTAACTCCACCACCTCGGCCAGTGCTAGATGGGCATGGTTTTGATGATGTGCGTGATCAATTCGGCCGCCTTCAACCATTAGAGCAAACCCTGCGGAATCTGGCCGCTGTAGAACCTTGATTGCTGCCTCCGTCATCTCACTCAGCGAGGGCTCGCCATCGGGAGTACGATCGCGCACCGTATCGTAGCTCAAATGATCGTCATTGAACAGCCCCAGTAGATGATCAACCTTATCCAGCTCGACTGCTCTCAGGTCGGAGGTTTTCCACGCGTACGCAGCATTCGTGCCGTTCCAGCGTAGCTTCCATTCCTCCACCAAGTTGCGTCCATCGGTTCGCATGCAAGTTTTCTCCATCGCTCCTTGGAATTGATACTCCGGCTTAAGATGGTTTGGCATCGATGCACCGAAATGGTTCCTGCCACCACCCAACACGACGTTCAGATTTTTCCCTGGTGCATCCTCCATCATCTGGCGAGCGATGTCCTTGATGCGATTCTTCAAATGTACTGGAATTTTAGCCCCACACTCATAGTTTCGATTAATCGAGTGAGCGTAGCAAGCGGCGGGCGTAGCATGAGTGACGCGCGTCGTGGTCACAATACCCGTTCGCTTGCCTTCCTCCTGTGCCCAATCCATAAACGAGGGCAATTTGGCCGCCTCCAAGTTCGTCTCGGTGATCGTGTAGTCCACTCCCAGCACGCCGTACTTTGTCTTGACACCTGAGAACATGGCAGTGGCTGTACCGGCAGAGTCCGGTACCTGTCTGTCGGTATTGTACGTTTTCGACATACCAGTGTTGGGGAAGTTGTCGAAGCTGAGCTGTTCCTCCTCGCCCGACCGACCAGCCCGCTGGCCCTTAAAGATGCGCCCGGTTGATAGTGAGGCAATGCCCATTCCATCGCCCACGAAGATGATGATGTTCTTCGCCACTGACGGTATCATACGACGGTTTTCATCGTACATCAGTACTTTCTTGAGGTAGGTTTCGGCATTGCGTCGCCAAAAGCGAGCGTCTAGCAGGGGAAAGGGGAAATTCAATTACTAACATGTAGAAACATTTAAACGAATAAACACATGTGTTAATTGTTACGAAATTCAAACTATTGAGAAGATCTTTGATGTGATTAAAATGATATGTTTACACCGTGAATCCAAAGATCATCTGTTAGCTTCCCTGCACCATAACATGATAATGGTTGTGCAATTGAACCATATTAGTTGTACCGCACTGGAACTAACCGTGAATGTAGCAATCAGCACCCGGCACTACCTTGCACAATTTGTTTCGCTTTAAAAATAAAAACAAAACCGGTCCCAATTGCTCGCACGATCGACGGGCTCGCCCCCAAGCCTGGAGACCAGGTTTAAAAATAGACGCAAGATTGCTTTCCACCACGTGCCAAAGCATGATCGATTATGTTGCCGGTAGCAAACCTGTTTTCCAGGCTGCAGCTGATCATATGAAATGATGACGGAAATGGAATTCATTACGCAATATGCAGCGGTATTCTCGGGCCACCAAAGAGGAGGAACGGAGAGGCGTATCGAGAGGTGTATCAACAGCTGGCAATGGGTAATTGTGTGTCTTTGCTAGTGAAATTACTGTCCGAAGTTGATGAGAAAATAAAGATACGATTATGATCGGTTAGCTGATGCTTATGATCGGGTTGGCAGTAGTCACGTGTTAAAGTTCCCTGTACTACACCAGGTGTTCATCGAACCGGCCTATGAGACCTAGCACTGTTGCTATCTGGGTTAGCGCGCGTACCTGCTGAGAGGTAGGCAATTAATTGCTATTCATTTTGCATTTGACCGAAGTACTGCCACTGGTTAGCCTAGATGGACCGTATCGAATGTTTAAAAGCAGTGATTTGCGATTTAATTGTGAGCATGTGTTTGGACGGTTTACGATTTAGTTGATTATTTTCATTAAAGAAGGCAATGATTGCAAAGAACTGATTTTTTGATATAATGATTTTTCTCTCTTTAAATAAATTAACTTCTTTGAATGATTGAAATTAATAGTTTGTAAATTATGTTGACTCCTAAACCTTACATTGTTTTGTTGATAAACAACAAATTTGACAAACGTGGACAAGCAATAAAAAAATGAAAATTGTCCACCGCAAGCACAACACCCATTACCAATCTTGAAGGCCAAATTCCCAAACAGATGGACAATGCGCAACAAATTGGCAGACAGAGTCACGGCCACAAACAATCGCAAAATAGTGACACTGAAAGCAGTACATCGAAATGCAAGCATGTGACCGTGACTAGTTTTTCGTGATCGAACATGATCAGCGGGACGGTTTTTTTACAGTGGGGTTTCTTAATTGAAAAAAATGAAATTTCATTGTGGTTACAAATGGCGGTAAACAATATTCATAGCCGATGTTTTGCTTTTATCACTAAAACTTAAAACCAGTTATTATTATTATCTGTGGTACTGGTTGCACTAGTACAGACTAGTAAACTTCGATCGTACATTGTTGCGAAAAAATGACACATGTATCAATAGAACAATTGTATCAACAGTTGCTTATATGGTTGAGAAAACTAAACACTTATTTTCATGCACATAAACATACTACACTCCGCAATACGGTCCTTCTGGATCGTTCCTCATAATTAAAAAAAAATACATGCACACTATACTGTGTACTGTTTCAATTGTACATTGTAGTTTATATTTTGATTAGTATTTGCTTCTTTGCCACACTTAAATGCTTACTTCCGTTGCCAACAGTTCATGTTCAATTTGTAGGTATTCATTTTTTTCGCACTTGCTCAATACATACCGTCGAGATTAGGTGATTTGTATACGGAAGCACCCTGTGCACGATCAATATCACAGATTAGGACGAACAAAAGGCCACTTAACAGCAATAACACGCACCGGACCGATGCAAACCGCAAACACGACGCCATGATGACAATTTGTCCAGGAACCAAAGGTATAAAACGAGCACCAACCGTGTGGAATGCGTCCAATTGAAAGTGTTTGAATATAGGCTATCACTATTGATGATAGCTATATTTCACCGGTTTGCAGAACACTTTCACCGTTCAAGAAGCGAACCTAAACTAATACCACACCGTTGCACATCGTTCGAATACAACTGATCGGGTTCCGATCGGTACTGCGGCGTCAGTCTAGCCCGTTCAACGTGTCGCTTGGTTTTGATCTTGGCCCACCAACAAACGCACCGAAACGCTACGGCAGCCCCCGGCAGGTGTGTTTTGTGTACGTCTGCTCGAATTCGAGGCGCACACTTTCACTGCGTCCGATCGGAGGTGCCGCCCGAAACGATCGCCGAATGCTGTCTGCTGACCTTCTCGTGGGCCCGATCGTGCTTAAATACTGAAACCCTCACTACGTACCTAGAGCATGTATGTGAGCTGCTGCTGCTGCTGCTGGTGCTGGCGAGCACGGTTCTCTCGGTCGCTGTTGATGCAGCTGGAAGGGGTGTGAGGAATGGGCCACGATCGTGCACGGTTAGGTATGAAGGGTTTCCGAGCGTAGGGTAGAGGGGAGAGGTGATTGAAGGGAACGCGAACAAACAGACGAGATAAGAAGAGGAGGGCAATAAGCAATCATGTCTTGACAATCGGTACCGAACGACGGCCCGTGGAGGACGGGTCGAAATTTCGCTCTCTTTCGAAGGTTGGCTCAAATATGCTCACGTGTGCAGCACGCTGCCACAGCACACTCTCGTTCTTTCAAACGTGGTTGTTTTGTACATGTGTTGAATAAAGCTCCAATCATACTCATCTTCGATCAGCTGCAACGATGCGTTTGTTTAGAATCGGGAAGAGAGATGAGTTTGCGCTCGATGATACACCGATAAGTGTAATAGAAAGAGATGAAAGCGTGAGAAGCAAAATAATGGAGTTCAGATATACACAATCACCGAACGTACACAGTCGAATCTCAAGCGAATTGTTCATCGTAGTGCATCGTATCGCACCGATACACAAACATACGACGCTTTTGCGTGCTCGACGTCCGCTCCCTTCCGCTTGTTGCTTATCCCTTGTACGATCCTAACCGTTCGTTCCAACAAGCACAGTCACGCATATTTATGGCGCTTATCAGCCTAACAACCGCTGTCTGTTTTGACAGTAGCAGAAGTGATGAGGATCGCTCAGATCGCGTCCGGGGAAATCAGGTGAGTGTAAAGGGCGGCCGTCACAGGTGCCGACATTAACGATCGCTCATAAAAGTGAGTAAACCATTTTATTGAACCCTATCTGTCCGTGACTGAGACCTGCTTTGCGACGTGTTCTTGGTTTGAAGCTTGCTGGAATGTCACCGCAAATACCTGCTGACGTACTTTTTCCATAGAGTAATTTACTTTTTATTTTGGGTAACTTTACCGGCTTGGACTGGCTAGTCCGGTTTTCAAATGGTGCTAAATATAACGGGCGTCAGCTTGGCTCGTGTGTGGTGCGTGCCTGCATGCATGACGTCATTAACAAAGTTAAACACGATCACGTGGTTAGGGGAAACTATAAGTTGATCGATTGTAAAATGACAAGTCGTTAATGTTGATCGATGGCAAGCGTACAGTGCACGGAGGCAAACTTTACTCGAAAGTTGAAGAAAAGGCTTTGATAATGACCGAGCTGAAACAAGTTTCAGATTCGAAGCTTCGGTGTCGTTCTAATGAACGTATCGCGAAGCAGTTTCCCATGATGTAGGTGAAATATTTCCCTTCATACTGTTTTCCACTTGCCCCCCTTACACAAGGCCTACAAGTGCATTGGGAAGGGTGTGTTTGCTAGCGGGAAAGAACAGAAAATAATAAACAATAAGGTTTGTATCGTTAGGCGGCTGGCTCAACCCCGTGGTTGTGCTAGGTTGAGAACGTGATTTGAATATTGAAAGCAGATGGTTAGGGGTTTCGGGGGATGTACCGAACATTAAAAACTGGTAGGGGATATTTGGTGTGGGCATCAAGCGCATTAACGAAAGCATTTACTGTCAGTCGGTTGTAATAGCAGCGCCCCGCGTGCTTATTTTGTTGTTACGATTACCTAGATGAAAGTAAACATCACGTGTAGGTATCGTGATGAGCTTTTCCGTTTTCAATGAGTAAAATAGTGATAGTGTTTTAAGATAATGAAATTTAAAAAAAAAAAAAAACAGTATAAGCCTATACATTGAATGTGTGCTTAATATTTCGGGTAATACATTTTTGTGGACAGTTAAATCATACAGCCATTCGTATTTGTATGTAGACTCGTACTAATTACCATACACAATGTATTGCAAGCTCTCTTGCACTTGGTAACGGATCCTGCTATAATCATGCATCGTAAACGATGCAATGTCTGAACCTTTGATGTTGAATATATCCCCGTAATGAGTGCTATCCAGGACTACATGTTAAATTGAGCAATCAGCGTACCTGCTCAGATAATGGACGTCGGTTTGTGCCAGTGTACTTTCCCGATAAATCGACCCAATGTTAACACGTTACCGTTGCTAATTGCAGGTAAATCGACCCGAGGAGAAGCCAGATCATACTGTATCTTGAGGGGTTCTTAAAAACCACTAATTCGTAGCCACTAAATTTGTCCCGCGATTAATACGGTGAGTGTATCGTACCGTACCGGGTACCGTATGTTGGATGGTAATCGAAGGTTATATGTATGTTCGACCACGTTCAACAGCGCTCTAGGCATATAGGCTGGATAAATTAAGCTTTGGTTCGAGTTGAAATGAACAGACATGGTTGGAGAGCGGGGATATCGCCAAATCTATCGGTGGAAATTCTGCTAATACACCCTCGTGTAGGATATAATGGTTTCCAATGTACTACCCTCATGTGTAGCTCATAAATGACGGCAAGTGCGAAAGAGAGGGTGTGAAGGAAAACGGTAGCATTGGCGCTTAGCTTCACGCGTAGGATGCTGTATGTTTGTCGATATTGACAGCTTTAAGCGGGTATGGACATGGTCACTGTTTAGCATTAGAGTTGCGCTTTATAACGCTTCGCGAAGAAGCGGCATCACCTCACTTCTCGATCCGCACTAATAACGTAGCCGAAAGAGCTTAGTGGATGCATTCGGCGGCAGGGAATCGCACTGACGTTAGCTCAATCGACTGTCAATTGCAGCGAGGAAGCAGCGGCGCTTCATTTTGAAGCTGTTAGAATGTATGATGGTACCGTCGGCACACAACAGACACGATAGACCGCGTGGTGAATGAATAGCCTTTTGCGTAAACGTGATCCCAGCAGGTGACGCTCTTAGAAGGCAGGATATGGTGGGTTGGAGGGGTAGTGAGTAAATTGCTTGTAGTTTAATTAGATAGCAACTTGATATGTTTCCAGAATTTCATTCATAGTTGTATGAAGTATTTGTTATATTTTTGAAGTCAATATGATTGTAGAGATATGGAGCTGAAACTCAGAATTTGTGTTTAATATTACGAGTAATTCAGTACCGTTAATACCATTACTCTAAATCCAAGCGTTACCCAATATACTTCTACAGCTATTTAATATAGATGAATTGCTTCTCATCTTAAAAAGTGAAAATGTATCATATGACTAAAGTAGTTGAATTTATGAAATATATGTTTTAACTTTTATAAAGACATTGCATCAACACATCATAGCCTCTTGACTGCTGCACTCCAAACACTTATCACTCGCTGCATATGTTTCATACTTTTGCGATCCGTAGGTCATAGACAAGCCCTAAAATGACAATCGCATGTCGGGTGGTCCGATTTTTATGTCATTATGACCAGCTATTTAGCGTCTGTTGACACGACACAACAGTGCTTAGCTGTAGAACGGAGCAGTCTAGAAATGGAACAGATCGTTCTTCACCGTTGAAAAGGGAATCTGGCTAGACTAGACTAAGCCATCAATTGAAGGTTGACTGATGTAGCTGAAACGCTTGCAGCACGTGAGGTGAACGTGAGCGGCACTGGTATAGGTGAGTAGTTTTATTACAATTTAAGCTGCACTGGAGGCGACAGATGAGATGGTGAAATAAAACAGTATTCACTGTCAGTTTATGTGCATCGCTGTTTAGATTGTGATTCGTCCTTCAGCAGATTCTTTTAGTTTTAGACGGCTATAAACGATTACAATGAAGTATATCAAGCCGCCACGACACCTATCAGCAAAGTACTGGCTAAAAATTCATCTGTTTGTGTACATCGTTTGATGAACGGGCGGCAGGGTGAGTTGGTTTTGGTGCTTTATTGACGAAACCTGTCTCGGCGTGAAACCTTTGTGGAAGTATTTATTACTTCGTGTTAGCGTTCGTTTGCTAATTGTGTGATGCTTGTTCTGTCGCCTACCGCTGGTACGATGATTATTTGTAAATCCGTACAACGAATAGTTTAAGATCAAGATCAGGGACGTACGAACGAGGGCATGGCTCCAATCTCATTCCTAGAGAGTGTAGTGCCGAGTTAAAAAGGTGCTAAGTAATTGGTGCTGAGTAAGTAACATTTTGATTATAGCATTCAACATGGGGCGATCTTTGTTAGCGATCACTGAACTAATGTAATGTGAGATATTTGAAATGAGATTTTTTTAGAAATCTGTTTCATTTAATGCATGTGTGATTAGATTATAGGACAACTGATGATTTCGCACACGAAATGGCCGGTCTGGTGGTACAATCGCCAAGACGACTAAGCGACCAAGACTCGCCAAATAAAAATCCAGCAGCTAGGTTTGCCGAATGGGCTAGTTGCTGGTATGTGGCATATTCTTTAAATATAATGACATTAGTGTTATGTTTTAAAATGTTCGCTGGGAAAATCAGCGTATTGAGTAAATTTTTTATCGTTGATAACATTGCCCATCCAAATAAAAGCCATATCAGGGGCCATTTATTAGTTTTAGTTTTGCTTTTTGGCATAACGATTTGGAAAAAATACAAAATAGACTAGAAAAAATAAAAATAATTGATTATTTTAAATTAGACTTACGTTAACTACCTACTTAACAGTTCTTCTTCTTCTTCTTTTTCTTCTTCTTCTTTTGGCACAACAACCGCAGTCGGTCAAGGCCTGCCTGTACCCACTAGTGAAGTGAGCTTGGATTTCAGTGACTTATTGTTACCATAGCAGGATAGTCAGTCCTATGTATGGGGGCACGGTCTATTCGGGACTTGAACCCATGACGGGCAGTTACTAGCTACTTAATTATTTGAAAATTATCTCTACTATTGCAGAAGCCAGTGCATCCAGGAGTTTGTTTAAAAATGGTAAGGGAAATAGCCATACATTTTAATTTAGTAATAAAATACTTTACCAATCAGTGAGAAGTTAAAAGATTTTAGTTTGATGTCCACTATAACTATGTGTATATGTAGTTAAACAAACCTTCGCGATTCAATGGTCAATACATTAGTTGATTGTTAATTCAATAGCAGTAGTTGTAAACAGTTCTATTCAGGTAAATTATGATGTGACTTGGGACGTTGTTGTTGTTGTTGTTGTTTTTTTTACGAGGCTTTTTAGCATTCGCCTCTCGTAATTTATAATTCAGATATCACCAATACTATTTGAGATAAAAAAAAAGAATTAGAAGTTCAAGAAAAAGAAGAAAAAAATACAATAGCTCTTATGGTAATGGTGAAAGGTGAAAATGTTTGTTAATTCTAATGCTTTTTTTATATCAGTTATGTTTTTATAAATATTTTTTCCATATTAGCTACACTTGTTTGTAGAGATTAGTTTCCTTTAAGAAATTCAAAAGTTTTTCAATTTCCTTGTAATTGTTGGAAAGTACAATGTCCAAATGATCTCCAAGCCTGTGTTTCTTCCTTTCTGCGGAATATCCAAAACAATTAATTAAAATGTATTCCACCGTTGTATCACATCCACAAAATTGGCAGATTAACGGTGATTCCTTTTTAAGTACGTACGTATGTGTACGTCTGGTGTGTCCAATTCTCAATCTTGTTACTACTCTTTGATCGCTGTGACGTGACTTGGGACGCAGAAAAATTAGCTTGTTGTGAAAAAAGTATGTTTTAATATTGCACTTGTTTTTTTCGCATTTCTATTTACATGCAAATGCTCTTGACATGGTTATTGCCACTTGGATAGTTAAACGGCCTGCATATAATATGATGTAATAATGGCTCATAATGCCGGTTCACCTATTGCTAGGTACCGATACAGCTAATTGTGCCTTCGACACCAAATATATGTCATAGCAAGACATTAGACCCCATTTAAAGCATTTCTATAAATATTTTAATATGTATGATACAATGTTAGATTGATAATACGATATAAAACGAAACACTTCCTTGAGTATCGGCACAGCTCAGCCCAAAATATGTTTGGTAAATTGTGTTGCATTTTGTATCGTCTCGACTCACTGAAATTAATAAATCCTTTGATTGCTTTGCATTTTGCACAGTTGAATCGTTTCAGTAAAAACGGTTCCGGTAAGCTTTTCGCCTGAAATGCGGTATATTTCATTACATCAAGCGCTAGGCAACGGGAATTAAGCCCACATTGCTTGGCAACGGCTCGATAATTGATTTAGCACCGACCACAGAATGGCGCTCAAGAACAGTAAAACGGGCCTCCCTATAATAGAAGCTGCTGTTGCTGCTGCTACTATTCAAGCATCTGTTCCGAAATACTCCTGCACCGCCAGCTCTCGGACCCGCATAGCATTAAGATTTATGATCGCCCAGCGTTCAAGGATATGTTTCTGTTTTAATTAGAATCTTCCCGCCGCACCTTACTGCGAAAGGATGCAAGTGGCCGTACTGATGAGCGGAATATGTTGCGGAACTAAAGCCGCCAACGCACACATTTTATGATGCCGCGTTTACTACCTTACGGTAATGCTGTTCATACGGCAGGATTTAGGGGCTCGTTCGTTAGGGTAGTTTATCGTTAACGGTGGCCGTGCGGTATCATCCTCATCGTTATCATCGTTCTATACCGCATACCGTCGTGACCGTGGAAGTTGTTGATTTAATTAAATTCCTTAATCATATCGATGAGCAATTTAATAAACGCCACCGAGCCAACGCGGTCAAATTTCGCCGTAGACCCAATCGATTTGGTGTCCCACCCGCCAACCCGATGATTCTTCCGTAGAATAGCTCGAAATAATTCCAATACATAATATTCTCTATTTGAAAGCTCACTGGTCACATTCATTCAGGTCCTTGCTTTTCAATTGAATCGTTTCGTAAAAGTTTAGCATTCTTTTCACTTTCTAAGCTGTCCCAAGCAGGGACGCTGAATGACCTTTTTTGCCTTTTTTTCGTACGGTCATTTGTTGCTTATCCGAATCACTCGACCGGCCACCACAAATCTCCTTCAACCGGAACGGAAGGATCGTTCAATATAGTACTATGGAGAGGAAGATTTCCCTTCTATGCCTCATTAAACACTTTAATGCCTCCCGAGATATCCCATGGGGTTGGTGTAATTGAATTTGCACTGTACGCTACTGAACGCGCGAACCGTAGCAACACAAGCGAACGTCTCGGGAGTGATTAATCAGGGTCGGGTTTGTTTGTGGTCGTCCTGAGCTAAGTGTGGGGCAGAATTTCTGAGGAAAGAGCAGCGCAGGACAAACCTGAGGTCACGGTCGTAGAATGGCAAGCTATAATGAATTTAGTGTGTAGTAGCAGCTTTGCAGCAATAGCAAGCAGCAGCTAGTAGGGAACACATTTTGAGTTGAGCTCGAAGTATGGGTTTGGGGGGAGTTCATATATAACTGGTGAAGGATCTACAAAGTATAATTTATCCGGAAATTTAAGGAAGTCCAAATATAGGTTAAAAAAGACAGCGTTTATAAAACCCTAGCCCGTGTTCTCTGAGAAATCCGAAAAAAGGATTTGGCCGAAATAAACCGGTTTACGTCAATTACTTCATAATAGAAAAAAACAATAAAATAAGAACGATAAAAAAATAAAAAAAACTTCTTCTTTGGCACAACAACCGTGTTGTCGGTCAAGGCCTGCCAGTACCCACTAGTGAAGTGAGCTTGACTTTCAGTGACTTATTGTTACCATAGAAAGATAGTAAGATTCCTACGTATGGGACACGATCTATTCGGGGCTTGAACCTATGACGGGCATGTTGTTAAGTCGTACGAATTGACGACTGTACCACCAAAACCGGCCCAAAAAAAACTACTATGTATATATAACATATTTGACGCTTGCAACATCACATCCTTGATAGCAATAATTAATAATAAAGAACAAATAACAAATAATCACATCCTTACTATTTGAGTCGTTAGATATAACAAAACACCTGTACAAGTCAGAAAATTAATTCCCTCGTATGGAGAAAATTTGGTCGCAGCATGAACCTATGGCAGAGGTTTTGTTGAGTTGTACGGTATGATGACTGTTTAATGGGCTGGTATCGTTTTATAAAATCATTAAATATTATCCAAATTTATTTGAAATTAATTAATTTTAATTTTAATTTTAATTATTGAAATGCTGAAATTTGGTTTTAATAGCTGAGAACTGATTGAGATACCTGAAATAATATTGAGTTACTCAACGTTGTACGTTATTATTATAATGTTATTATTAATAATGGCCATTGGCATTAAAACATTCAGTATCGAAAAAAAATCTATTGTTCACCTATGGATGGTAACATTAGATACTGTACGTGGTTGGCTGTAGTGAAATTAAAGTACGCGTTGATTGTTTCCTACGCATTAAAGACATGTCTAACAAGATATAGAAAAGATGCCGAGAATGCGTAGGACTCAATAAATCTACAGTGGTGGCCACGTAAAGTCGGTCATCTCATATATTCATCTATTCGCAGACTTTGTGGCATCCTGGTCAGTTATTAAAACTACTTATCGGAAAACTCTTCGGCTGCTGTTCCCGCTAAAAATCGTATATCTTAATTATTTTCGGAAAACACGTATTGGAAAATAAATGAAAGAAAAAGGTGATGTGCTTATTATATAACCTTGGTCAAGCGCTCTTCGGTCCGAAATAGCTGAGTAGTTTTGAAGGAGATATTATTGTATCTGAATGACCATCAGTATTCATAATTTCAAGGTAATTAAATTTGTTATAAGTATCTGGCAAGAGGTAATGGCGAAAATTTTGTTGTGTGTGTTTTTTTCACGTAATACGTTAATTAAAGACAGGTTAAAGACGAGACTATACAATTAAAAAATGGCCTACGAGGTCTTTCAGTGTGGTCCGCGACCGGTTGAACTAAAATTTATTTGTAGAAGCATTTCTGCTTCTACAGTACATGACACTTAATTTCAAACACCTGAAATATGAAGAGATGTTCAATTTCGCAGGATCGTGAAATATGAAGAGATGTTCAACTTCGCAGGTTTGTCTACTACTTGTCAGAGCATGCAACGCCATAAAACCTTGTCGATGTTTTATCGTACCTGCTTTCTTAGGCATGCAAACACAAAAAAGAATTCCACAATCGCTTATATTGATAAAAATGAGTATTCAATTCCAGACAATTTGATAGAAAAATGGTAAAAAAATTAATGCCCTTTCCGATGAATACATTGGATAGCAACAAATATTTGATGAATATTTTTTTAAAGAAACAACTCGCATTTTAACTCCAATCTCATACAAATGTAATAAACCTTATGCCCTACGTATCCTACGCATCTATATGTGGTTTTAGAATATTTTTTAATGTAAGGATAGGTTGGATTATTGTCAAAAAATGTAATTTCTATGAGAAAAGATATTTGAAAAAAATAATAATAAAATCACTTAACCAACAGGAATTTAAAACACAAGCTTTTAAATTTTGTGGCCTATCGTATGGAATTGTGAATTGTAGATAGATCGAAGCCCTCTTTACGTATATTTTTGCAGCTTAGAACATTTTACTTCTGCAAAAGGTTTAGAAAACAGATGATATCAGATGTCAGCACAAACACGTGTTACTTTTGATAGGCTGTTACAAACGATCTCAAGCTTTCCATCAGGCAGCCTATAAGAATTCACCATTTTTAACGTACTTAAATGTTGTTCACAGTTAATACCAGCTCAAAAATATATATAATCAAAATGCCACCAATATCAAGATAAAATTTACTATTCTGTATTGGATAAACCAACGTAGTTACTCATGACCAGTTTTTGTCATTATCTTTATACGTACTTATCTTGTTTGTTGGCACAAAACTATGGAAATTTTGGAAATATCAGAAGTGTATGGCTAATTGAAAACTATTTGATGTATTTTTTTACTATATTTTGCATCAAAGTTTTAATTATTGCAACGTAATTGTTATCCCAAAATGAAAAGAACTACTAAAGTACTGATTTTCGTATCATATAATATTATAAAAAAAACTAGGCTACGGGCCGTATTACTATTTTCAGTAGCATTTTGACCGGCGGAGTCATATGAGTTTAACATTGCTGGTATACCACAAAGTGGTGATGCCATCAAAAACATCTCTTTTTTTCAAAGATTGTAACAATACAGTAAGATTCAATTTGTTTTCCATCTAACGAACTGTCCAGAAATCCGCAAAGTCGGAAAATAGGTGAAAATATAAGGTGTCCGACTTTAGGCGGCCACCACTGTATAAGCACAACCGGAGCGTTTATGCGTTTTGCTGGTATTGTTTTTGACGCGCTATTTCGTGCTCAGCTTGCTTATTGCTTTCCACGGGGTGAATCAGCGAAAAGGCCGAGAAACACATAAATCTTAGACAGCATCATAAATAACCAATCGGTACGAATTCCTTACAGCTTACGACTTTAGCGATTGATGTTCGCCTGGTGTTCTAGGCGCTTAGTGTCTGGGCATTCCGAAAAAAATGCTGGTAAATATCCAGCTAGCTTTTTGTGAAAGGTAAAAGCGTGCACGGTTACTGATGATTTTTTTAGATTTATCAAGAATAGCCATTGTCTATTTCTTTGGAATTTGAAAAATAATTTGAATGGATGTTATAATAAACATGATAATAAATATTGATTATTAAAATGTAATGCAATGCATGAGAATATCCATAGAATTAATTATCTCTAACAGAAGAGCAAACTATTTCTAACTTCACTCCTTTCATCATAAAGCAAGACACAAGGAGTTAATTCAACGCATGATGTATGCATCTGTTTTAACGATTACCTTATAGAATGTTGAGAGTAATGTCTGAAGAAACATAGAATACTATCATCCAGGCATAGTGCAAAAAAAAAACTAACATACCATGCGTAGATTTACGATTGCCCAAAAATTTGCACTCTGTGTTTTTCCTTCCAAACAACCAGCCAATAATGTCCGATTGCTGTAACCGCTGGCGAGTTTGCAAAGAATTCACTCTTGTGATGAATGATTTTTTCGAGGTTTTGTTTTTCCTTCCAACATTCCATACTGCGTGTACGTGTGCCAGTATCGCTATAATGTATGCTAGAAACAGCCGCACGGGGTTATGCTGGGAGTTTGTTTTGTTTGCGATTGGGGAATTTTTATTATTGCGTTTTGGTTCCCACTCGGGCCATCCCAAGTCTATGAACTTTACTGCTAATTGGTTTTGTATGGTCTCGCAACCGGAGTCCTGGTAAAGGCCGTTGTCCTTCGGGGTTTTCTGTGCGCCATCTGAAGCGAGCACCCCTATAAAAGTGTGCAATCGATCGGAAAATTTGTTTTGTATCGGTCATAAAGCCGGAGCCATACGTTTGTTATAGTTTATGGCGCCATCTGCAAAACTGAAAGAATCGCTTTTTCGACATGTGTGTGTGTGTGTGTGTGTGTGTGTGTGTGTGTGTGTGTGGGAAAAACCAGAGCGTGAATTATTCGTTGTTGGTTTGAGAGACGAAAAGTGAATCTGATAATGCGTGTAAATGGGGAAGGCGAGGCAACTGGCAAAAAAATTGAAAAATATGTCTGAGTGTTTAACTGCTTGTTGTCTGCGGCTGGAGATATTTTTTTAAGAAAACATTGCTTGCTTATTAAACTTGCTTATTTGTACTTTTGAATGTTTTAAGTTATCTTGATTCAACGTTAAATCAACAACCATTGAATAGACTAAAAAATATTGTAAGATTTTCATTGAGCGAGCACTCTACTGAATTTATAGAATAAAATGGATTCCGTTAAGTTGGAGGAAAAAAAACTAAAACGATTGATAAAAAATGCTTTAGCAACGTTTGTTTCTATCTAGATTTATTTTCACTAGAGCGATGAACGTTGTTTAAAAAGTAGCATTACGGAATATATAACCATGATGAACATCACTGACATCTGTTCGACTAACAGAAAGATAACATTTGCATTCCTTTCATTCTAACGACTATCAAAGCTCGTAAACTTTCGTAAACGACCATGGAGCAAAACATTTCAATCAATTTGAGCTCTGAAGGTGTTGCACATGCTCAATTTTCTTGCACTAAAAGAGTAGAAGCAGAGGATTATCGTTTCAGAAGCGCAAGAGCACTTAATGTCCTTTGTTTCCCTGGTGCTAAAGCTGCATAGTGCATAGCATAACGTTTTAGGACGGCACTAATCCTTTAATGAAGATGGTTAAATTTACGTAGTGTGACCCTTTTGTTTGGCCATTTTGTAGAGCGTTGGGCTGTTTGTTAGCCCTCCATTGTACTCGGACATACCTTTTTTGAGGCTTTGTTTCTAGAGGGAGTAAAAGGTTCCTCCCACCTCTACCCTTTGTATGTATTAGTGTGTTTCTTAGACGGCTTGCTGGATTATGATATCCTGCAGCAAACATGTCCGGTGGTTAGCCCGACAAGCCGATAGGGTTTCTTGCTTTATTTTCGAAGCATTTGTGGATGTGCATTTAAACAGTGTCTCAGTACGTGCCAATGAATTCATTAGAGTGTCTTACCATGAAGACGTTTGCTAAGCCTTCGTAACCACCCCCGGTGCTAGGTTGAGATATGATCACCATTTGTGTAACCATTGCTGACGTTTATATGTAGAGGGTGAATATATGGTATTATTATTAGAATTATTGGCTGTGTGGACGAGTTTACGCAACAAGCTCGCACGTTCGATCAGAAAACAAAATAATAGACAACTGTAAATGTACTGTTGATTCCTTCATGGTGCGGAATAACATTGAAATCGTTTATTTAGTACTGGCTTTGGGAAAGATTAGTATTACAGAGGGATTGAGTGTTGAATTTGACTGTGAGACTATGTGATATTATGTGCGTATCATTATGTAGCTCAGTCATGTGCTTTCGATAAATTGATTTACTGTGTCTACTTTTATTAGTTTGATCGTATCATTTCATGAAATAATAACCTTATGAAAAGACACACCGATAACCATTGTGATTAACATGAAAAATTGGACTACCTAAATGTAGTAAGCATTATTTACAAAAGGTTTGATGGGATGGAAAAACAACTATAAAATCTAACCACATTAGCAAAACCATGACTACACAAGCAGCCAATATCGTATATTTTTATGCTAGAGCTAACTACTTATGACGAAGTGTGAACGATGTTCATTAAGTTTGCTATCGACTATGCCGCGACTCGTAGTAATTTATTCATCTCGGTAGTAGCCCACTTAAAGCTAGCCGGAAGTTCTTCGGAAGTAAAAGTAGAGGATGATAATAATCTACGATGGTGATGTGGCAGTGTGTCGAGTATATTCCGTTGTACTTTTCCCATGGAGGTTAGCTAGTTCAGTATGGGAGACTATTTTTTCAGCTCAAATTTATTTCGGTACAAATCACCATCAGTTTTGTCGTTCAGCTTTAAGACGCTTGTGACGCTTGTAAAGATGAGCATTTGACTCTGGTTGGTTTTTATTTCTTTTCTTAGTTTGAGACATCAGACAAGAAAAAAATGACATTATCAAGCGAGTTTGCTTCTGTTCGTGTGCGTGAGTGTGAATGAGTTTCTACAAGCACCTAGGAGACATTAGCGCCAGCAGGTTTTAATTTATGACCACATACATACTCAGTAGCCACGCTCCCGCAGACGTGGCGGGAGTGAAAAAACTGTGTTTCATTTGTCGCTTCCTTGGAGACACACGCCACAACACAAATTCGCAGCTTTATACGTAACGACAGTGAGTAAAAATTATGAGATAATTTATTTTACCGGATAAGGTGGTAAATTTTCTCACGCCGTAGTCCCTAACGAGCTGAAGTTTTGCCGTACCGTCTATATTGTACAAGCAGGGATATCCATATATCCTCGGGAAAAGGGCCATATAGAAGAAAAAGTTCTACACAACGCACGAGATAGAGGAAAGTGAGAGAAATTACCGTTGGCACCATGTGCAGCCTCTTGGAGCACTTTTGTGTCCAGTGTTTTTTTTTTACTTAGGAGTGCTGTATGTTTTGCTACTGGACGAAAATGTCATTTTTGCGCCTTTGGTTTGTGTTGGATGTTAGCGCTGGAGTGTTAGCATAAATTAAGGCGCCATCAAGTGTTGGGGAAGTTGTCTGGTTTGTGGTGAGTTTTCTCATTCGCGCTTGCTTAATGGTGGTGAATAGTCGCTGAATGAAGCTGAATAGCTTTTTGTTTGCGGAAACATGTGAATGATGATTAGTATGATTTGTTTGAGCGATCATTAGAGCGATGATTAGTATGATTTGTTTGATCACCATTAACTATGAATCCAAATAATTGAGATTTTCATTCTGAGTTTCTTGTACAAATTTTAAGATTTTTTCTTAAAGAATTATCTCAAACATAGACAAATATCTGTTCGTTATATGTTTATAGTCATGTCTCACTTCTATACATGAGTTGGCTTCTTTCTGCTAGAGGAATTAAAATTTAATCCTTCGTTCACACCTATCACTTAGATGCAGGCTACAATTACTTAGCACCGCGATACACATAAAAAATGGAATAACGTTAAGCGCCAACATGACACCTCAAAGCAAAAAAAAAAAATAAAGGAACCAATCTGTTACGCATGATTTATAGCACACAAATCACGGAACCAAAAATCCAACACACGATATGGTGGACCGTATTAGAGGGTTGAGTTTTACGATCCGCGCTAAAATTGAGGAGCGCCAACATCCGCCATGAAGACAACCTTGCTCTGCTTAAGCGTTTTCCTTCTATCCCACCGTTTTGAAGTGGTTTAGGCTGGTGCGTATGAGCAAAGTCGAGTCCATTTGTGGTGATTAATCATTCTAGAGGGCTCTGGAGTGATTTTTTGTGCAATGGATTGGATGCTGAGTGTGGTGAATGTATGTAAGTTTATTATATTTGCGGGTAGATTTAATTTAATTTGAATTTAATTAGGTTGAGATTAAGTGTTCAACATAATGCATTGATGGGTTCAATTGATCATGATTTGACAGTATGCAACAGTTAAAATCCATAAAAATGTTGCATACTCGGCACTCCTTCCTTTTATGCATTACTGAATAATGATAAATATGCTTGTTTATAGCGGTTTCCAAAACAAGTTTCATGTGCGATTACATTTCTTCTACTACGTTACTTCAGTTCGATGGTTATTGCTTCAGCATTATTTAACGCTTTTGGAGAATCGTTTATGGTCCAGGCAAGTCCGTGAAATAGATGATTTGCGATACTCCAAAACTGGGTGGAAGAAAGAGAAATGTCACTACTCAAGTTCACTGTCACTCACGCATTGCACATCAATCGTTACGATGTATCGCTGTTCACGATCGCAGATCCCCGAATGCGATCCCGTAAATGGACACATTCGGAATTGCTTTAGATAATCCGCAACACAAAGGAAGGCTGCATGATGTATCGCTACGGTGGCCGTGTGTTTTTTTTGTTTGTTTGCGTGTAAGGTTGCGCATATTGCACGAGGTGCAATCAATTCATTCATCGATAATTGAAGGGAATGCCCGTTGGAGGTGTATTAATCACTGTTCACCACTCGCTTGGTACGGTTTGAACTGACAACTATTATCGAAGACACATGAACGAACACGCAACGCGTGTGGCATGATGTAATGTAACACCCAAACGGTTTGGAAGGTTTCCATTGTGCTCTCCGCACAGTGGCGTAGAAGGAGGAAAATCATTTTTCAAAAAAGGCTCGATTAAAAACCTTCACTGCTTCGCTTGAAATTAATGTCGTGCGAGCGGATGTGTGTTGGATTCGGTCCCCGTCTCATGATATGCTTTAATTTTCCACAATCGCGTTGTCTTTAGAGACGCTTTGTAAATGTCATCTGACAGTGCTGTGCGGCTAGTTCAATTCGTTAGGAACCCTATCGTAGTCCAAGGTCGGAACAGGTGAGCACGACTTTCCCGCTCATCGTCGAGCCTTCGCTGGGAACAAAGTGGTACCCTACGGCGATCACAAACGTACCACTGCAATGCAACGGCTACCGGAGATCGCGAAAGATACTTGCATGTACAGGTTCGTCGCTTACAGTGTGCGCGGGGCGTTGTAGTTCTTGGTAATGTTGGGCGATGCTATTCTGTCTAGTTGGAGGTGGTCATTTTGCTGATGCATATACTACATAGATAAAATGCTATTATTTAGTTATTGTATTGAAGGAGCTTGAGGGTAAATAAATACCATTCGATAAACGGTGTCAAAGGTTAAACGTGATCGATCGCAGTATGCGATCGGTGCTTGTCAATCAGTAGTGTTTAGGATGAAATGATGTTGCACGCATTAGGTAATTGAATATTGATGTAATATCATTATTGTAATGTAATTTGATTGTTTGGTAGTTTACTCCGTTTCGTTTACTCCGATTCAACAAATTCAGCAAATGAACAACGTAAATGTTCTATCGATTTTTCTTGCGTAAATTTTAGAAATATAGTTTTAGCTGGAAAAGGCTATTTAAAGAAAGTGGGCTGTGACTGACTGTAAGGATAAATGCACAATTAAAACCTTGAGTCATCAGTTTCATAAAACCATCAGCTTAAATTAGACCTAATTAGAGAAGTATTTAAAAAATGCTTAGAAATATCTTCCAGCCTACTAAGGGCCCTTCTTTTCGACTAGACAAAGCGTAAACATCATTTGCGATCGATTTCTCAAATGTGCATACCGTAGGCAAGAGTAAATGCAATTTAGAAGTGTATTATCCATGTGTCAAAAATCTCTCATTCGCTCGTATTCCACCGATCGCTGGGCTAAGTGGGTTTTTCGTACGACCAAGCCAAGGGGTTCAGTCTGTTGTAGGTGTCCCATAATTTGTGCCTTAAACTTGCAATGCCACTGTCGTCCGATAGGACGGCGGGGCCAGCAATACGGAACGATGCAAATTATGGGCTTGAAAAGAGTTATGAGGGCTACTTCCATCATAGACAGTGGTGTTCAAAAAGTCCGAAGGGAACTGGTCCGAATTCCTTTGGTAAACGAAACTGTGCAAGCCGAGTGGTAGCTTCAGTGAAGTTGTGCAACGATATTTGGTGTAGTGGTCGAAAGGAAGGTATCTGGGTTGTGTACTATGAACAAATTCAACTATGATAAACAATAAATATTTCGTTTCTGGGTGGAAAAAATAAATAATATTCGCAACTGCAGCTGGTCTAGTCCCAATTGTAACATAATCCATTGAACACACACAGTACCATTTTGAACGAGTTATAGGCTGTCTGTGTCGATTAAGTTCTATCGATTTGGGAGAAAAATTTAATGAAACACATTTTAGAGATGACTACCAGCCATTACTCAAAATGAAATAAGAAAGCATTTATTCTTTGATCTTAAATTACGGTTTTAGATATCTTGACAGAAACGAGAATCGGTGCACATAAAGCATTCGTAGTTGCTACATGCGAAAAGAGAACGTTAATCATTTTCTAGTTCAAAAGTGTAATAAATATTAGATTTATTCGTTGGTAGGAAGCAAAATGCAAAAAGTCCTCGATTTTTAATGATTTATGCAATTGTATATCACTTTTTATGAAGGTAACGGAAGGTATTAGTCAAATTTAAAAAACTGAGCTAAAAAGTTTTAGTTTTGAAATAAATTTTTTGCTATGTTAACTAATTATGAGCAATTACTCTTTTATTACTTTGTAGTACTTTGTTTTATTAGTTGTGGTTAAAATGCCCCATGCCAGTCATGGGTTCAAGCCCCAAATAGACCGTGCCGCCATACGTAGGACTGACTATCCTGCTATGGGGGGAATCAATAAGTCACTGAAAGCCCAACTCCACAAAAAAGTGGTACAGTGGCAGGCCTTGACCGACAACGGTTGTTGAGCCAAAAGAAAAAGAAGAAATCTAATACCTATTTTGTTTGTTAATTTAATGTACATCCACAATTATGTCCTTGCTTAACACTTTTTATCGAATTTAAACATCTGAATGAATTTATTTATTTAATGAAATATTTGCATGGCCTTTGCAATGGCATAAGCAACTTAAACCAACTATCTTAACACTATGTGCTACTTAACGTAACGAAATGTAACGTAAATTATAATGGCTGTAAATAAATACCCTATAATTAAATATTAGTAATGGCAGTATATAGTGACAGTGACAGTATTTCAGTATAAAATATCATGCAATAAACAGTGTTTCAATAGCATAGAAACGTCATGGATTGTATTTCATACGCTACGCTTACAATTTAAAGCTTGGAATTGAAGAACATGGTTATACGCATTTGAACCAATCTATTTCTTTTTACAATAATTACAGTTTTAAAAAACTTTAAAATTCATGCTTCCATGCAATTTAATGCATCCAAATTGTACAAAACGTACAAATTGTAGAAAAAAAACTCCGATGTTCATAACGTTAGAAAGATTCTATTTGCAGCCAAAAAGTAACGAAAGGATAACTTTCGGATGCCACGGAATCGATTAAAGTAACGACCAATTTGTAGCATGCGTTTACCCACCCATTTATGAACACCACCTTGCCAGTCTTATCCCATGCAGTCTTTCCAAACGCCTTCCTTTTACAGACCATTATAACGTAAAATCGTTCCCCTTCGTGCAGCGCTATCGTGCATGCGTTCTGCACACCATTTAAAAAGGTGCCAATTCTAACCGGTGCACCATCGCTATTGCAGTTGCGTGTGTTTTTTGTTCATCGTTTGCAAATATTGTTCGGTTGGCAGATAGCAAATGCATTGATCACCCGCATAAAGGCTGCGTGTTCCTAAATGGTCACCATTAGTCGGAAACGGTGGTACAGTGTTTGCCATTTACATGTTGTTCGACCGCCCTTACCACTGGGATCATAATTTTATGGCGTAAAACGAAAATTTACTCGTACTGAGACTCGTTGTGTGCAAATATGTGCGTTCAGTGAAGTAGTTTCGCCTCCGGTTTTTATTTTCGTCCGTGCTGCAGCTCAGCCAGGCAATGCGTTTTTGATAACACATGCGTTTGTACGGCAATTGCAATAATGTCACATATAATTACCATAACGAGTGCACCCACTGAAAAAGTGGCGATCGTGTTGTGTCAGCCAAACCACTGCGCGCTGTTTTTGCAAGTTCTCGATTAGGAGGAAGCAAAAAAAAAGAATGTTGCTAGGAAAGGAAAACAAAATCGAACGCAATGTTCCCGCGTGCATCGTTGGATGCATTTTTCCGAAATTTTAAGCGTAAAACAAAATGATTCAGAAATGACAAAAAAAAAAACAAATAGTGTTCATGATTCTTGGCACCTAAACGCACCCTTAAATTCGTGATATTGCTGTAAATGGTGTGACCAGAACGAATCCGAATCCAAACTTTGTAAGCAAGCCTGCGAAGGAACTCACAAGATCTATTGGCATGAGGTAAATTTGGTACGCTTTTTCGTTTTATTCTGAAAGCTTCAAGGTAAACGAAACCTGCCGGTGCATCGACGGAATGCACTACTTTGATTTGCAGCCTTTCAGTGGTTTGCTTTTGACGTTGGTTTCTTGTTTCGTTGGTAATATATTGGCCATTAGATTTCGTTCGACTTTTCGAAGGCCATTGGCTCTGGACAAACATAACGTGTCGTACCTGCTGTTGGTCGAGTTTTTTGAACCCTTTTCCTTAGGCGCAATATTACTTCTGGACCGTTGGGTTAATCAAACTGATCGAATCGCTTGCTTTGTGTTTAACAAGAGAGTTAATTTAAAAAGTGTGATTTATGATTGTTGCATAGTTGCACATCAAGCGTGGTCAGTGCGGGATCGATTGATTGGTATGAGTTACGCAAATTTATTTGAAGCTGACATGGTTCATGTTTCATTTAGGCAGAATAATAAACAGGTAAATAACACAAAAAGTGAAGTATTTCATTATTTTTCTGCTTCTGTTCCTTAGATTCCGTAGAATTTCTTTTTTAATGCTGTTTGTTACTGCTTACACAATAGCAATCATTATTATTTAATTGTCAGGATTTTTGATCAAATTTAAAATTCAGTGCATCATAGCATGAACTGAATTCAGTGTGAATTATGTAATGTGAAGTATTATGGAAATAAAGTTAGAGAAATAAGCATTCCTACGAAAAACCAGTACATATGATCTGACACGTCCTACAACAACTTGCTACGTAGAATGAAACCACAACAACCGTATTTTCTTGATTTGTGTAGAAGAGCCTTCGAATAGATTAGTCTTAGAAAATGCTATAGTATAGTATAGAATATTAGTATATTCTCCTATAGTCTTCTTCTTCTTCTTTTTGGCTCAACAACCATTGTCGGTCAAAGCCTGCCTGTACCACTTGTGTGGGGTTGGCTTTCAATGGCTTTTGGATTACCCCCCATAGCAGGATAGTCAGTCCTGCGTATGGTGGCACGGTCTAGTTGGGGCTTGAACCCATGACGGGCATGTTGTTCAGTCGTACGAGTTGACGACTGTACCATGAGACCGGCGGCTAGTATATTTATATAATATAACAAACTCCGTATTTACTCCATTTTTTCATCAATGAAAACATTTTATTACAGATTTTATTTTGTTAAAGTTCGAAAAATTAAGTTTCGAACATTATGTACTTATTAAAAGTTATATTCCAGTAATAAAGTTGAATGAATCAACCTGAAATACTGATAAGGTTTTTATGATTTCGAACGTCAATCGTTTATCGTCAGAATTGACCCAACATACCAAGGACTTGGAATTAATACTTGATTACGTGGAAAAGTTACGTTTTGGCTAGCGTCTCATCTGCTGACATCAGGCGAAGTTAAGTGTTGTAGGAAAATTATAAATGAGTTTAATAAAATAAAATTGTGAAATTTAAACTCAGGGATTCAGGATGCATGTTTTCATTAAAGTTTTGTTCTATTTTTGAAAGTTTATTTTCACGAAAATACTTCTATCATTGGATACATCGCTATTTCTCAAACATTATAATCACATACGCTATGTTCACGAATAATTTCCACTAGATTCATTGCACACCCTTTCCTTCGAGACCAAAATCCTTGCCAAATTGTGCATAAAAAATAATCGGATCAAGACAATCCAAACCAAACTGTTTCTCGCTCAACTGTACCATTGCGACTGTGCCCATTTCCATGTTCTCTTTAAGTGTAGTTGTACTGTTGTAGTTTTTGCTTCAATTCAGTTTGCTTTAACGATCCGTACGTCCTAAGGTGCGCCAAAAGTTTTGACGGTTCTTTGACAGCACTGACAACCGTTGTGTGGCGTGTGAATCGATGGTTCATGATCAAACGATATGCTTACTTTGCAAGTGAGACAGTGTGTTTCCTGAGACTGGTTATGTTTCTTTTTTGTGCAGGCTTCAGCAAGATCGTTCGAAGAGGATATAAACGATCAAATGCGAAAACGATTTGGGGCACGAATTAAAACGCACCTGTCGCTTTGGGCAGTTTGCAAATCGTGCATGCTATTTGTTTTAAGATACGGCTGGGAGAAGATTTTTTGCTCATTCGATTTGTACCTCGTAAGGTGCTATAATTTAATGCTGTTTGAGTATGGGATTCGGTTCTTAGGTGTTAATGTTGGCAAATTAAGTATTCGCCTGTTTAGCTTCCCATTAATCTGCTAAACAAATCACGGAAATAGCGATCAAAGAATGATGTTTTAGGTTTGTAAAAAGAACTAAAACAGCTCGAAATGCGGCGACTTAAAGTCGTCAAGGATGTATTTTACACATGTAGACTGCACCTTGATTGCATTAGCTGAATGATCGAGGTTCTTTTCAACGTCAAGGAAGCAAATGTATTAAATTTTCTGTTTATTCTGTGACGTTAAGAGATACTTTTATACATTGTTTGGGATTTGATATAAAGGTATGCAGAAAGTGTGCTAAAAGATTAGAGCCGCTGAAAAACTCCGTAAAAGATCCTCCTTCTTGTTTTGGCTCAATAACCGTTGATGGTCAAGGCCTGCCTGTACCACTTGTGGATTTGGCTTTCAGTGACTTATTGATTTCCCCCATAGCAGGATAGTCAGTCCTACATATGGTGGCAGGTGTCATTCGGGGCTTGAACCCATGACGAGCATATTGTTAAGTCGTACGAGTTGGCCGTAAATCATCCAGTCTTGCTATTATCTTGATCGTCGTTTCTGACTGCAACGACCTGTACGATCAATTGCTTTTTTTATTTGGCCATATCCTGATTCGATCTAGGTCGGTTTAGGAGGATCTAGGTCTAGTCTTGTAGATGTACTCATATCATGATAATCGATTCATACGGGGCTTGAATCGATTCATTCATAACCCATGATGAGTATATTCTTAATTCGTGTGAAATAACGATTGTACCACAGTACTGCAACCTATACAGCTATGTAAATTTTCTGAACTTATTTGTATTACTTTGGAACTGGATAATTAATTCTTCCGGATGGTTTGGTTTGATGCAAATAGTAATCGAGCCACCAATAGTAATCGAGCCAGTTTTTAGCTGGATATACGATGATATAAAAAGATGTACTCTCGCTTCTTAGATCGTTCATTGTGATCACTTTAAGTAAATGTATTTTATTGTGCTTTATAATCATTCAACATTTAATATGGCAATTTGAATTTGTGTTTTGTTGTGTTTATTTCAGTTATAGTTCAATTATTTACCATGTTTAAATTCAGGCTATTCTCAATGGTTTTATTTTGTGTTTTCTGTAATAAATACATTTTAATTCCTGTATGAGTATACATGATTATTGTACACTTGTTACGGTCCGTAGCAGTAATCGTAAATAAATTATGTCAATGACACACGCGCTTGATAAACTAGTGCTCCTGGGTTGATGTCCTCTCATCGCTACCACCCTTACTCAAACACAACGAAATCAATCCTTCAATCTAACGCATCACTTTCCACCTCATGACCGGCGTGCAATCATGGATGAAAAGAAAAAAAAGCGAACCATTCCCAATCACTAGCCATTACACCGGTAATAAAACTAAATTATGAAACTCATTTAACACGAGATCCGATCACCCGGGTCCGGGGCGCAAGTATCACAAGTGCCGATTGTTATGACGCGTTTTATTTCACCACTTACCCTCTGTGTGCGGTAGTGGTTCTGCTGCTGCTTTTGGCCCATGATGCGGTGGGCTATTTTTCCACGCTATTCCAATGCCTTGTGGGGACAGTTGTTGTGATGTGTCTTTTTTGTTGTTTTTGAACGCGCGATCTGATAATGATTCGATTAAGGGTGCGATGATGTGGTGAAGCCTATCGTCGGTTGGATGACAAAAAAAGCGAAACCCTTCTCCCGATTGTAGTCAATACTATTGACCTCGCAAAGGATGGGACAGTGTTGTGGGGAGTATCGTGACTCGATTGTACTGTTTAAAGCGACCACCCATTAGGGTTCGGTTCGGCCCTTTGCATGTCGGGTCAGTAAATTGGTGCGTTTAGTTGACTTTCTGTGTGTTTTATGTCAACGATCGATATGGATGGGACGAGGACTTTACAGGGCAAGTTATGCTTATTTTATTACGTGGTTGTTTCGGGGTGTGCGCATTTTTTTTTACAGAGAATGTATGTTTAATGCTTATCTGGTATGCAATTTAAGTTGTACGTATCGAACAGTGTTGCGTTGCGTTGAAAAGGGGTTTTTAACGGTCGATCCTATCATTTTAAATCATTAGCAATTTAATACTGTGAGTCCTGTAAACACGTTGATTGAGTTGAAAAGTAAATGTTATACAGGTACATAGGTCATATAGGCTACTATAGGTAATGAAATTCATATAATAAAAATACCAAAAAGATACAATGTTGGTCACAATGTTTGTTACCTCACAATTACCGTAATTTTACATGTATAACGTTATCACCGCTACTTTAAAAACATTTTAACCGATACATTTAAATACTCTTTTTATATTTTTCGGATTAAATGTATCTACATATTCGTTAACATAAGAACAATCTGACCAAATTTGTTGTTCTGCTAGAATAAACAGGATTGAAAATACATTTACATTTATATCTATATCTATATATGTATCTATACCTGTTTGAACAGTTTGTTCACACGGTGTATTTTAAATTCGGTCCGCCATCCCTCTAGAATGATACGCTACCTGTCAGCTTTAACTGGCAAGCATAACGTTTAAACAGGCTAAAACCCTATAATCTTTTATTTCTGGTCTTAATTTTCCATACACAAATCAAGCGAATTGGTAGATATTACACACACAAAAATACGGTAATCTACAAGGTATAAAAATCAGATTTCTTGCAATTTGCATTGCAATTTGCCAAAAAGTAGACTGTCGAAAAGGTTGAAGCTTGTATTTTGGGAACGGATAAGAATTTCCCTCTCTTTGTTTTCCTAAAGTTTTATAAATTATTAATTTATAACGCTAGCTATTTGCTCTCATTTTAATCCCATATTAATATATTGACCAACGTCTACCTAGCATCAAAAGTGCGTGTGAGTAAAAGTAACACTTTTACAGCCTAATTTTCTGCCCAAATTCATTGCTGTAAACCCCAGTCCTATGTGACAGCGGCGGTGGTCTAATTTGAGCGATATTGAAAACAGACAACCTTGACTCGGGACTCTCGACTATTTCTCGACCGCACCTTCTTCGTGACGGGCGAACGGGCGAGGTGAGTCACGAGAAGTCAGCTCCGGCCTAAGCCTTTAATTGACGCGGAACGTAAACGCAGTAGTTGTTGTTATGTTCGTGGCTCGCCTTTCTCGCCATTGGCTTTGAAATATTTTGGGCATTTTTTTCTTTCATCCCGCTAAAAATAGGTGGCAGCAGCAGTGGGAAAGTGCGGAAACTGGGAGACTTTATCGAAGAGCGATCGGAGTGGTTGATTGATATTGTCTGGAGGGGGAGGGAGAGTTTTTGGATTTGTCGAAGTGAGCATCGGCTGCACGTTTCGAATCAGGCTCGAATTTGACTGTGCCGATTAATCAAATCCTACCGGATCTATGAACACAGGGTATGTAGAAAAAAGTTTGTCAGATATCCAGCAAGGAGACAGTAACAGACATTACACAGAGAGGGCGTGTGAACTTTGCATCATGGGTAAAATAAAAATGCCATTTGTGGAGCGACGGTGAAGTTCAGTCACTTTTTGGTCAATTTTGAAATCTGCGCCTGTTGTTGTCCCTTTCTCTTGCACGGGGAGCGTGAGAATTGGAAAGAATATTTCGAAGCTTCAGAGGGAGTAGGTTTAACAGGTGCAAGTGGGGGATTAAGTTTGAGTGCTTTGTTTTGCTTTTTATTCCCGTTTTGCTAATATCTCCTGTCAGTACCGTGCCGGGATCGTAAAAACGGATTATAAGCAAATGGTTTTGTGTTTGCTGGTCTTTATGTGGCAATGCCAGGTGCTGGTAAGTTGTTCGAAGAACAGGTGTGCATTTTCGCTATAGGCCTTTTATGATGAATGTGTAGTGAAAAATGTCATCAAGTATAATTTATGATTTGTTGCTAGCTTGTAAAGACTTTTTCATGCCTTAGAACAGAGAAAAACTAGTTTAATCTTGCCGGTTCATCATATTATAATTATTTTGCTTTGATAGGCGAGACATTAATCTGTATTTTTTTTAAATATATCTTACAATTCAAACAGTATGTATGATTGTATACATAAAGTGCTTTATTGAAAGGATTATTTTGTACTAGCTTATACGATAAATTATAAGGTATGGGAGCTTAATGTATCATAATATCTTGATCCTTTTCAGCACAAATATAAAGACATTACTATTGTTTTTAGATTGAACATTAAAACAATTTCCGCTTTCAATTAACATATTAGAATATTGGATTTTTTTTAATGAAACGCGTAGCAGCTAATGAGAGTTTTTACATATTGCATGCAATTGGTGTCTTTGACATGGCTACGATGGAACGATATTTAAAGGAAATTTGAAGTGAGAGTGCCAAGCATGGATGCACGAAGTTTAAGTGATTCCAATAGAACATATCTTAATCTTTTAAAACATCAAAGCTACAACTCCTAATAGGAAACGCTTAAGCACTTGTAGGGGAAGTCGGGGTTGGTTCGATACTGTGGGTAAGTTCGACACCTTGCTGTTTTAGTATTTATAGAACTTTTTGTAGAATACAAAATTGTACACATTATATTTACTTTTTCGAGTTTTGAGTCACATTTCACTGATCAGAAACCTGTCAATTGTCAAAAAACAACAAAATAAACACATGTTGGTTCTGATTGACAGCCGATGCAAGTTTTTACTTCTGGGACTTAAGGAATTGTGGCGATTATTCAACAAAATTATAGTTTCCTTGTTAATAGTATTGTTTTATAAACACTATTGATTAGTTCTGTATCAAAGGGCGTAATTTTTATATTAAACTATATAGTATAAAATGTCACTAAAACGTACGGCCAATGAGGGTAAAATCGACACCCCACTTGGTAGTAGTGTAATGCTTATTTGTAGCATGTTGAATTTTTTTATATCGTTATTTGAAAGTGCCTATATTTTATAGCCGGTCTCATGGTACAGTCGTCAACTCGTACGACTTAACAACATGCCCGTCATGGGTTCAAGCCCCAAATAGACCGTGCCGCCATACGTAGGACTGACTATCCTACTATGGGGGGAAATCAATAAGTCACTGAAAGCCAACCCCACAAGTGGGTTGGCAGGCCTTGACCGGCATCGGTTGTTGAGCCAAAGAAGAAGAAGAATATTTTATACAGATGTCCCTTAACTATGTACGATAGACGTAATGATCATGCCGAGCAAACACGCAATTAAACATACCGTAGAAGCTTTAAAATCCACGATTTCAACAAACCAAGGAAGCTATAATTATGGAATTTAGCTATCATTCTCTCATAGAACGTTTGCCAAATTCGGGCCAACTTCTACTATATGGAGTCTGGTTCGATGCCATTTGTGATGAAAATTTGTTCTTGCTTGTAACTTCATTTCTTTCCCTTATTTCAATAATGTTTTCTGTTAATTTGTCTTAAAATTGGTATGAAATACTTTGTTGAACTTCAATGAAAACCAACCGGCCATCAGAGTTTGTTATTTTAAAATTATAGCCAATGTGTCGTAATCATCCCACAAGGTGTTGATTTTACCCCATCATGGTGTCGATCTTACCCGCACTGCAGTTGTGATGCAACAAAAAATACACTTTTTTATTTTTATCAAAATGTTATTAAAATCAATCCACGAACCGTAGTTTCTCGTAAGATGGTACATAATGAATCAAATAAGCTTTTTCGATGTCTACTTGTAAGTTTACATTGTTAAAAGTATTGCAATCAGGGGAAAACCTTAAGGTGTCGAAACTACCCCCAGTTATCCTATTAGTGATGGGTGGGTCAACTCAAAACTACAGGACCGGACCCATCCGTAAGCGACCCGTCGTACGAGTCGTACGAGTCGACCCGAAAGGTACATTAGGTAGGTTCAGTTGGTGCAACGATTCTGGTAAGTGCAAGACATAATAAACGACTTCAACCCAACGATGCACTAACGATTTCAAAACGGGTCGGGATCAGTCGTGGGTCCAGCGAGTCCGGGTTGACCTGAATTATCAGTAGTTGCGAGAAGGAGGTTTAATCCTACCCGAATTCGGAGCCGGTGAGAATAAATAATTTAAGAGTGTGTATCACTAATTAATTCGCTTGCAAACAAATAAAAAGCCAATACAGGGGCCCTTCACGATTCTAGTCAGCTTTTATATGCAGTTTGACAAATGGAGGCTGAAATCATGTAAATACTCCATACAAAACCACACACAAAACTAGTCTGCATTTTCAGTCTAGATTATTCTAGCCTCAAAGCTAGAATTAGAAAGGTGATGTTTACATTCATCCCAAGGTGCATTAAAGATATCTGGTGATGGAATCCAGAATCAAAATGTATGTAGTCCAGGTAGTCTCACGGCATGTTTTATAACCAAATTTGAAAATCAGATTTTTAACAGATCGGGAGAAAAAATTTGCTCAAACAAGCTTTCTAGAGGCTTGACAAATACAGAAACACTCTTAAAATCTTAATTCAGAAACAGAAGCGATAAAAACCAGTCTTCTAAATTCATACACCTTGGGACAAGCCCACCTGTATGTTATACCCACTTAGATAGCTGCTCGAAAACTGCTATACAATGCAAACAGCTGACAGGCTAATATTTCAGCCTACAAACTTGAAAGGAAAGATTTTTATTCATTTCAGATGTTTGCACAACATCTTAAATGAATAAATAGGTGTTGTATCATAGTCTCGTTAGCAATAGAACATCATTTATAAAATATGTAGGTAAAGAAACCTTGTATTAGCCCAAACTGCATAAAAGAATATGAAATTGTCTATTTTATGTCAACTGTGCAGAAATATTTCCAATATAAGTGATAAACAGCATTAAAAATTCCATTCAATCAAAAATACCAAATATTTACCCAGATAATAACGAAAAAGGTAAAAACCCGATAAAAACCAAAAAATAAATACCGGGTAAAAAGGTACGGTACAACACTGCAGGCACGTTCAGTTTTCCGTTGAAAAATTACCACGTATTAGGCCGCATGGCATGAAAACTATTTAACAATTTTATTTAATTATGGTTTCAACTGTTCATTCGTCTATCACAGACGTACCATCAATTGTTTGAGTTTGTGGTATTATGGTTTGGCAACAATGTGGTAGATAAAGTAAGGTGACTTTTCACTTTAAAAGCTTAATTGATGTTCTAATAAAAAAGTGTTATCCATAGACTTGCAACAACATGCGCTGCGGCGTAAATTAAGGTAGTTTAGGCCTGATTAGCTGATGAATTGTCTGAAAACAGATTCAGTAAATAATTAATTAGTTCATTAATTTGGTAAAGTTTAAATACAACATCCTTCCAAAATATTGTTCCACAATAAGTGCTTGCCATTCATATCGAAAAGTGAATGGTACAATATTATTGACCGATACAAAACTATCCACTTTGTAAAATATCAAATAGCACGACCTAACTCTAAATAGTCGCCTGTGTAACGACTGTGGTTACCCACAAAGCGTAATGCCTATGGTTTAGATGTAATTTTATGGTCCGAGCACCATTGCGTTCAACAAAATGGCTCTGTCTATTTTGGGGTATGTCGCGTTTATCCTAATGTGTAAACGAATAATTTCGCTCGACCGAAATAATAACGGCTGTGTTTGGTAGCACGGAATTTTCGGTGCACAATCTGGTTTTCGCATTGGTGAGATGTTTGATTGAGAGGTGCAATCCGCACTCCGCTGCAACGAGAGGAACGAGTGGGCAGGTAAAAATATGGCACTCACATTTTGCTAATCCTAACAATGTTAACATAAGCTACCGGATGCCGGATAAATTGCTCGGGATGCTTTTGTAAGGCGCAAATGATTCGATTTACGAGCGATCAACTAGAACCAATTTCGGTACGCTTAGAGATCTAGGCGAATGGGCTGAAACATGCATTAGATCGACCAAAAGATGAAATTATAATTATTGCAGCACACCATTGCGAAAGTTGTTTGTCGGTTGCAATTCAGAATGTTCAGGAGAGGAGTGAGAAATTAGTACTCGGTGGCCAAATGGAACAATTATGCTGCACGTGTGAAACAATGCACAGATTGTGTTTTGCGGTGTTATGAGCGGTCGGTGAAATTATTGAAAAAGTCAATACAAAATTTGTAAATATGTGTATGGGATTGTAGATTTGGGCCATTTGTTTAATTTCAATGCTAATATTTGGATAAAAACAATGCAAATGATTTATATTGTTTGCATGGTGTATGAGAACACATGATCAGGAAAGTTTAAAAAAAATTTTACCTTGTAATTTGAGAGCAAAACTACCATAAGGCTTCAATTTAATTGGAATTGATAAGAATATGTTATTTACAGCCATTGTTTTGTTTTGTGTTGATCCTTTCAATATTTTGCTAGTGAATAAAGGTTGGATTGTTCGTAATTTTAGAGAAGAACATTAAATTCTTACAGGTACGACGTGAATTAACTGATCAACTCAGTGCTTTCTTCTATGAGTTAAAACGTTATTATAAGATTGCTACATTTTATGAAACAAGCAGAGATTGTAACAAAAATTTCATTGCGAATCATCAGTTAGTCTAAACGAGTTTAATTCCAGTTTTTTTTTTCTTAACATCTTGAATCCAAAACAAATTTTCAAAAATATAAATAAACCTTTTCAAGCAAAACGAAATACAAACCATTATCACAGCTGCTAAACCGTAATAAATCTTGTTCGACACTGTGAGAATTACCCTTTTGTGACATATTCAGAGTCCCTTCAAAGTGTCGCTTGGCGAAGCGAAGGTAAATTGGATTAAAAAAAGCCCATTTTTCTCTTTTTCTAACTAAAGTCCCTAATTCTTGTATAATCTGCATTGAACTATTTATTCTATAAAAATCTTAGTAGTTCGAAAATAAACTAAGCTAAATGCAAAGGTAAAACAACTTGTAACAGATTTGAAAAACTTTATAGATGAAAATAATGCTATGTGCCAGGTATTAGTATCATCACGTTCAACAGTATCCCACTCGATGATATGTTGGATAAGCTCTTTAAGAGCCTTCAAATGTGGCAGTGAAAAGGGTCATAAATGTAACCCACGGTAAAGTTACAATCAAATTGTCCAACTACAGCTTTCCTGCAGCTTGCCACCGCTACGGGACATGAGGTACTGCTATCCTCCACACTACCTACGCCCGGTTATTATTTCGAGTGTTTGTTTGTTACGATTTCAACAAACGATCGACATTCGGCTGAAGGGTCACTGGTGTTGAAGTAGACTCCCGTCCTCGGAAACGGTTTGGTTCGGGTTTTATTTCACGGCATAAAAGTACACCCGAAAAAAGGTGTTTCTAGAGCAGTTTTAAGAGATACTTATGTACACACACACAACTCACTCACACTACCCTACTGTGTGGCGAAATATGACCGTTTGGATGGTTTTATGAGACTTTTGGTACGCGGATAGCCAAATGTCAATGAAGACTTCGACTTCGGTGGCGTCGAAGAGGATCGAAGTCGGAGCAGAAAAGAAGTAAATAAACACCTTTACGAGTGCGACATGTGTGGTGCCGATGCGAGATGACCTTAATGGTGCAGAAAATCACAACATACGAAGGAGTAGCTGGAGGTTGTGTGAATTATGCTTGCTGCGATCTGTACACTATCGTAGCTAAAGAGTATAATGTCCGCTAGCAACATAATGTCGTTCTGATGAAGGATTGAGAAAGCAAGAATCATAAAGGTCCGCATAGAATTAATTACACGATTTCCTTGCTCCAAATATGCAGATACCGGAGGTTGTAATGCTTCGCGCTTGAAAAAAGTGTTTATGAGAGCAAACACTGAATGGGCAAGCAAAAAACCATAAGCATACAACTAATGTAATACCACGCTGCACGTACAGTGTGGTGCAGTTTAGCTGTAATAACAATGTTAGGTAATTATTTGTTTACGAGGGCAGCTATCCGTTCAATGTCGGAACAGATGGAACAAACACAGGCTCCAACGCTACACGTACGCGTGCCGCCTAACCAAAGGTAGTGCATTAGCTGGTAATGTTGATCCAACAAGTGCCGCTTTTTTATAGTTTCATTCAATTTAACCGCCAGCAGAAACTAGGGCTTCAATAGAGTGACCTTCCGGGCCGGTCGAAAAAAAAAGCATTAAATAATAAAATAAACCGTACTCTGAATGCAGTGAAGAAAAAAAGACGATTATGGGGAGCATAAGTGTCGCAGGAGCTTACAGTGATACATAACGCCGTTTCGATGACGTTGTATCGCTGGGATTAAACTACTGACCTACATGTGCGACTATGATCTTGATAATAATGTGTGCGTACAGTGTGAAAACGCCGCTCAGGTGGGTGAGCATGAGAATCAGGTGTAAAAGTTTTGCACAGAACTGTAATGATTTGGTGGAATAAATTGACGGTTTTATGTGAGGTCAAAATTACATGCGACTTTGGTTAGTACGTACAGCTGCCCATAGCATGACAATTTTTCATGCAGTAACCGAGTTATCTATCCTACTGAGACTGTAATTGCTGCTTATGCAGATTGCACAGATAAAATACGAATCAATATCGTGCAACAAATTCCTTCGTTAAAAATGCATCCAATCAGTGACGGTGCCGGGAGCCGTTTGATGTGGATCTGTTTCTGTGTCCCATTTATCAGCAGAGGAAAAAAATGCCTCAAAGCTTCACCGCACGTGCATGTGTAGAGCAACAAAGTTCAAATGGTTCAGTTCGCTACAAATGGTCCGTCACTTCAAACAATAAATCTCTTCTATCCTGTCCTACCGGATTCGCACATCGAATTCTCCCAGGTGTGCTAACAAATGGACAATTAGTCGCAACAATACAGCCCGGCCAGCGCGTCCTGCATTTAATGTGCAGCCGGACTGACCATTTAATTTATTAAATCCTCTTCGCGAGATTGTGCCGTGTCGGTGCTGCTACCTGTGTGCTATCGGTTGCATGAAATATTGCCCTGCACATAAAACAATCGCAACGGATGCCGGGTTTTTGATGTTGTAATTTGCCAAGCTGTGAGGTAGATGTGTTGTTTTTGTTTGTGTTTGGATTTGCATTCAAATCTTTTCCCTCTACATCCACGATAATGATACGCCAATTGAACCGTTATGGGCGGATGACAGTGAGCCGGCAGGATTTATTCGACACGTGATGAAAATCAAACGCGATTTTGAGTGTAGATGCTTACGAACGCGACATTTACGTACGAATGAATTAAACCTTAAAACGTTGCTCCAAATCGGCAAAACATAGAATCTAATTGGATTGTTGATGATTACATGCTGAAGTATTGCGATTGATATTAATCTGACCGATGGGGATAAAAACCTTCCAAATGGTTGCATCATAAAAGCTAGAAACAGAACAAACAGCGAAACGAGCAACGTGAACATCATGGAAGGTATTGAAGTGGTCCTTCCGTGCATCTCCTTGGGAACAGTAGTCAAAGGAATGGTCAATAAAAAGGTGTAGCAATTCTAGATCGGCGGCAAATGGGCCCGGCTGATGTATGCAATGTTTGATTTCAGCTAACCGATATCCGTGCCTTATTGCCTTGGTCACTATGGACGGCTGCGAATAGAGATCACTGCGGGTGGTAATGCTTCCTGCACCAGATCTAGTTATTCTCCAAGGAAGAATGTTGTGTAAGGAGTGTAAAAAAAGTGTAGAACTACATTCTGAGTCATACCAAAGCGTCCGGATTCATCATTCACGACCGTTTCTACCCATCGTGGGCTCTACACTAACCTGTCGGAGTCGTAGCGATGAAGGCTCTGAAGTAGGAGTGTTCAGGGTTGCTAGGTAACACCGGTAGCTGGCACTGGATTTGAACGGGCAAGGGTAACTGGATTAGCGTAATCCAAGCGTTAAGGCTTTTCCTCAGCCTGCACAGCAGTATGGTGAAAGATGTGAGTAGTTCTATTTGCCGCCACGGTGACTGGACCGTTGGCCATGTAGTCAGTTCAGTAGGAAGTTAAACCATCATATAAAACAATCCACCATGTTTGCCCTGTTATTGGTCAATTTAAATTTTATGTCCCATGTCGATCTTCAAGCATTAGTGATGCTACCCGGTATGTGAGGAGGGCACGGTCTTGCGTAACTTTGGCCGATGTTCTTGGCCACGAGCTCACATTAGGTGAAGGCCCGGTACGGTCAATTCGTTCAGCGTTTGACGCTCGTTGCACATTGGAATGACAATTTAAAGTTTATTGCGGGCGAGTAATCGACGCTCCCCTCATGTGTCTTTGGTGTGACCAACGTCGTATTACTTTTTTTTACCGGCAGTGCACGGATTCTGGCGTGAGGTACGACTTCTTTTTATGGATAGCGTTTAGGTTTTTTTGCGAAGCATAGTAAGCTTAGTGGAACGGTACTTATAAGGAAACCTTATTCGCAAGAATAATAAAGTGGTGTACAAAGTATGGAAATATTCGTAACATAAAACACATACCTAGCAGGAAAGGCTTCGTTCAGCTCATATAATGTACTAATTTCACCCTCCCCAACATGCACCATGACCGAAAATGTTCCCGCAAAAAATATCATAATAATTTTGAATTAGATAGGCTGAAGAGACTGTCAGCATCCTACCGCAACACCTTCACGTACATAAATTCCAGCTAAATGAGCGTAATATAAACCTCAAAAGCGAACATTCGTGACTGTCAGCGATTGGCAGGTGTGAAATCGATTTTGCACCTACGTGCACCTCTTTCTGACTGCCACATCCAAACGCGGTTGTGATTGTAAGTTGCAAATGTGCAACGCATACACGCCGATTATCGTGATTACCGCGCTAATGATACTGGGGGTTCACGAATGGCACTCGCCATTCCGTGCTGTGACCTGTGATTACCTGCGTAGGATTAACCTTGACCGTGGTGTCGACCGCTGTCTGGTCCTCCTTTACACCTTGTTGTTTCACCCAGTGGATGGATTATGATTTTCACACCTTCGCATGCAACCGTCACGCACGCTGCAGTGCTGGTTGCAGGTTGATAACGGATCCGTTCCGGACTGTGTTGAAGGTTTCAGTGGAGTGCGAGGAAAGGGGATTCCAGTTAACTTGGCTCAGTTCGGCACGGTTGACACGACAATTTTATTTCGAACGCCTTTTGGTCTTGAGTGGTGGGCATGAGATAACTTTAGATCAATTTCTAGAGCTTTACGTTTTGCCTCTTGGTAAATTGGCAATTGTTCAGGGTCATGCCGGGGAACGATGTGAAAGTACCGAGATACCGTTAAGTGTGGCCTGATCTTGTTTCCCACGAGCTATGGTAGTCCTTGATATCGGGCGGCTGAGCCGGCGATAGAATTGATCGATAAAAGAAAACGCGAGCAAACAAGATGCAGGAAGGCTTCATTAGCTCTGTTTATGAAGCCAATTAAAGTATCGCGTGCAAAATTTACAGGAAAGCGATTAGATATGCAAATAATCAACAGATAAATAGTAGTGTGATTTAGATTAAAAAATTACAATAATTTTCACAAGCTATTACGTTTGAAGCTTGTGGTTTAAATACAATAAATTGTTAACACTCAGCTGTCTATGGTGAACAAGATCACTTCTGTGAATTATGTCTCACGTCGGGGTAATGCGTGACCTTACCATTATGATCTAATGTTCCGACAGCCCTCAGCAGGAGGTAGCGAGTATAATGTACGATTCACAGTCGTTTAAAGTCTAGGTAGTGTGAAGAAATTGAAGCAAATGGTTTGTAGCTAGAGCTATAAATGTGATCTTAGAATTTAATTTTAATGAGTGGTTCCGTGTCTACTTAGTGTGACTATATTATCCTATAAAACTTACGATTGTTCAAAAATGTTTCTCTAGCTTTGTCTATGATTGTGTAGATGTTTTGCTTCAATCCTAAAATTGTAATGAAGAAAAACCTTCAAAATCCTTTTATTAGACATGCTGATCGATGGCTTGTAAAAAGGTTTCTCAAGATAAACCTACATTAAAACATTATTTGATCGTCACCTAAAGATGACGTTTACCTCCATGCGCTATCGTTCGGTTTACAACTTCCTACGTAGGATTAGTAGGTGGAATAAAACAGCGCAAATGGTTTTTACCACCCGCTGCAAACCTACTGGGCAGTCGCCATACCATACGACCATTTAGACAGGAACCTTCGCCAGGGAATTGAAAACGCGTTACGCGTTAGGGCATCATTAGTACAGAGCGACCCTCGTAGAGATGCGATCGAAATTCGTGTGACAAATGGTATTGGAAGAGGAAGCAAAACCTAAACGAAAATTAGGCCACGGAAGATGTCCTTCAGCTGCGCCGAGAATGACGTGTTGAAGATTCTCGAATATGATAGACGCGTAGTGAAGGTTTCTTCTCACCTAAAGTTTTGCAGAACGCGAGAACATGGCTCGTGTGCCTGGCGCAGCGCACATTAGATTGGATCAGGGATTGTGTGTGAGTGTTTTTTTTTCTTTATTGACATGGAGGTGGCTTACTGCTGTCCGATCTTTGGCAGTACGGTGGTGACATCGTGTCAGTGACGGCAGAGCTTTGATTGACATAATAATGAATGTATCGATTAAAATCGGGTGACCGAGCGTGTCGTGCTAGATCTGAAGTGGATCTTGGGAGCGTCATAAAGCTTGTGGCGTATGGGTTCATATTTCGAAAACTCAACACGCTGGGAACAGGGTGAGGGTTAATACTTCGACCAAGGTTTTGTTTCTAAATGAAGTTCCGTGATTTATGATGGATTGCTTGATTGGCTATTTGGTTCTTGATAGAATGGTGTAAAACGAAATATAAGCTCATTAGACGATGTGCTACGCTACAACATGTACTAGGGACGGTTGTTAAAGAGTAGTAGTAGCAATAATACCGGAAAGGTTCCATGATGCATTCGTCAAGTCGTACGAACTAAACATACGCCCGCCATGAGTTCTTACTCTGTATGGAATGGGTTCTATTCCCGGTATACGCAGGGCTGGCAATCAAAGTAAACGGGCATACGAATCAAGTCATAGATAGACGAACTGATTAGATGACTGAGTAAGTGATAAATTATTCAATAATCTAGTTGTAGATGATTGATAAAATGATAAAATTAAATGAATGATAAAATTTAAAAAGGCTTCTTCTTATTTTGAAAGAATAAAGTTGAAGCAATTCATGTTACTATTTAAACTGAAAACATAAACTGAGCCCGCAAGTGTAAAGCTCAAACAAAAAAATCAGCGTCATGTAGCAATGGCAATGATAGACGGAATATTAGTTCGCATAGTTATATACTTATATTTGGAGTGTTATCGGAGGATAAGAAGTATTAAATAATTCCGTATTGTTATTGTCTATCTTCGTTCAAAGCTTTTACAAATCGGTAGCCATGTGATTCATAAACATAAATCACCTGCAAGAACATTGATGGCAACAATGAGAATTAATCAATCTATGTAATACATTCAGTCGTGACCATTGACGACATCCACTAAACGATCGCGTCCGTATCTTGATCGTTCGCCGTCAACGTTTTGCAAATTTTCTACAGGTATATTCCTTGTTCTATCCCTGCAACATTTTACACGCAAGCACAGCCAGTATGATTACCCACGCAGATGGATGGATCGATCGAGATCTCATATCGATCGGATGGTTGGCCGGAACGTCCGCCTTCATTCTATTCGTTCGAGCGTACAACACATGATTAAAGGCAATTAATATGCCATGCTCCCGAGCCTATCTGCTCAACAGCGTAACGGTAATAGGTAGCGATGTGATGGTTTTTAATCAAGTCGTACACGAAAGATGACAGAAGTGGATCGAGATCATGTATGTTAGATAGTTGGTGGGATGGATGAACTTGAATGAGTTAATTTACCAATGGATAAACTAGGAGCTCTATGTACTGGGAGGAGTGTTCGGGTTGGCACATTGTATCTATATAATTATATGATAAATTATCTGTTCTCAGCAGGCATATTTTCTAGAAAAGAAAGAAAAAATGATTTAAGGAAAAATTAAACCATTTTGCACCAAGAAGTTAGTTTTGTATATCATAAATTCCATAAGCCTCTACATTCATGTCAATATAGAACCCCTTGCCCTGCCTTCTTTTAATATTTAAATTTTATCGTTCTTGTCCATTCGTTCCTATCGCACACCAACGCACGCACCAACAGTAATGAAAAATCAATAAACCATTTTGCACATTTTAATATACCACCAACAGTTCAGAAAGGGCCAAACCTTTGTTTAAAAAACGGCGAAGCTGATCCTTTTTTGACTACGGCAGGCACCCGGTTTGATAGAGTGATAATTTTCAACCAACGGTACCTCAACACCCATTCTTGCAAGATGGTATCGGGATGGCAGTAAAGATCATCGAGCAGTGGTTCAGCGCCAAATGTCACCTCGAAAAAGCGTCTCTCATCTAACCACCACCCCGGGCATTAAGTGGGAAATTTACGACCATACTTTACGATCACAGGTTGGGGAGGGTGGCTGGTTTGAGTTAAACTTTTCCTAAAAATCTACTTGTAAATACGGGGGATAACATGGAATAAATTTGCACCTTCCGAGGCCATATTAAACTTTTCGATACCGATTGCTACCGACCGCGAAGTGGAGTAATGGAGCATAAAAGGGGTGTCGACAGCGCTGGGGTTTGATTTTTGATGATGTTCTAGAGGCGTAGAAATGGTATTTGATGCCATTTGTGCCAGCAAGAAACACCTTTAGATGCCGTTTTCGTACCAATTCTTTGAATCTGTAAATTAATGCGTAAGTTATAGGTCGATTGTAGAGTAATTTTGCCGCGTAGTAAAAACTTGACGCAGCAAAAAGGAGCCGACTGTGTAAAAGGTGGTAACTAACGCATTATCGGAGAACAAAGTTCAGAGGCGCCTGCCAGCAGGGACTTGAACCCGTTAGCGTAACGGTAAAACCACGTGTCGATAAACATTCATCTGCTATTATTTATTTATTACTAAATTAATAGGAGCCCCTTTCTTGCCAAGCACTCGACAAGGGCAGCCGCTTACGGTTCGTCGGTTGATCCTTACGGAAAAGGGCGAGTGGAGATCTCGTAGCGGGTGGTATACCCCCTTGCAGAACATAAATTACTCGATGCCTATCGTTCGATCGGAGATTTGTAGCTGCTACCGAGCGGGCGGGAACAATCGTTTCCGGATTCTCAAGGACTTGGTGTGTATACATAAACATTTTCCGTGTGTGGTTGAGTCGGAGGTATACGTTATTTTAGCGCCTTTTGGGATGTATTCTATTGATTTGGTACTTCAAGTGAATGTTTCATGCTCCAAGAGCTTCAGCCAGTGAGAAAGTACGTATCGGGAATGAAGCTCTCACTAGTAAGTTTACCGTTTTTCTTACACGAGGCAATATCATCAATCGGGAATGGAGTGTTTGACGTTCGCTGGAAGCGTATTAATATATTTTCATTAATTATTCACCCTAGATGCAAACACGACGTCTTGGTTCAATTAATTTAATTAATATCCGACTGGTGAAATGGAGTGGCGTACTACGAATGGTATTGACCGTAGCGGTACCATCGTGCAGTCTTTTACCTATCCTAAGCTGCTTTCCGTGTTAATTTAGCTTGCCTGATAAGCAGATTGCCTTGAGAATGATGCGAAACACGGCGGTGTAGTAATGTGAACGTTGCATAGAAGCTACGGAAGCCCGTATGGGTGCCGGTCGAACTAATGCGAAAATGGTATCAATACACTTTAAGTGAAAAAAGGGTTAGAACTTTAGGCGACCTTGCGGCATGGCTCAGACCCCAGGAGCAATTGGCAATCTTATTAAAGGCGAAGGGAGCAAAGGAAGCAGACCAACCGTCTTGCTCATATGCACAGCCCCAACAACGCGTAATTCAAGAGCCTGTCCAAAGGCAAAGAGCAAAATGTTTCATTTGTGGCCTTGGTCATAAATTAATTGATTGTCGTAGATTTCAATACATGCATGTTAATGAGCGTTGGAATGTCATAAAGCAAGGTAGAATATGTGCAAATTGCTGTAACCAAACAAATCATGAATCGCGAACTTGCTACCTTCCACCACAGTGCAGAGAAAATAATTGCCACAAAAAACATCATACTCTTCTTCATAATTTTCGACCAAATACGCATACCGTTGAAAGATTAAATGTCCATAATCACAAACAATGTCTATTTCAAATATTGCCCATAACACTTAAACATAACGCGAAACAATTGAATACATTTGCATTCATCGATACGGGTTCATCGGCTAGCTTGATTCTCAAGCAAACGAAGGAAGCGTTAAAGGCCACGGGTCCTAAGCTACCTTTATCATTGTCGTGGACAAACGGGGTACGTCAAGAGGAGCCCGAAAGTGAAGTGATAAGTGTTAAAATTAAAAATGTCGAAGGAAAATTCCTAGATCTAAACGGGTTACGAACAGTGCAAGAATTGCGTCTGCCAGCTCAATCAGTCAACGCAGAACAAATTAAAACACGATACAAACATCTCGAAGATATAACGTTAGCGAGTTTTGAAAATGGTAGGCCAACAGTATTACTTGGGCTACCTCACGCACATTTGATATATGCACGACAAAGTCGCGCAGGCAAACCAGGAGAACCGATAGCTAATGAGACAAATTTGGGGTGGGTGCTATTTGGTGAAAACAATGAAATTCAAACACAATACACAGAAAAAAACATGGCTGAAAATCTATTAATTAGGAAAGCACAATGGGAAGGATTTGAAGAGGAGGTAACAGCCCTTAGCATGAAATTGCCAATATCGAAAAATAGCAACATAAAAAATCTCTGCCCTATCATAGATGAAAACAACATTATGAGAGCAAATGGAAGGCTAGATAAAGTCGAAATTTTAAGTTCAGATACAAAATATCCAATTTTATTACCTAAATCTCACTATATAACCATGCTCATCGTACGATTTTACCATGAAAAATATCAACATAAAAAAACTGAAACAGTAATTGCCGCCATACGCCAGAGATTCTGGGTAGTCGATCTTAGAGCCGTATTGAAAAGGGTATCAGCTATCTGCCAAAAATGTAAAAATGATAAGGCCAAGCCACAAGCGCCTCAAATGGCAGCGTTGCCACTTTGTAGAACAGCCGCATATTTTAAACCATTCACGCATACAGGAGTGGATTATTTTGGGCCACTTACTGTTACGATTGGTCGACGATCTGAAAAAAGATGGGGAGCATTGTTTACATGCCTAACAACCCGAGCTGTACATTTAGAGCTTGCCAACGATCTTAGTTCTAACACATTTATAATGATTCTAAAAAATATGCAGCATCGAAGGGGAAAAATTGCCCATATATATTGCGACAATGGTACTAATTTTGTTGGTGCTTGTAGAGAAATGGCACAAATTCAGCAAAGGTGTGCAACGGAAGGAATTTACTGGCATTTTAATCCACCGGCAGCACCACATTTTGGAGGGGCTTGGGAAAGAATGGTGCAAGAGGTAAAAAGTCTTTTCCCGTTAACAAAAGATTCCTTGCCCGAAGTAGCGTTGAGATCTTTGTTGATAGAGATAGAATTTATCATTAACAATAGACCGCTAACGCACATCCCTATTGAACACGAGGATGATGAACCTCTAACACCAAGCCACTTCCTAATTGGTTATTCCGGAGAGGCCGCACCTTCTCTTTTAGACATTGTTGAAGCCGAGGCATCGAGGTCTATTTGGAAAAAATCCAGACTAGCGGCTCAAAATTATTGGTTGAGATGGGTGAAGGAATACCTACCTCAATTGATATCGCGCGGGAAATGGTTAAATAAAGCAGAACCACTAAAAATAGGAGATATTGTGACATTTCCGAACGAACAGGTTAGCGGTAGGTGGATAAAGGGAAGAGTAGTAGATGTTGATACGGCAAAGGATGGGCAAGTGAGAGCGGTAGTAATGCGTGTAGGAACCACGATGGTAAAAAGACCTGCCGCAAAAGTTGCTAAGCTAGACGTACGTAACGAAAAAGAAGAAAAGTAAGTTCAGTCGGCTCCTTTTTTGTTGTAACCCTCTACGAGCGCTTACGGGGGGGAGGATGTCGCCGACAGAAATGAACAAGGTCTAAAAATAGAAATGAACTAATTAGGATTAAGACTAGAACTAGGATGAATTCGGAAGTAGGATGAACTATAGCATAGGATTAGATAGGAAGGCCACGCCCACTTTATAGATTAGGACAGCTTGTGCGGTTAGTAGTTTAAGTAGTGTTAGTAATTAGGATGCGCGCGTAAAGTGCGTGGGCATAGAAGCCACATTAAAATAAGGGTGGGGGTATTCATGATAAGGACATAGGGCATAAGGAAACTAGGATTAGGAAAATTAGGATTAGGCATCGCTAGAGTAAGATAGCGGCGTAGAACGGCTACGCTGATATGAATGAATAAAGTAAGTTCCGTTCTTCCCTAAGAACAGTGTAGCGTTACTTACTCCGCTTGCATACGGGGTTGCGATTCCGTCACTGCAGACCTTCTACTGGGATTATTGCCCGGTTAAGGATAGGTGTATCTTCCCCGGGGAATATATTTGCATCAATATCCTCTAATCCTTCTAGAAATGCTTGCCTGACAGCCGAGAGATTGATAGGATTAGGGACGCTTTTCAAGCGTGGTGAAGAAATTTCTTAAAGATTCAATACAGTTGCAGGACAAATGAGCAAATGAGACGTGTGAGGGGCATATTATAAAGTTTTAGGGCAACCATATTCTAGCGTTATGGGATTATTCAGTTAAATGAAGCTAGAGCATGTTAAACAAGTCAACGACAATTAGGAAGCATTAGACAGAGAGCAAAGATTTGTTACGCGTTGAACAAGAAAGTTAATCGAATTAATGCTCGATAAGATAGGATTAGGCAAAAAAGGGCAATCAAAATGAGATACTAAAATTGATAGGGGCAGTAGCAAGCGACACTAATATGTACGGTTGTTTCAAACATCAAGCAAAGCGATAAACTAGTCTCAGTGACGTTTATCAGTGGTTAATGAGGGTTTATGGGGAGTTTTATCTTGCAAAAAATAGGCTTCAACAAGCTTTAAATTGCAGTCAAACAGATATTAACGTTGATTTGTTTTAATTTTCCCACCAGTAGTGGAGATTATTTTACATGAATTTAACATTTTTCACCCGCTCGTAATCGACCAAGCTGTGTACTGCTGAGCGGTTGGCAAAACAAATAATTGGTGTGTATATTTGTTTTAACACTTTCCGTCTCACAGCTTGCAATAATTTTTCAATTAACATGCACAAACGTGTCCATGTCCGCGTCTATGTTGCATAGTCGTACACCGGAGGCTATGTGGCAATAGCGTCGATGCATGTGTCCCATCCGTCTGGGTGGCATTAATTTATAATGGATTGCACCGAAGAGTCGATGACTCTTACCCGTGGCGCCTAAAGGTCGGACCAGCGTGAGACTTGATAAATTATTTATTAGTTTTAATTAATTGACTGATAATGTATGGCACTTTGAACCGGGCGCTTGAGTTGTATGTGCGTCGAAAAGCCTGAAACAAAAAGGGGAATATTATATTGGTTGTGTCTACATATTTTCCTGTGCCAAATATTGTACCGTGCCGGACATCATCTGTTTGACGTAAATGAATTTATGCATTCATTCCATCCTTCCGTTGTGAAATCACATGTATCACATGATATGTAAAGAAATAAATATGCTTTTTGGTGTGCATCACCAGTTGCAGTGATTTATCTCTATTTTCATGTCAAAATACTTTAAAACCTTCTTCTATTTAAAAAGGTAAAACTTTATGAACAACAAGAATAATTTTATGTGATTAGGGTAAATGGCATTAATGATACACACATGATTTGTTAAAATGATAGCATACGGATATCATTGTCAGAGGTATACATTTTCCATGTTTTATTGCTTTACCGTGAGATGATAATTTGCTGACAACTTCTACCAGACGTACCCGGTTTTAATCTCGCGAATTCTCGGCTGCCTAACGAGTCAATGGCAAAGGAAGAAAAGTGTAATCGGTAAACTCTTGCCTTGTTTTTAGCTGCTTACGTCTTATGGATAGCAACATTGAGTGTCGTTTCTAGTGAAGAAGGTCCTTTCGTATGGGAGTTTTCTAAAATTATTGTCCTCAATAAATGTCTACTTAAAATGATAAACTGTGTCATTAATGGCTGAGCCTAATGTGCAACTGAAAGTCCATTCGTTTTCCCTTTGCCTGAATTGGTTCTTGGAATGGTATAGTGTCCTTCGTCCTGTCCAAATGTTTAGTTTGTCGATTGCCTAGACTCTTGGCTGGATGTTGATATGAACAAGCGGGCCTTACAATTCTACCTCTGCCCAGCTATGTGTGCTGTGCAGTAAGCATTATTAGTCGACTCGTTTATAGAATCCGTATGTTTTGCCATATTTTGCTGTCGCTCTGGTAAGGGTGTTATTTATTGTTAGGATACTTTCTATACAAGTTTAGTGCAGTTTTCAAAAAAAGGTAAGGTTTAACATATCTTTGAGGTGTTTTTAGATAAGTTTCGTAAGAAAACATTGCTAAAATAGATTTAGTTGATAATATCCGCATTGAAACTTCAATGCAATCGTCTCACATCGGGTAAGAATAGGTATGTAATGTTATACCGATGACTGCAGAACCACAGCAGTCCAATAAATGTATTGCATCATGCTTGGAGCTCTTTTTAAGGTATACTTTAAAAAATTAGGCCTTTACTTTTGTTGGCCACCCTTGAGGTGCGGATTGAGCCATTGCTATCTTTAGCATTATATATTCACACTGCATGTTTGTTGTCGAGTGAACTCTCCTGAATTTTGTGAGTGAATTCTGCTAAAAAATAATATAAATGCTAACTGGTATTGGTGCACAGAGCTTGTAAAATTACTCATGCTTGTTTTGTGATTTTGGATCTTCGTGTAAATTTTTACAAACAAAAACATATAATTTGGCTTTTTCGATCGCTAAATGTGGCGACTACAATACTTGATTTTTCAAAAACAAGTTGGGTAATGAGGTTCAACAAGAATTGTAAGACAATATTAGGCCCAATTTGACCACGTAAAACTACATGAAGCTCATTTTTGTGTTAAAGTGCCGATGTACAATTATAAAAATCAAGATACATGCAATATAACGATTCATAATACAATCCAAGGGCCGTTATTTGGACGCTCCATTATAATACATCTATAATACAGGTCTTTTATGGAGGAACACAATCATTTAACATTACATTATGACAAATCAAAACTTTGTTAGTTTGGTAACTATTATTTTTGCATTCCATTTACTTTGCCGACCAACAATACTCATAGAAGTTGCTCTAAACTGTCAGACGATTAGCTTGGCATTGGACCATTATTTGCCAACACTTGGCATTAAATAAAGATACCACTTTACCCCGTCAGCAAAACAGAAGGCAGCCTGTGTTGCGCCGTCCGATCTTCACAAACACGATTGCACGTTTAACACCATCAAACCGTTCTCTTGGTACCAATTGGCACTGGAAGCGATTGAACTCCTTCGGCGCGGACTAGCGTGTCCGCAAAACCACGCTGGGTTGTTAGTTGGTGTATATGGAAGGCCTACAATAATCGTTGAGAAGGTTGAGGTGTTGCCATTAACCTTCTTGCCGTACCGATTGGGACCACGACAAAACTTTGAAAACCTCAAGCACCCCCAATGGGACGTGACTTGCGGAAAAAGGGCTGGCAAATCGTTCGCATACGCCCTGCAAATACCATACGAATACAAACACACACACACTTGGTTAGCTTATGTTTGCCTATAACAGGGTAAATTTTGCCCATTGCGTGCAGATGTGGGGGTAAACTATACTAATAGTAACGTTATAGGTAGCTAACGGTAGAATGTGTAGCTTAGTGGCCGCAAAGTTGTGTCTGTCAAAGCATGCATCGGAGACACAAGCCTCAACAGAACAGGCGAGTTTAAATTATGGGCATTTTTTTGGGTGGATTATGCATAGATCATTAGTAAGCTAGAATAAAAAAATGTTGCGAATTTGCGAGTGAAGTATGATCCGAGTTGGGGTGAGCATCAGAAAGGTTTGATCTTACGGGCTAGCGGGTTAGCAGATATGGAGGTTAATTTTTGACCACTAACCTCAATCGAGGGGATAGGAAATTATGTGAAGCTTTGCTGAACATCGAAAGTCTTATTTTGCGTGTGCTAGGGTTGGTCGCACCGTTTGGCGTAATAAAACGTGACATCGTGTTTAGACGATTTATTACAAAATCACGGGCACTGCCTGCACACGCTAGTCCGATCTCAAGTGGGGGCGCTTATTAAAATTAATCGATCGTGGCACATATTGATCGTAGCGTTAATTAGGGATTAAGGGATCCAAATATACTGTCAAAAGGTAAGCGTAGAAACGTGTGATGGATTTGGAATTATGTTGGGCAACCGTTCTATTAACGGAAGGGTAATGAGAATTGTGAAATTTTTCAAATTCAACACTAGTTACATAAAACTTTTAATTTGAGGGTTTTTTTAGTAAATGTAGAACAAAATAGGTTGTATCTCAATAAATATTGTTTTAGTACTTTCAAGAGCAATTCCACCATAACGAACAGATAAAATAAAGATAGCAACATCAGTTTGAGTATAGCTCTAAAACTATATCATAACACAACGGGTAAAAATAGGTTGAAAAAGAGAACACTAAATTATTCGATGTTTCTAATTGATTGGCATTAGTAAACCGTTTTCAAAATTTACAAAATATAGGAAATGTAGTACAGATTTTCAATCTGAGATAAAATAAAGATGTTAAGTCGAATTAAAATTATGCTAAGGAAAAAAAGTTTAATAGTTTCTTTCCTACAAACAAAGAATTATTGCTAGAAATACTGGGATGAGTTGTATTTTTGAAAGAGCGATCAGCTGAGTTTAAATTAAATTTATTTGTATGTATGCTAATCACAATACAAGTTTGTCAAAATGACCAAAAAAAACATGTTTTTAAAATAATACAACATGTTCTTCTCACGACTAATTATCGATATATCGAAAAAATAAAAACAAGGCATTGCAAACGGACGAAAAAAATGTACAAATTAATTCATTTTTTTTAAATATACCAAGCAGGATTTTTAAAATTTTAATTACAATCCCATTTCATTATATCTGCAATAAAAATAAACAAATTAAACTAACAAGCTTTTGAAAACATAATTCAAACACCAGTTCACTTATGATATATGTTGCATCACAGTTACAACTGGGCGTTGCAATTCCGTTAGCAAAACTCCTTCGATAACAGTAAAAAAAAGCGCCCCTAAGAAGAGTTAAACCCTTCTCAGCACGAGTTGATGATGGTGTACACAGAAACAAGTGAATGAGTATGTTCAATGTGATTACTTGGAAGTAACAACGAATTCATATCCAACTCTAGCAATTCTAGATGGCGACCCATTTGATTGGCTTAACGAAATAAACGAAACATGTTGGACAAGACAGTCGTACCAGTATCACCTATCCCCAAAAAAGGTTCCGTCATAAGCGATTCATAATTCGATGATAAGCTCAAAACTGAAGGAGGGAGTTAGTCAGGCCTGTGGGGTTTGCTTGTAGGCCCGTTCGCAAGGAATAAAACTAAGCCAAATGTCTCCGTGGTTGAAGTGAATGCTCCGATCGTACCGCTCGATGTCCTCGAATTACTCAGGTTCGGGCGATTGGCTTCTTGGGTGAGGCTTAGGCGATCTAAACGCCCGAAAGGGAGCAGCATTAGAACACTCTGGCCAAATGATCCGAGGGTGGAGGGCACATGAACTTTTCGTGGCCAATTCGTGGGGCATTAGATATGGGGTGGGTAGAGTTACTGGTCTAACGCAGTACGCTCTATCTGCGGACAACCTTGAGTGGCGCTGGTCGAACCCAGCAGCGGGGAGTGGCCATTCATGGGAGTAGCTGTGGATGCTGCCCCAGAGAGCATAATGTTTCCTATGTTGTTCATTAAATTCATAAAGCGCCCAATGGGTTTGCAATCGTTTTGCGAGCTGCTCCACTAGTCCGGTTTGCCTGCGGTAGGGTCGATCTTTGTTGGACGTACGGACGTACAAAAGAAACAGACCACCTTAAAAGGGAGGGCACCGGCAGGTAACAAGCTGTAACGCATGGTTGCACACACAGTCAGAGAAAATGTCTCACGTCGCGTCACCTCGGTGCCAAGTGGTTTTCGATTGATTGGCCTAAAGGAGTGATTTGGCATGTACGCTGGCTGGAAGGGGCTATGGTAGGAAGCCGGGAAATTGTGGGCGCGTTTGCTAGCTGGACAACCAAAGCAACCAGTGTAAAGAGCGTAAAAAACCAACTGTCATGCTAACGGTGTTGCCGTGGCAACGGGGGCTGAAGGTTAGACTTTCGAAAACTCGGACCGAACGCTTCGAGTTGATGTCGATGGCGCTTGCAGACGGTTTAGTTTCGGTTCACTCGTACTGAATGTCTCAACTAAGGGAAGGTGTGCTAATGTTTTAATATTTCTTTCAATTTGTTCTTACGCACCATGCGCGAGCATGCGTTCCACACTCACGCACGTGCACCCACAAAAAGCACCGTGAAACAACATAACAAACCCAACGGTAAGTCGTGCTAGACCGACCGATGGCGACATCCGACAGCGCAAAGGGACGGAATCGAACGCGCGTGTACGGCGTGGCGCATGATTTATGATACCAATCTCTCCCGATCCCGATCCCGTGAAACCGCCGTAGGATCCAGCGTTATTGATCCCCAACATCCGCCCGGGGATCACGCCGCGTCATGCAGATGAGAGATTTTTGCTTTTGTTTCTGGTGCGTTTTCTGGGTCGTGTGGTAGTCATGTTATCTTGCTGCTTCTGAAGTAACACTTTGGTTGCATGCCGATAGGGATCAGGTCCGGCGCCCGAGGGAAGGAAAGGCAGAAGGCAGAAAAAGGTGGTTAGCGATCAAAATCTAGATCAGGTCGTGTACTAATTCGATCGAGTCATGCACTTTGGGCGCACCGGGTGATCTACGGTTAGCGGTTCTTGATTTATGCGTCCGAGAGTATCGTGTTTTGCCCAGAGTGTTCCAGTATGGTAAGTGTTGCGGTGTATTTTGTGGCCTGCATGACGTATTTCAGAGAGCAAACTGGAACTAGGGAATAGTTACTTAAAAATGTATGTGACGTTATTTGTTATGGGTTCAATGCCGATAGCAGAAATTTTAAGCCACAGGAAAGACTAAACAAGGAATGTAGGCAACTTTGACGCTTTAGTTGAAGACATCCAAAGTAGATACAAGAAGAAAACAAAGCGTTGAAGCCTTCGTTTCAAACACCTCTTAGCATCAATGAGCGTTTGACAAATGATTATTGCTCCCGGTGACAAATTGACAGCAGCTGTGATTATGATGAATTCCCGAAACGCGGTCGTTAGTACGCCACAACACCTTCTCAGCGCGTAGAGCGTGGGCGCACAGAGGACTTTCTGCGCTGTGTTGCTGAACAGTTTCGGTTAGTTCCCGCTCCAGGCAAGTCCAACAAGAGCTGGGATAGTTTACAATGTTGTATTGCATGATTGAGTGATTGCGTTTAATCACCATCAAAGTTGTAACGTTTAGGTGCCCCCAATGCACGCGGCAGACGTGAGTTTTAATGGTACGTCATTGCAGTCGTTTTGAGAATGAAAAGGAATGTCAATGAAAAATATAGCACAATATTTATTTATATTCTATAAACATGGTCTTTCAACTGTGTTGGTGTACTATGAAAAGGTAGGGAATTGTCAAACTTTTCACTATGTAAAGAATGCGTAACCTTGAAGTGCAACAACTCGTGGTTGATTTAAAATAAAGTCAACCAAACTAACGAGCAAACGTCACTGACTTTATTTTTCAACGAACCACACCGTACTGAAAATAGAGGCGTGAAGGTTCCATTTTTATGGGTCATATAATTTAGCATGGTGTGACAGAAGTTGTGGGTTACTATAGCCATGAATTTGTACGTCGTAATTATTATTACACCCTGCACGGTATCTACTCTTGCTCTTGGTCAGTTTGTGGTTGTATCACCATAATGACAAATCTAATTTGATGAAGAGAGAAAAAAACACACTTTTCATTAGTACTGGCGCTATGTTTCGATTGCGTAGTAATTGCCGTTTTGAATAGATACCATTACCTGAAGGTTTACCTGTGGCAAGAATGACCCTAACTACGACAATAATTAATTGTATGTGGTAAACATTGTATTGTGTTAACTTTCAGAAGAATTGCTGCACTAATTTTTTTAATTTGTCAATTTGATATGTATTTAAATTGGGTTATTTTGTTTATAAAAAAAACTCATTCGTTATAAGTTTTTATACTTGTTTTCTATCTTTTGCAGGTAGCAATGAGCTGGTCGTAAAAATGATTTCCACTCTATTTGCCCTGGGCTGATAGTCGTAATTGCAAGCTGTGAGGACGGTAGCATAACAAAAAAAAACCCTTGGTAAAACAGGTCCTTACCGCGGTGGCATCGAAGCAGTCGATGCTTATCAGTGCGCCTGGATCTTGCTTGACTATACACACGGAACCTGGGATCGTGTCACGCGACACCGTACCGTCGACTAATCGAATTACAGGCCGTATTTTGTTTACATTTCAATTTACGCGTGAGCGAGGGCCACACTGTCAGGAGTAGATAATTTTTGTCATTGCCTGCCAGTCGTCGCAAATAGCTACCGGGTAGCTGCATCGTGGCGACCATATCAGCCCCGATCGGTCGTACTAGCAACGGGTTTTACACTGTAGGAAATTTGCAAACGATTACTATTTTGCACCCATTTGACAGCTGTCATCGAAATGGCACTAGGATTTGAAGGCTATCTCTCGCTCTTTCTATGCCTTTCTCTATTACTCTCCACGGCCTGCCGTTAGCCGTACAGCTGTGGTTTAGAATCATTGGGTACGGACTTGAGTGGCCTGAGAATCGGGCATCGCCACCTTCCAATCGACAGGCGTCGACAGTACTCTCGCCCGGTGGGATGCCGTTGAATAAGTTGTCAACGCGTTGGCTGTTCGATGGACGAGCGTGTGGTCCACGCGTAGTGTGGTCCGTTGACAGACCAGTGGGTCTTTGGTTAGTTCTGCATGTCTCCGAAATGTTTCGCCGTGCTGCTGCTTGCGGGGATCACTGCGAAACGATTTAGGCAAAGGTGGCAATAGGTTAACCGCCGGAGATGTCAGCAGTCGGGTAGGTTGTGCAAAATTTATTGATTTGTGACCAGGGTTTATGTTCTTGGAAAATGTCAGCTAAATTTGTTTCGGATTAGGGAATGAGTTATGGTTGGGGGAAATTTTATTGAAGCTTTCCGTTGACGTTTGAATGTGTATAGAATTATCTTATCTAAGTTGTAAAAATGCACCGTTTCAGATACGATTGATTTAATGTTATTGGCTACTGTCATTGACAACGTAAATCTTTTGCTTTAGTAGAAAAAGTGTAGTGCAATGGTCAAAATGAATAATATGAAGCATTATATGATGAAGTAATTAATTAATCATTCTACAATGGCTTTCGAGAGAGCATACAAGCATAAATAATTGTGACAATGTACCGCTCAACTTGCAACAATTTGCATCTATCCTTCCGGTAAGCGTGCGATGCACGATGGTGCCGAACGAAACGGTTCATATTTGAAATCTACCCATTACACTGGACAAAAGTTGAAAAGTCGCATTAGTCTCAGCTGGCTCACTCGGCAGCGAGCAAACGAACGCGGGTGGACCGTCCGTCATCATTAATCTTTCGACAAGTGCATTATATATTCTTTATTATTTATTGCCCGAGTAGCTGTGGAGTTGCTTCACTAGCCAAAGCTCATCAGAAGCGTCGTAAAACGGTCGCCTCCGCACCGAAACGTGTCATCGTGAGAGGTTTTTGCCCTCCTGCCGAAAGACAGGTTGAAGCTATAACGGTGCAATCGCAACTGCAGCGGAGCAGTTTTTGTTGTCGTTGATAGTTGATGCAGTTGTGATGCTTGCGGTTGTTACTTGCAGTTTAAGATGCATTCTCCTGGGCAGACGCTTTAAACTGCAGGTGCTTTTGAGCAGCAATAAAAATTGCATCTTCGGTTGCCACTCTCGGGCGTTGCAACTGTCTGCGCTTACTCACGACAGTCGAGCGGTTTGCTCTCACGAAAAGATGCTGCGGTAATCACTTGTCAAGTGCATCAACCGAGTCTCATGGATTGTACCTTTTTTGTGTGTGCAATGTTTAAAGGACAGTGAGGCAGAAGAAGCGGTGCATATTGATGAAAATGAATGAAAAAGCGGTGGTGCACAAGAGTGGGGAAATTTTTGCTGCTCATATCGTATTCAATTGTTCGGTGTGCTGCGCTGGAAGGCATGAACGATAAGTCATTAATTTTATTATTCAAGTGTACCTCTTTACATTGGCATTTAAAGTTCGCTCCCATACTACTGGGACCGTACAACACGTAAAACATGCATAATGCAATGATTGTGTGCAATTGGAAAAAAAGAAAACACCATATATTTGAGCAAATGTGGTTAAAAGTAAAGGATATTTCGAGTGAATATTCAGAAGAACCGAAAAAAAAAAATCGATTGCCGATCGTTCTGAACGCTTTCTCGGGCTCACCTGGAATGGGTTAAACACAATCAATTCATTTGCGGACATCAATTTGCCATTGATCGTGTATGCTGATAGGAGCGTAATGAAAAGCTGGAAGTGAAAACAGGTTACGAAATCATTGTGGAGTTTTAATTGGTATGTTTAATCGATTGCACTGTTTCTTTGCAAATCTGTTGCTGTAGAGTGATCTGAATAAAAAACAACATTGTTTTACGACGAATTTTGTCTCACAGTCACACGATTAATAATATTTTTTTCGATTAATTATATTCACGGAGAGAATAACCCTGTTATTTGATTAGTAAAGTACTCGAATGTCGTCAGATATTGCGTTACAGAATGTGTTTTAAAATTATTGAAAATGAAGTCCAATCATTACTGTAGAACAGAGTCGGTTAGATATCGATTATCTGTGTTTTGTCGTGAATTACGTAGGAAGTGGCCTTGGTCTTCGATTGGATCTGTTGATTGAAGGCGATTCTTAAATAATATCTTTATAGAAAACGTCATCGACAAAGAGATTTTACTCTTGGCAGGAGGACTTTGGAGTGTTGACAGGAGGACATTGGAGCTTGGAAGCTCAAGTTAGGAGATGATCATTTGCTGGAAAGATATTTAACGATTGTTAAATCGTTAAAATATTTGAAAAGTCTATTTGGTTTATTGGTTGTAGTAAAGCTTACTTTAAGGTTAGAATAGTTAGATATTATTTTAAAAACTACTAAATCAATAATATTGTTTTTGAATTTTATTTCAAATTGTTTGTTGGTTTTGCTAAATGTTTGGTATTGTGTCTCACCTTTCTTTTATGTAGTAGTGTCGGTAAAATTTAAAAATTGATTCCATTTAGAGCGGAAATAAACAAAAGAAAGTAACATGCACTTGATACTGCAGTACATAATCGTTCATCTATGAATGTCGCTCATCAACGGAGGCTACACGCGACGGACGGGAAATTAATTAAACGCTGCGACAAACAAAAACAAAACCTACGCGCAATCCAATGTTTTCGCAATCCCTCTGCGGAACGCCGTGCCTATGCACAGAAAATCACACTCGAGAAAGAAGGAGGTTGCTAATGGACGCAAAAGTTTGCGATCGTTATGGCCGGTGGTTTACCAAACCAAACCGTTACCGACGGCGCAGGACGGTGCGATAGTGATCGTCTCCGTCAATAGGTGGTGCAAGTGCGTTTTACTCGATAGTGTTTAAAGTAAATGTAGGAAACGTCACCTTTCACCAGGAAGTAAACGACAACAGTACGATTGCGTGTGATTGTGCGAAATTACAGATGGCAATTAAATTAACCATAATAATATGCGCTTTGACGGCATGTTGATGGAAAGTGCTGCCATGTAAAAAGGGGAAATCGTAATCTAACAATTCCTCTGGTGCTAATGTTTAATTTGTTTAAGTGAATTAAAAAGCATTTTTATTCCGTTTGAAAAAAAATGATGAAATTGAATATGCTCACTAACTTAAAAAAGGTCAATGCTCCTATCATTAAAAACATTCAAGTTGTAAGCTGTTCTTTTTGATAATGTTCAAAATTTTTAAACAAAAATATAGAATATCTAAAGTATTCATACTTTCAAAGTTGTAGTCTTTAACCCTAACTCATGTACAAATTGGGTGGCACGCGCATGAACTAATTTCAGCTGACATTTATCACATTAATCTCATTAAGCGGGGTAGCTGAACTCGAACCGACGCAGGTTGCGCTTATTATGCGTGGCCACTGAGATTGATCGGCAATGCATATTGCGAGAAAATTGTGCAAGTGCTCGTGCAAAGTTGTTCCTAATCTGCGTAAGGAGCGGTTTGGGAGCGTAGAGTTGCTTTTTCGTTTGCGTACACTGCGGACCTTCAGCACCACCACGTGGGTGTAGGTAGGAAGGAGATAAACTTCCTCCAACGAAACTTTCCGTTCCTTGATGCCGGGAGCATTAAACTAAACAAACGAGCTTTGAATTTGAACGCGTAATAGAGTATCACCTTTCAAGGCCATTACGGTGGCGGAAAACGCGACTGGGTACGCTCACAATTCTTGTCTCGGTACGCTATTCCACGATGTGTGTTTTTTAGTTTGACTTGCGAAAGGATCCGCCTATTGCACTGAGCGGTGGATTAGGCAATGGCAGAATTTTGTATCGATTCGCGGAATGCATTTGCGTAACTAGAGTGTGCCCGGAATAAATTCTAACGTGCCTTGTCTGGCGCGCCATCTCACCGTTCAACCGCACAGAATGGTATCTCTGTTGCTCTACGGAAATAATCCGAGGTTGGATGCTGTATGGAAGGCTTATGCGAGCTTAAAGCCTTCATAAATATTTACGTTTGATTAATTAATCGATGGGCAATTCGAAACGCGAAATGGATAAATCGTGCTTTATGAACGAAAGTGTTGGGAAAATGGGTATTAGTTGAATACTATCGTGCAGGCAAACGGTAGATCGTGTTATGGAATGAAGTTAGTAGGTTTTGCATGGTAGAAAAGTTGCCACTAAAGTTGGTTGTGTCCAAGCATGCAAAATTGTATACATTTACTTAGAGTTGTTTGAAGAGGTTAATTGAGCATCGTGAAGAATAAACCAACAATAAAATGATTGCACCATTTTTTTGGGTAACATAATTGTGATTTTAAATTTATAAAATTTTTTGCTACTTTTTTCTTAAAAACAAAACAATTTTTTCACAAATGGTAACATTATCTAATGAAAAAGAGATAAAAAAACAAGCAACTTACCCACTCATAAATATAATAAGATGTACTTTAAACTGTGAATTTTCCAAACATGGAACATGCATTTTATGCATATAATATGCAATTTCAACTTAAATTTCAAACGCATCTACCAAGAACATTAACACAATGACACCAGTTGCAATGAAATCATAAAAATATCATGCACTACAGATTACTTATTAGTTTATACAAGTATGAGTATGAGTATGAGTATGATATGAGTTAAAATCGATAATGACCATATTCATAATGGTTTAAATTGAATTGGAATTTAAAGACTTGAAACTCTAGAGTGGAAGTTACTGCTCTGTTTGAAGTTATTGCTTGAATAATTGTTACTTCTAACATGATACAACATAGTAATCAATAATCAAAACATGATATATTTTATGGTGCATTATTAACAACGTCATGAGGAGATTATCTAGATATTCCATTGAAAGACCTAAAATAAACTCCTCTGAATAATGAAGATTGAGAAAACAGATAGATTATTTAACTCACTTTAAATCACTGATTACTTTTGATTATACATTGCATGTACCAAATCGAGATTAAACAATTGTCTTGATCTTCCATATTTGGAGCCCTATTTGTATGTGCCGAAGTATGAAGAAGAAGTAGTCGATCAATACAACTGATAGCCAATAAAAGGCATGTTACGTTTAAGGGATTCATTCCAAACCCCGCCTTGGTTTAGATCTAGCTGGAATGTCTTAAGAAGGTTTTCATCACCACTGATAATCGCACGAATTGATCCGATTGGGCACACCCCAGGCACCTGTGTTAGGCTAAAGTCTAAGTTGATCACCGCCGAATGGCTATTGAACGTGAACTTATCGTACGGGAGGGCGCGCATATTTCCAGCTCCCAGCGGGAATTTGCTCCCCAGGGAATGCCTCGTCTAGCTGCAGGTTGTTGTGAAAACATTTGTTTGCATTTTGTACCATTCATGGGGTGGAAGAGAAGGGCGATGGGGGAGATTGAATGCTATCTCGCCGGCGTCTCATTGAACATGCTAAACGTTTTACCGACCCGCGGGGTTGAGTTTCCGTGATTTTTCACTTGCAAAACCACCCCACGGCGGGAGTTGCCGAGTGTATTGCAAAGACAAGGCACCTTCCGACGAATTATTGTGAAATTACGAGTACCCCCAGGAGGTAGCACCACCACCACCACTACCACCGCCCACCACCGTCTGTGTTTCACATTGGCAAACGCGACAGTGGTCGATGGTCGTTGGCTTGATTAAATTGGTAACGAAATAAAAATGGTTAACATTTCATTTTGCAAGACGTTTGGCGTTTGAGCATGTCGATCGCGAGCTTTCGCTGCTGCTGTGTGATGTTTTGATCAGTACTTTGCATACGATTGATCTCGTGTGAGGGAGGTCTCTCGTTGATGTGGAGTGTGGTCGAGTAGCAATCTGGAGATCGGTGTTGTAGAGACGGCGTAAGTTATCTATCGCTGTAGGGTGGGTTAAGGTTAGGTTGCAAAAAGAAAAAAAACAAAGAGAGAAAGAGTAAATAACAGAGGCTTTGAGACACTTATATACATAAAACACTAATTCATTTCGTTAGGAGGGAAGCTGCGATTGGCACTGTGATTTTGCATTTTATGAAGTGATAAGTGTGTAAAATGTCAATTTACGATATTAGTCTTTAGTTATGTGTATTTGTATTTTACTTACCAAAAGCGTGAAAATTAAATGTTTTATTTTTCTTCACACATGTCTCAATGATGTAAATATGTCCTAAAATCATCACAATAAACGAACTTTAAAAAAGTTTGTATAACCTCTTTTCTGGAAATGATCAGTCCATCAGCGCAAGAATCAGTGTAAATTTGTTATTTCAGCATAGGAAGCAAGAATGTGGAACGAATGGTCGCCGATGGGATAATCCCTGACCCTACTACTCACGCTCGTGTACATCGACAGGTAACTGACCCACGACACAAAAGCGTTCCTTCAAATATGGTCGCCCTAGCCCCTAGACCCTATGTTTACGGTTGGCCAGTACCGCGTTGCTCCTTTGCAGACAGCTGGCAATCAGTTGGCCGAACAATGCCTTTTTCTGACGTTATTCGCATCATCCCAACGAACGGAACGTAGCCAATGTAGCAGAGCAGTGTTTAGCCTACATTAATCGTATTTGTGTTAGCTATTTTAGGAACCGCGAAGTAATTTCTGGACCGGCCAAAAAGATCAGACCGGGAGCTTGCTGCAGGAGTATGAGACACTCCTGTAAGGTTTGAAGTGTGATAAGTGTTCGAAAACGGTTATGGCTTGAAGGAACCCCTTTGTTTACGTTGACGGTAAGCAGGGACCATGTGGAGGAGTTTTCTAACACATTTTGAATACTTACCCTTCTATTCACCCTGGTTAGTTTTCATCAAGCGAGAGTGAATGATATGGCTTGTTTTAAGTCGTTCTCTGTGTCTTTCAGAAATGGAACAGTGTTTCTGCACCACGGATTGAGAAAGTGACAAATGTCTAGTAATGAGCATTCGCTGTTTGTGTTAGAAGCACGTTCATGAGTAGTGTATGCGGAACCAGAAGCAAATATGCCATACCAATGGTGCTAAAGTAGCCAGAAAGATAAGTTAGTGATCAGTGAATTTCTTTTATTTTATTTGGATAACAAAAGGCTAATAATAAACAGATACCAGGTTAAAACGACTGATTAGGTAGTATTTTCTCGATTTGAACTTAAGCTGTTCTATGATTATAATTAATTTTCTAGCAAGGTTTAATAAATTAATAAATTTATAAACAATTGCCATTCACCGATACATTTTCGACATTGCAACTTTAAATTCCTTGTGTTTTTTCCTAATGTTTCCCCAATAATGGGATAAGAAAATCTTCTTTCGGATCATTTGACACATTCATCCTCTAGAAGGAAAACATCTCCAAAATCTCGGGCTTTAAATCGAACTGCAATCTGATACGCTTTAATCCAGCTCGTTAAACGAGATTTATGGCAAAGGTTTCAAGCAGTCACGATGCAGAAACTACCCGTGCAGATTCAAAAGCGCTAGCAGAGGTGCTGAAAGGTACGAAATTTTATAGCTTTCGTCCAACTAATTGCAGCCCATTTGCAACAGTTTGTGCAACTTTTGCGAGTGTGTGTGTGTGTGATTCTTTTTTTAAATAGGAAAAAACGTTCCCAACTCATCGTACTGTTCAGCATGACCGATTGCTGAATGAGGCAAGAGTGGAGCGTACGGTGCACAAGAAGTTTTCAATTAGCTTCGATTTTTCCTGCAATTTCCTCAACACAGTCTCACCGATTCCAAGTGTCATTTCGATGCCGTTTTGCTTAGGAATCGAACTTGCCCGGTTTGAAAAGTGCAGTTTCATTTCCAATGCACCCAAATGGCGATTGGTTGAGTGAATAAAAACTGTAAATCCGTTTTTGTATTCCTTTTCAACGAAAATACAGAGTACCTTCACCAGGCACTGATGCAGTAGAATAAGTGCTTCGGTTCGATCATTAGTCGTCTTAATGGTTGATTTCTTGTGCTATCAGCCGTATCACTTCACCTTCCACGATGAGCAGGTCATCTCAAACGGCGAAGATGCGAGAAAAGTCATTAAATTCTTTGTCAGTGCCGATTTCGTTTCGTCATCGGTCCTCAACAATGGCGTGGGAGTGTGTGACCGATAGTTTGATGGAAAGATTCACCCTTTCAGTGACATTAGGCACGTCGGCGTTCGAAGCAGGAAAGGAAAGCGCGATGTGCAATGATGCTGGTCCGTTTCGGTAGGATTGTTTTTCCGCTCTAGCCATCTCTCCGGGTGGTTATGTATCTTCCATCTGGTTTTTTGAGCTTTTTCGCCACACTGAAGTCCCTCGTCACCCGAGCTCATTCCATTTGTGTTCCGATGGGTAGCTTTTTTTTAGTTGTTTGAGAAACGGAAAGAAGCTTACCGGTGACGCGATGATACGTTCCGGGACGGGTATTAAAAAGGATGCATCTGCATCGTAGCAATTGGCAATATGCCATCACAGCAGCAGAACAAATCGCATCGGACCGGGTAAGCTGATAGTGATGGAGCAAAATCGATAAATCATGCATCGGAATGGAAAGCAGAGCTAATTTATTATGACGAGCCTGCAATATGTCCGTTTCTGATCGCGTGTGAGTGTGAAGATGGTTTCAGTCGAATGAGCAAATGGATTATTGGGTTACTTTTTTCCCACAATTTCTTAATGCGCTCCATTTTGAGTATAGTTTTTGTTTAGACAAATGTTTGGCAAATATCATGAGACGTTCATTTATTCGCTGTTAGTATGTTACATAATAGAAATATATAGATTCGCTAAATGTATCACTGCTCAAGATGATTCTCCTTCTCTTTTTCGAGCTACAGACTTGAATGCCTTTTCACGACTGCATTCCGCATTCCGGCATCAACTGTCATCGGCGTCAACCCTATCTGTTCTGGTTGGGGTCGAGGTAAAGGATCATCAAATCAGATCCTTTTGAGCGTAGAGATCGTTTGTTAAACGAAACAGACGGTCTGCTTTATTAACTAATGATGCTAATGGTTCCCCACTTGCTAGATTCATGTTTGCCCTCACTTGGTACGGAAGGTGTTTTGGTTCGTTAGTTTCGAGGAAACAAGGTCAGCGATTGAAGATGGCGTCTGAGTTCGGTATTTTTGACAGATCTGGACAAAAACATCACAAAAAAAATCACTCCTTTGACGAGCTGCACATTTTGACAGTCTAACGTTGCGTTGAAGTGCCTTTTAATAGACCCAGTTAGGCGAAAAGGGTTCCGGTTGTATAATCGATCCAGCGCCGGTCTTCACAGGGAGTGCCGATGGTTTGGCTGATTTCGTGTTTCATGTATGGTAATGTACCCGTGAAGGAAATACAGTGTATCCTTGAATTTGTTTTAAAGCCATGCCTTGAATGATTATGACAGAGTTGAAGGAAATGTGATTATTGGAGCAGATCATATAAGTCAATGATGTTGAGGATAAAGGGGTTCGTCACTTGTTTACGTCATTTGTATAACGCGTAAAGGCATTAGATTACATTCAAAGTAAAAGTTATATGATTTAAAGAGATAGCTTAACCCAAGCAAAGACTATATTTAGTTAAGATACACTATGATATTGATTGATGTTGATACAATTATTATGCTTAAATTTAGTATATAATTTACGCAAATAATCACTTTGCGTAAGATCTCAGTTGTCATTCATGAGTATTAAATTGCTCAGTAGTTCAGCTTGTATCTGCCAAATAGAGCAGTGATAACGCTTTTGGTTCCGAACCGAGAAAGTGTATGTTCAAATCCTGAGCTCGGAAGATTTTATTAATGTGTGCCTCAGGAGACAATTTTACATGAAACAATGACAAACCTCACAGAAACTCAATATGTACAAACCATACAAAACCCATTTTATCTTGATGTCGATGATAAACTTTATTTGAAAAGAACGTTTTTTCTTTATTAAAGAGTAAAAAAACAATTATTTCCTTTAATCAAGCAGTTTGGACCTATTTTGTACAAAGATCTCTCAAAAGAATAAATATAGAATTGTGTGCAGGATAAATCCCGATATATTTAACACACAGTAATCCCATTACCCTAATCCCGCTTTAGATAAGCGAACGCCCTCTTGCAGTAGGTCGCCGTTACTTCCTTTTTCGTCTGGAGCGTGTGAGAGGCAACGACGCTAGCTGATATTTCTTCTATCAGTCAAAACAGATCAGCGACGATGTAAACGTCGGAACCGGACCGAAAAGAGGCGATACAGGATTGATTTGTCCATTAAGCGATGAACGGTGCAGCGTTCTGCCGATGGACTACCCTTGAAAGGTCATCTTACGGGCGCAAACACCGTTCCAAGAGAGGTCACGACATCCAAGCACGCATGGTGCCCATACACGTCAAAATTGGTTGATGGGTGCAACGAGCACCAGAACGCAATAAGTGACATGGTGGTACGATTGCGCTTGCAGTACGAGCAACCTCTTGTTGCGCGGCACCCTCGATCGGGTGATTGCAAAGTAACAGGCAACGTGCGCTGGTCGGTGGCTCCAACACCGACACATTGTTCTGTCCAGCGCTTGGTCGGCGAATCGCGTGTGTACTTGAGGGCTCTTTTTTCCGCATACTTGGGGCTTTTGATGAAGCCACACCTTAACCAGTCTCGGAGGCAATGTTCTTAGCGATCGGTCGCAGCAGCCTGAAGTATCCACCCAGCATAAGCGGCTGACAGGCCAGAGGCACTTTGCCACAAGGGTTCTCTAGCACCTTGTACGGCAGCTCCGTTCGGTTCATTTTCGGTACGGCACTCATGGGTGAAGGGTTTGGTATATGCGCTGTACACTGGTACCGGGTTATGATTATTGATTCATTTGGGTTGTTTTGTGCGTTTGACTGTACGGTTGTTACAAATACGTCTCGCATTTTTTCAACTTTTGCTTCTTCTGGTACAGTAAAAGCTTCGTCATGTTTGCGTTTGTTGATCGTACAGCTACGGGCGTACCCATTTCCGGACGTGGTTCGGTTGGTCAAAGCGGACGACCATGTTCTCACGGCATATGGACGAGGGCGAAGGAGTGGGATCAGTAGGATTGTGTTTGCTTGATTTATGGTTTGATTACACTGAAAAATTATCCCACTTAATGCACTGCGTGCCTTACGACTGTTGTAAGAGAAACCGAAAGTAGTTCGATTAGATGTGGAGATGTGATGAGGGTCAAAAAGCTGACCATTGACAGGTCGCTAAGCAATGTAAATAGAGCTTAGGCAAGACAAGTGAGAGATATGCAATGGTTTTATAAGCACATTTTGATTCATTGTTACAAGTTTTCTGTAGTTGTGCTTGTATTGTTATAATTTACGGGTTTGCAGATAAACATAAGAACGATAAAAAAGTAAAGTATAGTCGTTTGTGAGCGAGAAATTTAACATCTGAAGTTCAAGATTGAAAGATATGTATAGTTTGAGCATAATGGAACTTTAGTTGAATATAACAACAATTGAATAATGTATATTTTAAAAATTTGCTTTACACATGAGACAGAATGAGATTTTGTAAGACTACTTCAAACAGGTTTCTTGAATTTTTACAACAAATAATAAATATGTAAAATATTCAACAATAAGAGATTGTCGTTAATCCACTACACAAGCATAAAATGGCAAATTCTAATCCATGGACTTATTTGAACTTTTTCTTTCAGTGCAATTAATATTAACGTAGATAAAACTTGAAGGCTAGAGGTTAAAAAAATATCCGCTCGCCACATTGCGAGTGAACGCACTCGGACGAATAAGCAAGAACGCTTCTGGGGAGTGGATCTGTACGCACTCGAAATCTCGTGTCGGGGTGTATCGAAATGCCCAACCCAACTTGCACGCCGTGAAATGAAATGTGTCACTCACGGTGAAGCAGTGAAACCGAACCAAACGATCTAACCAGTCAGCAGCGGTACAAAAAAAAAACTGTGACCCTTCAGCTCAGAGCACTCTTCTAAGTGGCGACGTGACTTGTGATGGTAAGTTTCGACTAAAGTTTGAATATGTACAAGTGTGTGTGTGTGAGTAAAGAACAGCGCTACTAGTGTTTGGTTTTATGTTGTAATTTAATTAAGAAAGCGAAAAACCATTGCCAAAGAGGCTAGGAGGGGACAAGACAGGCGAGCCGTGCGGCGAGATAGGTTCACGAGTTCCTTTGCGTCGACGAGGGCGTTGGTTCGTATGTCTACAATGAGAATCGGCAAAGGCACGTTCAATTGAAACTGAAATCGTTTATCGATTCGAATGATCATGTAACGTATCTTAAGTGGTTCAAAATGAAAGGAAAACATTTCAAATGGTGAAATATCATATGATGTTTTGAGAAATTTTTATTGATGTGAATTGTAGAAGAAGTAAGATAACATTTTTTTATATATTTAGTTTTACGTTCTGGTCATTCCTAAAAGGGGAAACAGTTTTCTTCGGTTGACATAAAGAAAATATAACCGTTGTTTCGTGAAGGTTAGAAAGGAATACATGAAATAATTATAAATTGAGTATGATTATAGCATTCATTAAACAGTGTTTTCAAACAGGATCAGCTTCAAAATAAATACAGATGTGTACATACATGTGTTCGACATCTCAACTCAGTGCTTCAAGGAACGTCTCCGGCTTTTGCCGTGACCGCAGTGAATTGCGATGTAAATCTTATTTTTGCTATGTATTTTTTTCTCAATTGAACTGTTACATCTTAATTAGGCCATACGGCCCGTTGAAGATTAAATAAATAATAATAATAATAATAATAATAATAATTTTTTTATTGTATAATGCAACTGTTGAAACACAGTTTTCATAAAGGAGCAAAAATGGTATTTGGTCGTTATTCCAAGTCTTGTCATGTTTTATTTTATTTTGCTGAAGCAAAAAAAAAAAAAAGATTTTTGTAAAAATATGTTTTACACATATTTTTAATCCTTTAGTGAAATAATTGCTTTTATTTCGAAACAGAAGTTGCTGACAAATGGCTTCGCAATGAGCGTTCGAGGACAAATGAACTGGGTGTGAATGGTTCTTTGGCCTCTCGTGCGCCAAACGGTAGTGATCTATTTGCCGAGGGCTTTCGTTCACCTTTACCTTCCAGCCGAACGACGGGCTAGCGGTGCCAGTGGTTAACTGTTCTTTAACACCTCCCACCTACGAAACGATTGCTGGAGAAGGGAGCCTTAGGTCGTGAATGTATGCCCCGTGTATCCTTCTCCAATCCGACTGCAATCGGTATGCCAGTTAGAATATGCGGTGCAAATTTTTCGAAGAAAAATGAAAAAAGAAGTACACACTAAAACCTTCTAGAGCCCAATGGGATACGGAGTCTAGTTGGGGTTGGAACAAAAAATATCTTACTACTTCTCGATCACGATACACTTCCAATGAGCGCCAGTACAAGACGCGGGAGGGCAAACGAACGAATGCTGCAGGCTAGCCCTGGTGGTATAGTGAATTTATTTCAATATATTTAATTCCGATTCTTGCTGCATACAAATTAGCAAATGCTCCCGGTGTCGTGCCTTCCGTTTCGCTGGAAAGGGCGGGCCTGGGTGGAGCTGATTCTGCAAAAGTGCACTCACCTGAGCGTTACCCAGGAGACTTGCCGAGAATTCGTGCGGAGATTTCGCTTGTACAGTCTTGGCACTGCGGCACAGGTTGACGACTTTGTTCGTTTTGCCGAGCCACGCACCATGCAAACCCTTGAGAAGTGCGCGGGACAGGGCAGCACGATAGGAAGGAGTAAAAGCGAAAGCCATAAGTCTGGCGCGAAGGTTTGCAAACTCCCACACGCGCCCCTCGACGCGCATTTGCGTGTGCGAGTTGCGCGAATTTTCGTACCAAAAACTTACAGCAACGGTACAGAACCATGGCCAAAGGTTCGTTTGGGCGGTATGTTGGCTGAGCCTTTTTATTTTCCTCTCGAAGGTCAGCACATTTTTAGGGTTTGCGAATTGGAGCGGCTGCACGACCGTTCCGAAAGTGGGGGAGGTCGCTTTACAAATCAATTTCGTTGTGACGGGCCCGGTGTGTGAGCGGTATTTTCGCGTTAAAATCCGGAGAGGTTAGAAGCAAAAGTGGAACGGTATTTTGGATTTGATTACTGCACGGTGGAATGCTGCGTCTTTTTGGGTTTCAAACGGGTGAGGGAAGGGGGATCGTACGTTGGTAAGGGGCATTTATTTAATGAACACATTTGATTGAGCTTTAAGATAAGGCTGTGAAGCGGTTGAATTGGCATGAAAGAAACATTTACGCGTGTTTGGGTAGGGTAATTTAATTTTCGGCAGGCAAGAGGCTGGCTGGGTCACTGATAGGATTTGTCTCGTAATGTTGGTGATTAGCCTTTTGTTATTAATTATACACTTTGTTGTGCAAACAAGCGGGGCCTAATTAGTTTATCATACGATATGCTTTTGGTGTTTATTCGCTTTGTATTGAAATTTCGTTTACATTCTCTTACTTTTATTTACTACTAGCTTTTACATTCTCGGATTGACAGTAGATATAACAAGTTTGTTTTGGCAGTAGCTTTTTTTTTATTTAGAATAAAATTTTAGAGTTTTTGATAGTTTTTGTAATAATTTATTTGATGAAATGATATTTTTAGTTTTACATACTAAAATGGCATGAATTGCCTCATAAGAACTTATAATACTGATATTTATTTAGAAATCAAGTTATTTAAAAATCTCGAAACTATATATTTAATATAAAATGTAGAAATTCCATAAATTTCATTCAGTTTGTTTTGCCTGAACAATATGTTCTTTTAAGAGTATTATTCTTCGTAGACAATAAAAAACAATTAACTACTTAGTAAAGTAAAGTAACATGTAGTTATTCATTTTATTTTGAAAAAGCTCTCAAACTTTGAAGTAGTAAATATTCAAAAGCTCACGTTTTAGATTCAATATTTTCTTGTAACTCTTTTTCTCATTATTTATGGCAAGGAGTTTTTGAAGGTACGGACTTTTTCTTCTATTTGGCGTAATGTCCTACACCGACATGCCGGACCTATACAGGCTTTCGAGACTTAATGCAAAACCACGCGCACAGATAGTCAGACTTTGTTACAGGGGGAATTCTAGGCTAGAAATAACGACGGGTATGTTATTACTTTGTACGAATTGACGAGTGTACCATGGGACTACCCTTGGGGGAGGGGAGGATAAACATAGCATTAGTTCTAAATAGGTAGAAGACCATTGCCAATACTTCGAATACATTCAACGATAGCTTGATTTATATATATATATATATATATATATATATATATATATATATATATATATATATATATATATATATATATATATATATATATATATATAGCCGGTCTCATGGTACAGTCGTCAACTCGTACGACTTAACAACATGCCCGTCATGGGTTCAAGCCCCAAATAGACCGTGCCGCCATACGTAGGACTGACTATCCTGCTATGGGGGGAAATCAATAAGTCACTGAAAGCCAACCCCACAAGTGGGTTGGCAGGCCTTGACCGGCATCGGTTGTTGAGCCAAAGAAGAAGAAGAAGATATATATATATATATATATATATATATATATATATATATATATATATATATATATATATATATATATATATATATATATATATATTTTTTTTTTCAAATAGTGTAGTGATCGTTTAGAGTAGTGAAATTGTTGATTTTCTTAGAAAAGCACACATTTTTGGAAAGCACATCGTTTGGATGATTCTAATCGTTCTTTGTTGACTCTTTGTTGCTTGGTAGCATCGGCCGGTCTCCCTGTTGCAGATCAGAATAGTACCAAACCAAAGGAGCAGTTTGCCGAGTCAATTGGAAGCAGCTTACAGTTGAACTCCAAACGTTTTTTGTTTGCTTCTAAAGAAAAAGATCATAAAGCTTTACAAATGGTCCATCGTATCGAGTTGGGTGACTTTTGCTGCACCATTCTTGCCCATAAAGCATGTGCTTGAGTGCATCAGGTCGCTGTAACAGATCGTACTGAATCCAATCCGTAAACTATGAGCATCAAACAAGCAATAAATGGTACGTCTTTTTGTGGAGAAACGATAAGTTAATAGCGGGAAAGTATTCTCACAGTGGGTGGAGAGGCTTCGATATATTTTTAAAGCTAGTAAGCTTGTTTGTTAAAGTGCTTTCGCTTGGACTGCTGAAAAGTTTTCACCAGAAGATGAGTTTTCCCTCGGTGGCAGTTCCCTCAGCCCACTACGCAGAGTGTAGAACGTAGCAAATGTGAAGCTTTCGCACGGGAAGGAAACGAAAAGATGTTGTAACCCCTTTCTACGGTGAGATATCAGCTTCTTACTATTTCTATTATCCTGCCGGTAGTATCTTGGAGCCGCTCAAGCGTATGGAATTATAGATAACATTTAACGAAAATCGTGATTCAGCCAAAAGACACAATTACGAATCGGAAACGGGTTTTGGTTGGAATGGATTTATGTGATCGAGACAGGTTTCCATAGCTAGCAACACAATCGTACGTTAAGTTGACGATGGCATCTGCAAACAAGCCCTCTGCCATATCTTCCCGTACTTGAACCAACCATCGGAAATAGTTTGTACATTGTTCGGGAAAATAGGGTTTAATGCACCGAGATACATTTTGCACAGCTCATGTGAGCTTGGAAAAGATGGAAAATTCAATTGCTCCATTCGCCTGTTACAATGTTACAATGGTGGATGTTGTCGAGAACAAAACAAAAAAAAATCTCAGAAAGGTGAGAAAACAAGGAAAAGGTTAAATTGGAAAGGAAACAGCACCGGCAACCAGAATGGCAAACGGTACCATCTCGGAATGGAATCGAATCGAAAGACAATAAACAGTCGGTTCGCTTCGGTGACTTTCATTCCATTTCATAAACAGGAAATTAAATTCGAAAACTTATCTTCATCCTTCCGGAATGGTTTGTCGGTTGCTAACTGCTTTGTACCAAAACAATGCATTGCGAGGGTTTTTAGAATGGTATTTGTATGTTATTAATGAAATTCTATGCACAATATCGCTGAATAAAATCTTCATATATCTAGAAAAAATGCTCCAAATGCCTTTGTTTTGGATGACCAGTGCCTCCGTTAGTTTGATTCTGATTGAAAATTGTTATCGTTTGTTGATGAGAAGCAATCTTTCGTTTCATTCTATGTTCATTAGATTGTAACATCAAATTAGATGAACGAAATGATTTATACAAAATGCACAGCTCATTAGAAAATGCAGTTAGAATAGTGTTTTGAGGAGTTCTCTTTCAACAGAAAACAAAGGAAGTATTAAAAAAACGATCAGATAATTTATGTCAACAGTTTGAAGAAATGTTACAAGGTTATTTTTATAACAAATTCATATTAAAAACTTAAACAATACAAGGAGTCATCTTCTACGTATTTAGACCAAATGTTTTAGCAAAGCAAAATCGAAGAGGCCATTTTTTAATCTCTTTTTAAGGGAATTTCTTATTTGATTTTGTTCATAAACACATCGTAATGTCTTGAAGTAGCATTTTGCAAATAGGAGCGAAAGTAAACTTGAAGTATTACTTAACGTTTCCAAGGAAAACTGAAAAGAAACAATCTCCTATCTCTATATAGCGATAAATATAGCACGTACATACACATATACACACACCGGCCCAAAATACCGGCATCGCAAACAATCGCTCAACCTTATTGCGTCAATAATTGCACCTGTGCTTAGAATGCACGATCTTGGCGCAAGGAAGAAACACCATGGTGAAAAACAAACAGAGACCGCCCACCACTCCCTTTCCTTGGGGCAATCGGGAAGCTGAATTGAATGCAATCGGTTCGATTATAGAGCGATTAAAGGGCGGATAAAAACGAGCGATAAAAACGTCAGGCATTGATGCTGCGGGCAGCACAGTTTCTTGCTCACACACATTGGCTTGTGCAAAATCACGGCTATCGATTCGAGAAGGGTTGGCTTGATTAATTGGCAGTAAATTATCGAAAACCGTGGTACACTTCGGACCGCAGCACAGTAGCTAAGTAGTGCGTGTGTATGTGTGGGTTTTCTTTTTATAAGTCGGAGCATGATATCAGGTTTAGAAGTTGGCAACAGATCAGGAGTTTGCGTGTGACTTTCAGAAAGCAAGCAAAAAGGGTGTTCTTTTTCGGTGTGTACTTACTACCGAGCTCTTTTAATTACCGTCTTTCGTGGTTGTTTGATGTGTTCATGCCTAAGTCACGGGTGAATATTTACACGCACGCCATGCCAAAGAGCGGGTACTTAGAGGCGGGTCAAAGTGGGTACGAATTTTGCTGGAAATGAGCGGCACAGCGTCTGATCGGATTCGGAAAGTTCGATAATCAGTTCCACTCCTTCTTTCTGTGGTGTCGGCAGGGTGAGTTCTAATTGATTAAAACACGAGTATTAAAACATTACAGTACATCCTACTTGCAACCCCATGCTTGTGGTCATGCTGTGTTCCACCCATGTTTACATCGTGCTTCAGTAACTTTTCCACCTGACCGGTTAAAAGGTTCGTGTATGTGACTACGGGGGGAGGGTTATCCCGACTTGACAAAGTCTCACGAGAAAGATATCTGGAGTAGAGATGTGACTACCCAATTATAAGTGGTTATAGTTTCAAGTAACTAGTTATAAGCAGTAGTAGGATTACTTATTTTATTAAATTACATTTCGCTACCAGTACTGGTAACTAGTTATTATTTATTAGTTATATTACAGTTTTATTAGTGCTTATACCTCCTACGATAACTTGTTTTGGTTGCACCTTATTGGCACCATTTGGATCTTAACTCGTAAGTGATCACTAGATACCATCACTTGTTACTAATATGAAAGTGACAAACAGCGTTTTGTATTTTTTTTAATAACAGTCTCTACTTTAACTTTTCTGTTCTGCATGTGTTCCGACCAATCTTGTTTAATGTTCAGTTTTGTACATTTCCTTGAATGGCATCCAGTGGAGAGCTGTCAATTACAGTAGAAAAGACTTTGAACTGTAAAAAAATTAAGCTGGATTGATTGGTTGATTTTGAGCTCCGTATCTTGTTTATTTGCTGTTTGTGTGTCGTTCAAATGTTTGTAATACTTTCGTTGAACTCCCGGTGCGATTGTTACAAGCAATTATTAAATCTAAGCTATAAAAAATCTCTAGACAAGTAACTGGTACCTTTGCAAAATTAGAAAAAGACAGTAGCACGACAAATGGACTTAATTGGTGCTTCTTAATGCGGTTTTAGCAGAGGCGGTCCCATGGTACACACGTAAACTCGACCAACTTTACAATGTACAAACATAAACTAGCCTTGTCGAGCTTGCGATGGATAGGTGTTTGTTTATCAGGCACAAAAACTCATTTTAAACGCCACATTAAAAATCATTATAAGAAAAACTAGCTATTTTTGTGAATGTCTCTGATTTCAGTAAATAATTTGCAATTTAGTAAAACATCAGTCATATCAGTGCGAACGCATTTTAACTTCTTATGCACATGAACCAAGAGCGCTTAAAATTTGTTAAGAAGCTGTTCAAAGATATGCCGAGAGATTTGAATTTAACTTCTGGATCATTTTGACATAATTGTAGGCAAAAAAATAGATCATGGATATTATGAATAGCTATTTTATGACACAATCAAATATTTAAAATATTACATAACGATATTTCTTCATTTGGAAGTAGTTCGTTTTTCTTATTCTTTTGTTGTCAGATGCCATACACTTAATTCGTCACCCTCATTGATTTGCACCTCTATTTATAGTGATTATTTCCATCATTAAAGTGTGTTGTAGTCCAGTCTTCAGTCTTCATAATTATAATTATGTTGTCATGTAGTATGAAGCTCTGGCAAACTGAGAATAGGACACACCAATTTATGTTTTGCTACTATTTTGCTTCTCCTATATCCTGTTCGTGTTGAAGGTTTGTTAATATCAGGAAGTGCACCGCGTATCGCTTGGTATCGTTTCCTTTGACCGGAAATTGGAAGAACTTCCGGGCTGCTCGAACGTCCCGCAATGCCAGCCTGTCAATGTTTGTTATGCCCGCTCCTTGTCAGAATCTGTGTCGACTACGTCGAATGTAATGAAGTGTAATCATTTTCAAACGATAAATATTTATCTTTAATAAAGCAATAATGTTCACGAGGTATCGGTAGAAACAGATGAAAGATGATGGAATGGCTCTTGGCTGCATCTATGCAGGACGACTGACGCTTCTTCTTTTCAGTCCAGTTTCAGTAAAAAGTGTACCTCGCAAAGGACCAAACCATTATGCGCAATAATTTATGTTATCTATACGATTAATTTGTATGCAGAAGAATCTAACAGGTCTTACAGTTGTCAAATAAGCCCTTCCGTGAACGCATTCATTATTTTCCTGCAAGTAGTATTATGTTTTGTTTCTTGTCCATTTTGTGGTATGATAAATCATAAAGTTAATTATAATTTGTATTTTTAACACGTATTATTTTACTCTCTTTTTTCTTTAATGGCATCCAATTAAACGGAACGTTGTCATGCAATTTGAAACCAAATCCCTTAATGATGCTCAAGAACAAAGCATTTTTTTACACTTCCAGGACGTAGAGAAGAGATAAAAAGAACATTTCGAACAGAAGCAAAGCTTCAATAACACATCCCGACTTGTAATGAGCGTCGTTGCTAGGGGGTGTGTAAACTGACACACCGCTTTTGCAGGCTCTCGTCATCTTACCAAACATGTACCGTACACACTTTTCGGTAAAATTAAAAACATTTTGTAATAAAAGAAAACGAACACACGCATCGCACAGTCTATATCGCGCGGGCCCATCCGATCCTTCGGACGGTAGTAATTGGGAAAATCAGAAGCGTGGGAAAGAAACGGAACGGAAAATTCCTAGCCATGACACGCAAAATTAATTAAAATGTTTTAAACTCGATACGAACGCCCCCGGAAATGCAACGCAAGGGAGGTGAAAAGGTTCAGGCTTAATTAGAAAATTCTTTTTGCCACTGATAGCGTCGTTTAAAACGATGCCTAAGCGAGCCGTTAGAATGTGTCGCGTCTTGTCGTGGGGCGGGAAAACATTTGAGATGGGATTAATTTTTCTGGGGTTTTCCTTGTGCTTTTTTTGCTCCGCTACCCTCTGCTTAACATGCAGAGCCATTAGAGCGAAGTTATTTTGGAGTTTATTTTGCAGAGGTTTAATGGTATACAAATGTGGTGGCAAATCTGGCACGATACTGAAAGTTGATGGGTTTGCTTAGACATGCTTTTAATTTTATTGTTTTTGTATTTTCGATCTGTTTGTTGGTTTGATGCTTAGTATAGTTCTCAATTTCTCAAAATCAGAGAAAGTATTTTATCTAAATGCTGTATTTGTTGTAGTATTTCATGATATAATAACAAACACGGTTAGCTTTTTATTTGCCTGCTGTAATTGGTAGGGTATTTAAGAGGTCTTATTTTTCTGCTGCTGGTACTGACCTGCAGTGTATGCGTGTGCAACAGCAGGGGCTAAAGCAACAGTACAAACACGATGACAACCTCCTGTCATGGGTATGTGACTGACCGTTTTCTTCGTTGCATGTGGGCTGTTACACTGTGCGTGTTAACTTTTGTATGATTTTGATTTATGGTGTAGTTTAACGATTGTACAGAAATGAAAAAATGAAACAAATGTATTTAATTACCTTCGATAATCTGAGAGGAGCTAGTGATTAATTTAACATATATTTTTTTAATATGCGTTAGCTGTATACTCACATACTATTATTTAATTAATCTTATGGCAATTACTGAGGGATACACAGAAAAACAAATCAGAAATGATTAATTTTCTTAAAAAACACATGTTCTTCAGTTTTTCTAAAAAATATATTTAGATTCTGGAACGATATCATGGCACCTTTCAGCCCGGTGACACTTAGGAGCGCTCCTACAGCTCGCATTGGTTCCAGTGTCAACCCGCATCAGTCCGTGAGAACGCTGACTCTGCTTCACCGATTACCGATCATTCTTCTTACCAGTGCAGCCAATCCCACACCTTCCCTCCCGACGGTCCTGACGGTCATTAGATCGAATCGAATTTACCGCACCTTCATCCGCATACGTCACATCAGCGCTAAGAGGCTGCGGTGCTCGAGGCGCCGTGCTTGCGCTTGCGATCGGTCTATTAGCAAATGAGGCACGGTCTAGGTGGCAGGCGAGATGGCGTCGCCAGCTCTGACGCCTCGAAGCGCGAGGCGTATATTGCTTATTCTAGTTCACCCCCTGCGCAGGGTTAGGCGAAGGAGTTGAAAGCAGTAACCCCTTCGTACCAGGAAATAACCTCCAGCGATTAAGAGAGCGTAACAATCGTGTAGTCTTGGTAAGTGGGTTGTAGGATATTAAAGGTATCTTTGGAATATTACAAAATCTTTGTAAAATAAACTAGAACGTGAAAAAAGGCAAACATAAGCAATAAAATTTTGAGCCTCTGTTATAAATTGTTTAAATAATTTCTGAAATATAAATGGTCTAAGCCAAACAAAAAAAAGTTTGCCACATTTTTTTTATGTGAACGTTATTACGGGTTTGGTTGTATTTTCAAAATTTGCCATATTGACTTGATATTTGTCATCTTAAAACTCTGATTATTTGACAATACAGTCCATTTTACTGATCCGCTGTCTTTGATCTTAATGGAGTTTAATTGAAACTGAAGAGCCAATTACAATACTCCCATCAACGGATTCTCTGTTTCCCTCAGTCCTCCAAACGTGGATGAAATGTTGGTGTTTATCTCACAAACCAAACCCACAGTAAAATAAAACACATTTGTCCGTTGGAAGTGCGATCGAAAGAAAATCGTGACGATTGAAGCCTCGGAGCAACGGAGTCCAATCGGAGGATAACTACTGCTCGCGTTTGATGGCATCGGTTCCGCATCTGCTGAGGTGAACAACGAGGGCACACCGAGGACAAACGCAACAGATGGGAAAGGCGAGCTGCAGCAGCAGAAAAAAGAAATCACGTGCGATCTTAGCCCTTTGCTAGCGTGATGTTCACATTCGATGCGCATTCGCGGTGCTGTCTTTCTTTACACTGGCGTAACGAGAGAAAGATCGAAGATCAATGAATTTATCCCACCGAAAACTGAGATCGGCTAGGCTCAGGGGTGTATGGGTTCTGGTTAGCAAAAAAATCAGCACAGACGGACATGGTTCGTGCTTAGACTCGATTCTCGTGAAGTGGGAAGAGTGAAACAGCAAACACGCGAAAGATGTTGCACGTCTATTGGCACGGAGAGGAACGAAGCAAGGGAAATATCAGCATGAATTATAGTATGTTAAATGGTGCCGAGCTGCTCAATAACATTAAACGGTGCTGTTGTTGTTTAGTGTGTAGTTGCAAATAAGAAGTAAAGAAGTAAAAAATCCCAAGTACACACTCAGCCATATGTTTAGAATGGTTGAGAGTATTTGTGCACGGACATGCAAGAGCCCTTAAAAGACAGGTCATCTGTCGTTGGGAGATGATAAATGTTTTGGGCATGCTGTTTAATTTTTACCGCTGCAGAACCTAAACCACGTTCTGGGTAATTTTAGTGACATTTATGGGAAACGAACAGTTGTCATACTTAATCATTTGTCTTTGGCAGATATGGCCTGGGATCATTACAAAGCATGATGTACTTGGGTGAGTAAACATGCAATGATCGCGATTAGCAGTGGCTTGAGATGATCGTAATAGGGTATTTTCAAACCCTATATTTGCATATAGTGACACGTAGATCATAAGGACTTGTCTAAGAACAGAATTATCATGGCTATGAAGATGTATTTTAAGCCATCCCGAATTAAAGAAAGTAAACAAGAATACTCATCTAAATGAGAATTTTTTCAGATGGGTTTGACAAAACATTTAAAATACTTATGGTGATACATAAAAATGTTAAAAAGTTTTTTTTTTAATTCTAAATATTTAGTTATATTAGATATTCTAATTGCTATAGAGTGAAACATCTCTCTGCGTATGTTTTACCTTATTTTTCATTTGAATGTATGTTTAAAGAATTGATAAAAAAAATTATTTTGTTTAGTTAAAAAAATAGCAATATTTATTTTGTACAGCATAATTTTATTTTATAATTTGCTTTTTCAGCTTTTTTCGTTGGTGGGAATTGCGTTGGCTTCTGAAAGATCAGACGGGAGTTATTTCCTTCCGAAGTGTCCTTCCGCAGTAATAACTCACTATCCGGTTGCGTGGTACTACTAATAAGTCTAGAATACCTTTATTAAGCTGGCATGATGGTGTAGTTTTCAAAGTTAAAGAACAGAAGGAAGAAGAAGAAGAAGAAGACAAACAATTTAGAAATATCAGAACACGTAAGGATTAGTTCATGATCGGACTCATTATCAGCGAGAATTCCAAATAACAGCTCAGAATTTGTCTCGGGATACTCTCAGATAAAATCTGCAACAAGCGCCCTCTAACACTCAGCCTAACATCTTCGTGTTAAGCTTTTCAGCGAACTTCAATTGTCTCGCTAAAATGGCGTCACGTTTGAAAAGTTTGTTTCGCCATTCTGCTGTTTGACATTTGACGTAATCATCATCCGGCACCAGCACCTGGGATGGTTTCGTTTTCGATTTGTGAGCAAATCTTTAGGATATTTTTTGTGTTACTTACGGTGCTGCTCTTCTGCAACACCTTTACAACATCGAATCCTCAGTGCTGCGAAGTTGCCATTACTCAATCGCTCGCGTTCTTTTCTGCGTGGAATGATTTGGGCCCGGCTAGCGATGGGGAGTGGAAGGTGGGTGGGTTTTTTCTTCTGTTGTTGTTGTTACGGTTTGCTGCTGTGCATGTGTCGGTAAAGCTCTCCCGATCGCTTCATTTGGTGGCGGTGCGGTGTGTTCTAATGCCTTCGGACCGCTCCTTCGTGCTGAGCGGTACGGGTAGACCTCGTCTGCTCATGCCGCGTCCGATCGAAGGTGGCACCGGTACCGGGCCATAATTGGAATGTCGGCACTCCTCGTGGAGCATGGCGTTTCGTATCGATAGCGCACCCTCTTACTCTGTTCATGCTGTAGGCTAGGATGGTGTGGCGTTCGCTGTACTGGAGCGACAGAGACCGAGAGAGATCGGGGTGGCCTAGCCGATCATTATTTGATACGCGGGGGACTATATTTGCAAAAGCTCGGGAAAATGTCTCCCTTTAAGCACGACAAAAGACCCAGAATGGTAGTGGTGGCAAGCATCCTCGTGGTATGGAAAGAGCAGCGATACCGAAAGGTGGCAATGGATGCAATGGAATAAAGAGAAAAAAAAGTAGACAACAAAAAAGGGCAAACATCGTCTCGACATCGTGGGATGATGGCAACAATCGATTGGGATAGGTTTCGAACGCTTCAAGTGAAATTTTATAGCGGAACAATCGATCCTGAGAGCACTTGTTTTTTTTTTTTCATTTTGACAAAGGTAAGCAAAGGAGCGCTCTCGACTAGTATAGTTTTTTTTATGAAAGGCAAGTTTCACACTTAGCTTAAAGACAGAAAAGAATAGTCAAGAATCATCAAAGTATGTGTATACGATTGCTCTCAACGCTGCACACGTGTGTGTTGTTTATAAACGCAAGGAAAAGATTTTGCGCTGTGAGTCAGTGAGCGCCGAACCAGTGGGCACGGCATGGGTGGGACAACTGCTTCAGTTAGAGGGTAGAGGGGGTCGATCTGAGTAGAATAATTTATAAATAAAAGCTAACGTTCGGCATGCTCGACGCGAGAGAAATCATCAATTTTCCGTACGGTAGGGAACGGTTTCAAATGAGCTAGGGATCGCAAGGATTTCTTAAGAATAAAGGGATCCATACGAACTGGTTCGTTGGTACCAATATAAAAGCATCATAAAATGTAGCATGTGCGCCAGTGGAATTTGAAATACCAAGCAGTGTTATCTCATTATTTGTGTAGTTTTTGGAGTTTAAAGTGTTCTTGAACAAAAGTGTTTGAAAATGATCTAGTATTAAATTGAGTTAAGTTAAGTGAAATTTAAACGCTTGTGACTTGATTTTTCATCTCTACAAAATGAAAGCATTGCAAGTTTTTCATAGAAAGATGAATTCCAATACGAACCAAAGGAGCTCTTTCAGATCGTTTACCTGCTAAATCAACCAAAAGATCAATCATTCGCTCACTTAATCCCTGCTGAGAGAAACGAACCATCTTGTATGGAAAATAAACAACGCTATTACATGAGCTACAATTGAACGCATTCCAGCGGTGATAAGAAATCTCAATCAATCAAGCGATTTCGGTACAAACTATATAAACTGAGAAGATGCATTGTATCGCATTTCATGACCATTATTTATTTGAAAACACATGCGCATGCGTATAAAAAGCATACAAATCGACCTCTGCCGAAGGAAGGACCATGACCGCAAGCAGCTCAAACAGCGGGCGGTACGCAGTTTATGGTTGCGTTTGACATTGGTGCAAATTAAACGCAAATATTTCTTCGCGCTCATGAGATCGTCGCCGGAGCGGTATGTGAACTGTAAATGGCCACCAAGAAGGAGCAGATGAAGCAATCACAAAAAAACTTTTATCAGTTTAGTCTGCTCGCGGGGTGCATTTGCGCAGTGCGCTTTGCGCAAGAAGCAAGTGATATGCATTCGGTGTAAATTAAAGTGCGAAAAACTGCAGGAATGTGTAAGTTCTGAAAAGAATTTTTGGAATTGAAAATCGCGTAAGAAGATAATATTGATTGCGTGATAAATTCTTATAAACCAGTATGCTATGTTTTGTAAAAAAAATTCATTATGCACGAACCATGACATGCAAATATCTCAGGGGTCATTGAATGTAGAAGTATTTAATAAATTAAAGTCAACGAATCTTTTGCGCAAGACAATTACTTTATTTCTCATTAACTTATATTTGATTCAGCATGTTTTATTTTATTTTGTAACATATTTTATTAGTAATAGCATAAATATTAAACCCAAAGTAAGTTTCGATATGGATTTCAATGCATACACATTAAACGACATTTTAGAGTGAGCGTTACCGAAGACTTCAACGTGCAATGAGGCGATGAACCTGATCAGGATTTCAAAGATAGTGGTATAAGAGGTCCTTAAACGTTTACTTCCCTTTTTATTTTCTATGAAATTGCTGAACAAAAACTCAAATATTTCTCTTTTTTTTCATTACAGTTATTCCTGTTTGGAAACTGATTTCTCTTTTTGATCTGAGACTCAGCAAGAGTACGGACATTGGTGATGGCTGTAGTGGAATGAAAAACTGGATATTATTTAACAGCTTAGGAAATCAAAAGAATCTGTATCAACTAAAGAAAACAAAATATAATAGGATCTGATGAAAATATCAACATTTACTGATGAAAATAAACGAAACTTAAAAAACATCAATAATTTCATCGTTATGTTTTGGTTTTATTTAACCGCATTATTAATGTTATTTAATTGTATTATTGTTTTGGGTTGGTTATCAATTCGTTAGAAAACCAGTACAAACAACAACTAATATTTCCTTTGCACAAGTATTAAGCTCAACCTCCCCTTCGCCAACTGACACTCAGATCACGACCACGTGTACTCACCACGGTCAGTTGGTCGTTGCTGCGGTAGGGAGCAAAACGAGTTCCCAAACAGCATAAGCTAATCCCCTCTGCAGCATGATCACGCGTAGTCGTCGAACGATCGCCACTTCACTCAAATGCTGTGAGAAAGTGAGTTCACCGATCGGAATACCGTGGTTAATATAAGGTGAGTGTCCGCATACTCACCACTCCTGCAGCGGAAGCGTGAAAAGGAACGAGATCGCGCTGTCTGTGACCGTCAACGGTTCTTTCTCCCTCTCCGGCGCACTCACACTAGCGGTCGGCAGACACGGCGGCATTCACCGATGCGCCCCGGCCAGCATGATTCAGTGCGATGCCATGGAAACAGACTCGATGCGACGCTGATCGTGCTTCACGCGTTTAGTCGACAAAGACAGTGCGGTGTGTGCGCAAACATTGCTCGCATTCCCGAGCCTCCGTTTCGGACGAGGTGTACAGCAGGATACGCACGTGCGTTGCTTGAGCTTTTTAATTCGCCCCTCTGGATTTTTAAGGATCAAAAAGATTGAATTCTTATGTGTATGTGTGTGTTTGTGTGTGTGTGTGAGCAAAGAAACGCACCGATCGTGGGTGTGAAATAAATTACCCACCTTTTCCCCTTGCAAAAGGTACAAAAGAACACGCATTGACAGTGACAGTGAAATTCAACATTCAAGTGCCTCGGTGTCTGGCGAGCCTTTCGCTTTCGGACAAGGTTTTCGATTTCACTGCGGGCACTGCGTACGGTGCAAGGTTCCGTAAGGCAAGGCACACATTTTCCTCGGCGAAAGAGAAATCATACGATTTCCACATTCGGCGCTCGGAAGGCTAGAGCCAGTGGTATACCAATCAGTGACATTGCGACGGTTCTGGTGACTTTTTTTGCGAGGTTTTACTGTGCCAAGGGTGAACCCGTAAGGTGGGTTCGTTTTAGTGTTTGGGAAGAAAGTGCACTCGTGCAGCGTGAAAGCCCGCCTACAGCGTGCGGATGCGTGTATTGGTGAAGCGCGAAGAAAGCCTTTCTAGAGAGATCGAAACTCGCGGGTGATTTGTGTTGCGCTGCGAGCGTGTGTAAGCCGTTGTGGGGCTTACGTCTGAGGCGTGTGTAAGCTGTTGTGGGGCGTTTGCTTCCGTCGGAAAGGTGAAAGAAATTGCTTTGACGCTTTTGTTTCTTTCTTTCGCGCACTGCACGAGCATTCCTAGCATTCGGGAGGGAAGAAAGAAAGAAGCTTGAACGAAACCGCGCTCATAGCAGGAAGTCGGCGAAGTCTGACAATTTTTGTTCGTTTGTTTGTATTGTGCGTTTTGTTGGCGTTTTATTTCACTTTTTCCGTTTCTGTTCTGCGCCAACCAACCTAGCTGCCCCAACAGCGCCACGCGCGACAGAAACGAGAAGGGCTCAAAACGATTGTTGCGCACATTAAATAAGGTAAGTAGAATTCTTTAAAGCTAAAGGTAGACAATTTGAATATCTGCCAACGATTGTGATTGTGCAATTGTAATAGAAAAAGTGTCTTTTCTGATGGTTTATATGAAAAATCGCAACAAAAATGGTTGGGTTTACAGGCGATAGTTTGTCTCCACCCCATTCTATCGTTTACTGGGGAAGCTCGTAAGTGTTGTGCAAGTGTACAAAACTGGTGATGCATGTTGCATCGCTGATCGGTTTCAGTGCGCTATGGATGAGTGGTTATTTTGCGCGCCTTTTGCCGTTTTTCGGTTTTTGGGTTGAATTTAAACTTTTGTTCGCGTTTCATGCGGTTCGGTTCGTTTCTTTTGCGATCGCATTGCAATGAGTCTTTCGTTTCGCTTGCTAGCGGAGTGGCTCAATATCCTATCATGCGGTTGGAAAACCGATCGATCGGGCGAGGGCGCTTTGATATTATTTGCTAACAAGCTAGCAGCGCTGCTAACTAAGCCGGTGTGGATTGGTTTTTTTCCAGCTGGTTTCATAATTTATTATGTGTGTGAATGTGTGTTGTAGACTGGCGGTGAACGCTGATGATGGGCAATGGTTGGGTCAGTTTATAGCTTCATTAAGGAACAAGGGAGGCCCTTTAACAGGCGAGGAAAGGAATGTGAATGATTTAGGTGGTGTTATCTAATTGATGGTTTGTTGTGGTTGTTTTTATATGATCTGCTTGAAGGATTGCTTGGCTGTATGCTTTGAATCAATTCTTTAATCCATGATCACTATGGATGATGCATTTTTACCGATGTATAGACGTTTTTAAAGAAGATAATAATTAAAATTATTTTTTTTTTAAATATACTAGAAGGGACTTTCCCCTAAACGAAATTGTGTTTGTGATCTGTAAATGCATCAAATTTTGGCAATTGGCCTATATTGCGCTATGTTCCACTTTCTGGCATTCACGCGGTTGAGAGATTGTGGTTTATAATTATTTCACAGCTTCTTAACATAACTCGATTGCGTAGAGTAATCCAACTTTTAGCTGCACCTGACTAAACAATGCACGGTCGTAAAGTGCAGCCAGCGATTCCCATCATTCGTGACAACGGCATGAGATGCTTGCCTATGATGGTGGTATTACTTAGTGTCTCGTCATAAACACAACACAACCAACAAAAAGTATGACACGCAAAAATAGTTCCAAAACTCTGGGAGCATTGTTACGTCAGCAACCTGAAGGCGAGAAGGAAAAAAACTAGCCTTGGAGAAGTAACAAAAATTTCTCACCTAATCCGCGCCCCGGCATCGAACGAAAAGTGAAATTTGACTGAAAGTTTAGAGCATAATCGTAGCTAGCCCCAAAAGCAAGCAGCGGGTAATCAAGTATGTTTTTTTTGTGCGGTGGTGGGCTACCTTTGAAATAATCGAAAATATGCTGTGTGAACCGAAAATAAGTGCAAGACCATTAATCGTATTGTTTGGTACGGGTAGTGCCTGATGCGCAATGATTATCGGGTCTGCTAACCAAAAAATTTACCAATTTCGATCAGTGGGATGGCATCACAGATGAAAAAGTTTTCCAGAGACAGTATTCAGATTCTTTTTCATAAGATTTATAATGGATTCTAGAATTGAACCAATCAGCTAATGGTTAGTGTCGGATTTTAGATATATCTTAAAAGGTATATTTTATTTGTCTAGTTATCTGGTTTATTTTGTCGATATTTCCAAAAAATATGAAGGACTTGGAAGTTTTAATCAATAAAGATCTACATCTGTAAAAGTGAAAAAATATTAATGTTGAGAATACAAACATAAAACATGTTTTGCTCATTGTTTACTCATCATCAAATTTTTCTTTTTTTATTCAAATGTTTAATTTTAATATATTATAACAGATTTTAAATTATGTGGATGTTCAAGGAACTCTTTTATTTCATGAATGTAATGTGATTTATTTTTCATGAGTAAATTTGTAGATTGCATTTTTTAAACATTTTCTTTAGATCAGTGCGCACAATCATCCAATACCACTGGATACTGACACGCTCTAAAGATAAAAAATAATTAGGTATTGAGTATAATTTCCACACCTTCGTAAATCATACTTCTTTTCTTGCTGATTGGCATCGCTACCCATCACGCCCCGCAACGGTAAACCTTCCAACTGGCAAACAATTGTCTTCATTGTCGAGCCGAATTAAGACAAGCAAAGCTAAGAAAGCAAACCAAAACAACAACCACAACCAAGTAGCAGCGAACACGAAAGTCTTCTACAAGACTCCGTTTGCACCATTTTGCATCATCCAAAACGCCGGGCGAGATCGAAACCAAACAAGCCGAAACCAATCGTGCGGCAAGTAAGAGTGAAAGTTTTTCCTGCTACACAGCATTTCTCTTCCTCTCGCGGGACGCTTAATTTTGGCCTCTTAGTTTCTTTTCATCGGCATGGAGATGAAACACGTGTGTATGTGTGTGTGTGTATTTTTGTTCGCTTTGCTTTGGATAATTTCGATGCAGACCTTCGCTTTTTGGTGATAATTGGTCGAAAAGCAAAAACGAAATCTCCTCTGGGTCGTGGCTGCATCTACCACGTACCGGGCCGGTCGGCACGGTCATGGTCTGGTCATGGGCTGAAGTCGCGTACTTGTAGGAGCCAGCCGACAAAAGAATAATAGCCACCGTGCAGCGCTAAATATTGGTTAAAAGAGTTGATTTCAAATTGCCATACCACCGACACTACCATTACCGTCATTTGTGGGGAATCCGTCAGCGGTAGCATAAATTTAAATTTTGCAGAGTAGGAAAAGTGAAATTCAAACAAAAAAAATAATGCATGCTGGATAGTAAAAACAATGAAAAACAGCTATTCTGTTTCTGAAATTTTTATTGAGATCACTGGGCCATTTGTACGTGCTGCGGGGATAGAATGGGAAGATAAAAGCACAAATTTTGTTGTAATAAATTAAAATTCCCATACATGTTTTATGATCTGGCATACGGAACACTTTGCGTTAGTGTTTATTTTAGCGATAGTTTTTTATTTGTTGAAGTTTGGAAGCAGCAAATAGTGATCGAAAATTGGCAACCGACGGCAAAAACAAAAACAAAAATGAATTTTGCTTTCAAATCAGTGGACAATTTTTCACGCAAGCATTGTGGTGCCTTTGGTAAAGTGAATGTTTGAGTGTGAACCAAGCTTTGCCGTTAAATGAACATCCAACCCAGGGTGAAAAAATAAATCAATGACTTTCCCGGAATCCCAATATTGGATTGTGTTTTGAAACGGAAACGTTTTGATTGTTTGTTTTTGTTTTGTGGCAACCAATTTGTTAAGTCAATTTGTACACTGTGTCTGCAGAATTTGAATAACAAATGACAAAGTTGAAATTTGTAATACTTTAGCTCGTTTAAAATAAAGCACTCAACTGGAATAGAAATTGCACCTAGAAAAGCAGGTTCGTACTCGTTAATATGATTAATGACAGTCTGATAGGACTCTCTTGTGAAAGGAAATCAACACGAAGCGAATGAAAAACGCACACAAACACTTCGCGCTAAGGTTTTGTTGCAATCCCTTCTAGGTTTGCTATAGAATTAACGCGAAGCTGAGCAACACCGCCGGGACCTTGAGGAGGCGACAAACCGGGAGCAGCAAGTGATTAATAACCAAGAAATTCCAGCGACTAATTACAACGCGTTCACGGCCCGAACAATGAGCCGAACCTATCCCATCCAGCTGTAAGGCTTCGAGCGAAGGTGTGCCAGCAGTAGGCGTTTGTTGGTGTTTAGAAAAAAGGGTGCCATAGCGATCGGATGGATTGAGGTTTAAATGTTCTCGGTCGTGTGTTCTGTCATTGAAAAGCAGTGATTTTAATTTTGCCCTCGTGCCTGAGCGGCAATTCTTAGCAATGCTGGAAATTGTTCTAGCAACAGTGGAACAAATCGGCAAATAAAGCATATTTTAATGATAGTTATGACACGCTAGTTTGGACTAATAATTAGCCGTTCATGACAGCAGAAGCTGTATGAAAAATGACTTTTGCGTGATGCTGAATACTGTTATCTCCAAATAGACATGACAGACGGAAATGATTTATAAAATATTTGTGTTAAATTGAACTTTTTGTTATGCTTCTTAATAAAACTGATACCAAAATGAAAGCTCAGACCGAATTGCTCCACATAAGTCGCGATCCCATTGAGTCGAAGAGAAGTTATGCAAGATCTCCCTAGCCTTAATTATAGTGACGGTTTGCAAATATTGTGGTCCATTTCTCTGGCGATCCGAAAGATCTAACAACGTTTAAACAAAGCTGCAAAAAAAGCTTGTTTATCGATTAAGGCGTCGTGCGGCACGAGAATGGCATAAACATGCAGATGAACGACTTCAAACACTGCAAACATGCCAAAGCAGACATTTCCGATCCATGGCCGTTAGGTTTTATGTTTCCGATCCGTTTCATATGTTGTGGGGGACCCATAATTTCGGTAACCTTTTCCGCTGGAAGCCAAGTCGTACCGAAATCGCGGAGAAAGAGATCAGTCTTGTGTCTGGCGGACCAAACTTATGGTAGTATGAAATAAATGTAAAACAGCCCCTCCTGCACGTCGTACCATTCCGGTCGAACAGGTAATCAACGAACAAACGTTGGGGAGAAATTCAAGTAATCTAACCGTCCAAAGCGACGAACCTTGCTTACGTAAGCAAAGTCGCTGAAGCCGCGCATGTGTGTTTAGTATGTTGCGGGCGGAGAAGCGCACGCGCGTACCGTATGACTTCATAATCCGTGAGGGTTGCATCGGTGTCAAACGACGAGCCGACGGGGGAGTGAGCAGAGTTGAAGTGGCGCTGATAGCTCCAAGTCTCGCCTCCCAGGGTATTTAGGGACGGGCATTTTCGTTTCCTGAAAGTGATCAGTTTGGGAGTGCATTTCTTTGGAGAAGGCTCACGAAAGCGTTGCGAGTGCTTGGGTTTGATTGTGGCCACGCAACTTAGGAACGAAAAGGGAAGGTGATTTATGTTTGATCACGCTTCAAGTATTTTGTGGCTGGTGTGATGGTGGGAGAAAGTAATTTTGGGTCAATGGGGTTGATTTGTTTGATTTTCTCATGCTTCGGGACGTGTATTTATATGTACGTGTGATAGCGCAAGTAACACGATGACCTGAAAATACACCATCGATGAGTTGTTTGCATCGTTAGGGAATAAGGAGTGATAAATTGTTATGTGGAAAGGGATTATAAAACAATGTGTTGGGCCTCTGTTCGTTATGATTTAGTGCGATATGTTAGAGATTATGACACACGGTTTATATAAGTAGTGAAGGAGATAGTGTATTGCAATGTCGATAGTTATTTGCCTACAAAATAAATTTGAATCTGTTGGTTTGTTCTATGCCTTTTTAAATTTTTCTCTGTTGGTTTTAAAATGTTTGCTTTGTTAAGTTAGATGTTTTGTTAAAAGTATAGTATGGATTTATTTTATTATATCTTGCTTTATGTTTATCTTATTTTTCATTAACATTTATTGAACATATACCTTGCTTGATATTGTCTTTATTTCGTTTTAATGTTAATTTATTTGGTTTTGTTTTTGTCGGACCTCCGCAGGTCAACATAAATAGTTTCAGTAATACTTATAACGTAAGCAAAGCGGAAACGCTGACAAAGACGATCTTTAAACATTGACGTAGGTATATTTATACATTTTTTTACAAACTGAAATTTATTTTTCGTAAAATACACCCATTCAATCAAATCAACCAGACGTTCAATAGATATCATCGTGTCATAAGTAAGTCCCTGATAGATTGTGCCATACCTTTTCTCGTGGTGAAGATTTGGCACACATCGTCCAATTATGGACCTCCGGCTATAGAACCGATTAGGGTCGAATGTCATATGCATAAACTTCCTAGTACTCCACGCATAATCAACTCGTCAGCTTTCGTGCCCTCAGTTACGGCAGCCCCTGCCAGTCCTATGATGCAGCTAGTAGTAGTAGTAGTGAAATTTCTGCACGTACGGGACCTGACCGAAATTTCGTAACGCTCTCGCGCGAGAACCGGTAATGCTTACCGCCATCGTCATAGCAGTCAACAAATCGGCTCTATTTTTATGGCCATCCTCCAGTCGCGGTGGAATCGCGGAAAGTGCCGGCCAGGATTCCACCGTTCGAGAAAGCACCGTTGTTCAGCGGTCGCGTTGATATCGCCGCTTGCTTTCTACCACCAACAAGCATGCGCGTGTGTAATCGCTGTGAGCTGCGTGGTGTATGTAGAAGCGCGAAAGATGCGCAAATCGAACGCGTGAACGAAACGCGACTTAAGCTAATGCGACCCGGTCGATGCTGATGACGATGCGGCCAACTGCCGAGCCGGACGGCCGAGTTGAATGACCAGCGGGATGTACACAAGAGACGGCAGGACTGTGTGCTCATCGTTACCGGTTTTATTTTCTCTGTTTTTATCACCAGTTCGCGTAGATTTTTTTGTTTTCTTTAACCCGTCACACTGTGGGTGAAGATGTAAAATTTGCTGGTCAAAACTAAATAAATAAATTTGTCAGCAAATTTAATTACCACCGGCTTGGAATGATGCTTTGAGCGCATGGTACCTATAAACGAAAGTAGTATTAAAAACTGTATTTAACAATTTTAAATTCGTGAATGCTCTGTGAATTTCAAAAATTTTCAAATTTACTCACAGTGCTTTAAATTGGAATGTGATGATTTGCTGCTTTAATTGCCTACCGGTAACAGGGGAAGAAGAAAAAAACACTCCGATCTGCCACGCGAGAGGAGCCATCTGAATGGATGCGTTTCGATGTTGTTGGGCGCCTTGTTTAATACGTTCATCGAACTCGCGATGTTGTCGTTCGTTCACGTTTGACTCGCTTTATGTAAGCGAAGATGTTTGATTGTGCGAAAGAATTTGTCGAGTTTGCTCGATGATAAAATTATGGTTTGAAAATGAAATGAAAGTGTTAGCGAAGCGACTGATTTTAAATTCCATGAAAGGAATGGTTTAAAAAATGGGATTTTATACGGTTGTATGCTCATATTGGAATGTTCAGACATATTTTTGTTGTTGTTGCATGCCATGACAATTTGTTGGCGGCTAAGGGTAACTGTAGCTTTCGCGATCACCAGAAATCTGAGGTTCGTCGCTTATTGGCATAAGTCACTTAACCTTAGCATTGAAACAAAAGCTCCTCAGTGACCACATCTGACCTTAACATCTCGATCTATAGCATGAAAAATGACAGGCTTCCTTATTGGAGGATTCAGGCGAATCGAATCATGGGTACTACGCACCGAAAGAGCTGTGAACGGGTGTACCGGACAATCTCGTCAGGTATCGTGTTATATGTATATATCGCATTATATACATCTTTTCTGACCATTCGCTAGTAGTTTGTTCTGGTGAGCTAATACCATTTTCCTCCATAAACTAAAACTGCAACATGATTCGGGGGCTTGGAAAAGGTACACCAATGGTTCTGTTAACGCTGCAATTAACGTCATGGTGACGCAAGCTTTTGCCGACTAGCAGCGCATAAGAGGAGGATCGCGATGATGTTTGTTCGAAAGCAAATTACTTAAAAAAAATAAGCGTTCATTAAATCCTGCATCGTGGGAGTAATGACGCTCATAAAATTATATTTTTTAGCAAAAGTCGTTTATTGAAGAAATGTTTTCTTGCGTTACGTTATCAATCCCGACTATGAGCTTAACTATTTGGAAAGTCACCGTTGCAATTGATATGCTGCTTCATTAGGCTTTACCCTCGTTTGTGGGCCGAGAGTTTCAGCACTAATTATCCTGGTCGACGTCGTGCGTCTCCATTGGGAAGTGTGTTGCTTGTATGATTTAACGAGATCAGCATGTATATTATTAACACGCACACACGTCTCGGACATCACTGATGGGATTGGGGAGGAAGTGAATGGCAGAGAGAAATCAATCGCTACGTGCTGGATTAACGAGTTGGGGGAGGGGGGGGGGGGTAATTTCCAGTTTCGTATCGTGTAACTTTCCTTTCGTAGAAGCCCTTTAGTTGGTAAAATTGGTGGTGCTGTGTCAGTATGGGCGTGCAAGTGCATGAACCATTAGTCAGGGCACACGAAACAATTTCTGGTGGTGGTGATATTTGTTTATTAAATCAGAAATCGTGCCAGAAACTATGAAACTATTGGTTTGCTGGGTAGAAAATTAGCCCCAGAGCAAGCGTTTGGGTTTCCAACTAGATTCGTTACTGTCGATGGGTATTTGGAGGGTGGTCCGTCAATCGTGCTATTGCAACTTTGTCGCATGGTAATTTATGTCTCGGTAGGTTATGTTGCAAGCAAGCATGTCGTGCTGTAGTCATTTCTATTAGAATTTTAAATGATATTATATTTCTGATGTAATGATATTTTATTTCTGAAGTAATGAGACAAAATATGAATTGATATAGTGGCTCTAAGGATTTAATTACAACAGGAATCTTTTATTAAAATTTATTACAATTTGTTTTTGAGACCATTGAAACAAGTGCAAGGACAAGTTCTGTTATATATTCTTCTTTTTGGTATAAACATCCTACGGGGTCATACTGGTACATACAGGCTTTCGAGACTTTACTCAGTACCACTCAGCCTGATAGTTGGTCATTGCTAAGGAATATTAAGCTTGAATCCACGACGGATATGTTGTTAAGTCGTATGAGTTGATGATTGTGCCAATACACCCTTGTAATATATTATTAGGAGCATAATAAGAGATTAAAAATTCAACATTTCGTGAAAACTAATAAAAACTGAGGGTCATTTTATCTCTCAAAGAAATGCAATGTAGGTCATACGTAAGGAAAATTCAATCTAAAGCTCAAACCAAAAGCAATTTACGCAAAACTCTATCCGCAAGCGAACGAGAAAAAAAATATGTGCAATAATCTTGAAGCTAGTGTTTGATTTACATCTCTTGGTCAACGCTCCGTTACTATGGCCAGTGTTTTACGCTTCACGCTTCGTTATCCAATTGCACCACAAAAGAAGCGATCAAATGGTATGGTGAAGAAAATCCGGTTGGAAAATGGTACACTTAACACCGACTGTGTGAAGTAAATAGTGTAGTTGAGTGCGAAAGTGAACTTTAAGCTAAAACAAATAAACAAATCACACTCCCCATTTTCGGCTTTAAGATAAAGGCAGCAAAGTCTAAATGAAATAGAAAAATCTCTGTTCCACTTCACGGTCCCGTAACGGGTGAAGAAAATGGTACTCGAACTTTTTCACTACACGTTTTGTGGTTGTTTTCGAAATGGTGTCAGTAGGCTTTTTGCCTAAGCAGTGCAGAGAGGGGAGGAAAGTTGTGGTTTCGATTTCGGGTGTTTATTTTTTCAATCAGTTAATTTGTAACACTCGCGAGAAACATCACATGGACTCACTTTATTGGACCTTAACCTTGAGGATGTGTCTCAACAGTCGTAATAGTTTCAATTTGTCAGTATTTTTTTGCAGCTTTTATCTAACTATCTTTTACTAGCTGGTTTGCAATGAACTGGTCTGATGTTACTTCATTTTTATATTAACTGTGGTGGAAAAGAAAAGGCAGGCTATCGACTTTTTTATTTGCTGTGCACTTAAGAAATTGTGATGAGATGAAAAAACGGAGGGTCAACAGCAGGCAATTTATTTATTTTATTTCATTGCCAAAGAAAAATAGGCACAAATCCTGGCCATGCAATCAAAAATAAATGATTGCCGTTTAATATAATCGTACTGAAGCTACTGAAATTGCGTCATTATATTATTTTTCGCATAAATTAATCTCATACCCACACAGAACCGTCCACAAACACTATACTGCTCCAGTTGCTTCGGTTCCACAACAATTGGTGTGGTTTGGTGTGCTTCAGAATGCAATTCAGAATGGGGAACAGCAATACAAATAAAACTTAAAATAATCATTCGCAGCGTTGGGTTTGAGCGGGTCATGATGCGTTTCAATCAATGTTTCACTCGAAATTATAATAACAATTTTTGATAATAGTAGGTGAGTCGATAGTGCTAGCTTTACTGCTGATTGAATCCCACGGGTTTCCAGCGAAAAGAGGTGCCATATCGGAAATGTAGCGGGAATTTGGAGATAGCTCAACGCCTTGCACAATTTCACACAAACACATTATTTAATATTGAACGCTGCAGTATTACAAATACCCATTAAAGCGTAACCGTTAGCGAATGAATGAATGCAAATGCGAGTACTCTTTCAACTTTTATCCTGCATTTGGAATTGTATGGTAAAAATAAACAAACCAACACGACCCACACGATACAGCGCGAAGGTATGAAGTGGTTGGTGTGCATTCGATTTCACGATTCGCTGAGCTGCACAATATCGTTTCGATATCATTTGAGTGGTTGGAATTGCATCGAGGAAGCCGGATACACCGAACAGTAATTCCAATAATTATCGGTCTTGTTTGGGCACTCATCGAACGAGTGGCGCTTGAGGTGATGCCGCATGATTGTATGGGAAATAATATATTTGCTATATTTTCGCGACTGTTAAGATGATCAGGACCTATTCGGTTTTTTGCTCATAGATGATGATTTTACCTATATTTGATTTATTTATTGAATGCCAACAGCTCAATTTGTAGGTTTACGATTGGTAGCAATTAAAAATGATAAAGAGAAAAAATTGATTTGTGTCTGGGGCTGTATTATAATATATATTTTTACACATTTGTCTGATATGGTTCCACAGATAATTTAATAGTTTTTAAAGTTTTTAAAATGCCCGCATATTTCATATTATGGTACTTTGATCGTTGTTCGTGAATATTTATTTAATTTCATAGAAAGTTCTTTTTATTTTTGAATTTAAATTTCTAAACTTCTAAATTCTGTTAATAAATGTTAATATAATTGATATTTATGTCTTTGTTTAATTTGTCTCGTCAAACTAAATTTGTGGCTTTTCAATGCTCATATTTCCATTTTCCAATTATCTTGTTATCTGTTTTCATATGTTTACGTACCTTGGCTTTGTTTTACTCAAACTGGCTTTGTATTGAATTACAAGCTGTTCTCATTGGTGTACCAAATTAAGCAGTGAGTTTGTGCAAGTACTTCAGTTGAAATACTGATTTTTTGTACCTTTCAACTAAACACACTTCGTGTATTCATGTCATAATTTAGCGTCTTTGATTAATGAGACACTCATAGGAATAAAAAGCAAATCACCCACCGCTCATCATTAACAATAGAACGGAGGCGTTTTCTGAATGCAAATTAGGCACGGCAGCATCTTGGGTCGATCTTCACCGCAAAGATCTTGTCGCTGGTACACACTTTGGCCATTCATTAAGTCAAAAGCTTCGTGAGCTTATGCACAAATCACCCTCTCATTATGCGGCCAACCCTTTCGCACTCGGGCACACTCCGGTTGTGCAACGCACGAGTCCCCGCTCGACAAGCCACGGGATGAGTACTGCTGTACATTCTTTTCCACGGCGACTGTTCCGTGCGAGGCCAAATTATGTTGCAATTGTCATTGGGACAAGCGGTTAATCGCCTCCCGCGGAGAATCGTTCTGTCGTGTGCAATTGTTGCCGTGTGGCGGCCGTTTTGGCGATTAAGGTGATCGCATAGAACGCAGAGTGTTACCGTTTTTGGCGAAGGTGCTGGTTTGCTTCATTTGCCTCTCGAACTTCAGGTCCAATGGATACTGTGGCGGCTGAAGGTGTTCTCCATCGTCATTTGGTTTGCTTTGATTGTAACGACTGTAAATTAGTTTACGACCACCAAGAGCCATTGAGGCGTCAGACGAGGAACAAGGAACAGCTGAAGTTGGTAAATGTAGCAGGAACAAAGTTGAGTTGATCTTCGAATGCCTGCTATGGACGCGCTAAATAGATTGTACCAGGTCGACAAAAATCTAAAGGGAAAGGCATTTGTTGGGCCAGATTTCAGAGCTACACGGCTGTGGAGCTTGCTAGTCGTGAGTCATAAGGCACGCGCCCGCTGTCCATTTGTGAACAGCTGACGCTGTGTGTAAATGTAACAAGCTTTGTGAGCAACAAACCGGGCATAGAACACAGTAGATCAGGCATTCGTTGTGGGTCAAAAGCTTGCTTTTATTTAACACACCTAGGCTGCTGTGACATCCACAGTGGGGATGTCGAAGGTGGATCTAATTTATGACCCTGGAAGTGGAATTCCTGGGTGACAAGGTACGTGCATATGTGGACACCCTCGAAGGGAAGGTGACAGTGTTCAATTAGGGTCGTTCAGTTCGGGCGGTGCCGTGATTCATCGAAATAAAAAGAGCGCCAGCACAAGCAAAGCGAGAATGAAGTGTATGCTTAGAAACATAATTGAAAGCATAAGATCCCTACAGCGATACAAAACACTTCAACTTCCCGATGGCCTTGAGGGTATTGAAATAAAACATTCGAAAGGTAAATTTTGCAATAAATGGAACACTTGACGACAACCGTTGCCAATTGGTGACTTTCGGGCGCTCTTTGCTTTCGAGTCCAAAGGCAATTGGAATGTTTTGGGCAAATTGGAAAGAAATGTAGGTATTCCAAATCGATTCTTCCACTACGAAGGTCAAGCGAAAGGCAAAAAGGGAGTGCTTGGTTAACAGTTACAAAGGTAGTTGACAGAAGAGTTTTTTTATGCGTCGAAAGTGTACTTGTTTTACATATCAATAGACAATTTTAAGAGCTAAGTCCAAATTTCACAAGCGTAAAATTGAAGTGCCTAGTGAATGGTATAGGACATTAAACGACTCACTTGACTACAGCTTAACGAGACACGTTCCCAAGCTCTGTCGTAAGAAAATAGCAAACATAACTAAAATGTGGTCAGTTTAAGTTTATTCGAAGTTTTGTTTGATTCAATAGACCATTTTTTAAAATTTTACTGTTAGTTTCTCTGAGGAATAAATAGATGAATACGATGTTATTTTGGATAAATTACTTAGAGATTGTGAATAGATTTCGATACCAAATAGGAATCGTTCCTTCACACATAGCACATACCATCAAGCTATGGGCCATAGTGAGTTACAGGAAATCTATTTTTTAAATAAGTTATTTGGATTAGTAACAGCAGATTCACTTAGAGATCGCTTGGAGACGAGATTCATTATTCATTCCAATGAATATAGCTGTGAAGTGTTTACTTGACAATTATGTAAGGCATATAGTGAAACATCAAGAACCATTTTCAACAAGATTTTCACAGCTCATCTTTTCCAGATTTTTGTACTGCTCTTCCTAAGAATAAAATAATATTGTAAACCTAAGCACAATGGTTAAAGTAAACAATTGCAAGCCATACATAAACAATAACTCAAAATCATTTGCGTGTAATTTATTCTTGCTGTAATTCTTGCGGTGTTGCTCGTTGAAAGGTCGCATCGAAATGATATATCTATGGTCATCGAATCAAACCATAACCAACCGAACCGATTGGAAAGTGCGGAAGCGATTGCGCCTTTGACGAGGGCGTAAAACCTTTCCAGCTGTAGCGAACTCCACCGGCGAAGCGTGACTTTGGCGCAACTCGCAAGCCTAACCGATTGCAATTACTCCAATTCCAACCACAGCCACAGCAGTGTTACCGTTTGGTGGCGCATTCTTTTTGAAAAATTAGTACCCCTTACTGCCGTCTTTGGTGGAGGAATTTATAAAAAAAAAACTCAAACGCACCATATACACTGAAAGTACTGGTGACTATCGGTGCAGAACGATCAACCGTGAAGGAGGTGTATTTATGATGTCCATCATGCCAGTACAGCAGTGTCGTAAATAAATGAGTAGAAATAAAAACACATACACACACAATATGGCCCCAAATTCAACCATCTGACACGATTAATGCGCAGAATGTAACAAAGCGACCGATGACGGAAGCGACTAATTGCTAATCGGGGTCGCGATTTGAACCATTCGAAACGGCAAAAGGGTGCGGGAGAAAAAAGAAACAAAATTGTTTGTAATGAAAAGCCCCTCGTGCATGGTGGAATCGATTGGTTGTAAAGGTAGTTGAAACACTTTTTGGTTTGAAAAGCAAAGTATATGCAGCCGGGGGTTTATACGCTTCAATAGGCTGCCGCCAAGTTCGCAAACTTTATCCAAATAGACGTTATTTAATAAGCGCTGGGTATGGCTGCCGTACCAGGAAGTCAGCGGTTGGCTGATGATGGTTATTAAAATTTTTAAACAACCAGTATAGCAGTAAATTCCGTTCTCCGTGGGCAGGTAGAGTTGAAGCAAACGGGGTAGGAAATTAATTTGATTTATTGGTTCAAGCATACCGGATCCATCTGAGGACGATGATTTAGTTTTTGATTGAAAAATCTCAAGCCCGTTGATCCTTAAAAAGCACAATTGAACTTGTATCACCTTTGGGTGCTCCCGTATTCGGAAACGGCACGGTGAAGGTTGTTGTTTTGAAGCGCTTTATCTCTTTTAAGATTGGATGACGGAACGAAAGATTGAAGAAGTTTTGGATACGGTTTTATGACAGGATTATAAATTTGCAGAGTTCTAAGATATTAATCGTGGTTGGTTTGTGGTAACGTAACATCGAAGACGACGGAGTTCTGATGAAGTTTCAGAATGCGGGACTCTGCTGTTTAATGAGTTCAATCGGCGTTCGTTTATTATTCTAGTAGATCTGTTTTCGATTTTTTCTTCTCCTTTTTATAAGACTTCATGTTCGCTTTTGAATGCTTGGTAATGCCTCTAGACAGATAGATTTTATACAAATAATTAATGATAAACTTTGACAGCTATGCTTTATAGCTTAAGCTCGTTGATTAATATTTAAAAGAGCTTTTGCTATGTAAATATGCTTTCAGTTAATCAATCCATATGAAAATGGTTCATCTGCTTCATCATTAAAAAATCTGGTGTTAAAATGATAACCACCTGAACATTTCTTATGAAACGGTATTATTTACAAGCATACTGTGTCCGTTACCAACACAGCAATAACACCAATGTCACAAGGTGAAACATCACGCGAGGAAAATAAAATCTTTCCATTTCGACGATCCGCTGTGGCGTCAAAATCCGGTAAGCTTTATCGAGCGTACGGTTTGTGGCCATGAATTATTAATGATTGCATCAAATCGCATCCGTACGAATGCAAAGGTACGAATGGTGTTTTTCTTGAGCTAAAGATTTTTCAATTCGACGCCCCAGCGGCTTTGTTTGCCAAGGCAGAATGGAGAGAAATGCATTCGTAGCGTTCTTTGAAGATGCTTTGAAGAAATCTCAAGCACCCTTCTGCAGTTGACGCACAACTCGGTGATATTTTCAGCTCTGTATAGAGCAGTGCCCTTCAACGCTTGAGAAGTGTGGCTCGAGACGAGAGAGGGAGAGATAGTGTGTGCTGACGTGAGCGGAGCTGTTGGTGTGTGTGGTATTCAAATTACAAATCGCTTGCCATCCGCCTTCGGCGTGCTAGTAAACCATCGAGAGAAGATAAAAAAAAGCTTCAATTCCTCACCTCAAGAATGGTACAGGGTACATTGAATTATGCACCATACTGCAGTACGAATTGGTGCAGCGCTTTGTAGTTACATAAAATGGGTAGGCAGAGAAGGTGGTTGGAAAAGTGATGGGATAGAGGGGTGGGGCATAATGCACCCCTTGTGTTCACCGTTCTCACCTTTGTTTCTTTTTATTTGGGGCGTTTGGGGCTAAAGTTGTTTGAGTCTCGTGTTGTTTCGGTTATAGAAATGAGCTCGAGATACCGAAAATCTTGCAATTGGCGCCGGAAGGAGATCATTGAGTTTGAAAAGGTCGTGCAGATTTTTGATGCAGTGCGCCCTCCCCTGGGGGCTGTGATAAGAGGGCGGCCCATAATCGAAACAAAGGCGCGCTAAAGGTAAAGCATATAAATCATAGTTACCGTTCGTGCATGCGATCTTTACAAATCCACAGCACGGTCATAGTTTGAGGTTGTGAGCTGTACATGGAGTTCCCACCTTAAGCAAACGTAGAAGGTGAATGAAAAAAATATATAATTATTTGTTCATGTCATGGTTATTTACATTAAAATAATGGTGTGCTGCTATAATGTTAAACAACACAATTACCTAAAGAATTTCAGAAGCCTAGTTTAATTATAAGCCAAAAACGTGTGTTTTAAATTTCTTTAATCGCCATTTTCGCATTAGAAACCTCTTGCAAGCATATCCAAAATGATAATAGCAAAGGAGCAAATTGTGGCGGGCAGAAATTAACGCAACCACCCGTTTTAACCAGCCAAAACACAATTCGCTAGCCCAAGCTGCATTTCGCGGTTTAGCAAAATTGCATTATTTGCTTGCCTCGCCCGTTGCGGTTTTCAGATAAAGGTTTTATGAAACGTTTTGTTTCTGCTTATACTAAGCCGATCTATTTTATGTGGGTGTGAAAAAAGTGCTTCATTTATTCAAAACGAATTTAAAAAAGAAATAAATTAATTAATAAATGCTTTAAAGCGTTTGAGAATCACATGTTTCGTAGAACACACGAAAACAATACACTTGTGAACAATTAAAAACAACGAATTTGTATCGAGAATCATGACATAAAAATAAAACAGACAATTCATAAATCACACTTTCTGTTCTGCTGACATTCGAGCCACTTCCAATTCATGATACAATATCTCTTGAAGCCCAGGGGTGGGAACCCTTGCGCTACTTCATTACTTCATAGTGTCCAACTTAACGCTGAAACAACAGACAGCTGTGTCGTCCCATAAACTACGGTGCGCAGTAACAGTGACCCACCTACCCAAAAACAAAAGCACAACAGATGTCCACGGTCTCCGATACTCGGTCAAATGCAGTCCAGTCAGGGTTGGTAATTAATTTCGTCTCCAAGTGCAACATGGTGGTTTTGATGTTCCAGTTCCCTCCCAGTAGCCACAGCGATTTCGTGTAGCCATTAAGATTGCACAGAGGGTGTCGGTTACTTCCCTTTGTTCTTGGGCTTCTTGGCGTCTTTGTCTTTGTTGTAGTTTTTTTTGTTACTTTTCGATTTCATTATCACAACTCATTAATCTTAATTTCATTGTTTTTTGGTGATGCGTCGCCGGACACAATAGTTGCTGGCCCATCAAGCGTTGGGGGTGGGCTTATGAGTTTAGCAAAGCCGAAAAAAAAGCCAAGCCGCAGCATCATCCGGTCCAGTGTCTAGTAGTGAATTATCTCCTTGGGAAGAATGGCTGCTCTCACCGTGCGTTGGACTTCAGCTGATGAATGCTGTTGGGTAGCTGAGCTTCAAAAGGATTTGAAAGCAATCCACCGTTAGCCGTCCGGATTTCGTGTCGTGTTTGCGGGGAAGAAGTTGCTTTTTTTCTCTTCTTTCTATCGGGAGACTTACCGTTTCCGGGTGTTACATCAATCAGCGAGAAAATGACGCATTTGCGTGATGCGAGCATTCGTATGATGAGGCGCGTTCTTACGTTGGGGGCGTAAATAATTGTTTGTCCTCTCTTGAAACCCTGTTCTGGTTGTCAGAAGGCGTCAAAGGACAGTTGCGAGCCATTTCCGATTTCAAGAACCTTTCCGAGTGAACCGAAAAAGGAGGCCAAAAGGGGCGTGAGGTCGTGAAACATCCGTCTCGTCTCGGTTACGACTTCATCTTGGCGTTACAAATGGAATGGGCGAGACAGACAAAAAGATCTAACTCCATCAAATGACGCTGGGCACTGTAACTGGTTGCCCCTTCCTCTTCTCAAACTGAATGGCTGAAGCGTTTTTAGCTGTAGTAATTTTAGTTCTGGTGGGTGACGAGAGTGATTGATTTATGATGTCGTGGTAGAACGTCATCGGATCTTCATACGACCATCTCAAGCGCAAGGGTCATGCAGGGCGCACAGAGGTTTGTGGTTAAGAATAAACTTACCGCCCATCCGTTCGAGAGAAGTTCGCTGGGAATGTTTATTTATGGTAAGCGAATATTGCGTCATCGCTGGTGCAAGCATTTAATTATGATTTTTTTCATGTATGTTAAACACGCTGTGAATGTGTGTATGTGGTGACTAAGGAAGGAAGTAATGTGCATCTTTTCTAATGGTTTTAGTAGTAAAATCTTCTCTCGTGATCATGATTAACTTGACACGCTTCAAGCATGCACGGGATGAAGGTTGATGTAGGAAGCTTTTAAAGGGTGTATGACTTCATCTGCATAACTCATCGTGGCTTATAACCTGTGGACAAGGTTGGATAAACTCAGGGATCATAATGAAACACGGCAGAGTGTTATTAACAGTAGGCTGACGAAGTAGCAAACATAACTATAGCATAACTTGTCGATTGTTACGGATATAATGCAAGTTTATTTTTCTGATTGGAATCGAAGCGATTTTATTTTGATTTTTGCGCAACTGTGCAAACACCAAGCGAATTTCAATACTTTAGTTTTCGTGATGATCAATTGGTCTCCTCATTGATTGTGTGACATAGTTTCTAAAACATTGGCAATCGGTATAGCGAAATATTTCATGGAAACGGATAGGACTATCGCAAATATTGGTTTTGTTTTTTTTTATTATAAACTAAAACAAAATCCTAATTCTGATCAAATTGTCTCATGTGTTAGTTGTCTGAACGTGGAGGGAATGTAGAACAAATATTTGATTCTAATTTGGTCGTCACAGCTGGTGGCAATCAATTGTTTAATTTTCTACAACTCTCGGCTAACACAGCGACGATTGTCCCATCTCACTTGACGACTAGCCAAACAAAAGGTTCAATTTGATGAGTAAAATTGATATTCTTTTTTGCTTTAAGCTAAAACTATTTCCATAGGCTGATAGACAGAATTCACTAAAAACGCTTCATCTGAAACAAATTGCATCGACATGTTGACGAAGTGCCCATCATAGAAACCAGTCCTGTTCTGCGAAGTGGCCTTGGGTGTGGGTTTTTTTTTGCACTGGATCACGTGTAATGAATAGAAATAAAACTGAGCGATTGAAAATGAAATTGCAATAAAAGGGCACCCTCTATAAAGAGCGTATGGTAAACATTTACATTCCACTTTTTCGATCTACGAAACGTTGCCCATCGTGTCGCGCTGTGCGGGTTGTATGATGTGGATGATGGTCCTTATGGTGTGACTTTTGCCAAACCAATAGAGTCAGCCGGCAGACGGCTGACATTCATGCCAACTCATCCACTCATGGTGGCAGGCCTGGAGGGGGCCGGAAATGGGACAAATTCGCATGAAATATTTCCATCGCACTCAATCGATGATGAGGCGGCTGGTGGATACGCTTTGCAAACCCGATTGTTTGAATGAGCGAAATGGACACGAGCGTGGCAGGCAGAGGGGAAGACACGCGGAAAGCCTTTCTTTGATTTTCGCAGTTTCTCCAAATCGCCGCGCTGAAAGCCGCTCGCCGTGCTGGATGCTGGAAGCTGGTGCCTTTGTCAAGAGTGCCATTCGATCGGAGTGATGTCTTTTACCATGCCGTGCCCGGTTCGTCACGGGCATTGGAATTGTGTGGCGCGTAGTTTCGCAATCGAAAGATTCTGCTCAATATTTGTAATCCTAACATTTACTCTGTCATATTTGATCCGCAGCTTGAACCGAGTCAAGAACATGTCTGTTGGATGGATTTCTGCTGGCATTGTTGATTTTTTGTGCCATTTTTTGTAACGACTTTCACTCGGTTGGATGTGTTGTCTTTTGTTCAGTCGTCATTTTTACCGGAAAGGGAACGATTTATTCTTCCCGCACAAAATGATTGTGATTTAGCAAAGGGTTTTGAATGGAATAAAAATGAAATAAGGACTAGTTTTGGAGAGAACTAAAATTCGATACTGTACAGAATACGATATTATGCTCGTAATTTGAGTTTGCATTTGTTTTGCGTTGTTTAGCATATCCTAAAAATACTTTTGAACCGTTTTAATTTTCACAAATTAAAGCAACATAGGTGATTAAGGACGTTCAAAAGCGAAGGTTATTAGTGCGCTAATTTGGCACCGTCTATAGTACTGATTGAACCCAACATCTTCAGTCACTCCAATTCCGATTGACAGCTGTTCCTCTAAACAACGCTTTACCCCCTTCCTCCTCTCCACTCGGTGACGTAACGTGGCATAATTCTTCGTTCTCGGCTGACATCGATACCGATCCGACACTAATTGAGAGTTCAAATAGACGCTAAAGTAGTGTATCGGATCTGTCTCCGCACCATTGCTTCTGCCTGAGACGCGAGAGGAAAGTGCGGAAACGAACGAGCCGAGAAGGATCGCCAAAAGAAGCGTCGGGGATGTCAGGTTTCTTTTCGGTTATCACCGTAACCGCGCACCGTGCATTGACATCGATCATGGTATGGGCGGAAGTTCATTAGTCACGTTGGCGATTTTAGCCGCACAAGAAGCTGGAGAAATTTTTGCTACGGTGAGAGTGAGTGAGCTGAAAGCGATAGAAAATGAAAGTTTCACCAACAATGGCTGGTAGTGAGCATCGATCGGGGAGCTGGTTTTTTTCGGCAGACTTTTGGATTTTGTGACATTGCCATCCTCTGACGTTGACGGGACCGATATTATCTAAGCGTGGGTTTGCTGGAGGCAAATATTTGTTGATAGGGTGCTTGTTGTTTTTTGATCCGTGTGAAAGAAAAATGAAAGCATTTTGAGCCGGAATTGAATAAATATTGAAGACTAATGACCGCTATTTTTGTGTTTACTTTCAGGTGAGCAGGAGTTGGATTCTTTTGATACTGTTGTTTTAGTTTTCATTAAACTTTTCATCAGGTAATGATAGAACTAACCAAAAAAATATTTTTTTAACTTAATTGTTCAAAATGATCGTGATGCATATAAACTACAAAGAAATGCGAGAAACATTTTCCTATCAAATTCGCTACAAATTTTGCTTGAATAAGTACCAATTGTAGTATGTGAAAAAATCATCGTTATTGCGGATATTCTGGATATTCCGTGAAACAGGAAGAAAACAAAGCATCGTTTTGTCTTTATTTCACATCCGGCGTTTTTCACACGCCTGCAAGCCTTTAAGCATTCGAGGCACTATCGAATGAATTTCAACAATTTGAGTAATTTTAGGTCGGAGCGACGCTCTTCATTTTGGAGCGTGTTTTTTTTCTATTCCTTTCCAACATTCGATCCGGCCATGCAAATCCGGAACGTTATGCTCTCGGTATCGGATCAGCTGGCAATTGGCAACCCGGAGGCCAGGAATTTAACCTATTCGCAATCCGATCTCCCAACGAGAATGGGGAAGAGGGAAGAAGAGAAGAAGGAGTGCTCTGGAAATTTATACACGTTGTGTGAAGTTTGCCACAAGCATGATGCAACGCAAGAACATGAACCCGTGGAAAGGGAAGGAACATTGAACGGTTTGTGCCAATTATGGCACCACTAAACCTATAATCTAAACACCCAAACTGTACAACGTGATACGCCGTGTGAGTGTGTGTCTATGTGTAGTGAAAGAATTATAATTAACGCGACTTTTGCATGACAGTGCCATCCCGGTACGCATGCGGCATTAAAATTAGGCGTTAATTAATAAATAGTTTACCGTGTGGGTGTATGTAGCAAATTTGTGCCGATTTTGTTGAGCAAAGTGAAATATAAAGCAATTGAACAGGATGGCTCACTAATTGGATTAGAGTTTAATCGTTTCATTCCGAATGGTTATCTACTCTCGGGAGCGAATTATCGTAAATATTATCTAGGTAAGCAGACAGCCGAATTCCGATTACTTAGCACAAGATATGTATGATGTATTCAGTACGAGTATGAAGTTGCACGAGTAAAATTTAACCATTTCAAGTCTTTGCGATAAATAAAACGATTGGATCTATGATTTGAACATTTCTCATCTTGTCATTTCGCTCTTGTCCCCAGTCGATCAATTTTACTCGCACCATACCGTGTGTCAGGATCTAAAAGGACGTCTTGTCAGCGACTTGTCGTGAACTACTGCCCTGCCAATAGCACTAACATCTTACTTCACCCTTCATACACAAACGCACAGTAGCGCAGCTAATAATTGCTGCACCGCCTCGGTCTGGCTAGCTCGCGGAAGTGAAACCATGTCACGCGAAAGTATGTCCAGTGGCCAGTGTTTACCGCGATTGACATTTTAACACACATGCCGCCAAAGGCTGACGCACTTCTGGGCAGGCTTTCGCAACGGTTTCGGTTTGACATCCCTTTGCGCGGCCAGTGACATTTCAATTGGCTGACGGATTAACCCGACGTTTGATGTTGAAAGTCGCTCCGGCGGCGAGAACTTCCGCGTGAAAGACTCTGTGTGTTTGTGAGTGCGTGCACACACACACACACACAACACACACACACACACACACACACACACACACACACACACACACACACACACACACACACACACACACACACACACACACACACACACACACACACACACACACACGTATGTGTGCTTAGAACGGATTGCTTAATTTCGTGGGAAAGGCACTGACGCTATGCACGCGAATATTTGGAGCCTCGCATGCAGGCTTTCAAAATTGCAAAGAAACATTGGTCCGAAAAAGGAACTGCACGAATTCGTCACAGTGACCGAGTGTGCCAAACTGGAAGGCTATGGTCCGGTGGAGTTGAGCTTTATTGAATCGCTTTTTCAGCAGCGGGGTAAGTGTGGTCCATTTTCTAGACCCGCTGGTGGCGATTGCAACACAACCAAGTCGTGCGTAGTTTGAAAGCGTCCCATTGAAGTGAAACAATTTGCTAAATTGTTGTCGGAATCAGCATACCGGAGCTGCGCTCGAGCATGCATGTTTGAAATTTGAGCTATGCTTTTGTGTTGCGGTGCGAAAATATGGCTCGTTGTTTTTCCAACACAGGTTACTAGCAGTTGCTTCATATTTCCATTGATATTTACTGATGTGTAGAATGAGAGGAATGCATACATAAGGCATGCAGTTCCGGTAGCTTTTAATATTCGTATCAAATTTCAAATATGTTATTGTTCAGCTTACTTTAAAGCTCAACTTGTCAACTAAGCAATAAATTATTGTTGTAAAAAGTAATGTACGAAATCGTATAATACATGTTTGTGTATCTTTTAGTCAAAGTCAAGGATTACAAAAAGCTTAAAGTGAGAAAAGAAATGTGATAATAAGTGTGACGTTCCACAGTTATTTCATACTAGCAAAAGGGTTCAGCAGAACATTTTTTATGTGAATTTTACTCCCTACATCAGTGCGTACCTTAAATAATATAGTTTGAGTTAATATTATCATCTCTGTTGTAATTCAAATCAAACAAGAAATTATGTTTATTATTGTTTATCAAATCAAATTATTGTTTATCAAGCCGCTTAACGCATGATTATCATACAACAGTAAGTGCTACTACTAAAAATAACAAAGAGACAATTACGTATTACTTATAGGAACGCCGTTATGATCACGTGAACGTGTAATATGCAGGATTCAACTATACCGGGCGATTTGTCTGGCAAGCCCAAGGTCAGCTTATAGAAAAAAAGTCATCACAGGGTCGTGAAAGTAAAAAAGTTCGTAAAAATCTGTTAATTTTTAAATAAGTTAGAATAACTTTTGTATACCTGCATCGATGATTTGGGCGAGTAAAATGTACAATACTTCACATAGATTTTAAAGTTTTTATAGAGTGAAACTATAGATAACAAATAATACAATATGCATATTACAAGCATTGCTATTACCTGATTTGTAACTTTTAACCACAAAAAAAGGATCGTACGATACAAATAATTCCACAGCAGTGTTTATTCGCATTCTGTGTGTGAGTGTCATTCAAAAAAGCGCAACAGTAACCATAATCAGTCTGGTGTCTAATCACTCATCCAATTCATTCCAATGGAAGAATCTAACCAGTTTCAGCTCTCCTTCGTACGTGTTGCACATGTCGTTGGTCATTGGCCCGAGGGATGTGTGCCGCTTTTATAAAAGTAAAACAGCAAATATCATAATATTTACGGTGCCTTTTGTGAGTCGTCACTATTTGCGACCGGTCTGTAAAGGTTGCGTCGGAATGGCCGGAAACCACGTGAACCCACCCGGGGAGAACATTGGGGAAGAGAAGTGACGCAATGAATACCGTTGCTAATTTGTGCATTCACCATCATTTCCCCCTTATCGTGCGAATTGCCAATGACACGCGACAGAACGGTGCTGAAGCCACCGGGCACACCATTTCCGATTCCACTCCGGGGCGGGTGAACGCAATAATTCCAGTTCATTACAGCGAGAGATTTGATCCCTGCCGATGGATGGCAATGGTACGGTTGCGCAAGCAGACAGCGAAAGGGATTATTAGCAAAAGAAGCTCATAAACAAGAAATTCTCGTTAGTGACAAAGAGCTGGGCCAGCAGGGGTGGAGGTATACCGTTTTCCCGAGTGACGCTAGAAATGCTGACACTGACACGTCTCGAAACGTCCTGATTCTGGCAGTTGGCTCCTTAGCACGTCATTACACGGCTACCCGAGGGAGCCGATGCGGGGTTTGCGGTACAAATGCCGGCGAGGCGCAGTCATCTCTTTACCATTTACCAACGGGCCGGCCAAGGTGATGTTGTCAGAAGGCCGGGGAATAGACACTCGTTTATGGTCCGATGGATGGATTTATCATTCCATCCCCGGGCGGTGGTGGATCGTTAGGGCAAGCACTAAAAGGATGCGTCAGTTAGTGTCTGAAGGACTGTGTGATATCTTATCCTTGGCTGGAGCTAGTTCGACCGAGTCCTTGCAGCATCTACTACTCAACCGGGTATGGACTAACGAAGCCACACGATCCGGTCATGGTGGGCACAGGGCGTGTTGCACAACCATCAGGGTGGGCAAAGGGGGGAGCTTTTGCGTTCCAGACGACCGTTACCCATACTCATCGAAGGGTGTATGGTTGGATAAGGGAATAAAATGCAACTATTTACGGACACGTTCCGAGACTAACGATTCGACTGGTTGCGCATTAGGTTTTTGCTCCAGGGCGTATGTTTAGCGCCAGTGACGAGTGAGTTTCGCTCCGGAAGTGGGTCGCAAGAGATAGAAAAATCTGGACCATAGCGTCCGCTCGCTGCTTGATAGAAATCTACAGAGATGGGCGTAGATTTAAGTTCTACGTTTGGACTTAAAGACTGGGAAGGCTCATGAATGATGGTGGACAGCTGGTGTCAAATGAAGATACGTGATACGGGAGGTTATTTTTATGGAGCGGATAATTGGACGACTCTTCTGAACATTATGACTGTTTGGATTCGCCCGGTAGGGAGAACATTGAAGTCCCAGGTGTTACACAGCGTATGTCTCTGTATCGGGTATTCGGTCGTTTCATTATGGCACAGCGAGGCAGAGCAAAATGTGTTGGAATGCAAAAAAAACTCAAATTAAATCTAAATTCCAAGCGACTCCGGCTGTAAGAGCATTCAGCAGTCAGTGAAATATTTTACTTTTAATGGACCCTTAACCCCGGGAACGTACTTTCTACTCTAAATCGATTCTCGGAAACACCAGTTTGGGCATCTTCAATCGTTGTCGAATCGCAATAAACCATTTTCTATCGAACGTGAAGCAATAAAGCAAAACTAGAACGACATCATTCAAGCAGTTGGCAGTTGGAGGCGTTTTTTAATGGCACTTTCTTTTAGGTTTTCCGGGAAATATGTGTGCTTTTTGTTGTTGCGGAAAGTGTCCTTTTCCGTTCATTGATTTGTTGTTTTTATTGTACTTTGTTACAGCGATAGCAAGGTTGTAAAGCAATTCCGTCGTTAAAAATCTCGCATTCATTTTCATTTCTTCGCAAATACCCTGTGTGAGGGTCCTGTGAGGTTAAACCGTCGGCGTAGTCCGTTTTCATTGCCTTTTCACCTCCCCACCGGAATGGACCATTTAGTGTGTGGCTCATCGTGGCTGGATTTTCGCGCGCGCACAACGAACGCATTGGGTGACTTCTTTTGTTAATGCCTTTGCCGTACGGCTATTTTATTGCTAAACTTTGCTGCTAAGGGTCCGAGAACTTGACGCACTACCCGAAACGGCCATTGGAAGCATAAATTGAATGAGTTTCGCGCATAAATCTCACGATGGCACATTAATTTCGCCACCGGCCGTACAGACGTTTGATTAGCCGAGGGAGAGGAAAATGTTTCTATTTCGTACCAAGAAAAAAAAAAAAAAAATGCGCGAAACGGTCAGTCTAAAGTCGTTTTGAACAATTGTGTGTGTGTATCAGTTTTTCTTTTTTTATGTGTCTGTACGCAACGGTGTCGATCATTGCACCTTCATGTTCTGTCGCTTGGGTTGGTTGGCTCAGGTGGCTTATCCGGCGGGTCGAAAGGGCATTGGGATAAATTTATTGGCCAATTTAGACTTTGGAAGTTTCCAACTTCACTTTCACCGACGAAACAGGGTGGTGGGATTCAGGAAAGCAAATCTTAATTTACCCACCCGAGGGTAGGGTGCAGAACAACTTTGCGACTTGATGCCTTTCAGTGGAGTAAGAAAAAGGAGCCTAATGGGCAACTTGTAAAAAAAGTGGCGAATTAGAACGAAAAATACACAGGAAAGTCCTAGTGAATAGAATGTGCCTTAGTAGGTTAATAAAACGAAAAAGGGCTTCTGCAGCGCAAAGTTGCTTCAATATCCTGATATATCCTGTTTAGTTTTCCATGCGCTGCCCTAGTGAACGTTAATAGCAGCTGAAGGAGGACGATAAAAATAGAGAATATACTGCAAATAGAATTTTCATTCGAGCGTAAATAATATTCCTACGTATAACACGTGCGTTTCCTTTTACGATTCGCTAAAACCCCCCGTCCAACATCGCGTGATGTTCCCTAGGTTTTGAGTGCGAGGCGCGGGGTAAAGCCATACCATTGCCCTTCCTCAAAACTTTCCAATACCATTTGTTGCGCCTTCTGTCCGTGCGGAAAGTGCACACGAGAAATTGTGTGTGTGTGTTTGTGTTTTTTGCCCTTCTCACTGGTTTTACGCGCATTCGAATCAGCCAATTTTCCAATTTTCACCAAATTTGCCCCCAAACGCAGATGGAACGGAAAAGTACAGCGTGCAAGGTATAAGGTTTTAAAAAATCTCTCCTCGTAACAGTCGTAAGTTTTGGCCCCGTTTCGCGAACCTACCATGGTCATGAGGCTCTGCTTTTTTTGAGTGTATCTGAGCTTTGGGTATTCGAGCCTGACTCTGCGTTGTTTCGGTTATAGAATGAATTTTTCAGAACAAAACATTGCAACCAGTGTGCTGAACATTTGGTTTGAATTTTGCGGAACAAGAGTGTAGCCACAACGGTCTGGCTCCATATGCCAAAAGCAACGATAGCCGGCTAGCCAATCGTTTACAGTGAATCGTAAACATGTGTTATTATGATTATGATTCTATCGTGCTCCTTGTAACCGATAAGGGTAAGTGTGAACGTTGAATTTCAACTTTTGAACAAAGGAAACTAATGAATGGTAAAAATTACACGAGCTGTTGATTTGATACGAAAATGAAGTGGAAGATTATTGGACAGTTTATTTGAAGGGTGAAGTAAAAACATAAAATAGTTTCGAGGATTTGAGCTATAATTTATGTTCAATGTGTAGTCCAAATTTAATATCTTTGAAAATAGTGAAGCAGAAATTTTGTGAATACTTATCCATTTATTAATTCTTTCCTGTGTGGAAAATGTTCTTGTTAATAATACTGTCAAATACTATTATGTTTGTACACCTTTTCATATAAACAACAACCAAAACATAACAAAAGGGACTCATAAATGCAAAATCTGTTCTGTTATGTTGATGAACAATTTTTCGCCCTATCAACATGAACAAGACAAAACAGTCTAGAAATCTATTCTAGTTAAAGAATGAACTTCGTACCGATGATTCGATTCTTGACAGTTGATGCATGTTCTCCTTCAAGGTGAAGATTGACTCTTTTCAAGAAAGAATATATCACTCTGTCGGTGAGTGAAAGAAAAGACAAAACAAGCAAAATCATTACCCGATGTTGATTAAGATTCGTTCGCTCAGCGCTACCGGGCAAACGAAGGTACGATAAATGGGTAGATGCTGAAGAAGGAAAAACTAAAAACCGCTATACGTCGCAAAGATTTTCATCGCGTTGATTACGTCTTATCGGATGAAAAGGAGGAAACTCTGAGCGTAACCAATCGAGGCAGGGTAAGGGCGCTGGTAACGGAGCAGCAGCTGCTGCTGTTCGTGGTGTGAAGCGTTTGTTGCGCACGGATACTAAGAAACAGGATGCGCGACTCGGTGACCGTGTTGTCTTATAGTGTTGATGCTCGTGCTGGTGAAATGAAGGGAAGGTGGAAAGGAGGAATACACTGCCGGTGAGTGGATTTGTTATTAGTTGCATGGTGATTTAAGCGGCAGCAAGCTAACGGAATTCATTCCGGACGGAGTTGCCTCGTGTACCGCCAGTACGGAACAAAAGTTACGCCAAAGATGAGCAGAGGCTCCTCCTGCTTTGCTAGATCATCGTCGGGCGAGAAAGGTTACTGCAAGCTACAACCGTGCCGGAAGGTGGCTTGGCAGTGAAATAAAGAAAACACATCCCTGTGTTCCCCCGTCGACGACGACGACGATGACGGCAACGAAGCTGAGCAAACATATTTACATAAAAGGCAATATAGTGGTACAAATAGTGTGCCGTCCTGTCCCGGACCTGACACACTCGGTGCAAGGTGCCCAAGCAAGGTGATGGCATTTCGGACGGGTGCGGGAAGCGTGTAGTAGCGAGCGAGTTTTCCTCTGGACCGTGTTTATTCCGACGGCGAAGATGAGGTCCGGTGATAAGACAGTGAGCAAGAAGCTGGGATCTGACGCGTGGACCGAGATTTATTACGTTATCCATCAAAGGGAACGCGAACGCGCATTTTGCCGCCTTGGGTGAGCGCGTGCGTTTCGTAGGAGCGATGTTTTGTAACCGCAATGTGATCCCTTCGGGACCTTTTGCTGCACAGGCCGGCGCGAGACGGTGGCAGGTGGCAGGTAATAAAGTCTTGCCGCGCTTGTCTACACGGGCGCTGTCATGTGGAGCTGTGTTCATTAAGCGTGTGTCTGTTAGTTTACGCTTCCTTTACTGCAAAGTCAAAGCCACCCAAGTGAAGGAGAGATGAATTTACCCGCCCATGTGCAGATGCTACCTTGGAGGGAAAGTTTCCCATTGGCACGGTGCAGAAGGTGAAGGCGTTGAAGATGAAGCTGTTGGGTACGCTCAATTTTACGCACGAGGTAACTTTCTGCCAATGGTATTGGCTGTACGGGGGTGTTAGTAATTATTGTTTGAAATATTTCGCTCTTGGCTGCGCGTGTGTAAGAATATTGACTACAACTGCGTACTCTTTCAGGGGAGATATGTCTCGAGGAAGGATATTTGAAGGGAAGCTAAAAGATGAAAATGTATCCTTCGTTGCACAGCGGGATGCAATTGCCGTTGCTGGGGTTGGCTTGGAAAGATGCCTCTGACATAAAGTTTTGACAATGTATGGGAAAAGCAGTCATAATTCAAAAGTGAACAATAGTTAGCAAGAGACAACTGATGCTATCGTGTGTGGGTGTTGTATTGCACTTGTTTGCAATTGTGAGAGGTGGCTGATTGTTACTTTTTCCAAACTTTGTATAATTTAATCGTTTGTTTGTATCGTTATTTTAACATTTATATTTTTTAATCAGGAGAGACGGCTTTGTCGTATTGCTTAGTTTATGTAAAAAACTGTGGAAATTTTGATGATCAACAACCGATGCCGGTCAAGGCCTGCCAATCCACTTGTGGGGTTGGCTTTCAGTGACTTATTGATTTCCCACCATAGCAGGATAGTCAGTCCTACGTATGGCGGCACGGTCTATTTGGGGCTTGCACCCATGACGGGCATGTTGTTAAGTCGTACGAGTTGACGACTGTACCATGAGACCGGCTAACCTGTTACTTCATGTTATCATTTGAAAAAAAAAACTGCCTACGGTTGCATGAAGTGTACAAGTGTAAGTGTGTGGAGTGTATCATGACTGCAAGCAAATAAAATGTATACAATTTTGAATAAAAAACAGTCTCATTAAAAACTATATCGCGTTGACACTCGCAAATAAGCTACATCATGAAACGACAGCTATGAATCACTGCTTTTGTTACATTGCTCTAGTTTCTTACCGTCATAAACGAGGTTGCAACCGTACCGTTTGTGCAAATTTACCCATACCGCAACCGAAAATTAATCATCCTAATTTTAGCATAACTCACTACCACGGGCTGCATACCAACGGCGTACTGCATAAACTAGGTAGCCTCAATGCTTTCCGAGAATGACATCATTTGGCACAGGCATGGGCAGCTGATGTACGTTCATGATGTGCACATACTCCGTCACTGGGGCAAGGTAACAACGGCTGAGCAGTTGTAGTACCGCAAGCTACAACGCTTTGCTACATTGGTATTCCTGGCGGCGCTTGTGATGAAGCCCTGAAGCCGAATCCACTGAGAGACATACAAAAAACGACGAACGCAACAGCGAACACAGACGCAAAGTGTAGCAGCCTTATTTTATTTGTCTGTAGCCGTTCCGTTGCTGACCCTCGAGCCCTTTGCTGTTGCCTAAATCTGAAACTTCCGTGCATTATCATTCAGTTCACGGTGGACACCGGTCTACGGGTAGACGGAATATCGGAGCAAAAAAAAGCTAATGACACGCACACGAAATCAATGGCTAATCCACACCGGTTTACCGATTCCATCCGAACGGAACAGGTCATGTTGCTTCGGTGTGAAAGGGAATCTCGCCGACAGAAAGTGTATTTGGATGCAAATTCGTTCCATTACACCACGTGTTTCGAACGCTTATTTACGCAATATGCCTACTCTTACACCCAATGACGCAATGCAGAGGTGTGGGTGCTAAGCGACGAGACGAGTACTTGCGCTGGAAAATAAAACGTTCAATCCTTGTTTTGCGGTAGATTGCCTTGACGATGATTTGGGTATATTGAGCAGTAGAATGAGGATTAGAATTTTAGTGGTAAACTTGCGGGAAACGGATGGATTTTACTTCCGCTAGAAGAAGCTGCAGGCCAGGTTCGTTAAAGTTTTACAGTCAATGGTAATCAATCACCGGCCAAGACTGATGGGGCTTAACATTACCCAACGACCCAATTAAATTTTGGTTTCATTATCCATTAGGAATTTATAGCAAAGGAAAAGAAAAAAAGCGAAGGAAATGACTGCACAAAATATGGAAAAGATTATGTGGTCACCTTCTGAAAACTTATATCAATTTAAAATAAAATAATTCTTGAAGAAAACAGTAAAATTCAACAACGCAATTGATATAATTTTTTAAAGAAGTGTCTTTTTTACGATTTAAATGGGACACTTTGTCCTCATCTTCATCTAGTAGAATTGAAAAAATCTGAAATCGATCAAATGTTCCAAGATATTTTAGTAAGCAGATTAGATAAGGTTTCCAAGTAGCCTCCCCAATGGCCATAACAGTGATTCCGGAGCAAGAACATTCAGTAGTTATTCTTTATTTCAAATATCCCGAAGAACAGCAAAGACGGGGAAACTCTTAATCCCAGCCATACACTCTCCAAGCACCTCCTGGCCGAGTTTTCAATAGAGGCTGGATGTTTTGGATTCGTTTTGAGGGTAGAGATTGTCTTGACCCCGGCGGACGTGCTTCCCTCCTTGAGATTGTGTTTATTCAAACGATTAAACAGGGATTTTGCTACAGCAGCCCCTCCGGAGTGTGTCGTCTAGCCCGGATTGGTAAGCAGGCGAATGAAGCTGACGGAAAATTTAATTGAATCCAGTCAAACACGTCTCCAACTTAACATCCCTGCCCGATGCGGGCAGCTTATTGTTTCTGCTTGACTGTGGATTGGTACTGTTTTAAGTGAAAGAACATAGTAGCGCCCGGATTCTGATTAGGCTTAGTGTGCTTTTAACGAACTTGATGGATTGAGTGGGCACCTTGGTATGAAGTGGAGTTAATGTGGTTCTCGTTGTTGTTTTGTTCAATTACAGATTTTACGATACGATCAAGGACCTTCATTTTGCACGAGTTTTAAAGGTAAGGCAATAACTTCTGGACGTTGGAAGGATATCTTCTTCACCCAGACATTGACAGTACCCTTGAAGATGTGACTTGACAAATTGATGCAAAACTTCTCGTTACAACTATAGCGATCATATGTAAACCGTGTTGAGCTTCCATTGTTTTCTCCCCTATGCAACGAGGTCACAAAAAGATACGCATCTTCAATCTCACTCGTCCAAAAAGCAAACCCTTTTTGCTGGGTAGTTTGTATGGTAGAAAAGAAATGAAATCACAGGCAAATAAGTGAATCTCACGCGATTTAATCTTCCCGTCGATGTTCCCCAGTCCCGCATGACGTATCATGCTACAGATGGAAGCCTGCTTGGAAGCGTGTAGGCCCCCGGGGCCGTTGGCGAGCTGGTTCGCGATAATTTGCCATAATCTTTTGCACGTAATTAATTGTACGCACGCGAGTTGGGCTTTTTGAGCTTTGCGGTTGGTGTGTCTCGTATTGGCCTTGTGCCATATTTTAGGGCTTGATGTTGCTGCTGCTTGACTTGCTCCAACAGTCGCGCAAATGCTGCACTGAAAGCCTAAATTATGGTGCATTTTAGCGATCGGATCGGCAGGAGGCTACACTCCCGGATGGCGAGCAATCACGGAAAGGATAATTGATTTTAACGGCTGTCAAGGGCAATCAATTAGCAAATCGGTGCATTCGAAACGATTTGACTTAACTTCTTTCAAGGAAACGGTTCTAGGAAGAATATGTAAAGCATTTTTGAGAAAAAAAAAGCTGAGTTAAGTTGTTTCAGGTGAGAATTACTAAAGTTTATATCAATTTTAAACATATTAGTGCTTGTTTTATTCAATGGCAGGAAAACAATGGCTTTAGAGTTGCTTAAATTTCATTATTTTTCACTTTTAACAATTAAATTATACGGTATTGCTTTCGTGATATAAAATTATAATTGTCATAAATCTGCTCAAATACCTAGTGAAATTATCACGATTCCTACAAGAGTCAAATATCGATGACTTACCGACAAAAATAGGTGCGTAAGAGTCAAACATTTATGAACACAAAATGATGCTCTTGAGGCAAAAATTGATGTGCATTGGTAAAAATTAATGCTTTAAAGCCAACATTTGGCGGCAACGACTGTAAATGAACAGAACTGGCAGCTTCCCGGGTCTTAAATAGCTAATTCCTGTACTGGCTAATCGCAATGCTAGGTGGATTGTGGTTCTTGCCAAATAGGAAAAAGAAAAGAATAAGATTTTAATAAACGATAGATGAGTAATATCATTGCATAAGAAAAGCTATTACTTTTATTACTGATGCAATGCAAACCAGTCCACGGTTATAAATCTCGCAGGAAAGGTTCCACCTCACATCACTTCAACCAACTGGCTAGAAGTTAGGGTTAAACTTGAACAATATTTACCGCGGTTTAAACAAAGACAGAGAGAGAAAGATATATCTGCAAAAGAAAATGCTTAACGTATGGCAGCTGTGCAAACAGCGATAAATTGTCAGCTCAAACTCGCCAAGCCCTTACCATCCGGTGTCCTCTTCTATGCGATCTCCAACCTCCGCAGCGTTACAAACATGTCAAACAAAAGAAACGCCGGAAAGAATAAACAAACGTCCGTACTGTTCGGAGAAAAATATATATAAAAAAACACACACACACCCTCACAACACTGCTTGCGTGTGGAAAGAAAATTGTCGTGAAGCGATTGAAAAATCAAACAGTGCGTTTGGTGCTTCGGGTGCAATTTTGCAGTCAGTGGATTTTGCCCTTACGTTTTCCAGAGAAGTCAAGGGCCCTTGGCCTGTCCGTGTGCTGTGTTTGTACGCCCGTCGCCACGATCCACGTCCATTTCATATGGGATGATTTTTCATTCCTCAAGGATTGCTACGGAAATGGCTTCTAAGCTTGCGTTACTTCTTCCGGGAATGCACGTAAACGTACAGTACGGGAACGTTTGGCAAACAGATAAACCCACGCTAAGTAGGGCTTGAGCTGTCTGTGAAATGCATGCTACATTTAATGCGAGCACGACCGTCGTGAGACATGTGATGGCAGTGACATTGATTGTCCCATGACGGTTCGGTACGGGTTCGGTACTGGCACAGTTGCCCTAGGTCACGGAAACTCACAACGTTCGATCCGCACGCTATGGTGCACAGGTTCCGAAATGTACCAACTTGTGTTTGTATGTCTAAGCCTCTCTCTCTCTCTCTCTCTCTCTCTCTCTCTCTCTCTCTCTCTCTCTCTCTCTCTCTCTCTCTCTCTCTCTCTCTCACACTCTTTTGGTCTTCCTGTTGCACCGAAGTGCATTTGGTAACAGCGAACAAAATAAGTACTTCCTACTGTTAAAGGCAAAAAAACACACAACAAAAACAAGGCAAACACTCGCGTAAGTATCGAACGTTGGAAAGGAGAAGTAGAGCAGTAGTGGAAGTGAATGAAGCAGAAATACACACAACTACGCTCGCACACTACGGGAGAGTGTTTGGGAAGAAACAAAATGGCAATGTCAATGTTTGAACAAAATATATGTTTTAATGGATTACCACTCTTGTGGTGAAGTCCCGGACAATGTGTGATGCTGGAGATTCGAGCAGGAGTGGGTGTGGGTGGCCGTGATGGTTTATTTTTACTAGCTGCACGCCATAGCCGCTTTAATTTCATGTGACGGTCGCCATCGCCCGAAGGAACGTGGCAGTAGTAGTAGGATTTGGGTTTTACTCTCGACGAGGGAATGAATATGTTTTAAGGTTGACGCATTGTTTTTTGTTACCATTTTTTGAAGCTCACCAGCCTCTCCAACAACATTTGCTCAACGTGTAGCGTAGAAGTGTTTTTATTTTTGTGCAGTGGGGATTTTTTGTCTCTCCTGTAAGTAAAAGAAGCGAATTTGCTGGTTCGAGCGATGAATGAGCGAAATGTGCATTAGCCTCGATGGTAAAGTGCATATTTTTTATTGGGTTTTCGACACTGGGTAAACAGGACCTGCTTGCGTAGTACGATGGACTTTGGCAGATTTGACGATCATTTTATGTTTGCTCTCGTTTTCGCATTGGAATAATGGAATAATGCTTTCGGTGGTGGTGAGTTCTCTTTTTGTAAATATTCTTATTTAAACATTGAATACACTGAATGTTCTAATGGAAATATGAAGCAAACGGCGGTGATTTAAAGCGTAAATAAGTGTAAGGTGTGTAATGCCTTTAACAAGCTGTAATGATGATAGGTTAGACATGCAAATTGAATACATTTAGGGTTACTTGATTTGAACATTTTGTTTTGTTTTTGAGGTCATATTCCCAAAACAGGAATATTGCAACGTATAGCATACATTCGAAGTACGTGGTGGAGTAAAATGCACTAAAAATGAAGAACAATTCCACTATAAAACACTTGCGCGACGCCCCTGCCATCTTGACACGGACGAGCAATCATCGTACTTGTCGCGAGCACGCAATCGTAGCTTATGTCCTTCAAGCTTCCTCATAAAAGCTCGTAAACACATCACCACCACGCACAACATTTTGCGGGAACGTTTCGTTGATTTGTCGAAGTATCAACTCGAAACAAAGTAAACATTTCAAGTTCTCGTTCCGGCAAAGCTGTTCCGCAATAAGGCACCGTGCCGATTGTAATCGTATTTCGTCACGCAAATAGGTGAGATCTAGTGGCCAGCGTATACTCACCAAAGAACCTACTGTTCGTTCGGTCAGCGAAAGTGATGCATTAAATCGTTTGCTCCTACAACCGCGCCACCGTACTCGTGTCATGCGCCTTGTGGTAGCGGGCCATACCAGGATTATCGCTAAAGTTCCCGGGCAGAGCGGTTTGCTTGCGGGGAGGTATAAATAAATGATCATCAATTAATTCACATTCATTACGGGTGTGATGCGCCGTTACCCGCGTGTGTCTTTCGACTGCTCTCGCTGTGTTGGCGTTGGTGACGCGTAAGTCGGTGCGCTTAATGAGCCGTTGCTAAATCGTAAGTTGAGAATTGTGCCGGCACGTTACAGGTCTACGGGAGTTTACTTGTACCTGAAAGGAAGCATATAGGAAGAAACTTATGTAGCATGTCGTACCACTCGTAACAGATGCAGGGTGGTGCAGAGGATTGCGTGTACTGATCTCACCACAGGAAATGGCACATCATTTGCGTGTGTTTACGAGATTCCGGACCAGGAAGAAGCTGTTCCTTGTAATACGACGCATTTCGGCAAGGTTAAGTGATCGAAGAGAACTATCGCTAAACTTATCAAAGCATTAAGGAAACGACCTGAAATACCCGAAGGTCATGAGCTCTAACCTCTAAAGGCTAATGGGTTAAGCAGCGATATATTGGTTGGGTTGAAAAATTCCACTGGGACATTAAACATCACAGCACTGAAGAAAACAACACGCTCACAAACGCTTGCGAATGGTGTACAATCGAACAATTTGTTGCACCATCTTGTTCATGCTGTTTTACGATGCAAAACTCCATGGGCAGCGTGAACTGCCCGGGCGTGGTATCTGTGTAACGTTCGCTTCCCATTTCTTCCTGCTGAAAATTTCCCACCACCACCACCACCGTCAATATAACGCAATAACTTCCAACCAACCGGTAGGCGCATCTTCAAATGCATCCTGTGGCAAAAGCAAAAGAACCCGTACCTCCTATGACGACGACGACGACGACGAAATATTTACGACTCGACCTGGCACGGGTGCATATAAATATCGAGTCCCCCGCATTCAAGAGGCCCCGGCCACGGTAAATAATAACTCTCAACGTGAGATTACGTGTAATTCGAGAAACGGAACGACTGTACAAATGCAAAGACACGGTTTTATCCCGGTGCCGGGTGGCTGATGTTGGCGACACTGGCCAAGGGCATTCTTCGCGCACATCCCGGGAAGCTGGCTGCCTACGAGGGAACGGATAGAATGTGCATCACAGCAGTAGCTGCAGCAGCTGCAGCTGAGGAATTAAACAGCGGAACTAGTAGACTACTGGCTCGCAAAATAACAAGCACATTTATCAAACGGAATGCAGAGGTTGACTTGCTAAATGATGCGGCTATGAATTATTGACTCAACGGGGAAGAATGGGCAAACCGTGATCAGGAGCCTCGCCCGGGTTTCGGTAAGGTTGGGCAAGTGGGTGGGTGGTCGAGTCGCGTTTAGAGATTGGAACTAGTGGGATGATTATTGCAGCAAATGGGATTTGGTTGCACTTTGACATCGTACCGGATAGGAGAGGCTTGGCTGGTTTGGTATCCGTTGCAATAGCTAAGAGGTGATAGGATTGTGGTGTGATTTAATTCCAAAACATGTTTGCTACGATACGATTGGGGATGAATCAAATGTTTGTGTGCGAAAAATGGATTTAGCTTTCCGTAAAACAGTAATTCAGAACGTCTTTGAGCTGGTGGGCGGTACAATACGACCCCTGCTTTTTTGATGAACACACAAATTAAAATTAAACTTTTCATATCTTCAACCGTTCATAACAATTATTTAAGCTTTTAGGAGCACATTATGAGGTATAATCATAGACCGAAACCTTTACACATATCTAGATTAAGTATCTAGAAAACAGTTAATCATTAAACAACTTAAATAGGGTGTAAGTAGCTAAGGACCATGCAGTGGCGGATCTAACGGTAGACGGACTAGGCGGTGCCTGGGGCCCCGCCGATTTAGGGGCCACGTAGATCGCTAGTCTATAGTGTGCCGTATGGACAGAGTACTAGCGACAAGAGCTCCCAGAAGAATGGACGTTGAGGCCCCGAGGCTGGCGAATCATTCCACCCCCCTCCCCCCCACCCGTCGAGGGTTCAATCTCCAAACAGCAAGTTTAGTGCCACTACCAACCTCCCCCGAACACCATTTACCATTTACAAGGGGGCCTCAACTCGTATTACCGCCTAGGGCCCCTGATAGCCTTAATCCGCCACTGGGACCATGTAAAAATAACCCAAAATAACAAAGACTGTAATTATTACGATTCGTTAGAGAGTATGGCAAGACTCCTATATTACGCTAGTAACTCTAAGTAGATCGTAATTGAAATGCAAACTTTACCCAACGCCAAGGTGCATCTTTTTGTGTAATACAAAGTGAGAAAATGGGACCCTTCACGATTCTAGTCAGTTTTTTGTATGGAGTTTGACAGTTGGAGGCTTAAATCATGTAAACACTCCATACAAAACCACACAAAAAATAGCCTGCAATTTTCAGTCTAGTTTATTCTAGCCTCAAAGCTAGAATTAGATTCGAGTACCTGCTCGAAAACACGGTGTTGTTTACATTTACCCCAAGGTGCATTAAAGAGATCACGTGGTTGAATCTAGAATCAAAGTATATGTAATCCAGGTGGTCTCATAGTATGTTTTTTAACGAAATTTGAATATCACTTTTGATAGAATGGGTGAAAACTTTTGTTCAAACAAGCTTTCTGGAGGCTTGACAAATACTCAAAACACTCTTAAAATCTTCATTCAGAAGCAGAAGTGATAAAAATCAGCCTTCTAAAGTAATACACCTTGGGATAAGCCCCCCTGTATATTATACCGACTTAGATAGCTGCTCGAAAACTGCTATACAATGCAAACAGCTGACAGGCTGAAATTTCAGCTTATGAACTTACAACGGAAAGGGCCCCAATGTTAGATATAATGAATATAACATCGTGCGGAATAAGAATGAATCATACTTAATACCTTCCAAATGCGTGAAAACCCCCAATTCGTTTGGGTGATCGACAGGCCTTTAATAAAAATCGATGTTCATACTACACGAATAAATTGGTATCCAGGACAAAACACGCTGTGATAATCAACAGACTATCAAAGGCGTTACAGAACACATTGTAAATAGAAGAAAGTTAGGAATGAAATGATACTAGTTCATTGGCAGAAAGAAATTTAACAAATAATTTAGCCTCGTTAACTATGCTCTTTAACGAGTTATTTATTGCTCATCATGGGTTCAAGCCTCAAATGGACCGTGCTCCCATACGTAGGACTGACTATCCTGCTATGGGTAAATCAATAGTCACTGAAAGCCAAGCTCACTAGTGGTACAGACAGGCCTTGACCAACAACGGTTGTTGTGCCATAGAAGAAGAAGTAGAATTATTCTCTTTGAACAATATTTGTAAAATCTAGCAACAATTTTATGTAATAACACTTGTGTGTATGTGGTGTGTTAGTGGTTAATGATTTCTTTGATATTAAAATAATATTAAAATGATAATCATTTGAAATGCTGTCTTGAATCTAATATGCGAATGTAGTATTTTATGTTCTACTAACAAACATATATCTCTTATGTGAAAAACGAGTTTTAATAACGTGAGTTAACAACGTAGCCTAAACAGAAGAAAACAGTACAGGTACTGTAAAAAAGAAACGCTGTTTCATGAAATAGAAATATTTCATAGAAGGTGTGTGTTTTCTATTTCGATAAAACAGTCGCGTATAGGTATAGCTGGCTACTGCGTATCGATTAATAAATAAATGGTAATTATTATTTTACTCGCACCTATATTTCAATTGTTCCATTGCTCAGAACGAAATAGTGATTGTAAGAAGAGACTACTACACATATTGTAATAAAACAATCAAAAGGCACTTTCACAGATTCTCTAATCTTAATATAAAATTTTAAATATTCTTTCAAAAACAACCATTTGGGAAAAAAACCCTAAAATAAATCGTAATGAAGTTAAGTAACATCACCCTTTAAATGAAACGCGGTTAACTCATAATGCTCGTTAATGCAGGGTTATTACCAAACCGTCCGTTGAACCATCCGCTATCGTTGGTTGGAAAAGGTTTCATCTGCTTCCACCATTGTCTGAGGCAAATGTGTTAATCTACACTGCTTAGCTCTTGTTGAGGCACCGGTAAAAAAGCACAACCAAATACGGTGTTGGCGTAATAAGCGCAACAGTAGCTCCAACCAAGCTCATTTCACGTTGGCTGGTATTCATTATTAGGTGAAGCTCATTTTTGGCATACGTTCTTGCTGCCATGTGAAAGCAAGGGTCTCGCCATTTCGTTCCGTTTTTTTTCTTCTGTTCTTCAGCAAAGCTTCATGCAAAAAGGAAAAAAAAAAATACGTAAATGATGAAGCGTATTTTTGAATGAAGCATGGTGTGATTAAATAATACTTCCAGGAATACGCTAGCGAATACGCGGAATGATTAAATGGCTGTTGAAATTATGATCAATGGGTTCAGTTGCACAGAATGGCAGGTTACGCGTTGTACATTGTGTCCGTGGATATTATCTTTTATTGGTTGACAGATAGCCACCAATTGACCGCCAATGGCCAATGCACTTAAACCGAATGGAGCCCATTTCTGTGATGCATTCCGAATCCCGAAACCCGTTGTTGCGGTCGACTAATGTGGTGTTGCCTTTTTATTGTGATTTGCTTTACTGATTTCGCTGATTGCACCGAATAAAATTAAAAAAGTATGTGCCTGCATGTAAAAATTTACCCTCACTTGGGGGATGTGGGAGACAAGGGGGATAATGTGTAGCAACCAGTGAAAAAAAAAATATGAAAAATGTGCAAAATAAACGTCCATTATTACTTCCCCTCGTTGGCTGTGCCTCTGTGAAGCTGGCGCATTTCCTTCCCGGGTCTCATTTATGCCTTTCGGCGATGTCGTCGTCGCTGACGTCCAGCATTCATTCCTGCTCTTGCTGCGACCATCATTGAGGAAGCGTTCCGTTGCGAGTGAAAGTGGTTCAACCGGAGCAACCCGTGTCGTCGTACATAATCGTTGTCCGCTTGACTTTTACTGTAGCAGCTGCCGGTGGTCCACCCCATGTCGTGTATGCGTATCTCCACACGTGTATGGTGTGTGTTTGTTGTAGCAAATAGTACACTGTTTCTCGTGCATGGTCCCGGGTCAGGAAGTTTCCATTACGCGTTGGGTTGGGTCGAGACCGCGACAAGTTTCGGTGATGTTGATGCATTTTTTTTTTCATACTCTCTGTCTCTCTATCTTCCCGGCTCCGGGTTTTGTTGTTTGCATCGTTTTACATATTTTGTGCATAAATGTACTGCAATTCCCTAGCCCGAGCGCATTTCGAGTGAAAGTTTTCCTCCGTGTGTGAGGAGTGTTTCTACCCGTTGAGGTTCAATTGGGTGTTGTTCGGTAAATGGGTTGAACCTTTGGGTCACATTTTTTGGAAAACCACCTAAAAGTAAAGGAGCCGCACCATCCCTAGCTGACATTTTGTCTGAATCTTGTGGGTCCGAAAAACCGGGTGTGACATTTTGCGGCCACAAGTATGCAGTTGAATAATCGGGGCAGCAAATTAGTGCAGGACTGGTTTTTTGGAGCATTTCGAGGGATGTTGAGCGATGATGATGATGATGAATTGCACAACGTGGCGGTGTGTTAACGAGTTGGTAAAATGTTGGCATTTGCAGATCGGTACGGATCGATATGCATCTGTTGTCCTTGTCCGGTTATGCGGATGAAGCTGTGAAGCTTGACTTGTGCCATTGTTTGCCCTTTTGGTCATGCATATTTCACATTGGATTGTCATTTTTGCGCTGGGTAGAATTGCTCAATCAGGTTTAATTTTTGTAAGATTTTTAAAATGTGTGTCAAAGATACATTGTTTAATCAGCATGTACGTGACCGGGCGTATCTTTGCAGTTTTGAAGTAAGGAGGGATTTATTTTAATTCAATTATTCGTTCAACTTTCCATCGAGATGACACATTGATTTGGAAATTAATGCCACTATGGTACACGGTCTCAATGGTGCAACAAAAATTTTAAGGTAAAATTATTTACCTTCCTATTATGAAGGTTGGTTCTCAGTAAAGGTGAGTTTGTAAACATAATATAATATGGTGAACTAACGAAACAGCAGAGTAAACAGTAAACTATATAATGAAAGAAAAAACATTAGAATAAAAAAAACTCTAGCCTTTAAACAGAGCCAAAACAATTTTCGTTCGTTAACGTATCGTTTACAGTAACTATTTGCCGTATGAAACTATTTGTTTTGCACTGTACCATCAGCCAACGAAAACACGGAATCACTGTACCGTGTAAAGTGGGAAAATCGTTTTGCTTTCATTGTGGCTTGAAGGTATACTTTTAGCTTGATGTCTGTGGAGCAAACCTGACCGATAAAATGCACTTTAATTTGTCTAACCGTGAAACCAACCTTGCATCACCCGACCGCACACTTTGAACAGAGGCAAGCCAGAGATCCGTTTTGTTATGTCATGAAGAGAAAATGCAACGATGAAAATAAACAAGAGAAAAAAAAAGAATAAATATACTGAAACGGGTACTGATTCGAATACGAAGTACTATTAACCTTTCGTAGTATCTTTGTAGAAGTGCCTTCGATAGCGTAATGTGCTTTTTCCTCACTTTTGATGGTTTAGAACATTTTCGTTCTTTCCTCAGTTGGAAAGCATCAACAAGTGAGAAAACGTTCAAGAGTTTCCACTTTCCCATCGTTTGCCATGGGTGTTCGTCAATGTTTGCCATCGTGAAAGGATTGTGAACTGGACCGAGCCCCGGACGCATTTCCTGGAAACGACAACGGCGAGGGGTTTAAGTGTAATAGAAACGATCGCTTTTACGGGTGACCTGACAACTTGACCAAACAATTAACGACCAGCACACGCAGAGGCTGCAGGTTGGGAAAGTGTGGCAATATTGGCGAGAGTATGTGCTCACGATTGTCTTACAATTGAGCAAATATGTTCATACAGTAAGTGTCGATCCTTCGGTGTGGTCACGTGCGGTTTATGTGATGCCACACTTTGGCCGGACACTAAAAGGACAAACGTAAATGTCATCATTCGCGATGCTATTACCGGGCCATCGCTAGCTCTATTAGGTTCGAACCTGGTTTGCGTCCGGGCGAACTGGTAGATTGCTCATTATGCTATCCCTGCGAGTGTATGTCAGCATGCGTGGCTACTCCGACGGGATGAAAACGTGCAAGCTTTAATGGGCACGGTAATAAACCATAATGTTCTATTAGCTGCCATTTGTGTGTGAACCTGAAGGAAGGAACCACGAGAGATTTGGGTTTATGGGCATGCATTTGACGGGTCGTTTAGTAGGAACATGTGCACAGAGAATTATACATATCAGCACTGCACACTACATATGGTTGTGAAAAGGGAATGGATGCAGATTTAAGGGGAGCACTGTGCGCTTGGCACTGTTTGCGGAGACTTCATTCAAGAGGGTTAAGTTAATTATTATCACAATTGTTCGCATAAATAACTGTAGTGCTAAAGTATGAAATGTGCATCTTGGCGGGTACCATATTTGCAAACCATAGCTCGAATTCCAGTTGTCTCATTGAGCTGATTTCACGTTAATTCAATCAGTGGAGTGTGTTTGTGGTAGATTAGGATGTAACCTCCGTAGTTCATTAGGAATGTACGTAGAATACCGTGGATAATGAACCACTTGCAGCATTAGCACGTTCTAATGCAAGTTCAATTTTGCCGAACTGATTCGCCTTATAAACAGGATGCTTCAGCTAAACCTCACTTAGTACATGATTTATGAGAGGTTAATTATACACAGCTCAAGGACTCTCAGACAAACCAACCCAATCGTTGAATGTGTTCATCCTAGCTTTGTGCGCTATGTATGGCTTTGCGTAAACTTATAAACCAATGATAAACCTGGAAACAACTTGATTTGTACAAAGTTGGTTGTAGTTTGTTGAGATGTTACACCGTCGGCCAACTATCGGCCAAATGCAAACGCTGGTAGATTGCATTATAAACACCATCGAACAGTTTGACCTCTACCAGAGGCTGACAATGACAGTTTGCATATTTTTAGGTGCAAAGAGGATCTATTAATTTTCTCCAATCATGGTGTGGGTGGGTTGCATTGTGTGGCCATGTTTGGCAAGCCAGCACTTTAACGGTACGGCCAAAATGGCCAAATTCCAGCGGCAAGCAAAATTTATGGATCCCCGGCGGAGTGGTTGCTCCCTTGAAATTAACGTGATAATTGATGACACCGGCGGGTGCACCTTGCACTGTGTGGAGAGAACCGTTCCATTGGTATGGGCTAGGTGGTTGGTGTAATTATCTAAAATCAATAACCTCCCGCAAATGGTGCACGGAAAGGAATCACGAACCACCGAACGGAATTGGACGAGGGCGCAGGCAAATGCATTTTCAGTCGCAACCGGCAGTGCAAAATGGAAGTAATTTGGGGTGAAAATCAGTTTGTGCAAACAAAAAAAGAAGAAAAAAACCGAAAGAAAATTGAACGGTCCACAACATGCACACGCTGCCTGTGGGGCACCATAATTGCATACCGAGAAAAACGAGCGAAAGAAACAAGTGTTTTAAAAACAAGCATAACCGAAAATGAAACCGAAACGAATGATGAGTGAAAATTCAGCCACAAAATAAAGCAGACTCGAAATGTACAAGGTATTAACCGAAAAGCAACGTGTACATGGTCAAAAAAGAAACAACAACAGTGAAAAAACACTTCAAAAGTGCATTCCACTGCACATCGTGTAAGGAAGGAGAAAACTCATCAAGGTGTAACATCGAATACGAAACGGAGAAACAAAAATTGGCAAAAAACCAAAAAAAGATTGATGCTTTGAACGGAACCCTTGCTTGGGACGTTAATTATGCTAATGAGCAGAAGCCAGCGGGACATAAGGTCAACAAATTATCTAACCACAGGCCACACGAGCTGTGATGAGTTCATTTTGTGAGTGAGGTTTTGCTAAAGATAAGCTAATTTTTGTTCGGGCAATTTACTCATCTTTTTCTTGCTCGCCCAAAATTGAATACATTCTTGTAAAATTTGTGTTTGTTTCTATTATTCCGAGTGCTGGGAACAAGGGTTAATGCTAAGACGAAATTGAGTGCCTAGAAATAAGTAGCAGAGTGACTGTGCAGAGGCAAAAAAACTTTGCTTCCAATTAAATTAAACGAAACAAACTAACAACTGCCTGTAAGCTTCACGGGTTGGGTCATTTTTTTCCACACAATTGGCTCATGCCAGAGCAAGATAAAGAAATTATTAATGCGCTTTCTGAACCTCCAGATCACCGTCCCAGCCGGGCCCGGATGTCCGCTGCGTAGAAAGGGATATATTTTCAAATTAACCCAAAGACGACCCTTCGTCGTTATTCATTTCACTTTGCGTTTTTGCAATATTCAAAGTCCATCTCAAAGTGTGCGGGCGTGCCTGTGTGTGTGTGTTTATTTGGTATAGCAATAAAACCATGCCGGCCAAAATAACTGACGCAAATTGAAACCGCATCACATCGCTTAACTGACAGGTTAACTAAACTGGAGCCTTACGCAAAGATTAACGACTTTACCACAGTATTGGGCGGTAAAAATCACCCACGGAGCAGCGAACGTGTTGGAAAATAAATAAGACAGTGTTCGGAAGGTTTTTATTGGTCTGCTTTTATGTGTTCATTAGTTGCACCGGATTCCGTTTGGCTTGGCGCTAGTCTGGTCAGCAGGATTTCTTTCTTTCTTTTTTGAGAAGGATGGTTAAAGAAATCAAGTTAATAGCGTCTTGGCTGGTTGGATTGGGGTAAGTTTCTTTGCCTCAGAGAAAATGTATGGAATTTAAAAGAGGATTTTCTTATCACAGGGATATCGGTTTCACTGCTAATAAGAATTATAGTGAAAGGAGTCAATTAAAGAATAGATGAAAATTGGATTTTCTTATCGCAACGACGAGCAGGCAGTGCTTACAGCCATAATATAATTGCTTTTAATTCTTAGGTTTATATAAAAAGCCACTGCTACAGTTCAATTGATTTCAAACAAAATGATTGTGGAATATATTTTACAAAGTTCATCTTAAACACATGTCATAAACATCTCTTACTCAAGCATGGATCAAGACACGGAATCTGGTTGGCATATATTACCATAAAAGGGGACTTCGTCCACTCTGCTGCAGCGCTAGCGTTGCAGTACGGTTAGGCGCTTCGATTAACTGCACTCCGTTTACTGTCCACATCCGGCTGGGAGCTCTGAGTGTATGAACTTGATACTGATCGCTCATAAATCTCCCGTTACTCTGTTAACCGGATCGCGCGAAACCGTTCGCGGAGCTTGCCCGTTGGCCACTCGAATGCGGATCGTTCAAGTTCAATGCACCTGTACATGCTGACGGTATGGAGATGGAAGGACGTGATGAAGAACAAACGTAGCAACGCGATACAAGAAATTCCATCGTTTGGACGAGTTTTACTGGCTCGATGAAGCAACGAAAGTGGTCACGACGCTGGTCGCTGTTTGTGTAAAAGTGGTTCGTACAATTTGCAATTGTTTCATGAGATTATTAATATTAAAATAATGTGATTCAAAGAAATAAAGTGTAAGGCAAACAGCATCATATGTGCGATTCATTTTCATTGGATAAAAGCTGATAAAAATGGTCTGCTATTGTAATATGTATAAGATTATTTAGGGTAAGCAATAGGTTTGAAAAGATAGAATTACGATTAAAGTAGTTTCAATCATATTTAATGCTAACAAGAAATTAATATATTATTTTGCAATTTATCTTTCTTAAGGTATATGATCTCGAATTCTAGAAGGCAAACAAAAAAATACAATAATTTGCAATAACACTCTTGTTTAAAATTTGCACAACGTAACAAATAAATATTAAACTGTTTCATTAAGTTATCTTTTGTTTCTTGTGTAACATTTCATTTATTTTTAAACTAACTTACAGGTACAATGCATATTGTCATAAAAATGGGGGCAATATTTTGAGCAACACAAAACTGTATAAAATATTATTTGTTACAATAAAACGGATATAAATTCAACAAATATTTTGATAGATACACATTGTTCTACCATTTTCAATGAACCATTTACAGTTGAAACCGAAACGTTAAGTAACCATGGACCATGGAGAAACTGGTTTACTAGAACAGTGCATCATGATTTATTTTAATTGGGCATGAACGATCCTTCTGGCTTGCAAGTGCATAACGGTGTCCGGTGTAAAAACATATGGTTGATCTTAATTTTTATTGATGCATATCTGCACTACGTTTAAGTCTGTACGTGTACCATTTGTAGAAAAATTTGACCATTTGATGAATTTTGCACACACTGTCCAAATTCAACGGCAAACTGGTTTCCAGCAGCAACGTGACTCCGTTCAAGGACCGTTCCATCGAGTCGCGACCAGCACGAGACCTACGGTATGCCGCGCACTATTACGTCAAGTTTAAGGTCGGCAATTCTGGTTCTGATCAGGTCCACTCTAGTACCACGATGGCCGAGCGGCACTAGGTCGCGGCCAGGGTTTCGATAAACGATGGTATTTTATTTAACTCCTAAGCTCCTTTATTTGGCAACCACGTGCCTCTGCCACGCGCACGAAATGCCGTTTGACGGTTGGTGGCGTAGATGCACGCAGCAAGGCTAACGGGAGAGATGAACAGTTGCTTCAGATTCAATTTCAGGCCAGTAAAAGGGCCACAAACGGATCAACGCCCGGTTTGCAAATGTATCATATTCTCGTACGTTTTTGTTGTTGCCTCAGTTCGATAAGCTTTTTCCGATGGTTGCGTGCGTTCGGTCGTTTCCTATTCGATTAACTTTGACGTGTGTGTTTGATGGGAGTGTATGCGGGTGTGTTTGAGTGTGACTCGATAACGCCTACGACTAACGATGAAAGAGATCGGCTATGAAGGGGAGAGGGTATAGAAAAAAAATAAAACTGCCGAGTTTGGGACAAAGTCTGAAACCAGATCAACCGCAATGCAGATTGCAATTTTCATTTGCAGGCGGTTTGCTACTATGCAGCGAACTGCAAGGGTGTGAGCCGGTGGGAGTTTGTGTATGAGTATGTGTGTGTGTGTGTGTGTATTTTGGCGTGCATGGTCAGCATGGAGCCACAATTGAAAAATGAAAGCAAAAAACGCACATAAAAAACAGCACAAAAAAGTCTTCGTATCGAAGGCAAACAAAAGCGAAAAGTATTTTTTTCACGAGTTGTTTGATGCTTCACTTGTGCTGCTCCGTCCCCTTCACTGTTGGAGTGCGGAAACATAAAAACATTGTCCAATGTGATCGATTTGATGTATCCGTTTTTGAGAAGCAGATTTTTCATCATTCAACCTCGTACAGCACCAACTGCCAAGCCCGTTTTTGGGCCATCCTTTCAACGGTATGCCCCCGAACCACGCTGACCAAATTCTGGTACAATGCGTAGTGGGCAGAGTGTTCTGCAAGCCAACAAAAATGGCAACCAAAGAAGCGGAACCCGTGATCCCGTTTACCAACCGAGCTGGGTGGTTTATGGTGGTTTCTGGTAGGAAGCTTCAGAACAGAAAACGACTTTCATTCACTGCAACCTGCTGACGAATCGGTCGTGCGGTAATGCATTCAGTGCACAGCTTGTCAGCTTTTGCCAGCAGTAAAATGTGACGCCAAATGTGGTTATTTTGATGCACATTTGTGTGCAACCTGTTTGGGAGCTGCGTGTTTCCGGCAGCATATACTGTGTTGCGTGCTCCAAGAATCAATAGTGCAATTTTATGCTTTTCGATTTGTACCATACAGTTGGCCAGTGACAGTCGACATCTGGACGCCAGATAGGAGATAAATTATGTTGGACGCCAGGCTTAAAAACAAGCGCTAGGAGTTGAAGAAACAATTCCTCCTTCTAATGCATATAGAATGCTGTTTGATTTTTATGTGGTTAAGAAAAGAAGTATTGAAAAATGGTTATGTTGATGAAAAAATATTGAACATTCTTCTAAAATCATTGAATGCCACATGTTCAATATTGTTGTATAATTCTATGTGATTAGTAATTAAAGGGAGAATGATTGTTATTGGGAAAATGGAAGGCCTTATATAAGCAAATCAAAGTTACAGCCTCATAACCGCCACCCCGCATCTAGGACTAACTAAAACGCTGCATGATATTAATTATAAATAATATTAAGTCACGAAATTATGCATCAGTCGGCATTATCACATAGGTCGTTACGCCAAGACTATTTTCCAAATATACTTAGTTTACCATTGGATGTATGCATACACGTTAGATCTAACCGATATTAAACTCATTGATATGCAGATACTATCATATTAGGGGAGCAACATGAATCCATAACAGACAGATAATTTCGCATAACTAATAAACAATTAACATATTTTGTATGTAATGTCCATATATCAGGCAAATGTTTAGTTAATATTATTTAGCTAGTGCTTTATCAATATAATTTAGAGATTTTTATCAGTACTTTGCACGAGATAAGAACCCCATAAAAGATTATACATATTCTTGTTACAAAACCATTTCACACCTGTATCACATTAATAGATTGTTTTGGACAGATTATTGATGTATTGAATGAAGCCATAGATTATCCTGCTCTGATTCTTTGTAAATCACATTTTAATGCAAATTGATGCAATGCAAACTAATGCTGGTAAACCTCTTTCTGGAAAACCTGAATCGAATACTACTCTCATGGTTCATGATGAGCCTTGTTGGAGTTGGGGTTGTTTTTTGGTTCTTTACTCACCCATTCCGCCAATGAGCTGAAATCCTTTAAAAAAGGCAAAGATTCGTTAACGAATCGCGCGCTAACGAACAATGACAGATATTTTCATATTTCTCTTCCTCATTTAATCGAAAGAATTCCCCGCTCGTATAATCGATTTTGTATTACGGCAGGGGTTTTCTGATGCGTTACAAGCGCTCCAGAAAATGTGCTCTTTATGGGGTTATTGGTGTGCATTGCAAAAACCGTAAGGTTAACATTAACTGATGCACACTGGCACGTAAATAAGCTATAACGAGCACTTTATCGAATCGTTGGATGAAGCTTGATCGTTTCTGGAAAAAGGGATGAAGATAGCTTGCTGGTCTTGAGTGTTTGTTTTCAGCCGGTATCGTAATTTTTAAATAAACAGATACACATACACTCACGCATAATTTATTTGCATCCCTCGCGAAGAATATTGAACTGCTGTTAGAGCGGTACATAATATGATTTTATATTACCAGCGGGGTTGCGGATTAATGCAAACAAATCGTTTTGCCGCGAGCCTATCGAAAGTTGTGTGTGGACGGTGTGTGAGATTTACCAAGCAGTGGGCTCATTACTTTAAATTAAGAGCATTTTTCAACGCTTGCCGTTGATGGTTGGCTGAGGTCAAACGACTGTGGTGTGAAGGATTTTTTAGCGAATTTTAATGCCAGTTAAATTAAGCGTTGAAGGTAAAAAGAAATGTGCTAGCGTGGTAGTTGATGATATTTTTTGTGTTGTTTTGTAAAGAGTAAATAATGAAACTATTCAATAAGTTGTGATGCATTTGAAAAGTTATGTTACATTTCATCAATATCAAATTTTATTTCTTTGTTATAAAATGTAAGATTTATCTAAAATAATGTTGATAAAATAACACGTTCTTTCAAAGCTAATAGAAGAATACTTTTGTTGGAAACTGTTATAAGGTTCCATCAAACTGTCAGCCAAGGCGATGTTTTTGAGTGTGTACATAGGCATAAAAAGGGAGAAAACCGCGCAAAATAGGAATTGCGATAAAAACACCCAAGAGCGATGATTACGGAGAATAAAGAAGTAAACTAATTTTTTCGTACACCATCAGTGCTAACCTAACAAATTCACTTTGTTCTCTTTTTTTTGGTTAGAGCGCCAGTTTCGAACAACTTTAATCTATCGATCATTTGAATTATCCAATATTTTCCAACGGACCTCTGAAATGTGAACAATTTCAAGCTGGTTGATATTTTCTTAATCAAATTAGTAAATAATTTAAACGATTCAAGCTCATAACGATTTCGTTAACATCGTCACACCTCATCAGGTCGCTCATTTTGGGTGGAATCATCAACATTTGCACAAACGCGTTTGGTAAAATCGAACACCTCCCCCGGGGGTAGCCAAAATTCCTCGCTCCGCGCTACTGTGTGATGTGGTGAGGGCGATGGAAAACTGATGAGATAACGAAATGAACTGGAAAATCCTCATCATTCAGCCCTGCCTGTCCAACATCATCATCATCATCATCATCACCATCATCGGCATCATTATCATCGACATCAGCATCGAAGTTATCTCTTAACCTTGCCGCGGTGGTTCTGATGTATGCACGGCGGTCATTTGCGGCTGTGGAAACCAGTAGGCTCAATATAGCTAGCTACCTTTGGCTATGGTTACATGGTTTGAGGCTTTCGGTGGTAACAAGTGCCGCGATGCCGAAAGAGGAGGATGACATGGAAGAGAAGCCAGTAGACATCGGTCGTTCTTTGCTTACTGACCCTAACCTCGTAGGGCAACACATTAAGGGCTCATGTCATGTACGTTCCCATTCCTACCTTCCTCCCCGGCACTCACGCGCGCACACCCATAATGCATATAACTATGTAAGCCTCCACGCCGGTCAGCAAATTAAAGAGCCGCAAGTCGACCTAAAAGGCTTCCCACATTCCCACTAGGTGCACCATCGGTGCCCTGCTGACACGGTGGCTGGCCATCTACACGATGGACACGGCAGCGAGCAGTGAGAAGTGAGCCGAAGTTCAATGCTGAAATTAAATCCACACACTTTGCTCGTAGGTACACTGACATACATGGTTGCACATTGTTGTAAGAGCTTACTGGTACAGAGCCCGAAATAAGGTAGAGAGTTAAAAAAAGGGAGATATTATGTGTCATTTTCACGCTGGACACGGTCTCGTGTGCAAATGGAGGCTTCGTCGGAAAACGGACGGCACGAATCAGTTCAGCAGGCTGCGTTCGGAAATATGAAACAAAAACGAACATGCACACGCACAAAGCAGCTAAACGATCAGGCTTCGATCATTATGTGGTGGTAATTATTTTCACTGCTAGCCAGTAATGTCTTCATCATTTCGATCATTATCTGTATCGTTTGGGTAGCACGGGGTCGTGAGGCTTTTTCGGGCGTTTGGACAAAGCTGTCCTCCAGTGCTTTCATATTATTTTTTGCGGCCACCTTTAGTTTCACTGTGCAAATTACTTAAATTCGCAAATTGTAGGATATCAGTGTAGAGAAGGTACTTAACAGAGCCTTTAAATACTTAATCCTCTAAATGATGATTACTTAGTGGTGTAGTTAGCATGGTCGAAGTGTATGTAAGTAAAATGGTTTAACAAAACATGAAAGGGCAGACCCACAAAATGGACCTCATAATGATGCGTTTATTTTTCTGAACGGCATTGAAGCAAACAGCATCTCCAGAGAGGGCGAAGGGTGTGATTTTGAGTGATGAAGTTAATCAGTAATGAACTACATTTGCTTGAGGACTGAAAATGTTAAGACACAAATCTAAAATAATGGATAAGACTTAAATTAGACTAGACATTCTGTGAAAGTGCTGCATTTTTATTTTTTTACAGAAAGAACTTCCAAAAAATGAGGTACTTTCTTAGGAACTAAGGTAGTACAAGACTTCTTCCATTTAACACAACGTCCTACGCGGACATGCCTGCCTATACAGGCTTTCGAGACTGAATTCATTACCACGCAGCCGAATAAGGCAAACTTTGCTACGGGGAGGCGGTCCATTCTGGGCTTGAACCCATGACGGGCATATTATTTAGTCGTACGAATTGACTTCTGTACCACGGGACCGTAGTACAAGTAATTTGTCGATAATCTTTCTTTCTACGAATACGTTTTATCTTTAATATTTCATAGTTACAGAAAATGGAATTTTCGCTTATTTGCTTAAAGCGACCAACCCAATTTGAGTGGTTCTCTAAACAACTCCACCCATAACTAGACGCACCGGCCGCGGAAACCTGTCACACTGACGTTACAAAGTTTTTTCTTCCGTACGTCCACCTGCCACCGTCAATGACAGGCTAGTCAAAGCCGTTGCCAATCCTCTCATGAACCAGCCTGATAAGGCAATCGCGTGAATTTGATCCTAGAAAGCTTGCAAGAATGGATGCAAAAGAAAAAACAGCTAAAGTTTTTAGCCTCCCGCATGTACCATGGATGTCAATCACGAACGGGCGTCAAACGGGCGTCCACGGGCAAAAATCAATTACCATCGCGCTTTACTCCTGACCCATCTCGTCCATTGAGCTGGCCGGTGAGCCGATGAAGCAAACGGCGACAAAATGCTCCTCCAATGATGGTGATGGAAAGCGGTGGTGCAGATGGAGTTTGTTCATGTGGCAGATCCTATCCTGATCTGATTCATTTCATTGAGCCACGGCGAGGCTGGGGAAGAACGCGCGCCGCAGGGGAAAAATATCCCGAAAAGAAAAGTTTACTTTCAGATTGACTCAACGCCTTGACATTAGGGTGTGGGGGTTCGTTTCACTTTCATTCGACAGCTGAACTGGGATCGCGATAGAAGATCGAGTGAAAACGATATGCAAAATAATTCCAGCAGCAGCAGTTGATTATTAAACGAAAGTAGGGAGTGACTTGCGGTCCAAAAAGTGAACAGGTTTGGGATGGAGAAAATGAAAAAGAGAGAAAAACAAAAACGCGTCGAAACTTAGATGCTGTCACTGGTAACAGATGAATTGTGCTATTGCGGATGGTGGTGTCTTTTCCAAGATGGTCAATAATTTTCTTTCTTCTCCTATCCTATTAGGATAAGCGAATGGAATCTCGTTAATCGACAGGTGTCTACGAAATAAAAGAAAAGCATAAATCGTACATAGAGGAAAGAACAAATTAAACTGCTACTTGAAATGGTGAAGAATTGAAAAAGTTTCCAACAAGAAAAAGTCATGATCGAGGGCAACAATCTGTCACTAGGATTGTCGTTATAAGTCATTTCAGAAGATTTATTCAAATCTTGTTAGAACTGATGTTTAAGATTAAAATAGCCATATAATAATCATAGAATAATTTATGCAATCCTTAATGCCAAAACAAGAACCCTGTGCACTAAAACACAATTAATGTAAAATATAACTGGTTAGCTTTGTTTAAAAGACAACACTGCGCGTAATATTCGCTTCCACCGATTGCTTCCGGAGGTTTCATTTATCTGCCTTCCTGTGCAGTACGAGTGATTATATCAACAACCGATTCGCAACATCATTATTCCAGACCACTGTTAAAACGAATCATAATCGGGACCACTCACCCGCGAGCCAACTGTCCACTCATGTTCAACCTACCGGGTGTAGTGAAATTGTGGCCATTGTGAAGTTGTGTTGGTTCGTGTTTTTTTATGTCACCTCCCTCACCCGCATCCTACCGCCTCTCTTCCTTTACGCTATGGCACAGCGTTTCGATCGGTTTGGTCTGGCAGTGACAGCTAAATTATTCGCTCGAATGCACCCATAACCGCATTAGCTCCGGACGCTGTGGGTGAAAAACTCGTGGAGCCTTCAAAATCAATTTCGGCGTTTCATAGGGGGGCCTGCTAATGCAGAGCGCCATACCCCGGCTCTAGCAGAGAGGTCAACGTATATAATGTTGGACGCGAGTGAGCGATTTATGGAACAAACAATAATTTGTTGTGAAAATATGATACCGGGTGCCCGGCAGGAAGGGCATAATTTAAGCGCTCTGGTTGAATGTGGTTTGAGAAACCGGTATGGGAGGATCGTGGGTAAAATGAAAGGATATAAAAACATATGAATTTATTTTTCCAGCATGGTTACTTTGGGTAAATGGTAGACATTGAGCAAAAGTTAAATGCTAGTAGACCAGAAGGTTTAAAATAGATTCATTAGGGAGTTTTAAATTAAATCTCTGTTATCGTTCTATTACAATCCCATCACAGCTGGTAAACTTTCACAAAACTTCACAAAGCCAAGGCAAGGAAAAGAAACAACAAAAGTAAAATCGTATCTACAACATAACGTCATTCGATAATCGTTGCAGCTTATCAAGTTTTATCGAGTTTAATTTTGTTGCATCAGTTGGCTGCACCATCGCTACTCGTCTAGCACAAGAAACGTGTCTAAGCAGCAATCCACCGTCCGTTCCATTAACGGGTAAAGGGAGCGCAAAAGTTTCCCCTCGGCAGAAAAAGGATATCATCACCCTGCGCCAGCCTTCCAGCCCGTGGCCACCTTGATGTTAATCACTTTGGAAAACATTCTGACAGGTGCCGAGATGTAAAACCAGCGCTCAAACGGCAACTTCAACGCTAGCTGCAAGCGTTAAGCCTTTGGGGGTAGGAGGCGGTACGAACGGTTTTGGTCATTAGTGGGTAAAATTTGATCCCAGCTGGCTGGTACCGCACAGTTGGTGCAGTAGCCGCTGGCTGGATGGTTGGTGATGCGATACGATGAAGGATGCATGCTAATTAGTTTTTGATACTGCATTTTCGCTCGAGCATCGCCTATCGCTCGTTCTTTCGCTCCCCCTCAGTGTCTTTGGGGAAAAGGAAAAGGACGAACCGAAACCACTGATGGGTGGGGTTGGATAGATCCTTGAAGTCATTCCTTCCCAGAACAGCGTGGTTGCACACGACGCGAAAGCAAAGCCAAACGAAGATGCTGCCTGTTTGCCTACGGTTGGCGACAGCTGGGATAAGGCGGTTAAGTTTAAGATAAATAATGAACAAACTCATCGTGCGGTATCGATGGTGTTGTTTGCAAGCATCGCTATTCCAAAAGGAGTTGTGTTTTTCCCTGTACTGCCAAACAGCGTGCATCCTTCTGTTTGTGACGTTTGGGATCAGCGAATGTGGGGGGCTTGAAGGTTGGCTAAAGTAAACGCACTGCACCCATTCGAAGAGCATCTGTCAAGACATTTTGTGCACGAGAAAATTGATGCTAAACCTAGCCTTAGCCGAAGTGCTTTAATTCCTGTTGCGCTCATTCATGCAATGATCATCTTATTGCGCTGATGCGATTCTAAACGACAGGCTAGAAACGACGTTGGCATTCAACTGTCATGTTCGATTATCATAGCAATTTACTGTCGTTCTGAGTCGTTTCGTTTAGAGTGAAAAGAAGCGGTGAACGTAACACATGCTCGCGGGAACAGCGGCTCGTTGGAATGGCTGGTGGTATTGGAAGTCATTTACAACCACCATGAATGCACCTTAGAACATTCCATGAGAAGGGCCAAATTGGATCGTCACTCTATAAATGCGCATTTACTTTGTTACCAGCTTGTTTCATTAACCATGTTTTTTCTTTGTCTTTCATTTCAGGTACGACAGTTTAAACGATTCTTCAAAATAATTTGACCCAATAAAGCCTTGTGTGAGAAAGAAGCTAAGGTGAGGAATAACAGTAGAACCGTTGAGTGGTTAGTTCACATTCAGGACAAGGTATGCAAATTATGCATTGTTAGAGCTCAATTACATAGAACATGCCGTATGGGACGAGTGGCCTCTATAACCACGGCTAACATTAAAGCATCGTTGTTGGTGGTATCTTCCCTGCTGAGCTTAGCAAATTCCAGCAAAACGATGCAATATTAACCAATCGAAATGGAAGATTCCTTACGCTTCAATCGTTCTTGTGTAATCTGTGCTGTTTGATGTGGTTTTATATTTTGTTTTTCATAATTCAAAATATTTAAAACATAGCGACAGGCAGCTCAGGGGGCGTCTTGTTCAGTGGTTTACTTTATTTATTTTTTTGTACGAAATACTTTTTAAAATTCTCATAAGGCATTGTAGTGTATGAAATATATGGATTCTATTTGACACAACGTCCTACGCGGACATGCTTGTCCTATACAGGATTTCGAGACTTAATTCATTACCACGCCGCCGAATAAGTCAATCCTTGCTACGGGGAGGAGGTCCATTCTAAGCTTGATCCCATGACGGGCATGCTATTGAGTCGTTCGAGTTGACGACTGTCCACGGGACCGCCCGATAAATAGATTATGTGATATAAAGTAAGTAAGATATAATCAGTAAGCTTCTGATTTGATTGAATTATGTCGATTGACAGGCCTTATGCGGCTGAATTGCGTATCATGTTCTCAATCGCAATGTAAATTTCTCAATCGAACTTAGGCTTGAATTGTAAGCTTTAAAACTCAAACATTAAAAGATGCCTATAATTATAACCTATAACCTATATAATGTAGTATAAACAGTACAACTACGCTGCCAATTAGGTCAAGTAGACAGAAATTATTGTCCAAACCAATGATTCAACAACAAACGGTTGTTTTCCTTTTCGATAGAAGCTACCAGACCGACTGGTATGTTCTTCAACAACCACCTCATTATCATTAAACTGGTCGCAGATGGTGCTGAACAAACTTCCGCATTGATTCGCCGGAATGTTTGTCTCGGACCAGTGCGCATTACACCCCAGCACACCACGCGGGGTGGCGGGAAACACACATCTCGACAGTTAAAACAAGCATATGTGTATAGGTGCTGCGCTGGTAGAAGTGTCCTGTAACTAACGAAACCCCTCGAACTGTCCAATCTATCACGACCAAGCGGCAAGGTCAGTGGCGTTCCGGCGCTTAGCCATAAATCAAACCGTGCGCTACGTCGCCGAGTCCGCTCAACACACGGACAAGATACGCGCCATGTTTAGCGTGTTTGTGAACCGGGGAAACAAGGAGTGCCATGGTTGGACGACCCGCTCGTCGAGGATGTGGAAAACCGTGGCGATATGGCGAACAGTGGCAGACAGCTCGGGGTGGTAGGGTTAATCACTGTAATCCATCATCTATCCTGGTGGCGTCGACAACGGTGGTCGGCAAGCACGGCTCCTGCTTTCTTTGTGGTAATAACAAGCATGCAGTCTTGCAGACGCACATACACACACAATCGTACAAGGACGTCATACTTTGACTTTCTCTCGTTTTACATCTCTCGATGCCCTGTCAACCGTGCTCGGTGTCGGTTCCCAGCTCACGGTGAAAATGCGTTCTAAGTGTGTTCATCAAACACTAACAGAGTCTCCTCAGCAGGCAGCGGAGGACATTATTTGCCAGCGGAGGGTCATATATGTGGATGGGGTAAAGTCCGAGTCATTCTGGCGCCAGCTGTGTGTAAGTGTGTGGCAACGTGATCGAGCAATAAGCGGGTTTTTTTTCCTGAATCTACCCCTCTGTATCACCTACGGTAAAGCACACCCCGTTCAATGTTTGATGTGCGTGTGTTTGTGCGTGTTGGTGTTTGGATGTGGGTTAAATGATTTAATTCTGAAAGTTAATTAACTCCACTGCAGCCTGGCTTCATTTGCATAATCAAGACGTGTCATTTATGAGCCGATAGTGGACGGTCAGCAGGAAAGGGGCAGCGTCCATTGAATGTACAGTTTAGCGGAAAGGTATCACGCAACGCCACACTTCAAACGACGAGGAATGGTGACGCATTCGTTGTTGAAGTAGCCGGCTAGCATTCTTTTCAATTTGCCTTTGCTCGAAGCAACGGTGATTAACCCTACCGAAGGGTAACAGTGTCGGTTTCCGGATGAAGGGAACACATGCACCAGCAGAAGCTCTTCATAGATCACCGCAGCAATTTAATCGAGTGCACTTTGAGCAGTTTTCCACACGGCCACCTTCTTATCAGGTGAAGTTGGCGCGCGCTTGAATCGTCAAAAATGTCAAGAGCCGGTGCGAAGAGCCGGTTGCCCGCGGGTGAGGAAAACGGTGTGCCATACCCGTTCCTCGTGATTCAGTTGTCGCCGTGACAGTAATGTGATAATTTGCATTTCCGCGTATTCAGCACATTGTGTGCAATGGGAGTGATCATTTGCAGTGCCGAATGGTATGGACCGGTGAACGAGGACGGAATCCCGGCAGAGAGCAAGAGCATTGAGGGTTTTAGCAGTCACGGAATTGCTTGATGGGGGAAGGTGTTGGGTATGGCACTGCCACACCCTGAAACAACTGACCCGCTAGCGGCAGAGATTGTACTCCACTGCACGCTACAACCCCTTCTAATCTGCTGCACTTTCTACCGTTTGGCAATAAATGACGATTAACTGCAGCCCGGCTTGGCTGGCTGGCTGGCTGTCTGGCCGCCAGTCTGGGCTCTACCATCGCTCTCCCCGTGGCACTGTGTTTGCGGCAGTATAATTAGATTGCTGTTTGCGTGTTATTTGGATAATTGAATTATGGTAATTTTTGTCAATCATACGCACCCGGATTGACAGTAATTACGCACATACGCGTGCGTCACGCCCATTGGAGAAGAGCAGTAGGTGCGTTATCAATGCGATTTGATACAATTGTTGTGTAATGGGATGGTGAGGCAAAGTATTGAACAAATAATTAGTAGCAGTGCAAGATTAGTGAGCCAAAGAAAAAGGCTGTGGTAAAACTTCATGATCAAATGTAATGTTTTATCAACACATTCATAACATGCAAGAACATTTGGGTCGATTATCTTCTTCATGAGAAAAAAATTCTAATATTTTAATATATTATTTGTAGTTAACTATCCATAAGCATCTTTTAAATTTTTGTCCTATTCGAAAACCAAATTTACCCTATCCATAACTTCGATCTTTAAGTAACTTTTCTGTGATCACTTTTACCAGTATTCGTTTGGCAGTTCATCATCCGTTCTTATCTAGTGACAGCTGTGTCAGATCTAAGGCGTCATAGAGTAAAAAATACGCCTAAAGTTAGTGTGGGAATAACTTCTGCTGCCTTCGACCGTTCCATATTTCCCAGCGACCCCAGCCAGTGCCGTTTGTGGACGCGTTGATAATTATCGCGGATCGCGTTCCCAACGAGCATTGCACGTCGCCGTGACGTTGACGAAGGTGTAGGCAGGCCTGTGCTAACCTTGCGCTAACCCGGGAAACTTATCACCAGCGCTACTGTTTGGTAGTGGATAGATCGTGGGTTAGTTTCCCTATCATTGTTCGCTATTCGCGCGAGCGCGCTGAAAATCGTGCCTTCCAACATTCGTGACATTTTTGGGGCGAGACATCCTACCGAACTTCCACTCCCTGAACAATTTAACTGGCTAACTGTTGCAACACTGCAGAGTTTACCAGGATCGTTGGCTACCTGTTCGAATCAAATGAAATTTTGCAATAGAAATACAAAATGTCGCTCACCTATCGCATCGGTACCACGCACATGAACCGTTGCTTTTGGACAGTTTTGTTTACTCCGGACACACCCTTGAGAGAGCATTTCTGCTCTTCCAGCACTGCGCTGCGCCCAAATGCTTGACGCGGTTTACTGTGGCCAAACTTTGCGTAACCCAAATGGGGAATCGACACTGGTACACATTTCAACGTGCCTCACGTACGCGTAAAATTGTAGCGAATCAATCTTTTCGATATTCCCTGTTTTGTATTACCCAAAAAAAACCGCATGGAAACGAAATGAGCCGTTTTTAGCATGCGAGCTAATGTATTCGTGTGTGCATGTGTGTGGGTGTACACTGTTAGTGAAAAGGAAGCTCTATCAGGAGCACAGTCATTCGTTTGTTTCAAATGCTCTAATGCAGATCCAGGATATTGGTGTTGGTCGTGATGGTATGTGGTAATCCGCTGCTGCGACGGAGCACGATCCCATCGTATTTGATTGATAGATTTATGGTGGTGATGATTGGATTTATGGTTACGAGTCGCCAAGTGTCAATCGATCAGCATGGGAATCGAAAGCTCCGTCAGACAGCTGGACAGTTCGATCCGAGAGTTTGTTCAATCCTAAAGGGGCTTTGTACGGTTGGATGCAATGTTGAAACCATGAGTTCAATTTTCATCTCATTTCTGCTGGATTACACTGATAAATTCTATATGTTTCAAATTATACATATCAAATGGGACTGTCGGGAGAAGCATTTGAAGGTTTTTGTGCGTATTTTATTTAGCAACTGTTTTTGGGATTGATTCTAGAGCCCCGGTTATAGATCTGTAGTGGAGCAAGGTTACACAAATGTTATGTGTGTTGAGTGCTGACATCGGCAGCCACGCAGAAAGAAATCAATCGATTTCCATGCTGTTACATTATTTTCTACTTCCCCTTGGTTTAGTTTAGTTTAGTTGCAATTAGTTTAGTACCAATAGGGCCAGCTAGGTTTTTAGCAATATATGCTCAAGAGGAAGACATATTTAAAGTCATAAATAAAATGAAAAGTCTATCATATGAATTGTTTTTAATCGTTTTTTTTAAGGTTTTGGACTTTTTATTTTGTTAAATGACTGACTGTACTAAATGTCTTTTTCTAATCATTGGATTGCTTAAAATATAAGTATCTTCTACCATTTCTTAAAATTATATTACTTACTATTAATTTTATTATTGGGCCAGTTTTATTGGTGGTACAGTCATCAACTCGTACGACTTAATAACATGTCCGTCATGGGTTCAAGCCCCTAATAGACCGTGCCCCCATACGTAGAACAGACTATCCTGCTATGGTAACAATAAGTCACTGAAAGCCAAGCTCACTTCACTTGTGAGTAATGGCAGGCCTTGACCGACAGCGGTTGTTGTGCCAAAGAAGAAGAAGATGAGTTTTCTACTCCAAAGAACTCAATACCATTACTTTTTTATAATTATTCCAATTTGGAGTGCTTGAATATTAAATTTTATTTTTGCTAATTTAGCCTAGCCAGTGGTCTTCACCGAAAACGGTTGTTGCGGCAAAGAAAAAAAATTGTAATTAAGCAATGTAACGTGTGTTAAAATTTAAACAGCTTCTTAAAATTTGTTTTTGTTTTTCAATCTCAGCTTAAATCGAGTGGTTTAAAGAGTGCTTCTAGAAAAATAAAGAGTTTATTTTCGATCTACTGAAAGGGATCAAGAGTTTCCATTTTTATCGGATTAAACCTTCATTTTTTATGCATGGTTAAATTTTCTGGCTGTTTGACTGCACCCCAACAACTTTAGTATACAACCGGAAGCACTAATTGTGTACCGCTTTCCGTGTTTTAACCTGAATTCTAGTCACCTAGAACGGATGATTTGGGTGAAAGGATTACGATAGCGAGGATGGCAACGATGAAATGAAAACACACATTTTATTTCACTCTATGATGCCAGATTTAATAGAATGGAGCATAGTTGAAGGGTTTCAAAATGCACCACAGAGGTACATTCCCAGAATCGAGGAAGGAAAAAGGTTCCGTTCTTTCCATTTCATTCTAAACAAAGCCTTGGAACCCGTCCCCAGAGAGCGAGCGCAGAGCGTTTTGTCTGGTTGTATTTTGATTTCAAGGCTCCTTCTGCTTGCCCTTTTTACCCATTGACTCAGAAAAAAGGGAGGCAAAAATGTGTTAGGCGTACCACTGGAACGCGATGTAATTAAGAAACAAGGGCAAACTATTGTGTGCAACGAGTCTTGCAGCACAAGAGAAGAGGGATTCCAAATCTTAGTCGGGCGAAATAACGGAACGCAGGCTAAAATCACCCATCGCATGAGGTAAAGAACAGTGAGGTTTAATGGTACCGTTACCTACTCGAGTCGTACAGGTCGTTGTGAACTCACTGTTTGTCAGGTTGGTGGCTGTGTGTTTGGTAAGGTCTCCTGCTGCGTTCCGAGGCAGTTGCATGTGTTGTTGCTTTTGCGACAAATTACACCTTCAACCGGCAGGGTGAACCTAGCCGCACCTAGGTTTAGGTGCCTCAAGGGTCCACAGCGAAACCGTGTCGTGTAGCACACAATAAACGCCTCCGACTCTTACTGTGCGATGAAAAGGAACTGCTCTTTTCTCACGGATAAACGTGGGCTGGAACATAAATTTAAAGGTGGAAAAGAAAAACATTTTGCTTAAGCTTGCACAGTAGGGTGGCTTTGTTATCTGACTTTTGCGATGCGGTTGCGGAAGGAAGGTGCCACAAATAACATCGTTTGCTGTTTGCACACGTTCGAGGGATGATTGGAAAGAATGGTTAAGTGTTGTATTAAAGTGCTTGAATACTGTGTGTTTTAATGAACGAAAATTGGTCCTGCACAAAACTAGTGAATAGCGGGAGAAATGGACGAAAACAAATTGATTGTAAAATTATTCTTAATCAACGTATGAACGGCCAACTGGAAGTGAAAAGGCTAGCTCTCGTTTTTAGTGATCTGCGTGAAGAACTGAGAGAGAAAAAGCGAGACTTTCAAGTAAATGGGAAATCGATTGCTTATCCATGGATGAAAAGCGCGAAACAAACAGAATTTATGGGAACAAATACTTGTTCTATCGCGACGCATGATCCGGACGCATGAACAGGATCCGAACCATGCCCAGAGTCATAAACAAAATTTGATGGCAATTTTTCCTTCGAGCTGGGAACCATTTTTTCCTTTAGTAAGAGTATTGGCAGAAGTACGAAGTTACAACGTGTTTGATATTTTCAATATGTAATCCGATATGGCTCGGGATGGATGGTGTGCGTAACATAAATTAATGAAATTATTGCATACTTCGTGGATAGCTACGTTAGGACATAACATTTTCAAAAATTGGTTTAGTGAACAAGTTTTTTTTTATTTTTCTCTTCTCTATGAATGTATAAATGAATCTTGCGATAGACAGTATTGGTAAGAATATTTAAAGCACTATTTTATTTAGCGTATTAAATACAATTTTCACGTAAAGTCATGGGATTCATAACTTATAGCATCTACTTTCTTTATGTTATTAGCCTTCTTAGAATCATTTTATTTTTATAGCTTTGTTGGAATCTAGGAAGCGCACGAAGTACTAAAAGGCATAAAATACATTTATTGTGTTTTAGGTATGAGTTTGAAATAATTGAATGGCGTTGGAGGTTAGAAGCTTATAAAAGGTAAAGATATGTAGATATTAAGTAATAAAAAACCACCATGACAGAAATGAAGATCGATTGGAACAAGGCGTTGTTGTGCACGATTGAAAGGATTTGCAAATCTATTAATTATAACTTTCCGTTTGAAACGATTTGTAGTTGATACTTATTTCATATAAATGTTATTTTTTTATATTTGATTTATGTGACGTGTTTTAATTGGAAGAAAGAAAAAAATAAATTTAAAGTTTAAAAAATAAAATCATTAAATTACAAGTAAAATAACCACATTTAAGGTAATACACTGTCTTTAAACAGACCTACAACAGACAGATATACGTGACGTCTTTATTTAGATCTTTCTGTTTTGCTTTTTTATGAATGAATTATATTATAACTGTCATTGAAAAGCCTTTAAATTTCAGTTTTTTATTAGGAACTTTCATGTTAACATATGTCATAATTCTGATCAATACTATCCACAAACAATGAAAGCATAAAAATTAAATTTAAAAGACTAGCAATTAATAATACATAGACCCAACACAAACACGCAGGCACAAGTAAGTCAATTTAGTCGCGTGATGCCAGTCAAAACTATCATAGTGAGCGTTGAAATTAAGAGCCATTATCACACAAATATGTAAAAAAATTGTGTTGGTTCATATGTCCATATGATTATCTTAGGACCTTAAAAACTTGCTTTATTAATGATATCTAAAGTTGTAAAGTTAAAACAAACTCATATCTAATAGTAAGAGAAAAGTTGAAAACCCTCAAACATTTGATCATTAATCAGTAATAATTCATTAATACATACATGTAATAACACGCGTTTACCTTAAGCTTTTTCTTTCCTAGAGTGATGAATGTCTTACTTCATTAGTTGTTTTCGCACATCATCTCCATGAGCTAGTAACTAAGCTTTTGTAATTCATATTTCTCCATTTAAATTCTTCTTCGCCTCTTTGGCAGAACAACCGTTCTTGAACAGGGACTTATTGATTACCCATAGTAGGATATTCAAGACCTACGTATGAGGGCACGGTCCATTCGGGGCTTGAACCCATGACGGGCATGTTGTTAAGTCGTACGAGTTGACGACTGTACTACCAGACGGGTTCCATTAAAATTGTATTTAAAAAAGAGACAGTCCCTATTTGCATATAACTAGCTTTTGGGTGTTGATATATGATATGCCGATGGTTTATTGCAAATTTTAAGTCATAATGACGTAATAATGTGAACTAATGATCGACGTTCATTCAGCATTATTTGCTGTCTTCATTAAAGGTGCTAAACGACCAAGTTGCTAAACTAAAAATCTCCTGGAGCAACACGAAATTAGCACACATCACTGACAGAAGTGACTGGTTTTATTACCACCTTGCATTGCCACTCTTTTAATGAAGATCTTTATGCTCAGTTGAACATAATTCACTGCCTTGCAAATGTACCCAGCTTGGCTCACAAAATCCGTGTTGCATGTTGCATTGCACTTCATTCATGCAAGCGTTTGAGGAGTGTATTTTTTCGCTCGCATCGTGCACCGCCATCGTGTCAGTCTTGCGTAGGAAGATCTAATTGCATTTCACACGAGCAATTAACTGTTTGAAGATTATAATTAAACGGATGCGAAACGCACCGGAAAGCGCGGAGCTGCTTGATGGTCGAGGTATCGCGAACCTCTTCCTTGAAGGCTGATAAGTTGGCAGCTTTGCAAAGCGAGACTAACGTAATGAAGTTCCGTTCCGTTTTCTGCCTGGATGGTTGTAAATTTTTCATGCTTACTGTAACAAAGAAAAAGGGGTAAACTGCTTGATAAGATTTAATTAGTTTCACGCGTTTGCATGCCCATGTGCGGGTGCGTGGGTATAAGGGTGTCCTTGCATAAAGCAACGTGTATTTCTGTCAGGAGCGTGTACTATATTTAACTAGTGATAGATAATTGAATGGTGTGGTGAAACTTATGCTAATTGCCTTAATACTTTGAAGATTTGTGATAAATGTTCAGGTTCTTAGAATGAACAACTACCACTCTCATACATGCAACTTTTCAATTCGTTCAAACTTATCCATTATTATTTTGAAAGGATCAATGTAAGAAATTGGTCTCTCAAATATATGAGGTCATAAACTAACCTACATTTATCATCTAGAATCGTTTCAAATCAATCATTGAAATCGAAAAAAATGTGTTGAGCCTACTACACATGATCATTTCTTTTCCTGCAAGGCTCAGTTTGATTCCTGACTGTAAATGAATTTTTGATGAGCACTTTAAGATGTATTGAGATTTTAGATCCCCTTCTTTCGCTTAGTTTTGTTTGCCTGCGAAAGAAATATAGAACAAGATATTGAAATGGTTTCTCACATTTTCGTACGTGCTTGAGCAAAGGATTGGAGAAAAAGAGCATGCTTTTGGGTATGAATCATAACATCCATTTTCATCTCGGAATGGCTTTCTTTCAATTTCGTCTCGGTAAGGATTTTCTGTGTACACAAAATAAAACAAACCTCAAGCTGAGAAATCATTCTGAGTGTAGTACTTCTAGCCCATCTTTGATGGTGTTTTTTTATAGTATCTTGACTTCTTTCACCCAACCTTCTGCACAATACCCAGGAAATGGGCAGCAAACCGAACCCGTAGGGCGCCAACTATCGTAGCCCAAACCAGTCCGAAAAGCAAATCAATCTTTTACCACCCCGAGCGATGGCCGTTTGTTCCGTTTGGAATGAAAAATCGTTCGAGCACGTTGTTGATAGTTTTATGATGTAAAACCCCTTGATAACATGAGTCGTCTCGGTCCTTTTGCTGCGTGATGGATAAATCTTCCTCAGAGCATGTTCGAACAATTCGTGATGCGGCTCACGTACACACGTACGCCGATAGTGTAATAAAACAATTACCCAACCAAATCCAGCGCGAATCAACCGACATCACGGAAAGTAATACGCTCCACGCGGACGGATCCACTCGCACTCGATCTGGACGTTTCGTGCTGGGGCTGTGAAGTGAAGGGCTGTCTCGGCAACGCGACGCTGTGTTGGTGTATGCAACACAATAAAGAAACAAATTCATCCATAAATGCATGGTAATGCACATAAATTTCCCAACCACATGGCTGCAGAACGAAGATTGACAATTCAGCAAGGCAGTTATTGACTGTAATTGACTCACGTTTGACGGCTCACGTCCCCGCGGCATCAGCTCCTTTGCACTGGCAAGCGTTTCCCCCTTGTCGATCCTCGCATATCGACACCTGACAGCAGACTTTTCCTGACCACCTGTGCAGGTAAGCGAGGAAAAACGAGATTTCCATTGATGCCGTATCCCTGCTCAGCAATGGGGCCGACGATTCTCGTGCGGGAGGAACTCAACACGTTACCTGTGCCTGCTGCGACGGAAAAATGGCTTCTAATTGCGCGGCAGGAAAGAGAATGGGAAATGTGTAAAGCAACGTTTATGGGCTTTAAGTAGATGTGGATTGGCTGGAAGCTCGTTTTCCTTCCATAAATATTGTATGCCAGGGTATACAGAGTTGTCCTGGAGGGGTGTATGAACATTTGCTACACAAGACTTTCCTACACCTGCGATGGGCAACTGTCATTAATAATTGGATGACGATGACGGACCTCCGTGCAGGTGTCTGTGCAAGTAAATGATGGATTTGTAAAGAGATTCCCCCATTCCTTGCGGACCATTCATGCTTTGCGCATTGGGCTCGAACGTGTGGCTCTACAATACGTACGCCTTTCTATGTTCGCTGCCCATGTTGCCGAGCCACCCACGGTAAAAGGATTAGCACGCTGCCCTGTTTCTGTACTGCAAGGTGATTCTTTGACTGGATTGACAACACGGAAAAGATGATTTGTACCGTTCACTCTTGAGGTTTAAATGAAACAGCTCGTGCACACGCGCAAGCAGAGTGAATTGCCTAGCTGATGCATGGTGCCGAACGGTTGATGAGTTGATGGGAAAGTGACTTGAATGTTAGTGACCGTTCCTTGGAGGATTGGATTTTTGGCACGTCAAGTGTTGAGAGGATAATTATTCTTGTGCAGCAGAATATCGTCTTTGTCCCTTTTATAACAGCCTTTACTAACAGGAAATGTTAAACATTTATGAACGCAGAGGAATACAATGTCAACATTGATGTTGGATTTCAGATGCATTGAAAATGAGTGTGTGTTCCAGTTACTGTATGCTCTACAAATATATGTTGATATGTGGTATGATTGATAAATCACTAATAGCAAGTTGAAAAAAAATTCCATATGTAAAATTTATTATTTTTTTTTCTTTTGTAAATATGCTTTTACATATTCAATCATTCTCCAAGAACATTTTTGCATATTTTGCATTTTAATCATCATAAAATATAACATGAATTTGTTCTAATTTGTCTTAAGTGCAGCAGGCGTTTCTCAATTGTTAGGAGCTTTGAAAACAAATATATTATTTTGCGGAGCAATGTTTACATCCTTGTCTGTTACTTAACGTTTAACGTCTTCATGTTTGGAAAACCTTACGTCGAACTCTTGTGCATTGTACAACGGCTGAAGCGATACAGCTCGGTTGGGCAACGGACACAGCTCTATCTTGTCAATCCATCGTTCCGGTTGAAAACCGGTACTGCACACCGCCCTAGGAGACGGTCCAGGTGGTTTTGCAATCTGCTGTTTGACCTAACCTTCGACCAGGGTAAACTGTCGGTGGTATGTCACATACCAACTTATGACACTACTCTTTGCATTCCACGCCACATGGCATCTTGGGTTTAATTTCGTAGGTTGTGAGAGTGGATTATTCCATTTCCTGCTTTGAATACCTAGTGCGGTGATTTTTTTAAGCTTGGAAATCATATGTTATGTGCGGATTTTACTTTGAGAGAAGAGGTTATTATATTGAATATTATTTTAATTTCATACATACGCTAAGACATGATGGACACGATTTACCAACGTCACATTAATCAAAGCAGATTGTGCCTGCTTTACCACGTGTTTCTGCAATTTAATTTTGTCATTGAAGCACAACATCCCTGCGTGCGTCAAATGTTCCGAGCAAAGCCTGCAAATAAATCCGTTCACAAATACAGATGGAAAAATTGCTCTTCCTTGCCATTATGTATTTTACTTCAAGTCCATACAAGTAGTGCCCAAGATGGAAGATGAATGACGTTGTAGCTATTCTTACCAACAAGGGCAAAATGTCAATGATTCGTGAAATTGTTAGCTGCCTCGGATACGCCAGGCAGTCACGGACACGCCAGTTCTTGATGGATATGTATCCAACGGATGGTGGAAATAAATATCCCGCTGTGGTTAGCACATTCCCAACTGTGTCAACAAAATGACAGTGGAACGGGATGAATCCGTAAATACAAGCAAATAGCGAGAACAAATTGAATGGGAACACGGTTAGGTCCACGATGGTCGACGTTGCAAAGATTGTGAAGAATTCAACCATTTGGTGTTTAGGAGAGTTTGCTGGAAATGATCCTAATTTGTCATGTGAAAGACATAAGGAGGACGGAAATGTCAACGTTTGCTTTCGGTAAACGAGTGAGATAAATAAATAAATAATCAATTTCGAAGCATCCATGTGAATTATTTACACTACGTTTCATTGGTTCTTACTTTCCCTATTTCATTTGCAGATAGCTGTACCTTTGCGTGGAAATACATGTCAATCGGTATGTACCTTTAATTAAATTCAACGTAATATTTTTAGTATAAACAGTTTCAAACGCGCTGTTACTAGTGTTTGGTCAGGCATACATGAGCACCATCATAATGTTTTGTATTCCGGCAAGTTCATGGCATTCCAGAGCTTGCATGTGTGTCGTCATTCGTGAATGATGTTTAGAATGATGTATAATATTTAAAATAGGTTTGTCCTTCCGACGCAGAACTTGCATGGATTTTCCAACTCTTCGGGGATGATTCTTTGATGCTCTATGACTGTGACTCTATGACTGTCTTTGGTCAGTATTGGTTTGTCATTTGGTGTTGATGGTGTGGTTTGCATTTCGTTGCTTAAAACATAGTGTTTAGTGTTAATTTTTGTGAATGATTGTGATGATTGTGTGGATAAACTGAATTATACTGTGTTGATATAAAATTGTTGCTTTCATAACGCTTTCTGATGTGGAGAGTTGTTTACAAGTAAAGTATAAGTCTTGAGCTATTCGATAGAAATCACAATGACTACGACAGAAACCCTATTCTGACTTAAGATTTTGTATTGATTTCTCGCTGCAAGAAGAGCGTTTAACATTGAGTTATTCAGCAAGCAGATGAATAGTTCCTCCTGCGTTAATGATACGTTGCAAAGAGGCTTACCACTGTGACACTTTGGATATAGAGCCCTGATAAACGCACACCGCACCCGATGAATGGAAAGAACGCGAGCAAAGTTTACAATTGTACTGCTCCACAAGGAAATCTTGTCATCCCATTTTCCCTTCCCACGCTCACATCTTGGCTGACAGGTGGTTCTCAGGATTTGTGTCGGATTTGTGGTGTGTTTGCGCGTGTATCGGCACGCACGAAAACCATCGATAACGCCCAAATTAATGCTGATGGATGCTGTTCCGTAAGCCATAATTGATGGTAAACATTTTATATTCCACCTTTCTACCTTCCGCCTCGGCATAACGACGCCGAGGCGTTTTAATGAACGCACATGGGCAGATTTACGATATGATTGATATGGTTCCTTTAGGATGAAAGCGTGTGCGAAGCACCCACAGGGATCCGCCATACAGGAGCAATCCGCAAAGATGTGGGATAAGGTGATGAAGATCGCTATGGAGATAATTCAGAAGGGCCTGGTTACTATGAGCAATACAGGAGTGGTATTGATAGCGGGTTTTCCTTTTGATCCTAGCTGAGATCAAAGTTTGTTTGACACTTTCGAGCTTTGTAAATGTTGTCTTCAATATGGTTGAGAAATTGTCGTTGTCTTGCGAAACTTCAAAGCCATTACATTTCTGGTTGTGGATTTTACTCTCATTTGTTTCATGAATGGAGAGCTCTTGATATTTTAAAGATTTCATGCGTTGATTGAAGATTGCGTAGCAACAGTGCCAACAAAAGAGCTCAGAGGTACAAACGAAGGCACTCAAATAGCCATCCTAATTTAGAATCGCCCAAAGGTGAATGCAGCTAATCAAATTAACCACAGCAAAGGTGTCTCTTGAAAGATCACATTACCGTTTTTGGGTACGTGCCTTGTTGTGCCGTAATCTTATTTAAATCTTTGTAGTAGCATAGAGAGAAAAAAACGCACACTCCTAATCCTGACTTTTGCCTGGAAGCAAATTTTGGTTGGCCGGATCAAATGGTTAAACGGTGTCGCGAGATCCCTTTTGCCGGTATCAAATTCCCAACAGAACGTCCTGGACGGAGCAAAGCTTAAGATTCAAATAATTGGATTCTAGCAGGCGGTAGGAGAGCAACGCTATGGGTAAGCTTTATACGGCGTAAAAAGGTTTAATTGGAATTTTCTACCCCACGTTGCCTTTTCGGTCGGACGTGCACTATAAACGGTTTAGCAGATATTCGCATTAATGTTGCCGTCGGTAAGCGAAGTGAGAATACGCCTCTCGGACTTTTCATTCTTTCCCCTAGCCGCTGCTCGGATGCGTATTACTTGCAGCGTTAGAAGAAGGCATGAGAAAGATCGGGGTGGCAAACCCCTTCGCAATTTATGACTGACTTTAACGAAGAAATACGTGTGCACGTACACATGCTCAGGTGCTAATGAGGGAGGCAGGGTAGGGTAAAATCCAGCAGGAGCTCCTGCAAGAGCCGTAAGGGATGAATCGTCCAGTGAAGCATCTTTTAATCCTGTCCCGAGGCTTAGTGCACACTTTATGAGTTTTAATTTAATTTTTGCTTTCCATGCTAGAGGGCCAGGGTGTGTGTGTGTCTCGGGAAGTTGGTTGCAACTTAAGTCGACGGATCGTACTTTCAAAGAGTAGATGGTGGTTTCTAAATCTAACTTGCTTGATTTTTTTTCTATTTACTTTGGTAGGCTTTGTACGTTAGACTTTGTGAGTGTTGAACTTGAAACGCTTTAAAATATAATTGTAAACTAGGGTGTTATAAAGAAAATGATGAAGAGAAACACAAAACCCTAATACACTCTACGGATAAACTTGGGTCTGTATACGATCGAGTGCAAAGTGGTGTGAGCTTTTATTTATTCATCATGCCAAGCTGCTATCAACAATCCACCACCCCAAAAATAATGACGATCAAGATGGTGAAGATAATAAACTTCTACTTAGAATGGCGAAGATTATGGAAAATGTATATGCATATAATTAAACTTCTTGTTGTTGTTTGATAGAAGGGGTTCTTGAAAACACCCTAAAGTAGAATAGTACTAAAATATAATGTTTAATTTGGATGCTGCCTACAGAAAAGCCGATGGTATTTCAGGAGTTGATGTTTATGAACACAATTAATTGACCGTTTACTGGTGAAGCCCTTTTCTACCAGAGTTTTCCGAGAGTAGCGTACTGACTGAGACATTAATGAATTATTGTGGAAAAAGCGATTATATGAGAATTTGGTATTTGTAAGCTTTTTTTCAACATACTGTTAAAATAAAATTCGATAAAGATTTCGGCTTCGTTATATAAATTTATCAATGTCAGACTTGTAGGAAGTTTTCAGTTTTTTGTCTTGTTCTGTACAGATTATTCATTAAAAAAACTTCGGTGAAAATTGAAATACTGCTAAGGTTTACAATTTGTTCCAGTGTCCTCATTTCAGCAATTAGCCACAGTACTCGATTTGCGCGATTGCTTTTAAGTTGAAAAATTCTTGTTTTAGTTTAAGAATATGTTTGGTTTTTTTTTAAAAAGTTTGATGTTACATTAAAACATTTAACATAATTATTATTATTGTTTATTATTATTATTATTATTATTATTATTATTATTATTATTATTATTATTATGATTGTTATTATTATTATTATTATTATTATTATTATTATTATTATTATTATTATTATTATTAATATTATTATTATTATTATGATTATTATTATTATTACTATTATTATTATTATTATTATTATTATTATTATTATTATTATTATTATTATTATTATTATTATTATTATTATTATTATTATTATATTATTATTATTATTATTATTATTATTATTATTATTATATTATCATCATTATTATTATTATTATTATTATTATTATTATTATTATTATTATTATTATTATTATTATTATTAGTTTGTTCTGATATTTGTGACAGTTTTTGTGTGAGAAGTAGACTTGGTTTGGCACGTACTAAATTTGATTTAGAAGAAGAAATATCATATAATTGACACTGGATCTTGGATCAGTATAAAAAGAGGAACATAAAATCGCGCACGCTACTCCTAAGTACGACCTATTATCAATTCAATTATGGGGCATTTTGATTTTTGAGCTAAAATTTTTCATTGTAATTCTTTTTTCAAGCATTTTTGATGATCGTAGGCGTTGCTCCTCGAAAGCTATTTACCATTAAAGCACAAATTGAATTAACTCCACACTAACGCAGTTACTGCAGTATAACAACCACTCTAGAAGAGCAGCCTCTGATGAACAGGATCGGAATGGGTATGAAAAGCTAATCCATTTTCTCATGCAACTGATAGCTAGTAGGGTTATTAAAAAAAGAGAAGTTTGCCATCAATATTGACGGGTAGAATTTATGGCATCGTATGTCACCGTAAAACAACTCACGTATTTTGCCAGGAAGAAAGGATGCTATAGACTTCGCTTTAACAGCATCAGTACGTGATGGATGCATTATTGACTGCACGGTAGTAAACGAAGGCAAAAAGGAAACTTTCGATAGAGTCCATAACGCTGATGAGGCTGGACCGGCTGGATGATCCATCGTTGTAAAATGATCTCATTTTGAACGATGCTACCATCCGAGACGTAATCCACGAGAGTAATATTGTGTGCGATTGCTAAGGGAGTGTATAATGGCGACAGAAACTTGAGCTTTATTTTTTCAGATCTTTTTTATGTTTTTAAAACGTGGAACGTTTGATCTAAGACGTAACTATTTAATGCTCATATACCATGCGACAACTAATGAAGATAATCCAAAACTATATTGCTTTAAATCTATGTACAATTTAAAAACGCCACAAAAAAGAATAGTTCATTGATGAATTTGGGCGATGTATCAAGTAACATTAAACGTATACACAAAATGGCTGAATTGAAACAAAGAAACTAAAAAACTTCCATATTATATTATTCCTTTACAGTGGCTCGAATTGCATCATCGAACTTCTGTATGAATCACTGCATATACAATTATGCTGCAGTTGGGATGACTTTTACTCGAGTTGGCAAATCATCGGCTATTGATGATAGACTAGAGAAAAAAAGGGCCGTCTACTTTAAACTAACCGACAATCGATGCGTCGCCCGCATGCGGTACGGCGCTGTAGTTCAGATTGTAATAACACACTTCCCCAACCAGCAAGGTTACACACACGCATGAAACAATCATATGACGACCCAGTTTTCGCAGGCACCATCCCATGCTTCCATGTCGGTACCGTCGGCTTTGATTGTCGGTGTCGGTTGTTGTTGATGTTGTTGTTGTTGCTGCACCGTCATCATCTCCCACATACAAGCACCACTCAAAAAGGTACAGACGCTCACGTGCGGATGTTCCAATTATTATCGATGGCCACCGAAATCGAAATCGCATCGCAGCAGCGCTCGACCGAAAGGCATCGGGTTTGCCGCGCGCAAATGGCAACCGCACTGGGATCAATTTACTTTCGCCCCGCCGACACAAGATGGTGTACAGAGATGCTGGTGCGCCATTTACCTTGGCATTGCAAAGGCACGAGTGGCACGATCGGGGCTTGAGTTTCGATGCCGAGGTCTTGCACTCGTTGTGGTTTTTCTAATGAAGTGTCTGACAGCGGAAGGTTGGGCTGGTACGTGTTTGGAGGTTTTCCGAGTGCCGCTCAAGTCATTTGGTATTGAAAATTGCCATCTTCGGTATGCCTTTGGTTTTTTTTTCAATATTTCAATGGACAAGTAACAAATCTTATTCATTATCAAAATATTCCTATTCTAGAAACTAAATTAATATAAAAACAGCTTTAACCAATCGAGACCAGCGAGAATTAAAGGAAACAGTTTATGATGTTTTTGTTTTTTAAATAACGAGCAGATAGTCCTTAAAGTCAATTAAAAACTAGAACAAGATTAATAATTTTTAAAAGCTTATTTGTTGTAAAATTAAACAATTAATAAAAATTTATTTGGTGAATTTAATGCTTTCTGCTTATTCCAAGTATGGTTCCTTTTTCCCAGGACCATATTTCTATGCATACAACTGACTGTTAAAATGCCATAAACAGCAGGACCATTTCTCGATATGTTGGAAACACACCAGTTACCTACCGAGCAAGAGTTGATAACAATTTATATTTTGAACATTATCATAAAATGCCCAGGGTTATTGTTCATATGTTTAAAATGATTTCGGGTTAAACGGCTAGTATCTTTTAGACAGTATTTAAAAAATAAAATAAAACAAAGTTCTTCACTTCTTAATATACATGCCAAATATCTATTTTGTGTTTTGCTTATGTTTCAGAACATTCAAAATTTAGTATGTGTTTTTCCTTTTTTGCATATCGAACCTTTTCAGTTTTGATTTTAATAAATAAAAACTACTCCAATTTGCAATGGCACATCCTTGGTTGTGTTGTGAGCATCATTTGATGGTGCCTTAATATCCCAGTATCTCTTCATTCAACAATACTGCCCATCTTCTCGATGCCTGCTCACCCTGCTCCATTCGTCCGGCCAGTGTGCGCTACGGTACGCTCGGTTGCACATTTAACCGAGATTAGACAGCTTCCGTTCGTTCTTGAAGGCTCCGCATCTTCAAGATGCAATCATGCGATGCCTGCTCCCTTTTCCACAGCCCTGGCTAAGCTTCCCAAAGCTGTGAGAGATTCGTAAGTGACAAACGAGATGATGATTTACGTGATTCGAATCATATCGTTCGTTTTGGAAGCACCGGCTGCCGGCGGATTGACGCTGTTCGGTGCAAGTGTTTGGAATAAATCCCAAACTGCTACCCCGTGCACTGGCAGTTTGTTTGTTCGCAACCCTGCTCTGGTTGCACGGGGTTACAAACGCAAAGAGCAAACACACCGGTACCGTTTGCAGTGTGCCACTGTGCACGCAAAACGCATCCACAACCCAAACACACCGCCGACAGGGGAAGAGGCGAAGGCAATAACCAAGTCGCAACCGTGGCAAAGTGCAGCCACATTCCCGTGGTGGTGCTGAAATTGCTCTGCGTGATACACTCTCAGCGTTGATTGGCACGAAGGGTAGGGTAGCATTGTTGCTGGGGACGGTACTGCGCTATGGTGGGGAGAAACGCGACGCAAAGTGTTTGCATTCTTGGTGGCATTCGTCGCCCGGTCCTTGCTTCGTGAGAGAAAGAGAGAGTGGCAAGGGACGGAAACCGGTGTGCGGTAGTAATATCATTTGCATATTGATTGAAATCGAAATTCGAAATTCAATCAATTTCCGCATGATATGAATTTTTAGTCAATTTCATTACACATTATACAATTTGTCTCGTGAGAGTTATTTTATTGCGCGTGTAGAAACCTCGTTCGCGATTGTGATGAATGTTTTTGGTGATAAAAAATACCTTATTTTAAAGAATACATTTCCAATTCATTTAGACAAAAAGATATTAAAAATGTTTCAGCAAAGAGCCGCTTTCCCTTTGTAAGTTGCACGTATTTGTGAGGAATAATTTTTTTTTAAATTTCATAAGTTTTAACCCTTTATTTGAACAATGGTTCGAATCAAGAATTTTGAAATGTCCAGCCCACTATACGAGGAATAATGGTATCTTTTCAAAGCTCTCCAGAGCGAACGTATTTGGCTCATAATTGATTTTATAGCCAAATGTAGACTTTGAATAAGCGTCTGTTAAAATTTGTTACGTTGAAAAATAGAATAGTCCACAAAATGTGTAAATTTTTAAAAATAAAAGTTCCTAACGACCTCGAGCCGAACGAAAACCACCAGGCTTCTCCATCAGTAAACGATTCAGCGACAGGGGTTCGTTATTTGAAATCACTTTTTCTTAATTAAAAATGTATCATTCCAATGCTTGCAGCGTACCATATGGTGTTGAGTGAACAGAGTACGATAATTAACGAGCAGTTCAAATTTGCCATCAAAGCAAAAAAGGATTGCAAGAAAACCATGTTTGAAAAATAAACAGCTCATCCACAGCGGCAAGAAGTGTTCCTTTGGAGATGTAACTCGTCCTTTTTGATGGCAAAGATTGATCAAGAAGGTTCATTAAAAGGCTAACAGGGATCCCGTTGCGATGTTGCTAATTGATGATTAATTAAAATCAAGCCACACGAAGTGAGCAAATCGAGTATTTGCGTTTACATAACAGAGCTGCGTTCGCTTGGCAGTCAAAGAAATATGATACTTATTTGGAAACATTTCATTCGCTCGGTAAGGCTATAATATGGAAGCATTGTTTTTTTCTTTTTTTTGCTAAAATGTAAGCCACAAGGAAAAATAAACGTCATGTGATTGCTTTCGCTTCATTACCTTACCATTACCATCATGTCTTGCTAAACGCATTAATTACATCACATTCGTCATATGTTAATTAAAACACGGCTCCGGTTAATTAGCAGTTGCCAAAAAGGGTTACCAGGAATAATCTGCAAAGGGTTTTGATTCAATTTTACTCCATCGAATTGTGCAGGCAGAACTCGCACAATACGAAACGCCAACAGAGCAGCTTATTAATTTAGAATTTATTTTCCGCACAAAGTGGAACGTTTGTTCCACGCTTTGTGCACTCTTGTCAAACCACAGATTGATCGCTTCAAGGGAAATCAATTTATTATTTATCATGCTGATGTGCTGATGTGTAATTTTCTTCCTCCGAAACGATCCTATGAGCGTACCAATTGTGACAGATTTATGTATTTTCGGAGGGGCAGTACGCCTGTGTGTCGCTTTCTTGCAACTTGCTTCCCGTCCGGGCGCTTGATGGTTTGCCAGCTCACAAAACGTTCTCATGTCGGGACAAATTACTTTACCCAAACAATGATTTCACCATGAGCGCACCATGTAGCAGAACCAATTGTGTGCTCATCGCGCGGGCAAAATTGCTGGCGCACGCTGAAGTCGAATGAATTGAAGCATTGTGCGGTGGCTTGTAAGAAGCAAAGCACGGTATCGCGCTGCCTGTAAGAATAGTCGCGCGTTCTTCGCCGATATTACTTTCCGCTCGAGAGAGAGAGAGAGGAAGAGAGCGAGATAGATAAAGAGAGAGAGAAATAGAGAGAGAAAGTGGGGAAGAAATAGAGCGAAGAAAAAACAATTGTCCCGAATGCGTCCCAACGTTCACGGTGTTCTTTGGCAGACGAGAGCTGTCAAGCGTTCCGGACGCTCGGTGACATGTTTCCGGTGCGACGGGTGCGCTTAGGAGCCTGATTTCATGCGACACAACAAACTACAACTGGCGACCGCTCTTACTGTCCTCGAGTCGTTATTTCACTGCTTTTTTATTGAGGTACACCACACACACACACATACGCTCACCGAAAGTGAAGTAAAAAACAAAACAGGCCCGCTTTCATACTTGCAGCCCAAGTATGGCAATGAGATTTTTTTGTGAAAGAAAGTACCTTCTCCTACGCTGGTACGCCAAGCTGCAGTGCGATTTTTTTCAATTTCAGCAGAAAAAACTGATGAGCAAGATTGAATTCCATTTTCGGTGTACTTTATGTCATGGAGTTTTAAGGCTGTTACGGGCAAAGGAAGCAGCAATGGAAAGAATGTACCGTCTTATGTATGGCCTAGGACACATCACAAACATACACACACGAGCCCGCACAAGGGGAAAATGAACGAAAAGAAAGCTGTCTAAAATAAGAAAAACAAGACTGAATGTCTCGTACAGCCCTACACATGGCACGGTGTAGCGGGGTTCCGGAGGCATCCGATAAGAACGCAACAATGCAGGAAAATAATGTCATTGCCAGTGGTGGAATGTAGGAAATGTGGCGGTTTGCTTCCGGCGTACCCGGCAGACCGGAAGACATCATCATCATCATCTTCCTCGTTTGGATCGCCAGTTTGGACCACCGGGGTGCTGGAGAGCATCTGTAGGGGAATGTACTGCGTTGTAGACACTTGTAAAAGGAAACACGTTTGCTACCAGCGTGTCCACGCGACTCGCTTGGCCACAATTGTCCGTGCAATATTCCTTTCCTTTGCCTTGCGACAGCTTTATTTTTTTTGCCGAGGAATTCTTGGAAAAATCTATGTGTTTCTTTTATTTGCTTCAGTTAGCACTCGACACATGTAAATGTATTATTCGCTGAAATATTCAATGATAGCGAAAGTAATAAGCTGAATGTAAATATTAAAGTAAATACCATGTTTCTACCTTTTTTATTACATCGTGAAGAACTGTAATGGCAAACACAAATTTGTCTTTAAGGGTTTTGCTAGCTAACTTCCTATTTCAATTGCATTTTTCATTGCCTGCGAGATGTTTTTCTGTCTAATGTTGTATTTGCTTCAAAATAATGTTTTAGTTCTTCTACATGATTTTCAACACAACCCAAAGAACTATCAAACACAATCTAGTTTGAGACTAGATATTATTTGTTTGTGTATGTCATACATAATTTTCTGAGTCAATTTCCAATGTCAATAATATTTTTCATTGCTTCGAATTGTTTTTCAACAGCTGTCAAATGTTCTATTCATCACAATTATAGGGTTTTGCAATTTATTTTGAATGTAAACATTGATTTTCACCGCGTGCAAGAAGTTATTCCACATCACTCTGATATATCATTTTCATCATAATAACTTGTAGTTTCTCCAGCATGATTTTCAACACTTCAACAGTCTGTAGTCATCGTTTTATCGCCGGGCTTTCAACCTGGTTTGCAACACCCGTTGATCGAACACGTTTCAAGTTGGATTGAGTTTGACGGTTCTTTGTGATGTGTTGAAAATCATGTATAAGGACTAAAATTGTATTGTGATGTCAATACAATATGTGATAGTTGTTGAAGAACATCTTGCTGGCTGTGAATAATGATGTGCACATTCGGAAGTGACTTGGAAAACCTTCAAACCATGTAATAATTGTTGATAAGTAATATGTGACACGTATAAAATAAATGCTACGAGTTCAAAATTAATCTGTTTCAAATAACGAAATGATTCTAAAAGGCAAAGCCAAAAATCCATACGAAATTTGCGTTGGGAAGTTAAGAAAATAATCTTTTCTAAAGTTTAAGAGTTAAACAGGAAGTCAAGTTTCAGTATCTTAAATTCTCGTTTATATCTATTACAATTTTATTGTTTGTTAGTTATATTAATTCTTCTTCTTCATTAGTATCAATAATTTTTACAAGCTATACGATGCCTCCAATGAAACAATTAAGGAATTACTCCCAATTCTTAGACGCAACAGTGTTATTTATCTGCATGTTGATATCATTTCCTTTCAGAGCGTTTTTTTCCATTATCCTTTTGTTCCCATTTTACCTTCTTCTTCTTCTTCTTCCTCTGCCCACTATCGATAATGAAGGCTAATGAGCTGCATGTAGTTCGTCAGAAAATAGCAGACGTGGTTGAGCGAGAAAACAACGCCAACCATCCCCTCGGCAATAGTACGTAACGGAAAGGCATAAAATGCCCAAAAATACCGCTCCGAGCCTGGACAATAAACTGTCCTGTTATCGTTCACTTGCCGTTCGTGTTCGGTTCGGACCGGATGCGTTGCTTTTGGGCCGGGACGTATTATTATTAGCAGGGACGTCACAAGTGCAAGCAGTTGTTGGGGAGGAAGTGATCCTTAAAAAAAAGAAGAAATAATCACATCACACGCTCATGTCGTCCATGCCACGCTGCTCGGGCCGGAAGCAGTAAACATTTTATCGAAGACGCCCTTTGAGTTCCGGGGCAAAGCACCCGATGGGGCCAGAACGACTGACCCACGGGTGCGTTGAAGGACGCTCTGACAGAGCCATGCACCGGAAGCGAACTCGAAGAATGCTAATTAAAGACCGGTACACCACAGCGTAATGTCCGGTTTGGTTAGATGGGGCAGGAGGGAAGGTTGTAACTTTCCTCCAATTTGGGGTGCGTCCTAAAGCGAGCTCTGGGTGAAGTTGATTAGGGAGGAAAATTGATGAAGGAAGACAAGAAAAAAGCATCCCACTACCGTCTGGTTGAGTTTGAGTTACAAATAAAGCTACAGACACAATTCTGCAGGGAGAGAGAGAGAGAGAGAGAGAGAGAGAGAGAGAGAGAGAGAGAGAGAGAGAGAAGAGAGAGAGAAAGTGCGGAAGCAGCCGCGTGCCTTGGTGTGTCATAAAGATCATGAATATTTGTTCTGCCCGTCGGGGCTTTGGTATTGCAGGGAAAGAATTAAACAAGAGAAAGAGAAAGAAGGAAAAGCAAAAAAAAAACAACAATAAATTCTACCTAACGCCTCCGGTACGCTTTAATGTCGCAAAGGCACACGCCCAACAGAGAGGTGGCATTCGTTTTCCATGCTAATAAAGTTTCCCTATCTTTACTGTTATCGTTTCAGGTTGAGCTAATCGCTGGAGAGCATACATTTTCGCGGGTAAGTACGGTTGGGTGTTGTTGCGTGTCCCCAAAGCATTGTGCGTAGGTAAAGGCAGGAGAGAAAAAAAAGGAGTTTTACGTTTCTGTACAATGGACTTCGAGGAAGCATGATAAGATTGGTGTAATATTCAACATGTAAATACTTTATGGTTATGAGGCGTTTTTTCATCTACATTTTTACAGATTGTCGATAGCGAAAAGCATTTTATATGATTTGTTCTTCATCTGTTCGTGCTTAGAAATGTAAGCCTTAGAAAAAGGGAAAAAGAAAAAAAGAGCTTAATTCATATGAATGAAGAATGATGCAAGTTTATCGAAAACATTATTCTATTGATGCTATCATGATTAATTTATTTACACTCGTATTGTGTATGCTAGTTGAATGGTGAATTACATTTTGAAACACTTTTTACAGTCACTTGGTTTCACTTGAAAGTCTCTTAACCGTCTAACGGTATCACTTGATAGATGTCAGCAGGCTGACGTCTGGCGCACACAACAATCAGCGCCTCAATTACATTTTCAATCAACCAACAAATCAACCCCCTCAAATCACCCATTCATAATCAGCGCCGTATCACATTCGATGGTGTTTGCACGGGTACCATCTCCCCTCGACAGTGGCTAATAAATTCACCACTTTACTGGTATGTCCCGATCGGTCGAGTAATCGTTGTCATCGGCCTCCGCTTGCGGTCTTGTCTTGCTTACTTCGCAACACCGTCCGGGCAATACCAATCTTCTGTCGGATGAACCATCTGCAAGCGCTTGTGCTGGTTACGATGTTGATGCTGTTGCATAAGTGACCTTAATTGCTTGGCTAAGCCGGTGCAAACGTTTCGAGCGAGTTGCACGTTTGGTGGCTCGTCGCCCTCCCCGCTTTTCGCAATGCATCTTTATCAAGCAATCGGGCCGAGAATGATCAGCCACACAGTCTCATGAATAAAGTTCCTGTTATGGAAAGCATTTTCTTTTTTTTTTGGCTAGGAGTAAAAGATTAATCTATGCTGTGGGGATGTCTGCTGGCGTGATGGGTACGCGTTTGATTGCTTGCGGTTTATTTTCGGTAAATATCTCATAAATAAAACATACTTCCATCACTTCACTTACCTATCGGGCAGGGAACGTGGTGATGGTTGTGACCGAGCGCTCAGGAGTTCTTCAATTTCTCATAGTGCACGATTTTTCTCTAGCCACGCAAAGCACGTAGCCTTGTGTGGGATGTTCCCGCGGAAACCACCGCGCCTAGCCAGTTTCTTGCATGTGTCTGCGTGTGGTCGTTGGTCGATGGCGTGTAGTTTGAACGATGCCACAAGTGGAATAAACATCAATCTCAAGTGCTTTAGCACATCCTTCAGCTGTCTCTTTAGCTTCCAATGAAGCTAAAAGCTCTTGTGATCAAAATTCTGATCGGTGTTGCCTTGGCAGCGTCGTTGAAATTCATTGAACTTTACCGATAAGTTCACTGGCCCGCCAACAAATGAGCCCGAGTAGACTCGGTTGCTGAGTGTGGATGATAACTCACAGGCACGCCAGGGTTGAGCTGGTGGTTTTCAAAAGCGGCACGCAAGTGTGATTCCTTCTGTGGGTGTTAAAGTGGAAAGCGTTAGAGTAACGACTGCAGACATATCCTTGGGCGCCGAAGGTTCGAACAACAACCTTGGTTGGTTTAATTGACGCTTATTAGTATATCTGTCAACTGTGCTCCACACAGCGGGGCATTGTGCCCTGTTGGCAAATATCAAACTGTGCTACCAGCACAGGAAATTTATTACACATTGCCAAATGAGACCATAAGCTCATTATTTCAACTCAAGTTTCGAATTGATCTATTGCCTGGTGGGAGTGTTTGGTGATAACCGGGCGTGCTGGGTAATAATTATGTTCAACATTTGATTTTGACATCAAGCGTGATTGGCCCGAAGATCAAAGGTAGAGGGGATTTTGTGGGGTAAGAAAACATAATTGATTTTAACGAATACCGTGAATCCTGTAAGATATTGTTTACACTGATACGTATTTTTAAGATGTGTTTTTTGTATATTAATGTTTCACATTATATTCTCAAATGAATAAGTTTCGGCGAAAAAATACTCCTCACTCAAGTTCTAGAATTTCCCACCGGTAATGTTGCTGGCAAATTTTTGGAACCAACAATATGCATAGCATTTTCCCGTTGCTTTGCTGTCAAATTCATCACCCTCGGGGACGTGGCAAATCAACCAAGCCAGGCAAAAACACTGCACTGTTGTTGTTTAGCTTAAGCCAAGGAAAAGAAAAAAGCTAGCGCAAACATACCAAGGTTAATGCGGTAGGAACTCATTTTATTTCCCGCGTTCGAGGATAATCTGTAGCTCTTAAAGTTTGCACAAAAACACAAACAAAAGCAAACCCCGCCGCAGCGTCAATTCGTTTGGTACAGCCTCCCAGCAATGGCATCGTGTACATCGTTTGTTACCGGTTGTTGGCAAATGAAATGAGACACCATGGCGACCACCGCGGTAGCCTAGCCGAAAGCCTGCTACGACTAAAACGCTTTCATGCGACCGGCTAGTTGAAACTCTCCACCAGCCCAGCGTGACAGCTGGTGGAAAATCTGGCAAAATTTCGCTGGCCCGTCAGGATCGTTGCAGAGGTTTTGTTCTTCTTTTTGTTTCCTCCCATTATCTCGCTCTGTAATGGTTACTTGGGCGATTGCTAGGAAAATTGTTGTGTGCTGTGTTATTGTTGTGTGGAGCGTTTTCGCACTGTGCTTGTTTTGTAGAGATTGCTTTACTTTTCCTCACGTTTTGTACACTTTTTTTCGCTAAACTCGTAATCAGATAATTGACTCTTGTTTACGATCTTGCAGTGTATATTATCTAGTTCGATTTTAGCTTTTTTTTCATCTGCCTTCAATTGGAAACTGTTATTCAGTGCTTGCGTTTGTGTGTGTATGTGTGTGTGCGAGCGATGGTGGTGGGTGGTTTAGATTACTGTCATCGGTTTGTGGAGTTAAGGAAATTTATTGAATTTGACACCCAATTTGGGTGTGTGGGTGAAGTAGGACCATTGCCTCGAGCTCGTGTAATGGTCAATAAATTACAGATTAGCGCTTCGTGTTAATATGATTTCGGTGCGGTTTGGTGTCGGAAATGTTTGGGTAAATGTGTCTGGACAAAGGGTTCAACATCAACATTCGGCAAACCCGGTGTATTGATGATGGTGTAAATTTCCACATTTGGTCCTATAGGGGTGTTTGGAAGGATTATTGTCGGTCCATTAGTACTGACCGAGTTTCAGCCGATGAAAAATCGTACTTGCGATGCAGTTGAAATAATGTATTGTTTTGATTTTACTATTCATTTGGATATCGAAAGAAGAACCAATTTTAATTAAATAGGAAATATCGTCGTTCCTTATACAATTATCAGAAAAATGTTAAAAGTGTGATAACAGGATAAAGTTTTGTAGATTGCATAATGTAAGACGTTTAAAAGCCATGAAAATGTACCTTGCATAATGCATCGAAGGTATCCGATGGTTCTTTGTTAAAAAGCTAATATTTTAGCCGAAGTCAGTTGAAATATTCATAAAGCATACTGTGTAAAACTCGGCACAACACGAGATGATCAGACGCATAATTGTGTTATCGTGGTATTTTGATTATAATAAAATCATATATACTTTTAATAAACGAGACTGTAGATAATCATGTTTTGTTATATTATTAACGATCTGTGGCAAACTAATATTTTTAATAAATTGGAAATTCTAAATGATTCACAGAAGGCATCTTGAAGTAAGATGCATTAGATGTTTAAACATTTAGGTATAAGTCTAATTTTAATTAAAATTATTCCCGTAATATCCCCTCGTTAGGCATTTTTGGTAGATTTTTTGGTTATTAAATAAATGGACACATAAATAAACTGGTTTCTATTTTCCATTTTCAATCGATTGAAGTTTTAAAAGATGTTCATTATTGTATTGATTTGTACATTACTGTTTCAAACTGATTCAACATGTTCTACCTTTGAGCAAATAAATTTCAACAGTTGGAAATTGTTTTTATCAATTTTTGATAAAATGCTTTAGCAACTTCAATTAAAAACAATCTTATATGAATCAAAAAGTTGCAACAAATGAGCTTAAATTGACAACAAATCAGTATTTTTCAACTACAAAATGTTGCAAAAGCTAAAAGCAAATCGTTAAATTTAAAACATAATTCTTAGCAGATAAACTATCTAGTTTGGTAATCTATGGTAAATATCTGGCTCCTCAATTGATGTTTTTATTAGTGTAAAATTGATCCATCCATATAAGATGGTTATGACCATCATCAAACACTTTGGTAGTGTTGGCTGGGCGTTTTAATTTTGATAAAATTTAACATCATTTATTTCCCGCAAGTAGTTATTAACTGGCTGGTTGCATTTTAGTGTAAACAATTTTCAATTTAAAACTTTGCTCATAACCTTCTGGCTTGGGAAGAGGAAAGCGAGAGAGCGCACAGTAACATCCGCCACATAACCACTCGCAACATACATCGTGCTGGAAAGTAATCACAATTTGGCTGCACACGCTTTTGCGCGGAGCCGTTTTGCTCGTCTCGAGCGTCCCGAGCGTCCCGAAGGCTGTACTAGTTCCTTCCCGCCCGGGCGAAAACACGACGCCAACGTGACGCTGATGGTGCTCCTGACGTGCGTTTTTCACCCGGGCGGTTTTGCTCGAGTGGATGACAAAGTTGTCACGGAGAATTAGGCGCGCTCATATACAGTTTACAAAACAACAGTTTGGTGGTTTCGTTTTTTTTCTGCATTCCCGCCCCACGTTGCATGCTTGGAGGTACGGGTGGGCACTGCCTTCCTATGCTTACCAAGCTTCGAAAAATATCTAGGAAGCACCGACACCGTTTGTGATAAGTTATCGCAACAGCAGCACAAGTAGGAACCCAACTCAACTCGTCGCAAATGCAATCAGTTACTCTTTACCCTCACAGTCCCACCGCACTACTCGCGGTGGATGATGATGCACTTGCCAGGCACACTTTACTGATGGCATCATAGACGACGCCTGTTCCACGGAGAGTGTCGTTCTCAGCCTTCCGGGCAACTTCGTGCGGCAGCGTTTTCTACACATTCGTTGATAGCTTTCCCCTCCAATAGCAAACGCACGGAAATGCATTTTTCTGCATACAAATTTCAGTGCTTCTTCTCGCTAGCAAAGCAATGATGCCTGGCAGCATCATTTCGCTAAACGATGGACAAAACGAAGATAGCGTGCGTAACATTTGTCTTATGTCTGCACCGGGTGGCTGGTTGGTTACTGCTTCAGACATACGGTCTGCCACCAGCTTCCAATATTCTGTAGTGATTTTCATCCACCTCCGAGCGTACCGAACCTTTCGCGATGATTTATGATGACATAATGTCCACTTATTGCAACAAAACTACAAGATGAGCCACTGGGCAGCGGTAGGACGGGAAGGACGCCTCCCTCCGATGGACACTCACGCTCGTCGTCGTCTCTTCCTTTCTCTAAACGAGCGCTCCCTCGGGCTGCACGATCAGCGACAAGTGATTAGGTTGATGGACTTTCAACAGAACGAGCTACTTAGCTGCTGGTGGCCAGACGTGCCCGTTTTGGCTACTCGCGATTGCTGACGAAGGGCAGAGATGCTTTTTAACACCCCGGAAATGCAAATGCGTTTTGCATACAATAGATGATGACGTATCGCATTACTAGCATCTGAGGCAACATTCAATTGATCGAGAAGGAGAGAAAGAAAGAGAAATGATTTAGACCACGTGTATGTTTGTGGTGGATTGTACCTTGCATAAAATTGCTTTGGTTTAAATACTAACGGAATTAAACTGTATTATATCATGTTTATACACAGTTTTTTCAGTTGTTGTTTTTGTACTATCTTTCACGACTTTACGCACTTTTTTTATCCTTTTGTCAGCTTCAGGATAGCGTTGGGACAAGCTGTAACTAATTTGAGACAGTTGTATATAATTGTAGACAGCCTTCATGACAAATAATTATATTGAAAAACAATGCAATATAGTACGACGCAGAATGAACATGAACTTACTATTATCCTAAATATGATGCTAATAATCAATAGCATGTAAATTCTATCAGTTGAACAATGCAGCAATACTCCGCTTAGAGATCTGAGCTTAATTTTCGTCTGCCGGCTGTTGAGATCGAGTGTGGTGCTTTTAAGCAAATGTTTGGAGCTGTTGTTGAGATACAGCCTGTTGAGCTACATACAGGCTAAAAGCTGATAGCTTTTAGTAGAAAGGAGCTGATTATTACAAAAATTGTAGAAAAACACCTTAGCAATGTTTTAGACCGATCTGGTACAGCATGACAGCGAATGGTTTATGTGCATTTTCGTTCATTCAAGCTATTCTGGCTAATGGATTAAGGTGCTCCAGCAAGTTTACTATTTTTTCACTTTTCATCATAAACATCATAATGCGTTCCTCGCTTTGATTTAGCTGCCGTCGTAATAAACGTTTACCCGCATCAGCGTTATGTTAAAAAATGTGGAAAATTTGGAAAATCCACCCTTATATGCAATCTGCGCGAACGACACCCGTCAGCCGCAACCGTCTCACGCCACAGAGTGCTCCGACATTTACGGTTTGATGCAACATAACGCGTCCTTCTGATAAAAATCTGTACCCATCTAACGGTCCCGCTAGTGGCATAACTTTCCCATTGCCCCCTTCGTGAACCGCCTCTGTTGCAACGCTGTTTGCGGCACTGCAGCATTCAGCAGCGGAAGAAGCACATTATCAAATGAGATTTTTTAATTTCATTAAAAGCATTTCCCATCACGCTCAGCCTGGTACGAGTGGACGGTGCGAGGGAAGACCACGTGCAGTGTGGTGTAGTGGTTAGTATATTATTCCATCATATTCATTTCATTTTTCCGAGCATGGATTACTACACACACGCCGACACATTGCGCCGCGACGGACTCGCGTGGCGATAGATATATCCATTTCCGATGATTTCTGTTACCCGGCGTGTTTGAGTGTGTGTGTGTTTGTTTTTGCAAGGTACGCGCAGTGAGGTTTGTGCATGAATGTAGTGTTTCAGCACTGGCAGAGGAAAATGGGTGCATTTATTTGGAGAAACTGCATTGGCAAATCAGTCATGTGAAGCATAATCGTATGGTATGCAGTTCCGGGCGAGTTGAACGCAATGCGATAAAGTGTAGAATTCGGGCAAGGAATGCTCCGGTTAAGTTGTATTTGCATTCCTTTCGGGCGTAATTTTTAATACCACAGCATATGCTTTCCACGAAAAGCCGTGGTATGCAGTGGTTAATAAATTAAAGAGCGGCTTTACTTTTGCGCTTTGACCGTAAATTTTGCATCAAACATCAAGTCTAAATAATATCGCCACACACATTTCATTTACTAGCTCAGCGTGGTCGGTAAAGAAATCAATTAACACCGCTATTACCCTTCTGCCAGCTGATTGGAGCGAGTGTAGCTCATGAACCCGTTCTCGCTTTTAGCTGGATGCTTAATTCACCGCTAATCTGACAATCATTGGCCTTAATTTGGTTTGTAATTAATTTTACCAAACCATGCATTTCTGTTTCGGGATTGAGGAGAAGGGAAGAAATTGGAAAAAAAGATTCCCTGAGGAAATCTCCCACATAGGGAGCAAATCAACCGAGCGCAATTTCCCCCGTTCGCCATATCCCCAGTGTCGGCCATGAAAAGACAATTACAATTTCCCATAAAACCTAATTAACCTCTTTTGTGAACTTTTGCGTTAGGGGGTTGCGCTTGCTTACGACCCCACGTTCAAGCTTTCTTGGAATAAATCTAATGGCAAGTAATTCACTCGATCGTCACCGGGATCGGGCTGGCTGAGAGTTACGATTCCCGTGTGAATTTTTCCTTCACCTAGGTGCCACTTTCCACATGGTTCTAAAAACAGAGTAGGCGCAGAGTAATTGTTGGGGCTCAACTTTGCGCATCAAAAGTTGCTCTGTTTGCTCGTGCCGTTGGTAAACACGGTGAACTTACTTGGCTACTTGTATTGAGGATAATGAATAATGTTTTCTTCTTATCATTGCTGAGGGAGTTGATTATGTTTGCAAAACATCAGATTCGTAAAAAGAAAGGAAAACCCATCATGTCAATATTACAAGTGAATAAAAGTCCAAAAATAAACCGATCCATCCTGTTTGAAGTCAAACCTACAGATAAGTTTCACATGATACGTAATACCCCATTACCAAGGCGAGAAAAAAGCGTCGGTAAATTCCCCCAAGGATGGTCATCAGGAGAAATGGCGGTAGAGGCGTGAGTAGCGGCCTCTTCCTCGAACTGCATCGACCAGAATCAAATTAAAAGTAATCTTGAAGGGAAAACTTTTTAATTTCTTTTTAATTATATCAATACCAACGAGGGCCGGGCGGGCAAAAGGTAACAAAACGCACGTGGCTTGAAATTCCCTGAGGTGACTTTTCTCGGCAATCGGGGAGTAGGAGAGAGAGAGAAAAAAACTTTTTCCATGATTGCTCCTTGGATTCGCGTCGGCGAATCGGGTTGAAATTCGCACCAAGATGGGGCAGATTCAAGGCAGGCAATAAAGTAGCAGGCAGAGAAAGCATGCCAGCAGGCGGAAAGGTAGAGCAAATAGCTCGCGGTGCGTTTCGGACCTTTTAGGCAGACATTTCGTAGGCGCCACTTTCCAAGAAGGCGCTTATCTGCACCCTTTTCTGCCGAAGGTTCTGAAGTGTGGAACGTCGACAGGGCTGCTGACATTTAATTTCCGCCTCAAGAATCCGCCGTACAACGTATTGGCAGGGATTCGTTTTTTTTTGCAGCGTTGCAGTAGTAGAAGTGGTGCTTGTGCAGTGCTCTTGAGGTGTTTGAAGTTTTATGAATGCTGCCGTGGAAAATAGCTGGCTCGATGCCGAGCACAAACAGGAGCGAGTGGAAGTAAATACGTATAATGCACTCGACCGTTGTTGGTTCAATATTTATACGTTAGGCACCAAGGAAATGTTTTCTGGGGAGTTCATTTACAGGGATGATAATGACTGCACTTTTTCTGTTCTAACGACTTGTAATTTCGATAGTATGTCCCTATAATTGTCCATTGCACGAACAGAATCAGCAAATGATAGATTTTTTGTTGAAGGTTATAATTGAGAATTTTTAGCAAAAATAAAAGAGTTTAGTGTGTTTTTTTCAAATTTTATTTCAATTGAGCTTTTATCTTTTTATCTGTACTAAGTACAATGCAACACAAAAGGGAAAATAGCTTGTGTTGAGAGCAAGCGAACCATATTTTTCGCCCGTACAAAATCCTTGGCTTCTGAAAATGAGCAGCAATTAGATGAGTTGGCAAAGTTTCAAATCCGGCCATGGATTACCGAAACACCATTGAGTGTTTGATTTGTTTGTGTTCCTGCTTCTTAACATCCAACGGTGCACTTGCTAATGCGTTCTCAGGAAACTTTCAATTGAGGATTTCAGGATTCTTTGTGCGTACTTGTGTGTGTATGTTTGTGTGTGACTGAGAGACAAAGAGAGAGAGAGAGAAAGAGAGAGAGAGAGAGAAAGAGAGAGAGAGAGAGAGAGAGAGAGAGAGAGAGAGAGAGAGAGAGAGAGAGAGAGAATCACACAGAGATTTAGAGAAAGAAGGTCTGTACATGTTCTAAGAAAAAGTAAATATTTTGATGAGGGAAAATAGGTGAGATTGACCTACGGGAAGATTATGAAGTAAACGATTTTAGGTACACGTTTACCTCAAGGAGGATTTGGTAATGAAGTGACCAAAAGACCTTTTCGTTTAGATACAGGTCACTTAGTACAGACAGTTAAATATGCAATTTTCAACATGGAAAAATGATTTTGGCGTCAAACGGAAGGTATTTCATTGACAATTCTTTGAAAGATCTAAAAATAACAAAGTGTTAATGTACCGATGAAAGTTATCACACTGTAAATATCTTTTTAGTATTTGTATAGGTTATTAGATATATAGCTAAGTAGTATTGCGTTGATAGTGTTAAGTTTAATTATAAGTATGCGTGAACCACATACGTAATAGATATTTTCGTAGAATAAACTCAGTCTGTAAGCAACCTCCGAAGAGAAGCGACTCGACTCGATAACTTGAATGCAACGACTTTTCCTTCTATGCTTCTCATTAGATCCCGCACAACTGATATATTGTCTTTTATAGCTTTATTCTCCAGTAATATACAGTTTGCAACTCTAGTTAGTAAGAAAAATAATGTATTGAGGCGTATTATTTATTTTTAAATTCATTTATTTATAGCAGTGCTCCCCAAGCTTTTAAAAATCGCGAATCACTTGGCTTTGAAAATACATTTCCCGCGGCCCAAGTCCATTGAGGGCATTCATTTTTTTAAATTTAGTTCAAAGTTTTTGATCAAAAATATGTCCTTATCTTATTCTAGAAATGCCTTTTGAAAATTTAATCTTATTGATGGGGACAAAAATAAACTCTTTCGCGGTCTACTTCTGTTAACGCCATGAACTACATGTGGTCCGCGGAAAACCTGTTGGATACCACTGATTTACTGGACATTCCGATATGGTCGGATATCTTTTTATACAGGCACTATTTTTGTATTGTTTAAGTTTAGTTTTTCGTTGATTTTTAAACCCGGTGTTTTGTGCCTTTCTTCTTCTTTGGCACAACAACCGTTGTTGGTCAAGGCCTGCCTATACCCACTAGTGAAGTGAGCTTGGCTTTCAGTGACTTATAGTTACCATAGCAAGATAGTCAGTCCTACGTATGGAGGCACGGTCTATTCGGGGCTTGAACCCATGATGGGCATGTTGTTAAGACGTACGAGTTGACTACTGTACCGCCAGACAGGTCCCCCTTTTTTGTGCCTTTATATTAATAAAATATTACACATTATAATATTAATATATTATAAAAAAAACTGTTATTATTATGAAAATATATCCCATACAGCCCAATTGAAAGCTAATTACTTAGTACATAAGTTTGTTTGCAATTTCAAAGGAAAAAATATGAGATAACATCTATTATTTCTATCAATTCTTTTTACCAAAATGGTTAAATTAAACATTACACATAAAAATTATTTAAAATTAAGCATTTTACGAGCTTAAGATGGTTTTTTTTCAATTTTTTTATTATCATTGATACCTTATTTTTGAAGATAATAATATATATTCCTTATTTTACCAATAACATACCTTAGTTTTGAAAAAAATAGAAAAAAATATCATTTAGATTTGCTTATAAAGTTATCCTTCAAATGGCTTTATGTATCTTCGTGCATCCTTCATTTATAAAGAAGTATAAATTGCAATTACAATACAGGTATACATGTAGAAAAATTATTATAACAATTGTATGCTTACCCAACAGCATTACATATTTTGAGCGAAAATGATAGAAACTTTTTTTAGTACAGTCTCTAAATCCGACTTGGATTTGTGTACCATTTCAAGACTGATTGGTTTATGTTCCATAATAGAGAATTTTCATCAAACAAGCTTTTTTAACTATGTAAATATGTAAATGCATGTCTGTTAATATTCTTACACGGTTAAAACTAAAAACAATCACAATTTACTGCAATTATTTTAATAACAGACACTGTTTCATTTCATGTCGCAGAGCAAAAACTGCATATTTAGTTAATTAAATTACCAACATTCCGTATGGAAAAAGGTAGCCAATCGTTAACAAAATGTGAAAAATCACAGTACCACGCCTTACTCTGCAAGGAGCGTCACAATAGCTTAATTGTCGCCGTTGTAGCAATTAGAGCCTTTTGCAAAATGCCGATCGCGGTGGCGCGAATATTAATAACTCTTTATCCCATTGCAGAGCCTCGGTGTATGGAGCTTCACTTAAAGCAATTAAAACTAAACATGGTTTGCTCGTGTTGAACTCGCCAAGTGAAGAATTTGTGAATGGTGCATTGAAAAACGAAACACAAAAAAGCGCGAAGCAAAAATAGGGCACGCTTCCAAAGAGATCGTAAAGTAGGTGTCGTTTTTTTGCTTAACTCCAGCACCTTTCCCACTTCGCATGGGAAGGGCAACTGGTGGCTCCTGCTGTCAGGGTAGCATGATCTCTTACTTCATTCACAACTTGATATGGAGACCTGACATGTAGGGCGTTGTTCGTTGCTCGCGAACATATGCGATCTTTTCTTCAGATCAGGCGTCGATTGTTGATCGATGGGTGGCAAATCAGTCCGTAGGGGGAGACGAATTTCGTTCGCAAGACAAGGCAAGTACGCCGAGAATGATGAATTAATCAATTTCACGGCAAAAGCGCCATTTATGTAACTGGCTATCAAACGCGTTCCTCATGCGATGGTTGTACGTGGTGCAGGAGTGGTAACAATGAATATTTTACACCCTTGCTGTGTATGATCGTGCCACTACACATAGCCGAACACAAATCGAATGACCACACATCATCATTCGAGCACTAATTGAGCTCAACTAACTTGCTTCTTTATTTCATACCCACCCCCGACAGACATATCCGTAGAAAGGAAGGAATCGCACAGGACTTCCGGGGATCGTCCTAGTTCCATAAAGCCATAACTTATGCACCGCACAGACCGTACCGGTTTTGCCAGACAGTTTATTATCCAATTACTGGCCGATGTGGCTTGCGCTGAAATGTTGCACACTTGCACCCTGCTCGGGTTCTAGAGTGTAGGATCGAATGGGAGAATGCATTTAAGTGCTCCTTTTTTGCCATCCATGATGACTTTGTGGTGTGAATAGAAAGTGAGGCCAATTTTGCAGAATCGAGAGTACACAACTGACCCACGCAGGCTATGGTCCAGTGGTGAGCGTTTTTTCACTTCTGGATCTAGCTTAAACTAATGCAAAAAAAAACTATCCTGAAGCATTATTTTTGCCAGCATTCCAACCCAATAGGAGTACCTTGGCTCATGAATTATTATTACATAAGCTTTTGTGAAGCCACTATTAGATTTTCGTTCTTGTTTTTTATCCACGTTGGCTATCGAGTCTGCATCGAGTCGTGCATATTTTCCCACCTGAAGCTGGGTACCAACGCTCAACGATTTTGCTGTTGCTTGCTGTTGGTGGACGAAACGTACGAAATCGTGGAAACTAAAGTAATTAAAACTATTTATCCACCGCTCGATTTGGTGTTGGCCGAATGGTGCTAAATGCAGTTGTTGTTCGCCTACCTTTTTGTTTCACAGGTGTCGGAGGTTTAAATCATGGAGGAAATGGGTTTAGTTTGTTCTATTTTTATTGTTCTCAAAATTTGCATCCGTCCAGTGGGCGTTTATTTTATTTTTTTTTGCCAGAAACGCTCGATATAGTTTACGATGTTTTTTTTTATTGAGAGCAAATGTTCAAATCGTTCAGCTTCAAAGTTTTAGATAATGGATAGGAAAAATTCTTCAATAAATTTGGTGGTGAATTGTATGGCAATGACTTTTGGGCTGGAAAAGTTAGATGACTGTCGCTCGGCCAGATCATTTATCTGCTGGTAAATAAACAATAGGAGATGTTTTGTTACTGACACTGATATTAACCTTGTTTTTTTTATAGTGTATCTAAACTGTTGAGCGCATGCTTTAATATACTTAATATACATACTTGATACGCTAATTTTAAAATAACTTCTATAATAATAATTTCTAGCCAATTAAACAGCAAAGGCGTTTTGTAATAATGACCCTACTTAATTTAGAATTTTATTTTATTAAACACAGCCGGTCTCATGGTACAGTCGTCAACTCGTACGACTTAACAACATGCCCGTCATGGGTTCAAGCCCCAACTAGACCGTGCGGCCATACGCAGGACTTGACTATCCTGCTATGGGGGGTAATCCAAAAGTCATTGAAAGCCAACCCCACACAAGTGGTACAGGCAGGCCTTGAACGACAACGGATGTTGAGCCAAAAAGAAGAAGAAGATTTAATACAAATGGTTTCATTTGTGATTGTATCGATATTTTTCGTAATGTATGTTCCATTTAACAGAAATGCTAATGCTCTAAAATAAGTTTGTGAAAATGTTATTTTTGAAATTTTACTTTCCACTGATTTAATTTATGTTTTTTTAACATTTTTCTTTACAGAAACTCTCTGCATATCACTTTAGCTTGATTGCACAAATAATGCAAACGCTTGCAACTTAATTTCCTAGCACAGAGCACCACAATCTGAGATCGTCTTTTTTATAAATTTCGTGACATCAATCCGGTTAATCAAAGCGAATCAAACTAGAACAACTACACAATGGAGCATTTTGGCAAATTGTTGCTGCTGTGCGTTTGCTTAGCAAATGGTAAGTAAATTTATTTTAGTTTTAGTTTTTACTCCATTATATCTACCCGCAGCATGTGCGAACAAACATTTCTTGTTTGTTTATCCAATCCGTTTTTATTTTTTCATTGGTACTTCGCAACCAACCCTTCACTTTCTCTAAACGCAATCAATCCTTGCTGTCGTGAGTGATATGACCTGCGAAAAGCCACTCTATATTAAGCCCTGGCACGACGGTCACGTAGAAACACTTTTGTTTTCGTCACGCCATTAAATTCCACAAATTAACGCCTTAATCAGCGATTAATTATTGCCAAACTCGAGCCACGAAGCAAAGGCTGCGTCAGTCATTTGTAAATGACAGCCCCCTCTCGGTTTCAACCCCATTTTTGGCACAGGGGTTATAAAGTTTGTAATTGTGATATATTCCTTCCTTGCGTGTGATATATTCTGGACAGGAGTGGATATCCTTTAAAAAAAGGGGTTTCTGTTTTGTGACTGCAAAATATTTTTTATTTGCCGGTTCAGGCTTGTGTGTATGTGTTGTTGCAGCGACACATTGTCCTTGGGTCCGAAGTTAACTTTGGAACCCCGTTTCGCCGTCGGGGGAAATAAAGCACCTTTAAAAGGTTGGACAATTACAGGCACGCAAATATTTCAGCACAAAGTAAGCCAATACTTGTCACGCCATAGCTAAACTGCATCAAGATGGTCGTGATCGTCCACTTTTCTTCCTAACGTAAGCAAGTGTGTGTGTGTGTGTGTGTGTGTGTGTTTCTTTGCATATTTGTTGTACCATACCAAACTATAGGCTGATTTGCTTTGCATTTTCTCCACTACTTTTATTTACCAACCGCCAAGGCACCATAAGGCTCCATTAGACAGGAAGGAGGACACAAGCGTGCCGTAAAAGTTGTTTTAGGTCAGCACTGGGCCCAAGGTTTGAGCCGCCCAAGAAATGGTTATGTTTATGCAAATGTCATTACACCACCGGAAGCCGCACCGAGCGCAATGAAGCGCGGGGAGGCAAAGGAAGGAACTAGCAGTGGCCAAACCCGGGCCAGGAAGCAGGACGGAGGAAAACTTTAATGAAAAGTGCCATCCAACCTACAAAATAATTTTCTTCGCTTCACTTTGCGGTTCACTTTGGTCGTATTTCTTTGTCCGGGCGAACTGTAAGCGAGAAGTCTGCTTTCTTGGCTCGCTCAAGAAAGCCCAAACAAGGCGGCGTTCAACGGCACGAAGGGGAAGAGAATCAGCTGAGCCCCGAGTATGGTAACTTTATGACCTCCAGAGGTTAACAGCGCTATAAGTGGCATTCGGTTCGAATGGTGCACAGCACCGCTATCTGAAGGGAAACAGACAAAAACTGCTCGCCGAGAGGAAGCGTCTGGGGGCAATTTACCACCACAATAAACGCAACCAGCGTCGAAAATGAACGACATACTGCATTTGCTCGTATGCGTCGGGTCCGAGGGAGTTATGGGCAAGCGTTGAGTAAATAATCGCTTCCAGAAAAGATGGAGACCGAATTGTTTGAACCGTTTCGGATGGTCGGGCTGAGTGGAGGGGATAAAATAATGTCACAAACGTGCTGTGTTTAAGATAACAGGATAGTTTGGTAGTTTTGGCATGGAAGTATGAAATATTAGTTTGTTTCAAACTGGTATTTTTCGCTAACGTCTTACGGATTGACATTATTGAACGGATCTAAATGAGGTTGATTTGTGTTCGGCGAAGAAGCTATGGATTGGCGTATGATATTGTAATGATTCAATAAGCACGTGAAGTTTACCTTCTTAGCCAAGTACATAGCCAAGTTTCAGAAGCAACAAATTCCAACTCTTAAAATATTTTAAGGGGCCAGGTTTTATTGGACCCTCTTAAAAGCAATCCACTTTGTGCGCCATTGCCAACCAGCCTGGGAAAGGGTCCTATAGGGATGGGACGTAACGCCTGCCCGATAATAGGATAGTAATGGTTGGCCCGGTATCCGGTAGCAGGTGTATCTACTTTGTAGCCAATTTCCGATAACAGCATTAGAGCTTCGGGTTACAATCCAATCCTTACTGTGGACGTTCGATCGATGGGAGACATTCTAGTTCCAAGTGACAAAGACTACAGGTAAACTTCCGTGCCCAACGTAGACTTTTTTTGCTGCATTCCTTCTCTTTGTTACAAGCTGATGAGCAGTACGCTTCCGTCGCCATGGGAAATACTCTCAAAACACACTTCCACGTACGCAAAACCCGGAAACGGTGTGTTTGTAGGCTATGTCGACGTTTTTCTCTACTCGAACCCACCCTATGCTGGTAGTGTACTGCCGATTGCCTACCTTGCAGGCGCACCATAAGGAAAAAGGGATGTTCCATTCGCACCCTGAAACCGACATCCGGTAATAAAATACCTGTGTATGTTCTCCATTGATACAAATTTACATAAATTCCCATTTTCCAAACGGCACGCCTACCTTTGCACACACACAACACAAGGAAACATACTGATATCGATAGAAAAGATCATGCTGCGGTGGGCTGTGAAGCACACGGTGCGCAGCAGCGGCATTCGCTCCAGGTGAAGTGAAGTGGTCGTACGAAAACACATTCCCAGCTGTACCGCTGCACGTATGTGCCCTCTCTTAGACGAAGTACCGCCAATTATCGACTTTTGCCGCCTTTGTCTGTCTCTGGCTGCCGGAAAGTCGGAAAGTCTCACCCGGAGGAAGGCAGGGCAAGGGGAATGGAGGTTTCCCGGTAGAGCAAAAGTTTTGTTTATCCAGCCTTTCGTTTCGCTAACTTGTGCTTGCTGGTATTTTTTTATTCTCCTTGCTAGCACTCGAATGCCCAGGGCGACGGTAGTTTTTTGTTCACCATTCATGGGTTTCTCCAAAATTCGGACATTCTTATCTTTCCCGCAGCAGCATGTTTTCCCTGGAAACGTACGACGCGACAAGGGGTCTTGTAAGCCCGGGGGAAAATAATTTCGCATGAATGTCGGCCAGCGTGGCCAAGTGTGTTTGTGTGGGTTTCTGTTGAAGAGCGTACAGTGATCATTACCGCGCTGTGCGGATTGCCTACAATTAGGGGCCATCTCGTCCGGTAGTCGGTATCGATTTCCACGAACAATTTCTATGCCTGCACGAGGTTCGAGTGTGATGCGTTTTTTTTTCCCTTCGGAGCATTTGCCGGAACGGAACCGGAACTGTAACGGATACGCCTGTTTCTTTGCCTTAGCGTTGGGCGTTAGGATTGCTGGAAATACCAGCTTTTTTTTATTTGGTTCTCCGTAGGAAAGTGTGGCCCGTGTGGTTATGGGCGATCGTTACTGTGGGTGATGATTCACAGGGGGAGCATAACACTGATTAGTTAATAAGAAATTGTCATCAAAACGTTACGAAATGCTATTCAAAGTTTAAAGACAATCAACCTTATTTTATTTTTGTTACAATTCTCACAGAAATCAAAGCACGAAACAAAACTTCTTCAAGCCTGTGCATTCCATTTCTGTGCGTTGTAGCACTTGCAAGGATACTCCACTCCATGACACAGCATGGTAAAAAGTTACGGTTAATTTGCAGTTAGTCAAAGTTTCCACTGTTTGCTCCAGGACCTTCAGCAGCAGCCAGTGGCTATTTCTCGCACCGTTAGCAATGGGTTTGGTTGTTCCAGGTAGCTCGTACCGGCACTACTCGTAACACCTTCGGGACTCGGGAAAGCTTATTGCCACTAATAGGCGGAAGTTGTGCGAAAAATGGACCCAATGAGCCAATGGGACGAAACTTTCGCAACAGAATGCGAAAAATACTACCTTCATGGGCGGCGTGGTCTGAGCCCTCGTCGACCGGTCCGGGAACCACTGCAGAGATGGATACAGTCCAATTAAATGCAAATTAAGTTGGAGAAAAGTCTAATTAAAGTTAAATTTCAAACCATTTGCTATTTGTGCTTGTATGTATGTGCCACCGGTGGATGCCAACCGTACATCGGGCTGTTGTTTCGGGCACCGGAGGGCTTGGACTTTCGATCAGGTTTCTTATCCAGAACCATCGCACCGGTTTCAAACTGGGGGAAATGAAGCTTCCCTCTCCATCCCGCGTCCCACCCCTGGTTCTGCTATGCCCTGGTGGTTAATGAAACATCAAGCCGTACCCGTGTGCAAGTGGCAGTGTGAAGTCTATTTTTCTTCATTTGACTATCAGGGGTAGCGAAGAGCCGGATCGAGAGGATCGTGCTTCGGATTGGACCGGTCAGAAGCCGTAGTCGTTCGGGCAGTGTTAGGTTCGTTAGGTTGAATCGACACTCGAACGCCTGAGCGTGCATCGAGAGGCGCACCGTCGAGTGTGGCAAACTGCTGTTCCATTTGGTGTTTAAATTTTTCCCATTAGTTCTTCATTTCGACGCCACAATTAAAGCTAAATTTTGTGCAGAGCCATTTAGATCAGGAAAAATCCGAGCATGATACTGACCAGAGATATTGAAAAATCGTTACCTTACCATGGAAATAACGCAAGGCTTTAAAGTTTGGCGAGGTTGGTTTAATGTCATAATGCTCAGTTAGTTAATGGTAACGATGCGTTACTCATCGGTCTTGAATATTCTCTACTTTATTACCCTAGTTTTTCAATATGTAGTCAACCAACTTAATGGGTATGGTAGAAGGGGTCTGAATTAATTCTATGTAAAGTTATAAGAGCGTCGAATAGTTTTATTCAGCACCTAACAAAGCATGTTCTATGATGTCATAGCATTTTTCATTACTATTAAATAGTATAAGGTAAACGTATTTATAGCGTACTTATAAAAGTAATCTAATTATTTACGTTAGTGTGAAATGTTCTCTGGTCATTCACTAAGGGTTTAAAAAATTAATAGGGCCATTCCATTGATAATGAAACTGAAATATCGATTATTTTGTGAAATGTGTCAACATTTTTCCAAAATCCTTAGGATTTCCTAACGAAACTAACATTGTTGTTAACGCTATAAATGACCACACAACAACGCAATTATTAGTATTTTTAACATAACTTTTATGCAACGTTATTGATTTACTAAAGTGAATTGGCTTTTGATCAGGTTTTTGTTTTTTCAGTATTTTTTACCCTTTTCACTAAAATAAGCAACAAAAATGAGTTTTCTGATAGTAATGTACCGGATGTGGGTTGACCACATGTGTTTTACAGTACTTTAGTCGATATTTTCATCAATCAAATTCGTTCATTTTTTACGATCAAATGATGTAAGAAATCGATATCATGGCAGTAATCCTTGTGATTCCTACAAAAAATAGTAAAACTAAGATCCATTGACATAATAAACTGTTTTTCAGGTATCTTTGTTTACCACCACTATACGTCGAACGAACATACGACGACTATAGAAACCATACCATAATTATATGTACAACGAAGTAGTCACAAAAATATGTATTTTTCGTAATTTTGTTTGTGTTTGACAAAAAAATAGTTGAGATTGCGTAAATAAAACATATTCCTATTGATATGTGTTTGAATAATAAAAAAATAACTTCCTGGTACTTTATATCCAGTAAGACACATCTATATCACTATACATTGCACCACTATTGGTACATTTACTCTATCCTTACTTGTTATTTTCAGAAATTATTCTTCGATTTGCTCAGTTAACTTATAAAAAAACTATTTTTCATGACATCAGTCGACAACAAAACGTATAAAAATCTATTTTAATGACTTATAACATGCGGGGGCATCGTATTTAGGATTGTTTTTATCATTTATCTTACATTTATGTTCATATCTAAATGTAAAGTATCTAAACAAACAAACTGTGGCGTTTATTTACACTATAAACGTATGTGAACATCGCAATATGTTTAAACTTTTCATATGGTGTCTTACGAAAACCATGAATCGATCGCGAAAAACAAATATGAAAACAACATAATTGATGATACAAATGTGCAGATAAAATTTCTTCCCTTCGACGGTAACAGTTTTTCTTTCTTCTCTTGAATAAAAAGTTGCTCAATCGGATTGTGTATAAAGGGTATGTACAAATGTGTATGTGCTGTGAGCATCTTCGTTTTTCCCTTTAACTATACTCATGCAGTCTGCGACACAAAATTACCTTTTACGTGAGCGCACTCATACTTTCTTGCCATTGAATGCCTTTTTAATGAGGCGCGCTTTTCATGCACGTTTGATAACAGAAGCAAAAGTACCACACATCAGGCGCCAACGCCAATGTATTTTGTCAGTGTTTGTAGGGAAAAAAATGTAACAGCGAGGTTGTTTTGCACGTTTAAATTTGTGGCATTTTATCGTTCCATCATTGAGCGTTTCAGCACACATACAAGAAGACATCAACGTTTTATTTCCACATGAAATCTTCAAAAACTTTCCCCCTAAACAGCAATCCGTGTGAACAGATTTTATCCTGCCAGTTTGGGCCTTCCGGGAAAGCAAAATTTGAGGCCTGCCAACATATAGCACCGGCTCAGTAGCCGAGCGAAAGGGGGCATCAAAAAAATTCAATTTTCTTTCACAATTGACAAACCAAAAGGAAGTGGAAGCAAAACCACCCCGTTTGGATGTGGGAAAAAGTGACAAACATGTGATGGCGGTGTGACGGGTCGGTGACGGAAAATTACCTTACACAAAATGTGTTGTGACCATTCCTGTGGGGAAAAGTTAAGAATTTGAATGTTCCAACACACCTGGTGCTTTGGTTACATTCGTGTTACACTTTTTGTGAATGATTTTTGTTTTATCCTTGCGGGTTATTCTAGTAGCTCACACTTCTAGCAGGAATAACGCGACGATAAGATGGAATATAAGGTAGAAAATGGGAAACGAGTGACACACGTTTAGAGACGGCTGCCTTGGGGACAATCGTCCATTAAATTTATGTGGAGGCATAAAAGTGAAACGATTTGCAGTTGTCCCGCGGGAAGCGGCGAACGATGTTTGACACATGACGGAATGCAAAACGAAAGCATCTCACAAACTCCAACATGATGGTGTTGTTCCGCTAGGCAACATATCCCTGTTGCACAAAACAATTACGTTCTAGTTGGTGGAACCCCTTTTCGTTGTTTTTCCACCACACAACGCATGTAAAAGCGCAATGGCTCGTTTGGGGAAAATCAAGCCCACACTAACGCCATGTAATCGTGCGAGTTGGTGTGCGTGTGCGCCTTGTGCAATACAATCAGAGATGAATAATCCTGGCCCATGTGGTGAAGGACGAGATTGGGATATTTTTCTGGCCTTCATTTTGTTTATTTGTTTGTTTGTGAATATTGTGTATACTAAGAATGTCTTAATCTTCTGCGCATGGTTCACTCACTGTCGCCAGTGTGTGTTGTGACAGCGGCGAAAGGAAATAGACAAATGGTGTGAAACATACATGTGTATTATTTTGCGCGAAGAATACACGTTTCACCATCTTTTGGTTTTGCTTACTCGTAGCGGAGACTCCATTCCAGGAAGCAGAAAAGAATGATGAAATCATGTTTTAGAACGACCCCTCCAGCCAGTTCCAGCTGCTTTCTCGCATAACCACCACAGCGCTTAAATGGTAAGCTCTGTGTATGTATGTTGAATAAAAAAAAAAGAAAACACAATCATCCGGAAATAAAACTGTCACCGATGGGAGCGGGTAACGGGAACGGGAGAGGGATAAACATTTCACCACGCTAATGTAAAAAAAAACCGCTCTCCCGTAGAGCACTCGCCTAATTGAGATGTTTACATGCGTGGCTTTAGAAGTTAAGCGTGTATGGGAAGGCCGATGGCGATTCTGGAGGAGATGTTGCTACCTGTTAGCTAAAAATAAGGGCAGGTTTGTATGCCGCACCGGAATGGCAACAGCACCGAATACCTTTGATCTTTCTCCTCAAACGCTGAAAAGAGGAAAACATTAAAGAAGAGGATACGTACACGAGCTTTCAACGTAAAGGTAAAAAATCCTTCTCAGCATCAGATCGACGACATACGTGGCAGCACCGTGTCGTTTTGTCCCTGTGCGTGTCCTTTACCCACACATCAGTCGGCACCAGTGGGGCTGGATTTTATCATTCACGTGTTTTTCTTTATTTTGGTTGTTTACGTTTCATTGCGTTTTATTTTGGCAAATATTTTTATTTCCGTGTCTGTGCTCTTATTCTTTGACTTTTGCTGAAGAGCGCTAGTGGCTTCGCTTGAAACCATGAAATTGTTTTAAATGTGTAATCCGAGGTTTAGTATTATTAATTTAAGAAATTTTCATTTTAAAGACTAGTAGAGATCTAGTTTTTTTTTTAAATTAGAATTGAAGAGAGTGCTTTAGTAGATTGTGAATATGTGTAGTTAATATATGAAGCATACGAAACACAAATGCTTTTTTTACAATTATTTATTTTTGATATGAAAAAAAATCCAAGTGGTATTGATGTAACTGCCACATATTGGATTCCTTATTTATTTTTTGACTATCCCTTAGTAAAAAAATCTCCTCCTGTGTACTAATGATTCGTGTACAATTTACACGCAGATCGGACGTGTTATTCTACAGTACTTGTACATCACACACCAAGTAAAATGGGGGAAAGCATACCTTGTAGCAGAAGATATTGGAATTATTATGAATAAATTTCTTTTATTTTGTATTCGTTTTCTAGTTGATTCTTTATAGATGCATTCATGTTTTTACTAGCGTTGAAACACATCGTTATAATCGGAACGTGTAAATTACATTCGACTTTTTCAATTTAGCTCTCCCGCAAATCGTTCAATCACGAGAGGCACGCCGGAGCAAATGGGCACGTCGAATTAAAGCATTTCTTCACGTGCTCCATTACTTGCCAGGTTGTACTGAATGGGCGGCAAGTGGGAAACATTTGACCCTTGTTCGAGATCAAAGAGATGGAGCAAGACGCAGAGGTTCGTAGAGCTAATCGTTAGGTATGCAAATCGTGGCCGTGGTTACTTATCGTTTGATCTAGACCACTTTGTTACCGACCCGGGGGATCAGCAAAGACGCTGCCCGGTCGAAAAAGGAAGCCGAGCTTGATATATTGTTAAAGTCAGCCGCACTAAGCCGAACTGGTTGTACGCTGGTTTGTACGGGCAGAATCGGAAATGGAACGGAGCCAGCGATGGTTGAGAGATGGTATGCCCTTAAGTCCAGGACCAAAAATGTCGACTAAAAAACCTGCCAAACGTGAGCAAATGGCAGCTCCGTTCGATGGAGTGGCGCATAGAGTGTCTTGTACTTGCGCGAAGGCACGCCGTCCTGCTCGATTGCACTCGCGCGAATGGTCCGTGTTTAGAATAGTGAAAGAATTTAATATGTGTGCTGGCATGTAAATGGTAGGTAGGAGAAGTTGGTAAAAGCTCGTTAACAAGGCCAGCTCTGCCCTGTCCTGCAGTTTTGTCCTGCTGGTTATCTTCCGATGTCACTGCTAGTCAAAGGACACACGCGTGCATACATTCACGTACGCTGCAATGCGACCCAAAAGGTTTGCCCGTGGGTGTACCTGTGGGAGCGTAACTTTCTGCACATGTACTTTTAGGTTTTTTAAAGAAAGCAAAAGAACATAACAGGCACAATCCATTTGGCAGGAGTCTCGGTGACAAAAAAAATAAGGGGGGGAGGGGTGGGGGGCTCCGATAGCAAACCCCGTCTAGTTACATTTCATTCGGACGATTGCTTTTGCGTTCTGTTTCTCCTGCGCCCGCAAAGAGGCAGGCTTCTTTTGTACCGGCTGGCAATCGCATACGGTACAACTTTGTCCTTGGAGGTTCAAGAGTTGTGCGTTAAAACTTGTCCTTTTTCCCGTTCAAAGGCATCAGTTTAGGGACTTTACTGAAACTTACTGAGGACGCTTTCACATGGGTTCGTATTTGTATGTGCGTGTGTGTGTATGAGTGATGCACGTTTTCGTTTTTCCGCCTTTTTAAACTTTTCCACTACGTTCCACCTAGCGATGCATCCCTTTGAATCAGGAAATCTAGACGCACGCTTCAATCAGTTCCCTTCACATGTTCGGCTCAAAACAGCGTACCAGGGTAAATCGTTTGTGAGCAAAAGTTGTGCTTTACAAAGCGGGAGCAGCCAACCCGCGGCATGGGACGGAAAGCGGAAATAAAATGTGGAAAAAACTCTCGATCTAACTACCGCAACTTTACTGCTTTCGTTGGCTAGTTCTTGTGCCGCCCAATCATCAAACCTTCGCAGTGCCATTATCGTTCCTTCCCTCTGATTTCCGTGTGTTTCTAGTTTCCTAACTGCTATTCAACTTAGTTGCAAACATCAGCAATACACACACACGCATACACCCGCACCCTCACCCACTCAAGCACACTACGAAGTAAGCTGTAAAGGCGAAAGGCACGGTACAAACTTTACCCCGCAACTGCATTCAATGCTTCCCTTTGCAAGAAGTTCCTATCTGTAAGTACATAGGCGAAGAAACGCACCTCACTCAAGCTTACTGTACGCCATTTTCCATGACGTTGTTCATCGGATGCCTTCTCTTTGCGTCGAGCATACACAAAAAAGTTTATATAAAAAGTGCATCATATAGTGTTTGTGAGTGGTGCATTCGTCCGACAGTGCAAACATTAGCTCCATGCTCGAACGTATAATTCTATTTAAAATTGGCTCGTCACGCAAAGTGGTAATTTGCAAATATCCTTTCGAGTAGCGGGTGTGAGTGATTGTTTCTTTGTCCCGCTCAAAGCTTTCCTCTTACCCTTCAACTGCTGATTAATCGTGCCTGCAAAAGGGTGGTTCGTACGGGCCTTACTGCATCAAATGCCCTGTAACTGGGAATAAAATTTCAACTTTTTCAAACTTCACCCATAATGACCACTGGTACCGCTACGTAGGAAGGGAGCTTTAGCATTTTCATGACTATTTCGGGAGAGTGATTACTTTCTCTGCGAGTATAAATTGAAAAAGGGGGAGAAAGGAGTCAACATTGTTCCACCCCATGCCGTAAGCTTCATTACGCTTTTTTCGGATAATTTGCTGTCGTTTCCATTTTAGCATACTTGAGCCGACACATACACACACACACAAACACTTGGCAGACTTTCAGTAAGGGTGAGTTTTGTGGTTCACGTTCTAGCAAGCTATGCATAAAACAGAGTCGAACGATTTATTTGACTTCGATTTGGTGTGCAGTAGGGAGGCTCCTACTGCCGGCTGACCATGCCGCCAGCGCAATTCCACCATCGCAAACCATGCTTAAACACGTGCCTCCGCTTTTTTCGACTGGAAATAGGGGGGACTTCAAATCAACCATTCACATTCAGATTCGTCTAGACTGCATTGTGGAAGATCGATTTGGGATAGCGTCAAGGGATGGAATAACTTGAAGCCTTTTCTCTCTCTATGTCGCTCCCACAATCACACCTCAACACAGGGTACGGTATCTATCGTTTCAGACGAGAGTACCTGAAAATTTATTCATTTCCATTCAACAGTAGGATTGATGGAAATATTACACTCAGGGTTTGGCAAGTTGAACATAAAAAACTCATTTTAATCGCTCCAGAAGGTTTGACGCTGAATAATCAATCCTACAGTGTAAGCAATGGGGAGTAAATTTGTGAAAGGTTTTTTTTGTTACTAACCTTTACAATTTATTGGGAATGATATTTTATACCGCTCCCTTTTCTTTAGCTGTGAAAGAAAAATAAATTCTATGGCAAATGATTTTTATTCCGATCGGCATGAATATTAAACGTTCGATTTGCAATAAAAATATCATTTTTTACGCTAAGTACGAGAGAAATACTTATAAAACTAAAAGAAACATACCTTTGTTCCATAATATATGTTTAAAATCCGACAGAGTGAGTTTGAATTTTAATGTAAAGAAAAAAACATGACCATCGGATCAGGTTCAATCATCAAACGAACCGTCGCTTTCATAGAATAAGACTAGTAACGCGATAAATTATTTTAATCATGTTTATCAAAGTTTAAACATATTAGGACATAGTACAAACATAGTAGCATTAAATAAGAAGAAAAATGTGAAGAAGGTGAGATTGAAGTGTTTTGAATTTTACAAAACTGTAAAAAAGAAACAATTTAACTAATACGTATGACGAATAAAAGTAAGTAAAAGCCATAAGCCATCATTAGCAAAAAAAAGTGTTATTATTAAGAAATTTTAATGAAAAAGTATCATTTAATACTATAATTAATTTCTGTTGGAGCCTGTATTTGCCTTCAGGGTTTATTAGAGGTTTTCATAATGTTAGGACAATTTCTTGACTCTTTCTTTCGGGAAGCGAACTTTATGTGACTCTATTGGCACCCTTTTTAAGACAGGCTTAGTTGGAATATAATAGTAAATTCAAATAGCTTCATTTTTTCTAGAGAACAACGTTAGGATATGGTTGCAGGTGAAAGTTTTAAGTGAATCAAACGCACGCGTTGTGTAGTTATGTTGATATTGACATAAAGTTCTACTTAGCTAGTGATGTCTACGGTTAAGCTTGCTCCAAACGCTGGCAAAACCTTGCACAACAAATGAAAGTTCAACCCTTTCCTCCAATTATGCCATTTTTGCCCCTCACACCGGCATCACAAATCCGTTCAAATTTTGATAAACTTAAATAACCAAATGCAAAGAAACGCAGAGATGAATTGATTGCTGCCTGTTTGCTTATTGTGAGCTGTGCGACAAAACTTCTGAGTGGAACACTGTGCACAGCCCTCCACCGTTCGTTGCCGAGGTGATGGGAAAAGTGACAGACTGTTGGCGTCAATATTTGAGCAAATTATTACGCCCAACTCGCGCTGCGGATTGTTGGTTGAACGCCATTTTAGAATAAATGATCGTTCACAACCCACGGTGTCGCAATCGATACGCCTTTGCCTGAATGGTTTACCCCGTTGGCTGCGGTGGCCGTAGAGCGCTGGTAGGAAATTAGTGTGGCTTTATTTAAGTTTCTCATCTAGCGACCCTCTCCGCATTCGACAGCACGATTACACGATTGATAATTTTGAACAACTATTTTCACTGCTCTTTTCGCGTCGCTATTCATCGTTTCAGCCGTACACGGTGCCGTCTATTCGCCGGGAGGAGGCGGAGTTTATGGGGACTCATCACCGAAAGATGCCGGCGGGGATCCAGTGTTTGCTGTGCTGCCGAGCCAGGACGTCAATCCGGACTATTACACAACCCAGACGGTGTATGGATTTCTCGATTTTACCACCACCATCGGTAACACGGTGATGATCTTTTCGCCGCAGAGTGCCGCTCCGGCTGTGACAGGTAATTCGGTTTTAGCATTCAGATTGCGAACAGTCAGCTGCCATGGTGGGATGGCACATTCGGTTGATTGTTCAGATAGGTTTGTTGTTGATTTAGATGATTGCTAAAAATACAGCTTGCCAAAGGGTGGGGTGTTTGCAGATTTTAATTATCCACTGTGCTAAGCATTAGCAAACTAAACTACCAGGCGGATTTTAAAGTGCCAGGGTGGGGCAAGCAATCATCGGCCAGAAGTAACTGCATGTTTAACCTTATCTTAATAATTTCAAAACACACACACTAACAATCAAACAAAGTTCGTATTCACTGCTATGTAGTTGGTGCTCAACGAAATGTTATCTACTTTTAGAACCACCAAAAACGACGGCTCCACCACCACCGGTCATTGAAACGACCCCAACCACCACCACTACCACGGAGGAAGTGGTGAAGGAGATTAAACCCAGCAAAACGGTTGTGCTGCCGGTGCAGCCAAAGGAGAAGGTCAGCATCGTGCAGGTTCTGCCGGAAACTCCGAAGCCTCCGACGGCGAAACCGATCGGTCCGCTAAAGTTCGTCCCCAAGGCCGTTCCTAAGGTGGCAATCAAGCCGATCCTAAAGCCGAAGCCGAAAATCGTCGAAGTTGCCCCAGTTAAGGCAGAACCCGTGCCACAACAAGAACAACCCCAGGCAGATCGATTCATCGTGAAACCGGTACCGAAATCTGTGATCATTAAACCAGTCGCACCGATCGTGAAGGTGGTAGCTACGAAGGTTGAACCAACGACGACGACGACGCCCGAGCCTGTCCCGGCAGTTGAATCGGAGGAAGAGGAGGAAGAAGAGTTCGAACAGGAGCAGGAACAGGAAGTGCACGAAGTTGCTGAAGAAGAACATGACGAGCAGCACGATGAAGAGGAACAAGAGGAAGAAGAAGAAGAAGAGGAACAGCAGCACGAGCAGGAGCAGGAGCAGGAACAGCAGCAGCAAGAAGCCAGTCCAGTCGCAAATGTAGCAGTAGAAGCGGTTCAAGTTACAGAGAAACCGAAGATGCACGTTGTTGAAGCGGTAAAACCAGTAACTGCTGCAAGTACAACAACCACGACGACGGAAGAACCGGTGGCTGTGGTGAATGCTGCCGAGGTTCAGCACGAAGAGCACTCGCCGATAATGTTTTCCAACATTTCGGAAGATGAAGTGAAACCAGTTGCTGGGGTAAAGGATGCTCAGGCCGATAGAAGCTCGCCTGTAGCGGGAACGGATGAACAGCAGCAGCAAAACGAGGAAACGCCCGAAGACGATACCAACGCCGAGGAGGAGGAAGAGGAAGAGGATGAGCAAGAGGACGAACCGGTGCCGGTGCTGCAAATTGGCAACAATCTTGGCGAACCGGAGTACGACTTTCTGTCCCGCCAGCCGTCCGAGTTCGTCGAGGAAACGTTCCGCGTCGTCAACCTCAGGCCGACGGCGGCAGGCTCCCAGCCGGTAGCTGCCACTGCCCCATCGTCAGCACCGCGCGAGAAGGCGGCCAAACCGAAGCGAGGTAATAAGGGCAGATCCCATCCGACCGGCCTGGTGACGACGCTCGGTGGCACCGTGGTTAAGGAGGGCGTTACCACCGTCCACGAGACCAGCGTGATCGGCACCTACATTTCAGGAAAGTATGCGCAGGTCCTACAAAGCACGTCTCATGTCATTCAAGGTAACCAAGGGGGAGCGGCAGCGAGCGGCAACGGGGCAGCGGGGCCATCCAGCCCGGCCACGGATGGCCGGCGGCCCAAGCTGAACCCGAGCTCGACGCTGCGCATCCTGAAGACGGCGGCGCCGGCACTGAACAAGACGCCACGGTACAACCCGGAGGCGGCCTCGATCATCACGCCGTCGCCGGCGACGCACGCGCTCGAGGACACTGGGCTGCCGCTGGAAAATCTGTTCGCTAGCCAGCCCAGCTCGAGCCTGGTGCGGCCGTCCCGCCGTCTGCCCGGTAGCGCTAGCGGTAACTTCAAAAACCGTCTGAAGAACCGCATCAGCAAGGACGAGAACGATCTGCAGGAGCAGGGCGGTGAGAGTGAACCCGTTACACCGCAAGCCACAGTAACGCCGCAGCCTACGTACGGCAAGAAGCCGGGCAGCCGCTACCGCAACACACAAATCGTTAAGCCCGTCGCCAAGAAGTAAGTAGCAGTAGCAGGTCGGGTGACTTAAGCCCGTACCGGCAAGGTGTCGTACGTATTGCTTGCATCGACTTTGCCCGATGCAGAACTCGTGCCGCTGGAGGGGGCGCCGGTTCTCGCATCGAAAGTCAAAATTTAAAGTGAACACAAACGATCGATCCGGCTATGCTGGACGGTTTAATTTCATTTCATTCCATTTCGTGCTCATAGCCTGTGTAAGTGAATGTTATGCATGAGTGTTGTCGTCTATTATTTATTTTTTTATTTTATCTTCTTCAGTCGAGCAGAACCTTCGTTATTATTTCTTTTTTTCGTTTTATTTATTTTGAATCGTTATTTTCCTCTGTTGTTCATAAGTCCAAACAATTCAATACGCTTTCATGTCATTAATTGTCATTTTGTACATCCGACTATTATTTCAAGCATAAAAATCTCTCTTTCTCCCTAAAACTAAAACATTAATGTTTTGAAATCATAATTTTGCGTTTTGCAATCGTTTGCTTGTGAACAATATGTAAATGTGTGTAAATTTTATAATTTCGTTGTGCCAAAATTTCAATTATTTAACTCACCGTGATACTAAAAAAGAATCATTTACGTTTTTGTGTTTTCGTGTGTGTCTGCTGTATGATTGCGCTTCACATGTTTGAAAGTTTTCACATTTTCATTATCATGTTTCACCACATTCATTTCATACACATCATGTCTAATTGTTCATCACCACGTTATTACCGATTTGAATGTGTCTGTTTGTATGAGAGTTTTGCTTGAGCTGCATGTGTGTTTTTTCTCATTTTATTATTTTACCCATTTGTTTTACGTTTTGCACGTTTGTTTTTTGTTTGTTTTTATTTTTGCATGAACGCACACCCAATACCATACAGTCATCACATCTTAATACTCCTCACATGTTTTCACCTATTTACGCAATCCACTATACATCCCATTCATACTTGTCACGATTCACAAACTTCACAATGTCACTATACATGATATCACCATCTCATGATCTCATGAACACTAAACTCTCCATCAACACATTCAGCGAGCGTTTCGTTTTGGGTTTTGTTTTCTTCTGGGCAAAGTGCTGCATGCAAACCAACGGCAAAACACACGCACACATACTGTGTACATACTGGTACAAAGACACCACCCCGGTGATTGTAAACACTTCCCTCCCTTTTCTTCCGCTAACCGTGTTTTTGCAGTACAAGATTTAACCGTTATTCTACATCAAGCGTGGAGGTTGCCACGGTGTCCGTTTATAGTGAGCCGAATCCGACGCCCGGCTCGGGCTATCAGAACCGGCGCAATAAGTCCTCACGTAACGGTTTCAAACCAACATCATCCCACAGCGTGTCGACGGTACAGCAGCAGCAGCCGGATGCGGCTACCAGACGATCGTTCAAGCCGAAACCGCAACCGTCCGCACCGCAGGATCAGGAACCGGGCCAGACCACCAGTCTGTACAAGTTCAAGCTGAACCGGTCGCCGGGCCGCTGGCAGTACAAATCGCCCGCGAAGCCAACAGTCGCGATCCGGAAGCAGAGCGCGGTCAAGCCCAAGGATCAGGTACTGGAAAATCTCACGACCGCACCGATTTCCGACACATCCGTACAGTCTAATGATATTGCGCAGTCACCCGAGCACGCGGAAAAGGTGGACACGGATGCGGACCTGGACCAGTCCGGCTCGGTGCATGGGAATGTGCTGAACGATGCGGAGAACGATAACCAGATCGAGCGCCGCTATCCGATCGAGACGCTGAAGGTGGAGATTTCGACGCCGGCTGACTTCCGCGATACGTACTACGAGATTGCAACGATCAAGTCACCCTACACCTTCCAGGTAAGTGTAGCGACGCGATAGTTAATCAAGACTGAACTGATCTCATGCAAATGCTCTTCTCTTTTAGGTGGGTACGGTGAAAAACACGCGCTACATTACTGTCACATCGACTATTGAGAAGGTGCTGGAACAGGAGACGGCCACCATCACACCGTCGCTAACGGAACCACTGACCGAGAACATTTTGGCCACTACGACGCACATTGACAAGGAGAGCAATTTGTTGGACTCGAGCATTGCCACACTGCCTCCGATTGTATTGGGCCTTGACACGGAGACGCCACCACTTGAAACGCTAACGGAAACGTTCAGCACTACCCAGGCCATGCTGAAGACGCACATTCTGCCTGTTATCCGAGAAGGTGATACTACCAGCTACACACTCATTCAAACGTACCACGTGACGCGCCTGGTCACTGCCACCAAAACGTTGCCACCGATGGAGCTGTACCATTTCGTACCGTCCCGCACACTGAACGAGTTCAACAGCCGATTGGACGAGGCAGGATCTGAGCTACACCTGGAGCTGGAGTTCGGTGATGACAACGAGAACGACGACGAGGATAAGCCCAAGCGCGAACGGCTTCCATCCGATCTGGACCTCTCGAACATCGGGTCCGACTTTGACCTGTCCGAGGTGGACAAGACAAACATCCCGGAGAACATTCGACCGAAGAAGAAAATCACGGGAAGCAACAAGGAAAACCGTGTGACCACCGAAGCACCGGTAACGACTCCCGCACTTACACCCGAACAGCTGCAGCAGTTGGCGCTGCTCCGTCTGCTCAACCCGGCAGCTGCTGCACAGATTCCCTCGGTACTGACCTCCTCGAAGCCGGTAATTAAGCTCGAGACGGTGTACGAGTCGCACGTGCTGCCCATCATCAACGGTGCCAACACAATCCTCAGCACGATTTCGCGCCCGATCGGTACGATCACCAAGACGAGCTACGAGCTTGTAACGACGACGCTGCCCAGCCTGCCCATCCCGCCGATTCCGCAGCTCAATCCGCTTCTGCTGCAGCAGCAACAGCAGCAACAGTCGCTCCAGATTCAGTCGACACCCGTCGTCACGCAGACAATCGTCACCGAGACGAACAGTAAGGTGCTGAAGCTGACGTTTGGTGCTAAGACGGCGTATACCACGCTCTACTCGACGACGGTGGTTCCAACGGTGCTGACCACCTACCTGACCCAGTCGGTGTCCGTCCAACCGACGGCAGCCGCTGCATTCCCCGGATTCTTCCCCAACCCGTACGCACCGTTCCCGTTCGTCGGCTAAGGAGAGATGGTAGCGAATTAACTTGCCTAGTTGCTAATTTAGGATAACGAATTGACAGAGCGCGACAGAGATGGCGTGAATGAGAAGGTAAGCCTAAGTAGATATAATGAGATAATAATAAGCCATTTAACATGTACAAATGAAATACCATAATTTTATGAAAGTCCAAAAAATGGACGCATAATTAGTCGTTGCTAGTAAAAGACGCCTTAATGAATGCAATTGGTGCAACAAATCCTCACTAACGAGATTTTTTCCTTGCGGTCAAGTTTTTGTGGCAACCAACCCTCTAACTAAGTAAACAGAACGGTTTGAATTAATTTTCCCGCACAGCTCTAATCGAATGGGCAGATTATCGTAGTTTGAGCAAGTTTTTGTCGTTTATTCAGCCTCTGGTTTGTGCGCAATTATCGGACAAACATCCGGGTCTACTTGTCTTCCATCCTGAGTGGTATTAAAGTTTCGAACCAAATTTGTTTTCCTGCACTGCTCGTTGCAATGTCCCACTTTGGAAACAAACTTGAACCAGCAGCGGGACTATTAGCCTCGACCCGAGAAGCTTTTGTGTTTGCATCCATCAGTAAGAACAGTGGATAAAGCTTTTCACCAGAAATTGCATCGAGATCTCCCTGGTAGATTCCGCTTGCCATCAACGTGCAACAAGCTTGGTCTATTGTGGAAGACCTATGTCTGGTGCTTGTGAATGGAGCAGGAAGAAAAAAACAGCTAAGATTTTGTTTTCCAGCAAGCCCAAGCATTGCAAATGATACCAAATCGTGATCAATACATCTTTTTACATTATTGCCATGCTGCTGTGGATAGTTAAATTACCTTCTTCCGGTTAAAGAAAGCCTTTACAAAATGAAAAAGGCACAATGATTTCAGGGTGGACCATCTACCCTTCGAAACAATGACCGATCCAAGCTGATTGAAATCCACTCAATGCCAAGTTCTGCTCCCCATTGGGCTCCTAAACAGACACATCCAATATGCGACTGCAAAAGGAAAAAAAGTGCTGCACAGAAAACTCGCTAATAACAGTCCATTCCATACCGATGTACTACCGATTGGTTTCATGAGCTAAAATTGTCGAGGGAAGAAGTACGAAGAAGCAAAAAATTGGTACGAGAAGTCATCTTAATTCTCTTGTTGAATGGAAGTTTATTTCGCTTCGCAAACTTTTACCCGTCCTAGCGTACAATGCATCGCGGGAATGGCTCAACTTTCACATCATCGCAGGACAGCACAATGTAAGGACGATTTTTCCTCATTTACTATTTGTCCAGCTAGTTTAGCGAAACTATGGTGTCTCTGGCCATCGCCAGTATCAACATCATCATCATCACCATCATCATTAATACCCGCAAAGTCAAACCCAACGTCCGGCTGGCGACGGCACACACTGTAAGACTTGGTCTTTGCCTTGCTGGAACTGTTTCTATTGAACTAAGGCAACGTCGGAGCGAAGAGTCGTGGGTAGATGGAAAGTTTTTCACTTTCTTTTTTTTCCTTTTCCGGAATAGGATTTTTTCATCTCCCTTCATCCGCTCTCCAGATGCGCGTGAAATCCGGTGAAGATCAACTTCCGGTCGGAAAAGATGTGTGTATTTCTGTGCACAAAGCAAGCGCAAAGTATGGTTACCATGGCTCATTTCGCCTTTATTTTACGACTTTTGCCGCCAGTTTGCCAATGTACAGTGAGCCCTTTTGTTTCTGTATGTACGCATTTCATGTTGGACCAATTTTTCGTTTACTTCTTTTACCATTTGGTTTTGGTGAAGACTGCTCAATCGAACTTATTTTATTACTTCACTTAAGTTTAGTTGGGGAAACAATTTCAGTTGAGGTTTTTTGGCGAATTGGTTCGCTAGGGAACACTCCTTTTTGTCACTGTCTTTGTTGTGTGCTGCTTGAATAGATACCGTATGCTTCTATCGATCGATTGATCGTATTGTTGTATTTCTTCCACTACATTCGGTAGCTGTTTGGGCAGAGAAATTATTTGTTCTGGAGTAAAAACAGGGGACAACGGGACTATTTTTTGTTGTCACGATGTGCTTATTCAACTTCTACAGCTGTTACTAAAAATGGACAAAGGGAAACGCGCGAAAGACTTATGAGCCTGTGTACGGTGCTAGAACTCAACCGGCGAGAGTTTTCCTTTCAGGGTTATTTTTATTGGCCCCGTTTGGGTTGTTTTCGGGCGAGGTTTTGGAAAATCCTTAAACGGATTAGTTTTTTTTTCTATTCACCCAAAGACTGAGCATTCCTATTTCTTTCTAACGATGCATCCCCTCAGGGATGGTGGATGGATGGTGGCCTTTTTTATTTGAGCGAGAGAGGAAAGGACATAAAGCGCTACAAAGGAGCCGATCAGACCGTTTGATTGGATTAGAATCGTCGTCTTTTTCGTCTCCGACGCGCTTTCTACGCAAACCAACAAAAACAAAAAGCCTATAACATTTAGGGGATCTGATCTAGGAGCGGCCCGTGGACCTTTTTTAACCGGTTTACAAGCGTAGTAGAGCGTAACGAAAACTTTAAGTCGTTTGAATAAATGCCTGCGAAGGCTGAGTAGCCATAGGTCGACCACATAACGCATAGGCACTAACATCAGCTGTATCGTCGTCGAGAGGATTGTTGCATGGAGATGTGCCATAAACTTGGAATCGAACCGTGTCCAACTGGCCATTTGTGTTTCAATCAATAGCTGATTCAATAAAGTGGTTGGCTAGTTGAAAACAGAATTACATCAATATTTGATCTACATGTGAACAAAACCATTTGAATTGGTGAAGAAAATGGGTTGGTTCTTCAAACGACGAAACAAGGAGCAGAGTGATGGTAGAGATACATGTTAGCAAAAGCTACATCATACATCCTACCCTATATCATATATCCTATATCATATATTAAATTCAACGTTTTATACAAGACAACGTTTTAAACAAGTTGTCTAACTTTATCCTATCACTTTACGGTTAGCAGAATTAAAGATACGAGATAAAGATTAACAGTTTGTTTTTAATATATTATAATGTTGAACTTTGCAACAGTGCCGTGGTACAATTGTCAACTCGTATGACTTAACAACATGTTCGTTTTGAAGAAGATGAAGAATGATTAAATTTGCATTTGAACGTCGATGAGTTGTAGATCTACTCGTAACAAAATAGAACGCGCATTGCGGTCAAACAATCGTAGAGTTAAACAAAGTGTTCGTATTGTTCTATTGTGAAGACGAGAACATTTCTCAACTGTGTGTTAGGGAATGTTTACTAATCTTATCTTCTAAAGAACCTGCCGCCTCAGATAATCAGATGAAAATAAAACGAACGTCATCTCCATACTTATCTATAGTTTGATTACTCATCAAAACCACATCACACAGCAGTAGCTTCTAGTATCGTCCGTTTCTTTGGAATCGCTCACCGAACCATCCGAGCACTCTATTAGAAAGCTGTTAACGCACCGTCACCTAGCAAACCTTTCCGGGAATGGTATCATCCATCGACCACAGTGTGTTTAGAACGAGGTAAAGTGACACTAATTAGTGTGAAAATATTTCCTCTGACAAGTACGCAAGGAGAAGGAACCGGTGGTTTAGAGTGCCTTGGCTACCACCAAAACACCAGCAACAGCCGCAGTACGATCGGCTCCTTCGGTTTTCTCGTGCAGGAACTGGATCGGAATTAAGTATGGGCAAAACCACAGCAGAATGTGGTGGGAATTGTTGCGTGAATTTGTCGAAGCTTTGCTGGCAATACGAAGAGTTCTGGTGCAGTGTCTGTTGGTTGTTTCCGAGCCCTTCCGAACCACAACAAACACTGACACTTCAGTGCTTCAGTGCAAAAGAAAGTCTGGGAGGGAAGAAGATACACTGCGTGAAATTTCTGCAACTTGCTTCCAGGGGCAACCGTTCTATCCTCGACGTCAGTTGGTTGCTTGGTGCTGGCCCTTTTTTCATCAGGTTTTATTCTACTCTTCACGCTACCCCACTCAACACCTACTGCAAGTAATGTGCAATTTATCCCTGCACAACACGTATACGTGAGGGATGGGATTTTGTTCTCTTTCTAGTGCTCATTTTGACCACTTCAGAGCAAAACCACCGAGACAAACAATTTTACCAAAGTGAGCAATGTGTGAAATAAAGATTCCAACCGACTCAAAAAAAGTCTGTTGGTGAAATCATTCTGCTCTATTTTATATTCCGCTTAACCCCTCGAAGAGAAGCGACCAAACAGCTTGCGAATCTTCAACCGTTGAGCTACTAGCGGCTGGTGGAAAATGGCGTTAAAAACACTTTTGAAGTTTCGTTTGCCGTTAAGATGATGGTTCTTTGATTTACGTCCCTGTATCCCAGGCAACTGAGTTTTTCATGTGGGCCCATACGAGAGAGAAAGAGAGAGAGAGAGAGAGAGAGAGAGAGAGAGAGAGAAGAAAAAACACAAGAAAACCGTTTGACGGTCAAAAGATTTATGTGTTCTGGTTGGGTCGTCGTCATCGGTCGGTGGTCAAAGTTTGGTTCAACCTTTTCCCCCTTTTGCAATGCAAAATTCTTTTCAACGGGTAAGGAAAAGTTTTCAAACTCAACCATTCGGCCGGTAACTGGGATGGGGTTTCAACTTAAAAGCAAAGAATAAATTGGGGCCAGAATTCTAGAACCACTCTTGTGCATTCTTGGAAGCATTACTTGCCAGGCAGAAACTATCCCCTTTTCCTCAACAATGTTTTAATGAATGCAATTTTGTGCACCTTTCAGTACGTACGTACGTACTGCTCAACAGACCATGAAATGTGGTGTGTTTTTCGTCCTTTTACGAAGGAATTCGTTCATTAAGAGTTACATCGAGTGTGTATGCTTCATCATAAATGATGGAACTTTCGTTTTAAATTCACAGTGCTCTGCATTTAAATCTAAAAAATCTACAAAAGCTTTTAAAAGCATTTCTCAAAGGTCTTCACAGGGTAGGGAATACATTTCATGCCTATCAAAAAGCTAACATTTTCCTTTATTCTTACTTAATGCTTGCAAAGAAGCATATTTTTAACTCCTGTAACTTTAACATGGAGATCCATGCGACTTACTAATCCTTAATCCTTTTCTTTTCACATTGATTTATAGACGATCGTACAAGGGACAAAAGCTAATGCCACAACGAACAGTGAACACATCCCGGGCCCGCTGTATTAACCGTGGCCGTGGATAATCTTCTACCGCCACGATAAATTCCGCAATGATACCGTGTCGGGCTGGTGACGCGTGGAAAAGAAAATTATTCAACGGTGCAGCGAAGCAGCGGCGGAAAGAATAGAGATAGCACGCCACAGGATAGGATGTGAAAGGTTAAATGTCTGTGCACAGGAATCTTGCCACGGCTGGGGATGAGACGCCTGTATCTACCGTTTGCTGCTGACAATAGAGTAAGGAAAAAGAGGAGTAGAAGAAAAAGAAACCAGACCCCAGCGGAAAATAAGGCGCGCCACCCTCAGTTGGAACGATGGTTTAGTGTTATTTGCATGTTTTGTTTTTCTTGCCGGACGATCCAGGCGGATCCAAAACCTACCCTTGACTGACGAACCCAAACCTGGTGGCTGGACATAAAATATTCCATTCCGTTTAGTGGACGAAATGTTTCCCCTTGTTTTTTTTTTGTTTCCAACCCGCATCCTCCCAGCAGCGCGATGTAAGCGAGGGAAGAAACATTTGCCTTAAGAATAGCATTAAATTTAATTCAAACTAGAGCCTCGGTAATACGGTGAAAATGTTGCCGTAGAAGCATACGATGAGGCGGGAGTGATTTTAAAAGGTGGGTAAGTGCACCCCTTTAGCTTCGGTGGGTCGCGGGACACGCGAAATAAGGCAAAACAGTGTGAGAGAGGAGAAAAAACAGGATAGGATGCGTAAAAGGTTTTTTTTATGCTGCAAAGGATAAACGGTTTATGGCGACGCAATGGCGAACCAACCAAACGAAGGTGCAAAAACGAATGAAATCGGAGTGAAAAGTGTGGTCGTTAAAGATGAATAGAAAAGTTGGAAAAGAATGGATTTATGAAATTGGAGCGCATCATCGCAAACTACGGACCATTTTCTCGGTGTATCGGGTGTAATGGATACGCCGTATTCATAAACGGATAATTTTGTAAATATTTTATACGATTATCGCAACAATCGGCTCGACAATCGTGCTTGAGGAGCACACAGGCGTTTTTGTGTGGCTACGCAACAAGCCTCGCTTGAAACGAAATTATCTACTTTGTCTGCAGTATTTAGCTCAGTAAAATTTTAATACAAATTTCTGATTACAAGAAAGATCTTTTATTGGAGCTCACACTTTTAAACTGTTCCGATATAGTATTCTTTTGTAAATAATTTAGTTTGTCTTTCAAGTTTGAACTTTCCTTTTTACGATCTTTTTTTATGATAAAATCGACTATGAATAATTGATTATTGTTTCGTATTCTTATTACTTCTAAAAAATGCTAATTGCTACTAGAAATGTTTTACAGTCTTCAGATTGCTACTTATCTCCGATTTGTGCTAATACTGAGCAGCTCAGCAATATTTCTGAATCGTTTCCATAGTGATTACTGCAATTGTTCTAGAAATAGCTAGTACTATAAATGAACGAAAATGCGTTGACCGATTTTAAGAAACGGTACATCAAAATACAACATGAAAATACTCAGCTCAATACACGTGCTTTATAATTTAATGTAAAATGACTTTACAAATCAAGCGATGGACGTCGAGTTAGTATTCCAATTGAAAATTTCATTCTTCTTTAATTTTATGTTTATTTTAAAGTGTCTTTTGTAAATAAGAATTTTCTGTGTCTTTGCTTTTTTTGTAATTTTCAAAACTCGTCACAATATGCTATTGACTTTATAGTTAAAAGTACTGTATTCATTAAACTTTCTTTTAATAAAATTTATACATATGAAAAATGCGTCGTGTCCGAAAAACCCCGAATTATATGCATTTGAAAGTATGTTTGAAAGGAGTAAGTATTAGAGTGAATGTACCAAATGGTGGTGCAATTTGTAGTGGTATAGATGTACAGATTTTTTACTGGATTTAAAGTACCAGGAAGGTAAATTTTTGATTATTCTAACTCATTATTCTAACTCATTGATGAAAATATTGACTAAAGAACGGTATACTGTACGGTCAACCCTCACTCGGTAAATTACTAACAGAAAACACATTTTTTGTTGCTTATTTTAGTGAAAACAATACGACATGTCTAACATATTCTGAAAAAAAATCTAAAATACCCTGAGATTATGGCACACTAACATAAATAACTTCATTACTTTTAAATTATCGTATGAAATGTATTTTAGTGCAATTTTACCGCTATTGGTACTACCACAACTAAACGTTCCTATTTAGCCTTTATACGAATAAACATACTAATGAACAAAAAAACCTCCAAAACCCTATAAGGCCAATTGTGTAAATCAATCAGATAAAATCCAAACAAAGGGAAATTTTGTTGGTATTATAAAAGGTTGTTAGAGACTTCACAAGTATCGTTGAATATTTATTTCGTTAACCCACGACATTGCTGTCATATTGCTTTGTGAATGCTATTATTATTATTTAGATTATTTTTTAAAGATAAATGTTAACGAGAAGCGCAAGAAGCATTATGAGACTGTTAAAATATTTTCTCTTTTGGTGTCTTATTGTTATTATTTTATAACAGTATAACACCCTTCATTGTGTTATAACACCCTTCATTGTGAGTGACCCATGTAATGAGTGTTTCACATACCGATCAAATCGAAATGCTCAACAAATACCTATTTATACGAATAAAATTTCTCATAAAAAGCAATATTGTTTGTGTTCATAATCTTCTTCTTTGGCTCAACAACCGATGCCGGTCAAGGCCTGCCAACACACTTGTGGGGTTGGCTTTCAGTGACTTATTGATTTCCTCCCATAGCAGGATAGTCAGTCCTACGTATGGCGGCACGGTCTATTTGGGGCTTGAACCCATGACGGGCATGTTGTTAAGTCGTACGAGTTGACGACTGTACCATGAGACCGGCTAACCTTGTGTTCATAATATCTACATTTTTTCCTGCCGATGTGTAATCATGTTCCTAATTGTTAACGTGAGCATTTCTTTAGTTTTGATTATCGCTCAAGCAAATCAGGGTTTCGATATTATGAATCGTCTTATATAAATTTTTTGACAGGATGAGAAGTGGCGAATAATTAAGCACAAGTGGATGATGCATGGACGAGTGTTTCTTGTGTTTTGAATTCAATTCAAACATGACTTTAGTTGAAATGATTTCAGCCACCAATTGTAAAACTCCACATGGTATCCAACTCCACCCAGTGTCGTAAAGCTCTCGATATCCTGATTTTTTTCCTCCCATCACACAATTTACCTTCGATGGCCAAATGTCATCGAAAAACCCCTCCACTGTGGGTGTAGACAGGGATGAAAATGTTTTATTTGTTTTTCAATTGAAATGTATTCATGTTTTTAAGTAGATATTATTACATTTATTACATTATTACAATTATTACATTTAGCCGGTCTCATGGTACAGTCGTCAACTCGTACGACTTAATAACATGCCCGTCATGGGTTCAAGCCCCAAATAGACCGTGCCGCCATACGTAGGACTGACTATCCTGCTATGGGGGGAAATCAATAAGTCACCCCACAAGTGTGTTGGCAGGCCTTGACCGGCATCGGTTGTTGAGCCAAAGAAGAAGAAGAAGATTATTACATTAAAAAAGACAAAAAATATACTTTTACAACCCTTTGAATCGCAAGGAATAAATTTTCAAACATGAAAAATGATTCAAAACATCCACAAAGGTTATTTCATAATATTTAAAATGAATGCCTAATTTTGAAAATTACTTATTTTGCTAAAGAGTTATAGCAAAAACTATGACAAGAAAATTAAAATGTCTGTTTTGAAAGCTTGAGTCCAAATATCAAGATGTACTTTCGCAGCTTTAGAAGATACATCAAATATTGTTAATATCGGTTTGTAAGAAGTATAGGCCATATTACTTGTTTCATCTAGTATTGTTAAAAAAGGATACGGCAAAGATGTGTTTGAGCAAATTTTCAAGAATAGGATTATGAGTATGTAGTAGGAATCGCAGTTGGGATGTTTACATTATATTGAAGCTTTTTAATAGATGTGAATATTTAAACAATAGTATATACGTAGGTAATATTGAAGATTAGGTTTAAACGTAAGTAGAGCACGACCTGTCCGGTGTTGCCGTTTTTATTCCAATAACTTCATTCATTTTACAGTAATCCGACTTTGTTTTTTTGTGGTTTGATTTTGCTAATGATTTTTTTTTTTTGAAACTAAGTTTAGAGACACATTAGTCTTTGCAAGGTCTAACAACATCTCAATAACAAAATGAATTCGCTCTCTACGATATTTTTTAAATGGATGATACTTTACATTTCTGTTGTAATGTTTCTATAGGACAACTAATTTACTGTACCATCACAAGGAAACATTAAACTATCAAAATGTAGCTTATTGTGTGAAATTTCATTAATTTCAAGGAAAAATAGAATATAACATCCTTGTTCAATAGAAAATATTCAAATCTACGAACAATATATTTTTATCCCAGTGTTTGTATGGGCTGCTTCCACTGTGCACACTATTTATTTTACATATCCCCTCTGTTCCAAAAAAAAAAAAACTCTGCGGATGTTACTTCGGTTCAATTCGAAGCGATCAAGAAAAATTGCTGAAGGAATGGAACACGCAATCAAACGCCATGGCAAACCTGTTCATAGGCATAGCGAATTTCTTCATTTCTTGAACGCCATTGAACGAACCGCTACTGAGCCGCGATCAAAACCGTTCACAACAGTCGCGTCTATCTTGTCAAAGGTCTAGACGGACTGTTAAAGAAAACATCGCTTCAAAACGCATAATACATCGCACCATTTAACGAAATACCGTAAACGACACATCCACACCTGTGCCGTAAAAAAAACATTATCGCAAAAACACATAAACCACCACTACTCAAACGTGTCACAAACACAGAAACAACGTGAAAATTACAACAGTACACACACGACCAGCACATACCAAAATGTAACCCTACCCATAGCATCTCGCGCCCATTGGGGTGTTCGCGCCTTATCTTTTTATCTTATCTCGCTGTTGCTCAGAATCGACCCAAAACGAGCGTAACTTAGCCCTTTCGAGGACAGGTGCGTTTGCAGTTGCCAGTAAACGGTTTAGTTTCTCACAATCGCAGCGACTTTTGGATTCGGTGTACGAAACGGTGTAAGCAGTTTTAAGTGTTACGATTGGTGTTGAAATTTTGCAATACTTATTCGATATTCTCATCACTTGAGTGGTGTTGACGGTGTTTCAAACAATCGGTGACATTAGCGAAAACAAAGCGAACACGAAAATGGCTCGCGGTGAAGGCAAAGGTGAAAGTGTTGCCAGGTTGTCGAACCAAATCGCTTGCATCAAGTACACGCTGTTCTGTTTCAATATAGTAGCATGGGTAAGTGTAAAATCGTTACAATAATAGGGCAGGGGAAAAGAATGCGTTTCAATGCGCACTAAAGGAGACATTCCAATTATTCTATTCTGTGGCGAGCGTGAAATCATTGGAATTCATAGAACGGAAACGCGCTAGGAAAGTCGCCCAGTATAACGAGTGAATCATGCACCTTATTCGCAACATATCAGTTGAATGGTAGTGTTGTGGTAGTGGTAGTGGTAGTGAGGTAAACGAGAGCTACAATTGATGGGTTGGATGTGTTAGTGTAAACCGACGTTATCTACATGCGTGGCTATCGCAATGAGTGAGTCTTCAGTGATAAGCGCGATGATGAAACGGAAATGTACATCGCATGGGTTGCGTATATTGAATAAGATTTCGTTTCAAAAACGTATAAAAGAAATGCGTCAATTGTTATTATAAATTGTTTTAGATAAATGAGCACAAACTACATCGATTGTGATTATAACATTATTCAAGCTTTAGATATCTGCTTGGAAACCAATTTAAGATACACGTAACTGTTCATGTAGTGTTTTCATTAAAGCTAGTAAAATGTTGATCGACTTATCCAAACACACCTTAAAGCAACCTACCAGAGTTTACTGACCCATCCTTCTTTCACTACCAGTCGATCCTGACCGCTCGCCTGTTTTGTACCTGGTAAAACCCATTCCAATTTTATGCCCCCGTATCGTTGTGCTTTGCCTTCAATCAAGTGCACTTCAATTTGCTCTAGTTGAATAGTTTTATTTTACGTTCTTCGCCCAACCGTCCAGTTGATGGCTGACGAAGTTTTACGATGGAAATCGATCCTTGGCATACTGCGGCACTACATCTTGTAAACGATGCACATTCTTCACAATCCAGTGATTGGATTGGGTCTGTGCACAACAAACGTGTCAGAGTTTGTTATGCATTTTGGGGTGTTTCGTCACCGCTCGTAAGGTATTGTTTCTGGTGGGATGGGAAAAAAGTGCAAAAATAACACACCATGTAAGCTTGCTAGCAGACTTCATGTGCGTACAAAACAAAGGATCTAATTGAGCAAAATGCAGCTCGAAGAAGATTCCCTCTTTGAACTGGATCGGTTTCATTTCGTTTCAATCGAAGATAAAAGCTTCTTATACTGTTTTCTCTTTCTTTGCTGTGCAGTGCAGTTTTGAAGCCAAAGCCTTACATGCATCGGTATTATATCTGTGTGAAGCTAGAAGGATCAAAACTAGCAGAAAGATTCCTTCACGGAAGGTCAAAGACTGTCTACACCTATCATGGCTTGAATAAAGTCAAGGGGTTTTGAGCTGAAGCCTTTTGTCTATTCAATCTGGAGAGAAAAATCAATACATTAATGTTCTTTTTATAAAGAGGGAGTAAATTTTTTATGGATTTAAATATTCTTTAAATTTCTTTTAAAAAAACATGAATCACTGAGTTCATTGAGATAATCAAAAATTGATTGTTGGTATATTTTTCACATCATTACACATTCTCTTTTGGAATAATTTAACATTTCTGGTTGAAGGTCAATAGATTCAAAGTGCCATAGATGTGTTGTTTATGTATTAATAGAAATCCTCAGACATAAAACATTTGCCCTAGCTCAAGTCAAAAGCTTCGAGATACCAGTTAAAATGTCAAAAGCCGGTTTAATACGCGAATATTGAACCATTGTCATTATGTAGGTTTTCTTGGAAATCAAACAGATTCCAGCACGTCAGCTGCCCCAATCTTTCTTCCTGCCTTGCCATCTAGCAAACATTCCAGACCCACTTTGAGAGGATTAAAAAACCAGCAACTCACCCAGCACCGATATAAAATTGTCGAATTTATGATGGAAACCATAAAAATTTCCCTTTTCTTCCTGGGTGCGAGCGCGCGTCTGCTGGAAATGAAAGAAACGAAACACCCGACCGCACGCACGCACGCACGCACGCAATTTCGTACGGACGGCAGAGTTGTACAGGGACATAAATATTCCCTCCCACCACGTTTATCGTCAGGATGAGTTGGTCGTGGTTGTAGATTTCTTCTTCAAGCGTTCGTTTTCTACCGTGTATCCACGGTGCAGACGAAGCTCACCGATGTGACCAGAAGAAAACATAAGGATAATTCATCCGTCTCACCGTCTGGATCGTCACATCCGAGGCTTCTTAGTCGTTGGAAAATTTCGACAATCCGCATAAAAGACGCACAAATCGTTCAACAACAACCGGTCGGCCGGTGTTGGAGGGAGCGTGGTTGGAGCTGGATTGAAAGGTAGGGATTTTTTGGATTCCAAAATATGTTGGCCCAAAATGATGGAGAGTGCGTCGCCGCCACGGTTTCGTGGGGCAGGGAGAGCAGTAGAAAGTGAAGAAGTTTAGGAGAGTCTCAATTTTATTGCGTGTTGCGAGGATGGGTGAAACATAAAATTTACCATACCTTCACAACTCTGTTTCGTGTCAGCAGGGAAGGCTGTATTCCTCTTGGTGGATTTCACACGTTTGGTGGGGTGTTGTGTGAGTGTGTGTGAGTATGTGAGAAGGAGTTTTCTTTCACACGTCAAGCATTTGTTAATTGGTTCTTGCATGTGGTTTTGAAATATTTTCTTTTTATGCGGAAAATGGTTTAATGGTGTAGGTTTTTATTTCATAAGTTAAGATTAGAGCTTTTACATCTTTTTTTTATTATTTCTTCAGAGAAATATGTGTAATAAGTAACAATTAGATTTATTACCAGGTCACATATAAATAGCAGAAATGAGACAAGGGATAGGCCATGGAGAGCTCAAGATCACAAACAACTCTTTTCTGTGAGGTTTTGGTATGAATAAAAGTAATGAAGCATTTACTATACACCATCCGAAGTATTTTGTTTTTTTTTTCTTGGTCTTTGCTAGTTTTATTATTATCGTTACATAAAATTTTCCATGCAAAGTTTTATGTTATCATTGTTTTTTCATCTTTTTTGTATTATTCTTTTTAAAAAATAATTCTTTTCTTACGATACTATGTTATCAATGTTCAATGATAAGCTCAGCGAAATACAAATCATTGAATGTACTGTGTAAATACTTGAGGTATTCAAAACTAGGATGGTGCGGTTAGTGAGATTCTTTTCATATAATTGAGGAATAATCTGAATAATTGAGGAATAATCCCAGAAATCCCTTACAAACAGTTCATTGAAACATCAATAAAGAGAACCTTACCGATTATTCTTCTATTGTTTTTCACAACTATGAGGCATTCATTTTTGAGACACAATTTCTGAGCTTATGGTTCTGTTAATTTATTGGAAAAAGTAGAAATTGTCAATTCTTCGCAATTTTGGATAATTTGCTCCGAAAAGCTGCACAACCATTTGCAAAGTGCTTTCCAATGAATGATTTTGTTCCTTCGTGTTATGATTCTTTCCTCAACGTATTGATTTCACATTTACCATTCCTTTCTCTGGCAGTAGTTAGATTGCTTTCAGCATAATTAAAGAACAAAATCTGCATCCAGGAAAGAAAGAAAATTGTGCACGAAAAGGGAAAAGACTAGAGCAAATTGATTTCTCTTTGTGCTCCTGAGGTCACCAAATGGTTGGTGCTACCGTTCGAATCCTACGCTTTCTTTCCAGCGATGATTGTAATGAGCAAAAGAAGTGTAGAACCACCAGTATAACCTCAGAAAAGACTCTCCTGGTCAGGCACAACGGTCACCACAGTTGGCTATCGGTGGAGATTTTCGTTTCAAACGAATCGAAAGAAAAACGAAACCTCTTCTCGGTACATTCCCAGTAAGCTGCACCTACCGTAATCTATTATGCCAAAGAAGCATTTACGGGTGCACAGAGTAAGTGGAAGTGAATGAAGTTAAAGCTACGGAAGCGTGCGGGAAGCGGGAAAAAATGCAAAAGAAAACTTTAGCTCCTGCAGTGTCCGGCCAAGCCAACAGGACCGGGTTCTGGCACAAAGAGAACAAATTAATATTAATTAGAGTGAACAAGTGAAGTGACAGTGCGCTTGCGGGACAGTGGTCCCCAGCGTACGGTACTGAACACGGATACGGGTGGGTTTGGTGCTGTAAGATGCTCGCCTTCTCCGCCGACCGGTCCATGCTACCAACCAATTACAACAGTGCATTGTGCTCGATTGAAGAAGTAAGAAAGAAACGATAGGATAATTTTCGTTCATTAAACGAGGAGTTGAGAGACTGTTTCGAGATTTAAATTGTACAGTCCGCTTGTTTTCCTCAACTGCACCACAGTGACCATCAACCTCTCCGCCCTCGCAGGGAGCAATTATGCTAAGAATAAATTTCTCTTGAAGTTTATGTTTCATCACAAGCCACACGAATCGGCGCTTCCAGCAGGGAGGTAATAGTTTTAATTTGATTTCGTTGTTTATTTGCGTTCAAAAGAATAATTAAAGTGGGTTTGTTAATTTGTGGACTGATAAATTCACTGCTTGCTTAGTATAGCTTAGTTTGATGTAATGTTTTTGAACTTTCAATTTTGTTTCAGATCTATCTGAAATATGATGAGTAGTTTGTTTATTTATTTTGTTTGTGGAATGAGTAAAAAGGTTAAAAAATGTGATGAGATACACAGGTAATTAATAGTGTTGTCAACTTATTTAAATCGCACTATGATTAAACTAAAAAAACATCGTAATAACACGGTGAACAGACGATTGTAATAGACATTCAATAAATCCATGTTAATATTATATTTGATCAATGGGATTTTAGATAACTTAAACAATATACCGTTAGGATGTTAATGAAGGTTGTTTTGAATAAGGTATAAAATAAAATTTTGTAGATAGCTCAAGCCCTTTCTTACATTACATACATACAAAGCGAGGTGCCAAAATGAACACCTGCCAATAAATCAGATATAATTGAAACGTTAAGATCATCTTAATGCATGATCGATTTATAACACATTGGATCACGCAGCGAACTGCTGGCACTGTGGTTTGATTTTATTTCTTTCATTTTCTCCCCGCACCGCCAATGCCAATTCAAATGGACTTCCTTTAAACAACTCCAAAACTACACGGGTACCGTTTCGCTGACACAGCCATCTCCATTTGATAGTGCTTCAGTGGAGCTCACATAAGCACCCGGTACGAGGGCTCGAGCGAAAAAAAACATGTTTGTGCGGACGGGTTTCCCTATCCTCGCCGGTCTGCACCGTTTCGGCCACTGGTTCGTGTTTTTATCTGTCTATTTTACGACCTGTACAACTGTTCCCGGAACGAGGCCACTGGTTCCGAAATAAAGTGCAAAGTGTACAGCCAATTTTCCCACCGTTCTTATCCGGCTTCGTGTTTTTTGTTTTTATTTTTACCAGGCCGGAAAGATGGTGCGAAAGGAAATAAAAATGGTGGTGTGAAACAGAACAAAATAAAAACACACGACAAAAGTTCTGGCAAAGTTTCCTACCACAAAGCGAAGCAAAGTATCTGAGAATGTGTGTGCGTGCATGTGCGCGTGGTTGTTGAAAGTCAGACGAAGAAAAAGTGAAACCGAAACTAGCAGGAACTAAAACCAGCAGCAAACAGATGAACGCAGAACTGAAACAACCGATGTTGCTGTCTTCCGTTCATTTGTGTTGTTGCGTCTTTTTATTTTATTCCTCCTTATTGGTGTTTTTTTTTTATTTTGCCAACCAGTTTTTCCTCCCCTCAAATTTAGTTGCGTTCAATTCTGGACCTGCTTTTTGTTATATTACATTTATAGCTTCATGTTCGTGATGCTCGTTGTATTTTTATACACTTCGCACTTGCACTCGGCCACGCCAGCATACAAACTCGTTCGTTTGCTTGCTTTTGCAGAAGTGAGCTACCAATTTTTTGTTTCACACCACCGTTCGGCTCGATTTCAGAATTGGAAACTTTGTGATTTTTTCACACCATGCCATTTCAGTCGACTGACCCAGATAACCCAACGCCAAGGAGTCACACTCCTTGCCTGCACTTCCCACCGTTTTGAAGTTTGATCTCGGCTACAGTTTATACGGTGTGAAAATTTATCATTCTTACGTGATCTCGTGCCTGTTTTAGAGCGGTATTCTTGATACTGTTTTTTTTAAATGGGCCATTCTGACCTAGGTGCAGTTAACTTTTGCAAACCCGACGCCGTACTGGCAATGAAGCAAGAAGAGATACTAACCCGTGCAACAGTGCACTTTTTCGATGTTTATTTTATTTCTTTGCTTGGTGTTTCACCAAGTTTCAGTTTTCTCTTTTTGCCAGGAAGAAAGAAAGAGAGAGACAGCTAGAAAAAAAAAAGTCTTCATGACAGGCAAAAGGGCAATCGGTAAAGCGGTATCGCTACATAAACTTGCGGCCGTCACGGTTTCGGTGTTATTTTTCCGTGGCTGGTGAAGTTTTAATTCAATAAAATTTAAAGTCAATCTTTGTTTTACTGTTTCCCCATTTTTCGGTTTCCTGTTTGAGAAACGACAATAGACAAAAAAGCACGAATCCAACCCCCTGTTGAGGAGCTAACTAATGTCAGAAATAATCTAAAACGATACACGCTCCCCGGCTAGTGCAGCACGAACAGGGAAGGGCACTGTTTTTAGTTGCCATTTTTCATTCAAACTATTGCCCTCCCTCGGGCTTGGGGTAAACAAGATATTTTTCATCATTCTCTCTGCCGATATATCTCAACCAAGGCAGCTTTGCAGTTTGTAAGGTTAGTGCGAGGCAAATGCAATTACACTCAGTCGAAAGCAATTAATTTGAGCGACAGCACGCTAGAAATGGCCGTGCTCCCGGTGAATGACCGAGAAGGGAAAGCTACATCCATTCGGCTACAGTCTAATGGGAATAGCAGCTAGGCACGAAAGGGCGAAGGCGTGTGAGTAACATATTAACGAAAACTCGACACAAATATGAATATTTGTGCGAGAAAATTTGTCAAAAGCATCCTTTTGCTCGGAGAAAAGCAGGGCACTGGGAGAGTGGGGTGATGGGAGCGTTGGTTGAAATATTTAATAAATGTCTCCCTGCTGTCCTTTGCGACTGTGATCCTTTCGCAGTTTCCGGATGAGCTCATTCCTGCCGTATTAATATGGAAGTAAACCAAAGCAGTGTACAACACTGAGGCTATTTTAGCACACCGTGGTCGGATGAAACGGTAGAATGTCCCTTTCTGTGGCTGACCGTTTACCACTTTTGGTATGTGTGATTGCTTACAGCACACGTTCCTTCGTCGGTCGGTTTAGTGCTGCATGGTTCAGGCGGTTTTTTTTTATTTGTTTGTTCCCAGAAAATTCATAGCAAATATTTCATAACGAAGAAATTCCTTTCTTATGTAGTTGTCTTTCGGCGAATGAAGACAATATAGTTTAAAAAAACGGTTACCTATGGTACGGACGTGTTTTCATTACACATTCCAATCTTAATATAGAACTCGCGCTAGCGTGCATGTTTGACTATTACACAAGGCTATGAATGAAATTTTTGTACAAAATCTTGTATCAAAAACTAAGAATAAAAGTACATTTCAACTAGTTTTTGATGAACCTTAACCTTAACTACTTAGCAACATGCCTGTAATGGGCTCAAACCTCAAATGGCTCCGTGGCAAACGTGCTCCGTAGATTCTCTTACTATGGGTCAAGAATATTTTTACATGCTCTATCAAACAATCTTATCTCATAAAGGTTTTAAATAATACTATATACATATGCTTTGTACAATTTCAACAATCCATCATTTTGAACAAAATTTCTACAATGCATAATGGACAAATGCCGTTATGAAATTAAAAAAAATCACCTTTGTAATAACGCAATTCAAAAGGAAAGGTTTCAATCTCGAGGGCTAAAATAAGAATTATACCAAATATGAGTTCTTGATCTCATTAGATTGTCTAGAACGGAGCTATCAAATTCGAGGCTTGTTAAAAAAAAACGCCAACAAATCTTCACTTTTTTGGAAAATTTTAAACCTTTGTACCTTTTTTCAATATGAGCCGATTTTGATAAATTTATGGAATTATTTAGTCAACTTAATATATACATTTCAGTTATTTAGTTAATTCAAAATTCTTCTAAAATATATGGTGAAAACTGAATAAAAACTTCCCAAAATTTTCATCCATATAAATTTTTACAAGATGCCATTATGGAATCGTTGAGTTGCGTCGCCTCATGTGTACCACAAAAAAGTAAAATATATATACTATCAACCTATAAAGAAACAGTCTGCAAAAGTTAGCGAATGCGAAGTTTTATTGAAGTTTTTCACATCAACTTATTTCAAAAACAGGCACATCAATAACTTGGCGGCTCCATAGGAACCTAGTGTATAAGATTTCGTGTATTCTACAACAATCTGTGTTTTTGACAACCTTTCATTTCGATTTAGTGTATCTTAGTTTAAGCTGATATATTTATGTAATATGTAAACTTCTATTCTAGACCAACTTTAATATTAAATATAACACATACCCTATTGGTTCTATCCCGGGTTACAGACAGACAGAGGTTAGAGTTAGACAGTGTTAGTTACAGAGGTTAGTAAAATAATTGATATCTTCTTTAACAGGAAAACACTATGAATGTACCAGCATTCATTAGCGTCTTGGGAGAAGACATTTCCAAAAGTCATCATAAATTAAATAAATAAATAAAGAAAAAAATGCAACCAGAAGGACATTTTGTATAATGCGCTGTATTCCTTTGATTCTTTTATCAGTTTAAGAAAGAGTTTTATTTTTCAAATGATGGTAATACTTTATTTTTAGATGTCATTGAAACAAGTGGTGTTAGCTCTGATTTGTTCAGACAGTTCACCGAGAACATTAGTATTTTAGTTTTATTACCCGCTTCGAAAACAGGGATAAAGATTGTGTAATATCAATGTGAAAGCAAACATGTTTAATGAAAATGAAATAAAATTTAGAAACAAGATTGACAAGCTAATCATAGCAAAAAAATTCTTTGGATACAAAAGGCAGTGTAAATGAAGATAACACACGTATGATTGGAGTGTTGAGCTATTTACTCACCAATCATTCGATTGAAAATGAACCTCAGTCAGACACCACTAACACAATTTACCATTTACTCTTACTCAATTATAGAGTTGTATGATAATTGTGTTTTCAATGTATCGTTTTGAGATATCCATATTTTTTATTGCTTAAGATATCGATAAATATCATTGATAAAAAAATGAGAAACGAATGAACTATCGTGGTAAGTTTTGAATATGTTGTTTGCATGGGCTGAATAATTACCAATCTGTTATTTTTAATTCTAAAAGTGCAAGAGGGTGTATGCAAATATGTTGTCCTTATAACATTTATATGATTGCCACTCACGCAAATGGCAACTCACGCACTACTCATCTCTGGCTTTTGTCATAGCAGCGTTCACTTGACCAAACAAGCTTACGTTAATTTCCATTTTGACATCCATGCGTCAACAACGTAGTACAAATGACCAAAACTGCGTTCAGAACACAGCAGGATTGAATTGAATATGAACGTCTTTTTGACGCTACAATCAACTTTTTTTATAAATTCAAAGTTTTAGTTCATTTTTGTATTTATGAAATCAAAGCCTATTCTGAAAGCAGGACAAATCCATATAAAAATTTTCTTCCTCTGTAAATCACTGTCCTTTTACATTATACTATTTAAAAAACGTAATTTCTCTATTTGTAAAACATTAAAACACTACCAAAGACTATCATTTGATAAAGCGATGCTCAAAATTTAATCTGAATAAAGGTTTGTACTGATTCCAGAAGTTTGACGGAATTTTTTAATGCTACTTTTATTTCCACTTAACCCTACCTTCACATTGAATTTCGGTCCCGAGGGCTAAAATACGCACTCATTCCCGCGCACAAACGCATACGCACGCACTAGTCAGTCACACAAAACGGTAACACCGACTGCGTTCCGATGAAAAAAAAAAGCTCCTTCCCGCCGACTTTACTATCCCAACGGTGGATGGAAAAAGGATACTAATGAGATTATTCCATTAGGAAGTCGCTGAAATTGTGCGCCGTTGACGTTGAAGGGAATTTAATGAGTGAACGAGCGCGGAGCGCTTTTTTACTTACCATTATCCCAAAACATCCCCTTTGCCAGCGGCTGAAGTGTGGCATGAGGCGGGACGAACTTTTACCGCTTAGCAGCCCTTTCGATGGATGCTAACCGTGGGAGATTTTTGGTTCTTCCTTTCTTGGCGACACCCAACCACCCGACGGGGAATAAAGTGTGAGAGTTTGGAAGAATTTTAATTTCCCATCAACCCGTTGGAGTGGTGGCAAGTGATTGCCGGGCATGGCTTGAAAATGGCTGCGTGCACCATTTGCTTATCGGTTTCGCAAGAGGTGTGACAGTTTCAACAATCAGGCTCTTAAAAGCCTTACACTTCGCGCGAGTGTCTTTCACATGCGGCTCACGTCGCAAACATGTGTCTCGTGCGCTCTGTCTGCCACACATGGTGCGGTGACGTGATGGTTGTGGCAGGACGGGCACCGGCGTATTTATGATTTATAATTCATACGCAAATGAGTGTCCCCTTGCGTGTGCCCCGATTTGCTACGTACGTCTCATTCCGCTATTTGTTACGCGTTACTTCGTAGTTTCATGATGGCGCTGTTTCTAAAATGTGCCTCCAAAGTGGATCGTGTGAATGTTCGCCCACGCCGACAGGTTTTCTCTCTGGTTCCGTTGGGATTGAATTAACGGCGCTTAAAACGAGACTCATGTCGCCGAGGATGGCAACAAGCATGACAAAATGTGGGAAGCAAAAAACTTACTTCTTGCATGGTGGGGCAAAGCCTTCTTTTTTCGTTTCCCGTCATGATGCTCGGCACGACCGCAACGTTGGAACCGGTTGGGGTGTTGACAGATTTTCACATGCTTCGGGTTTTGTTTTATTTTCCTTATTTACGACACATTCAGGATTTGTTTGGAACAAAGATTTTCATTGTGCCAGATGCAGTAGGAAAAATAAATCGTTCTATTGGAATAAAAAGCCAATGAAAAGCGAATATTTTCGGTTAAGTGTACAACCTGTAAGTACATATTTGTCGCACGATAAGTAAAACACCCGGCAGTGAATGCAATTGGAAGGCCTTGTATGTAATTTAGATTAAATAATTTAAGGAATTTTTACCGTTATTTGTAACACATAGGGAAAAAGTTTGTAATGCACTTAGTCTAATGAAACCCCAATCCGATTAGAAAAGAGTTGTATCGCACATTGAAACTGGAAATGCTGTTTTCTAATCGATGCATCTAAAACTGCCATCCAATTCCTTTTCGTAACCGCATACTGAATCAAGAGATCGAGTTTTCCAGGAAGCTGTGTCTCAATTAAGAGTTTTCGCTCTCGCTTGACTACGTAATCAGGCCACCGTTTTAGATCGCAACAGCAGCTAGGGTGAATGAGAACAACCTATTCTGCTTCAGTGTAGGTAAATCACCTGCAAAATGCAATGCCATATTTCCGGTTTTTCGGATCATATGCTTTTCAGATGAGGTAGAGTTTATTGTTCAATTGTGCTTCTATAGAGGAGACTATTCAACAATAAAATACAAACAAGACTTTTCTGCATCGAACGATATTTTATAAAGCCTTAAGGCAAACAAATATGAAATGTAAAGAAATACAAAGAAAAACAAATAAATACAAATAAATACAAAATAAATAATAACACATACAATTAAATATAAATAAATACAAACACCTTTTCACTTGTTTTTGATTATCTCATTTTATTCATTCCCTTTCTTTTTAATTCGAAGTTCCCTGCAGTGTTGAGAAGAATAATGAGATATTAAATCATGAAAAATTCCTTTTTTTTTCATGATCATTCAATATCTAGGACTTAAGCTCCTCTCCACTCAATCCATTGTTGAAGCAAAAGGAAAGCACTAATCACCATCGTATGATAAAAGTGAAATTCATAATTATCTTTCCTTTAAAAAATAATATTACGTCGATAAGGAGCTGGATTTATTTTTTTGCTACTATATCTCTTTTGTTTCTATAATGGTTTATCGATGAATATCATCATCGTGAAAGTAAAAAATGAAGCAACTGAACAAAAACTGCCAGCTGCTACTTTCTCAACCCTTTCTTCTGTACGGGTTCTGTGTAAAAACAGGGATAAAAAGAAAAGGCGCTGGTAAAACTAAATGGAGCAAGGGACTTTTCTTTTTATTTGCCTCCCATAGCACTTTTACGACTAACGTCGACGTCGAAGGCTATTAATGCCAGAAACCGAACGCACCTTTTGGATGAAAAAAAAAACACGTTGGATGGTAGAAGGGATGATATACCCTGCTTACGCGAACCCGGGCAGCTGTTGAACGCACCCTTCCCAGTGGTGGGACGATGCACACGAATTGCCGACGGTTGAGATCCATCAAGTCGATTGGTGCCTCGCAACAAGTCGCCTAAATGGTCGATCGAAGAATATTTTCAAGGATGAAATGTGCGTTACCGGGCTTCCAGCTTTGGGCTGACGAACTGATGATTGGCGAAAGACGCATTATGAGTGCGGCAGGGAAGGCGCCCTCCAACAAACCACCCTCCTCACAAAAAAAACTTCCCCAGTCCTCAAAATTCCTCTTTGGAAGGCATTTTTCTTAAGAGCCTTTTTGGGACCGAAAAATTTTACGACCAAAAACTGACCCGCATGCGTTCGGAGCGGGGATGTTTTTTTTCCGAGGGAAGATGAAAAAGTAGTCATCCAGCAAAGGCTAGGATCAGAGGGAACCCCATCGAGTCAAGTAGATGTAAACAGAAGAATGTTTTACGGGTAAAGCTGTACAAAGACAGTCAATGCTTGTTTTCTTACCGTTTCGCCCGTTTGATGCTTTATGCTTCCCGTGATGGTTGGTGGAGTCGTGCCTTTATTTTTATTTTTTTTAAGGTGAACTGTGTCCTTTTGAAGAAATAAGGAAGAGTACGCAGCACACTGAAGCCATCAGGGGTGGAGGAAACGAGTAGAAAAATTCAATTAGTATAAAAGCCGTCAGAAGGATTGAAAACTTTGCGCCCAAAACTTTATCCACTTGCTGCTGGTAGGGGTTTGCCCAACCGGCCCGGTAAGCTTTATAACGATGAGAATGATAACCGTTGTGGTGACGAACGAACCACTGGGCATTTACTCAAATGCAAACCCGTTACTGTACGTTTAGGATAACGAAAGGTAGCTTTACAGTTCCAATATTATGACTATCCCTCATACATCTTAAATCTTAAAAACTTCTACCCGCTTCAATAGTAGTAAGATTAAATTATACTTTATTTACTATCTTTTCAATTGTCTCGCGATAAACTTTCAGCAACAATTGCTTCCAAGTTTGATTAATTAAGCGTCCAGTTACAAAGTGTCTCTAGTTTTCTGTTGGCAACAATAAACTCGGTAAGAATTCTCCTCGAACTTCTACGAAAAAATATGTCTTCTGTATTTGCCAACCCATATTGGAAGAAAAACGAACAATAATGCTCAACTCGAATAAAATCTACAACACCAAGAAGAACGTAAAAGTTTCGAAGCGTAAGCAGCAACTGCATTTACCGATCCCTTTGAACTATTGTTTCCAACAAGCGGCCATACTATTCCACTAGCAAGGTTTGTGTTGTTTGTCGAAGGTTTGGCAAACTAAATTAACGAAAAAGTTTATCCTCAAGTGCACAATCCCTTCCCCTTCTCTATTGTTAGTTCCATTGTCATTTCGTCCGGGCTGCTTGGACAATGTGCAGCTCTCTGTTTTATCTCCATGTTTAGCCTTTTGCATCGCTTACGACTGAAAACAATAGAAATTGAAAAAAAGAGGATAACAATGTTTGTAAAAAAAGAGTACTGGGAAATTTCTTTAGCTCTCTTTGCGAACTGAATTGAGCGCTTCTTGGAGTTTTGTCTCCGCGTACATTTGTTCTTAAACTCATTCACAGCGGTTTTACCACCAAATGCTCTGACATTCTAACCACAATCTTATTGTTACCAACGGTGGTTGCCTCATAGTTGACTGTTATGGTCACACGAATTGCACCAACAAACAATAATTTGATTTGGTTTTGCGAGGAGGTGCATTTTACCGTCATCCAAACTTCACTTTTATTTCCTTTCAGTTGAGCTTTTCTTTCGGTAACGATATTTACAGTTTCTTTTCTTCCTTTGCTTAATCTTGGAGCACTTGCTCATGAACTCAATCGGACTGTTAGGCAGGTTTAACTTTGTTTTTTTCAACCAGCACTGTCGGCGTAGTTTAAGGTGGACACAAATGGTGGTTGGATTTTTTTTCTCTACGAACTAGTGCAACTGATACATTATTTGTGGAAATTTACCATTTACCATACCATAAAAAAACACTCTCCATCATGAAATACTAGCATTTGATTAATAACTGAGTTCATTATATCATTTGATAAGAAAAGTGAATCATTAAGCTATAGAAAATTTAAGCTTAACTTTAAGCTTCAAACATCTTTCACCAATCCTCCTTGCCACAGTGATTTTATATGCTTTTGGTAAAGCTACATAAAAACCCTCATTTTTTAATTAAATCTTCAGCTCTTCCCAAGCAAGTCGCATAGCATTGGTTCAATCATCTTCCTAACCTGCTATATTGTCAAAACAAGGCAATGCAGTGATATTGACGGAAAGCATCTATCCTACCAAGGATCAAACGAATTGTTGTGTTTGCTCTATAGCACGATAAGAAACACAATTTCCGGTGCCAGAACAAACAGAGACTCTGTCGTTTCCGCACAGTCAATACTACCAATCTACTAGACAAAATAGCGGAACACGAACAAAGAAAAGGAAAACGTCAATGTTGAACGATGTCGCTCGAGAAATGTTGGCATTCAACTACACGAAAAAAAAACAATAAAATGAAATTAATCGTAAAACACATCGTTTCTTTTATTGCAAATTGTGGTACACTCGGGATCTCATTTATACGTTTATGGCATTCTGCTGGTGTAATCAAACGGTGTACAGTCATTGAACGTCCCAATAAATTCGGTTTTAATTTCTTTTATCTGCGATTGATTTGGTGAACAGAAGTTCGGGTGATTTAAAGATTAATCCACGACTAATGATTAAGGTCCTTAACTGTGTTCTTAAACGCATAAATTCTTTTACTTAAGAGATACTATGTATTAGGCAGCATTTAACTGCAAATAAAAAGATAAAGGAATTTACACAAATAAATTTAATTTTCATGAAATTAACAATAAAAATTGTGCAACGTGTGCTACACTGGAAGCATTAAATTGTTGAAATATCCAAACCGACAAGCATATCGCTGAATGCACTATTTTTATAAATGAAAAAAAGTGTAGAATATTTCTAGTTGTGCTTGTGGTTAGCCTACCCATCGATATTAAGTCGCCAAAATGGATGAAGCCACCACGTATCATTAGAAACGAACGTTTCCCTTATCTAAACCATGGCAAACTTCCCGAAGCCCGTTCAATGCCAATAGATCTTCATCGCGTATCACATTCGTTTGTCGTGGTGGTCGTGTCTGGAATGCTATTCTACAGGCAGACCTCAATATCTGATGCCTTTCCTCAGCCAAGCAAATCATTGCCAAGTTGCGACGACTGAGCCAGAGATGCCATATAACCTAGACTGCATATACGCCACTCGGTGGTATCACTTGACACTGACAAGTGGAGCTCAAATTGACGCTTTAAATGGAAATTCCACGTAGTTCCAGTCCAATTGGACGTACCGGTGTTCCGAGCCACAACGAAATTCGTCGATTTGTTACATGAGCCTACTGGCCAGGATGAAGTTTCTACGGTCTGTTTCAGTAGCCTACAGCTTACCTGTCACTGCTTACGTTGGGCCGTTTATCTCTTTGAGAAGCTTCCACGGTCGTGGACTATGCGCATGGGTCGGCATGTACTCGGACGGGTTGCAAATGACGTTGCTACGCGATGGCAATAATTTTTCGACTACGCTTCACTCTCACAGTTGCCTCGGGAGATTAACCTCGTGCGGTTGTCATAGATAGAAGCTGACCACAAAACTCGAACCATAGTAAGGGATATATTAATCTTAGTTCATTTCCTTTTTGCTCGGTGGTTGCTTGCTATCGCGAATCGAGCAACGTACACGCAATTTCCGGCGTAACAAACGTATAGAATCACCCATTAGGGAAGCAAGAGCGGGCGTGTGAAGAAAGCAGATGAAGGGTTCGAGCTCAAATGAGTTTATCTAGTAGCAGTGATGCATCACGTGGAAGGATTTTGAATATTTTACTATTAGAAAATTGAGTTGATTGTTGTTTATTGTAAGATAGGAGATATATATTATATTCTAGTTGCATTTGTAGTGTAAGTAGTTCAATAACATAATTGTACGGTTTTTAACAAGAACAATGCTAAATCTATTACTTTCAGCGCTCTTAAATATATCTCTCTACATAAAAACAGACTATACTAATGTGTTTTAAGTTAGTTTCAAATGAAATCTTACATTTCTGAATTGCGAGCTCAACATTTGTTTTTTTTTGTGATTTATTTATTTTTCTTATTATACAATTCTCTATAAAGGAGCATATTCTCTGCGACACATGAATGGGCAACGAGCGTACCCAACGGTGCAGAAAACATCATCTCACCCGAATGAATGTAACGTTTTCGTTACAGGAACAGAGTCAACGCTTTTAGGGCGTTTCAAAGAAATCCCGCTGGAAAACGTCAATTATTATCACTGAAGACGGACGTACACACGCGATCATTTCCTGCTCTGTTACGGAAGTGAATACGAGATGCTTCTTGTACCCATTTTGTGGACTGTTCCCTTCACTGAACGCACTGTTCAAAATACAAAGGAATTGTTTTATGTTGCTGAAGCAGAGAACCTGATTTCTCCTTCACAGTGGACTGGACAGTGAGCGTTAAGCAAGGTGGAAGATACGGATGAAATTTTTATTTAATTGCTCAAGGCACATCTAGCCGCACACTACAAAGGAGGACGCGATCGTCCACACAATGGGCATACTGTGATCACCCAAACACGAAATTCCTTACTATTTGCGGTATGTTGTTCTGTCGGTTAACTTTTTCGTTTCTAGTGAACTTTTTTAGTGAGTAAAACTAAAAAAAAAACGTTTACTATGAGACCGGCTTAAAATGAAGTTGTATATTTCAGACTTCCATGTAACAACGATAATCACAAAGTCGAAAGCCATTATTGGTCAGCTAATTTTCTGAGCATCCTTTTTCTAAGGATATCGTTTCGTAGGGAAAGGGAAGAGAATGAAAATCTGAGCTAAATCCACTCGATTCCAGGCATTTTGGTTAAGATTTAAATTGTCCGAATTGACTGTCGCCACCAAGCAGTAAGAGGCAGTATAAATCCGTTTCTTTAACTACTTAAAATCATCGCAAACTTCATTTGTCTCCGATATGCGAGGCGACTGACTATAAAAGCGAACGAAAACGGTCAAACAAAGCAGCACTTTAGCGATCATTATTGTTTGCCCATCGGTGAGAAAAAATAAATGTCGCTTGGAAAAACACTCCGCTGGACACCAATTAGAAAGTCTCGTTAAATTTAACTGTAGTGTCAAGCTCATTACTTTGAATTGCAAGTTTCGTTCTACTTACAGTCTCGCTTGCTTGTTTTAGTGTTGGTTTCCTAGAATACCAAAACGACTTACTTTTTGAAAAGGTGATTATGTTTTGTACATTTATCCACAAAGGGGAACGTTTTCGATCGATCGTACAAACTGTCTCTACATTGCTTCATTTGTGTTTGCTATTTTACAATGATAATAACATTTTCATCAGAAATATACTTTGGAACCTTAGTGTGTTCGAGTACTATGGAGGAAAGAATGACGGAAAAAATATCAGTCAACAATAATTTTAAAATTATTTTATATTTAGCACCTTATCGCTTATTTCGTACAATTTAAGCGCAAACATATGAGAGTTTGTAGTTTATAGAACGAACATTTTTCAATTATTGGAATATGAAATATGCTTTTACACAGCAGGAGCATCTTATTCTTTTATTTGGCATTATTCTTCTTCTAGCGGTGCATACATTTATATTGTTTTTTTCCTAGGAGAATATTTATGGGTTGCCAGAAAAACACATTGATATAAATCTTATCAGAAGAACGCGAAAAGCAATAACCATTTGAAAATTGTAGTTGTCACCATATGTTCCATGCCAATTTTGGAAAACATTTTGCACCAGATAACAAGCAAAATATGATTTTGATGTATTTTTACTTGAAGTTTATAGCTGAATCTAAGGGTGTTTGGTAAGCCTAAAACATGCTTAGAGAAGTAATTACATTACTCACTCCATACTCCTTCCTGTCATAAAACTCAAGAAACTGATAAGAATTTCTAAATTTCATGTATTTTATTTGCTTTTATATATAGACAGGGCCGTTCCATAGAGCCGTCGAGAATTCAAGCTTGATATTGACGTTCCTCTCGTAGCTAGGACTAAGCATTTTATAGGCCAGTATGACCGCATAGGTTGTTAGGTAAAACACACGAATAAAAAGATATAGACAGTATAAAATATCGTCTACTGTTTTAGTTACAATACTATTATCTCTTTAACTTTTGAGAATTTCTTTCCATTTTCAAATATGATCTGCTTATTTATCAACTCGTTAATAGATGTAATTTACTGAAGAAAAAGCATTTTTTGTAAAATTATTTTAAACATATAGTTAGTAAATTTGAAAATTAAGAGCAGTATTAAACAGAAGAAATAACAATACAAAAATAAAGAAATGATGTATACATGAATCACGTTTTCCACAACTAAACTGTTACTTAAGTTCTTTTTTTAAAATTATTTAATTCGAAAACAATCTATTTTTTATCTACAAATGTTATCTCCAATTTTTAAGCAATACTGATAAATATTTCGTTAAAAAAAAAGAAAATATAACTCATTCTATTCACTTCCCTACCTCAAACATAACCAGTCAACCCATCTCATAATCAAGTAAGATACTTAATGACTTTATTTTCACCTCATTCAAAGCGCCCAGCGCTGAACTCTGGGTCATGTTTTTATTATCATCGTGACATGCAAAACTAAAAACACACATAAAAACTGAACCTTTCCTTTTAGCATACGCCTACCCTGTCGCCGTATTCACTAATTTAGAACCACCCTGCTTGGACGATCCCTTTTCTTATTGAAACAGCAACACGCCTCCCGCACTCGCTGTTGAGCATGGGACAAAAATTATGCCACCGGGTACTGCTTGGTCATCGTTAGGCATAATATTTCCAGCATTTTAATAATCTGCCACCGTTTACTTTACGACTCTTTTAGCGGACGATCCTGTCCTTCTTGTTTGAGCGACCACCATTGGCTGGTGTAAATGAAATTAGCAAAACATTTGCCACTGTGTGTATGTGACGGTTGTTGCTGGTGAGCGAAAAAAAAAAACATCCACCCGGATACCGTGGGCAAATCGTAACTTGTTGAATTTTACAGGTTGTTTCCTGAATATTTCATCACCGTCGCCACAGGCCTAGCGTGGTTTGTTTTTGTGGGGTAGTATGGCTAGTAAAAAGCTGGGCATAGCTTATTTTTGCCGGCGTTGCGGGATGATACTGGATTGCATAGCTGGTTTATTTGTTTTATTGTGTTTTTTTTCGGTGTCATATAATTGGCTTTCATAAATCTGCCCCAGGATGTGGTACCGGAATTGACACTTTTGCTAATGGTGTGCTGTCCCCTTCCCTTGTGTGATCTAGGTGTGCTTGTTTGCGGGTTGAGTCATACATAACGCATTGCTTTTTATTTCCTGTTTACCATGGATTTTTTTTGTTACAATGTATTTTTGTTTAAAGTTTCTTGAAATTGCTATTAGTATAGTTCGTCATGTTCCATTTTCTTTTATTTACTTCAGTATGAGAAAGATTGTCGTACATACATGAATTATTCCCGATTGTTGATTTGTTTATTTATTTCATAATTCATCATAATCAACCAAATTTCACTATATGGGGTAATATTAAAATACGTATTCCTTATAAAACACATAAGACTTACCTGGCAATAATCTGCCTCAAATACAAAAGTGTCCAACAAATCAGCTCTTAAATTATTTGACTTGATATACTGATTTCAATGTTCTTGCTTTACAAACATCCAGTACAAGCAGAATTACAAAAATGTTAAATCAAGTTTTTCTGTTTGGTTCTTTGTTTATTATTTTGTTTGAGGGACCATTTTCATCAAAGCATCAGTTGTTTCAAATCTAGAAGGAAACAGTTCTATATTGTTTATATAACTCTTGTGCATTGTGTTATGCCCACATATTTTACCATAATAAATTACGAATAACTATCATTTTTCTTGATGCTATTTCTTGCTTATCATTAAAAAAAAACAACAAAAAATAGTAAAATAAAACATTTCCCTTTGCTTTGATTTTACGCCAAGCTGTTTGACTAAACCAGTTTTCGTTTGAGGCAGGTAATGCAATTGTTCAACAAACACTTCATTTAGTATGAGATGTCAAGAATTTGGCTAATCTAATTGTCTAACACGCATCATAATACAAAATCAACATTTCACACAATATTTGTTCTGGCATTTCAGTTACATAAACGCTCATTATATGAGAATGTAAGAAGTGTGCATTACATAAATGGAATACATAAGTTATAAATAGAATAAAATACTTAAGTCTTATGTTGTTTTTTTTTTCAAACCACCAATATAAAACTAACGAAAAAAGGTAAATTATTCAAAATACACTAAATAGTAACATTTTAAATAGAAGGGGTGACTTTTAGTTTTTTATTGCTTTAAAGTGTAGTTCAAAGCAAGTTGTCAGTTTATATTAACATTCTTATTTAGCTTGAAATCAAAACATGTTCAATTTATGTTCAAAACATTGAATTTATGAACTATTTTTTACATAATTTTTACAAATCTACCCAATTTAAAAATGCTGTCAAAAATATTTCCGAGCATTAATATCCTTTAATTTTTTTATATGATGTATTCAATTCTTTGTGATCTGTCACCCTGTATGCCTGATAAAGATTATAATGTGTTGAAAAGCTGGAGAGAAAAATCTGAGTGCAAATAAATCCATATGAATTGTACCCAATTTGTTGTGTTATTCAAATTAAAAGTAAAAATTTAACTCTTATAAAATTACACAGCTATAGTTTATAGCTTCAACAAAAAAATGAATTGTTTACTGTATAGCGCAAGCAACATAAATCTCAACAAACACACCATTCATGAGAGCAGAATTATTATTTGCATCAGTTTGAATCGGTCTTACACTAACTGTAAATGCAATTGGAAGCAACAATCCATCCCGTATTCTGAAGCGTTTTTGTCGTACGCCGTTGAAAACTCGCTCTTAGTTGTGAACGATAGTTTATTCAAAGCGCGTTGCGTGGGTGAATTTGCTCCTTTGCATCACGTTTTCTCAGGTGTGCTAAATTATGATTCCAGTAAAAAATGTTTTCCAGGAAGCAAAAGTCGCTGAAGAATGCTTTTATGCACATAATTTTCTTCTCAACACTGAGGGTGGCCAACCATAGAGACGGTGAAAGATGATACAGCATGCAATTAGCGTAATGTGTCTAGCCTAGCTCATAATTCAACGAAAATTAGAACTCATATATTTTACATGCGGTAGTTCATCGAAGTAAGGGAAAGTCGTTTGCTTGAGTTCAATTTCTTACCATTAACTGGCACGCAGCACATATCAATTTTTATTTTTTGTTGGATCTGTATTTTATTTTATACATTTCGGGTGATGCTCCTTCTCCAGGGACCGTTTCAAGGCAAAAAAAGAAGAAAAAAAAGGACGACGTGCTCGGGTTTTGCACACGACTGCGATGAATGATTTATAGGCGTTATTGCAAAAAGTAAACCCCATCAAGCATTTATCAATATACGTGCAGAGTGGAAGCGCCTCTGGTGAAGCAGGCCAGTCGGTAGCAATATTGGGGGATGTATTTGGGATCAATAATTTTCATCTCTACGCTGATGGACGTTCCGGAGTTGACCTCGCTGGTCCGGGAGCTGTGAGTCAAACATTTTTCAATCATTTTCGAGCGTTATTCGATTCTGGAGGGTTTTCTCGTTTTGTAGGGTTTTTTCCCATAAACCAGTATACCTTACATTGCGAACGAAGAAAGGATTCGGATTTTTTTTTTTTAACTGGTTGAATATTTCCAATACTTGCTTCAAGTGGAGTTGTAAATGATAGTTACACCATTTTACTGTGCATTTGTTGACCCTTTCAAGCCCAGCTATACGTTTACTCGCATCGAACTTTTTGGAACTCTTTCCATGGTAGTTACCACGTAAGCAATCTCTCTCACTTCGAGGGAAGCTTTTTCATTTTACACCGATCAGATTTTCAGACATTGTACTTGTTGAAGTTTAGGGTTTTTATTTGGTTCTTTGGCCCTTGCCATACGTTAACGCTTCAAGTGTTTGATTTTCGCTGCTGTTTCGGTGGTCATTACGGTTCGCCACTGTTATTTGGCTGCATCGACGACGATGCATGTGCGACATTTAGTACTACGTTCCGTGAATGCCGTGGTGGAAAAATGCAACACCAACAACGACAATGACAAAGTAGTAATAACAACCAACCAGAACCAAACTGTCAACCAGCTCATAGCTACAACCGGCTTCCACACAGAAAATGTTATTTATGAGCAACAATATGACATCAGAAACCGAGGGCAGTAAAACATGGCACGAAGGAGGGGTAAAAATAAAAGCAGAAACTGCTGAAGTATAGTGGCAGGTCAGAAATTCAAACCATTCGATACACGGTGCTCGGGCTCTACATTCTGGCAGTACGGGTTGTTACACTGTACGTTGTTTTCCGTAAAAAAACAACGACCAACTGATGGAAAACTTCGCATGCAATAGTAGCTACGTATGTACGCGTTTGAAATGAATGAAAAAAGTCCTGGAAACCCATCTCTTCATCTCCCCGAACAACACCCTCCTGCTTTTACTTTCTGCCTACTGTGTGCATTTCCACCGGAGGATTGAAAAAGTAATAAAATTTTAATCGAATTCCATTGTTCCGGCGTCGATCGGCACACAATACCCTTGGACGGTGCAAGATGAACGAAGGTGAATAACAAAATAAAACACAGGAAACTGCTGCGTTATCACTATTGACCACTAAGTGACACTAAAACGGTTGGGTTGAGCTTTCGGTAACCAATGTTGCCAGTGGTTTTGTCCGCTCGTATGCAAAATTTGTCTCTGCGCAGCAGACAAAACCGCATGCACCATGCAAGAAATGATTTAATTTGTCAGCTCAATTGAATGATCCCAGATAGCCCTCGAAAGCGTTGAAAACGGTGGGCGGTGGAGAGGAACTAGCAATTTGGTTTCGTGTTTGGTTGATTTTTAATGTTACCTTGTATGGTAGAGTCCCTGTTGTTTCTTTGCAATGAAATTCGATTTACATATTCTTAACATACATCATATTCAGCATATATGAATTTATAATAATAATAATAATTGTGTTGTTTTTGACAAAAAGTTGAATATTTTACGATCAGAGGAATTATTCGATCGCTTGGTTTACAGATTTTATTAAACGCTAAGGAACTACTTTAGCATGCTCAGTTGTCAACTTGCACGGCTTAAGTGTACACCCGTCATGGGTTCAAGCCACGTATGGACCGTGACGCCTGATGTACTGAGGGATCCTGCCAAAAGTCACTCATAACCAAGCTCGTTAATAGTACAGGTAGCGTTTGCCTTACAACGATTATTGCGGTAAAGAAATAAAAGAAGAACAGGAATGGACTTTTGTGTAAGGTAGTTAAAATTATATCATTATAAAATGTAATATATTAAACGCATAAGGGAAAATAAGGGAACAAAAGAGATGGGAGCAAACAAAACACAGTGCGCCATAAGCTATTGTTAGTTAAGCGACGGCTTTTAGGAAACCGATCGAGCTCGATTCTAATGCGGACAGTTCCATCATAACAGGGGCAGACTATCCGGTTGCAAAACATTGAGGAAACCTGTTTTACTTGATATGTGGGAAAGAAGCACATAACATAAATTTGTCCGAAATAATTCCCACCATCGTCTATCTGTCTGTATACTGTCATACTGTCATGGTGCGATGACATGTAATGTAATGCCATTTTTTCACGTGTGCACACATTGTGTGAAAATATTTACTCTGAAACATATTGTTTCTGTGTGGATTTTGCATCGACACACAATCGCATGTTATCAAATTTGGCTTAACGCTTCATGGCTTGGCAATATTTGGCAGTATCTCAAAACGCACAGCTAAGTGCTTCTAATCAAAAGCGTGTTTGAACTCTGCCTATCGCTAGGACGCAATGTCAAAGTTTATTCTTGTTTCTTGTATTTTATTATGATTCGATTAAAACCAGTAGAACTCTTACACACTCTTCAGAAAATAACACAGAGTATAAGAGATAGTTCATATGAACCTTCTATTCCAAATTCATTCTTGTCATATATCGATCGATATACTTAAAAAAGCCTCCATTTGCTTGCTAGAATGGAGCCTAACTTATATGCTAAATTTTAATGCAAAGTCGGTGGCTGTATCTGAAACGACCTGAAAGCCTTATATTGTCCCATAACCCATAAACCCCTAACTAAGCATATTGTCTGCCCCACAGCCGGCAGCAACTCGATCCATTCATCTTTTAAAATATGCTAATGATTGCATAAATTCGACACAATCTTCATATCTGCCAGATCTGTCTGATCATAATCATTTCACATTTACCGTCCATATCCAGCAAAGGGTAAAAAAGGATAAGCTTGAAGTTATTCTCAGGCACACCAAATGAATTCTACGGCTCAGTAAATCCACTCAAATACGCTCAATGGCATGGCTTCCCTGGAAAGTGAGGGAAGACAATGTTAATAATTCACCAGTTTCAAAAAACCCAGCCCTCGTGGAAGGGCAAGGACCGATGGCGGCAGGTTCCGATGGAGCCTGCCGAAAACTTAACAATCTCACTACCCCGCACAGTGATGGCAGCTCGTTCGTCTGACAGATTGTGAACATGAAACTAACCGGACGGTACGATCTGGTGCGGGTTCGGTGCGAGTGGGAAGCAATTTCTCTATTACTGTTCAGCCAACCGACCAGCCAGCAAACCAACCAGCCATCCGGGACCGTACCGGTCGGAGAAAAGAGGAATGGTTAGAAATAAATCTCATTTCGTGATTTTAGAGACAATCGCATGAATAATAGAGGGACAACCCCAATTGTGCCTCGCACCACAGGTTTTGCATGTTTCGATCGGGCCCGAAACAGAGGTCATCCGGTAACATGAGGTGGGATAGTGTTGGCTGAGTTTGTACCGCTCAGCTTTGTCTTTGTCTCCCTTTCACTGTGCCATCAAACCCTTGCTTCCGAGGCTGGGGGCCAATCCCACTTCCATCAAGCAACGCATTATACATCACCACTCAACTGATGTCCTTTTCCTTTTGTGGGCCCCTTTTTCTTTCCCCGTTCCTCTGACGCTAACCACACGGTCATTTCGTAACGGAAGGCATGGAGCGAAAGGAAGATACGAAATTAGAACGAATCGGTTTTATCCCGATACCTTTGGATATCGTATGCCATCCATCCTAGGGTACCGTGATTCCACTGCTTTCTTTGCCGTATGCCCAACCACACCCCACACAGAAGTCAAGTTCATTTCCATTTTCAGTTTTTGGTAGTGAAAATATTCTCCTAATGGTGATTACATTCGCTTCACCCGGGCACCCCTTCGATCGGGTTTGATTGTAGCTGTAAGGGGAGCGTTTATTATGCTTTTTCAAACAGAAGGTTCGTATTCTTATGTTTCAATCAAACAGAACGAATCCTTACTGTAGAGCATAATATTGCTCTGTTTTTCCATCCCGTTCCAGGAGATGCTTGATGAGCAGCGTCCCAATCGAAAGCCAATCTAGTGCGAGTGATGAGTGGAGATGCTTTCTGATTTCTATTTACACACTCCCCAAAATGACTTCCCAGTAGAGCCGGGATTTCCCTTTGGGGCTTAATATTGCGTCCGATTCGTCAAGTGCGTTGGCGGGGAAGTTGGTTATCTACACGCGGCATGTCCGGCGAGAAAGCATGTAGATGAGATTCATACTTTACCGTCGCTGTACAGGAGTGAAAAAAGATTCCTTTCATTCGTCAACCGGTGCGTTTCCTTCCCAGCCATCTTACGGCGTCTAATGGAAAATCATCGATTCTGTTCCGTCACCGTATCGACGGGGAAGGAGGGCTATATAATACGAGACTACCGAAACACGAGGCTATTATGGGAATCGTTTCGGCACTGGCGATGTGTCCAGAATTTATAAAGCAACAACGGCAACCCTCACGTTTGGAAAGGATTTTTACCCATTCTTCTCAACGCGAGCCATTGGGACCGGTATGGTTCTATTAAATAAAATAACTTTTCACCATTTCCTCACCGGGAGGGACACGATGCTCTGGGTGTGGCCACGTTTACCGTTGCGTCTGCAAGGCGATGGTGCCGGCGCTCCCTAGGGAATTGCGTCCAAGGCCCGTGTTGTCCCTTTTTTTTGGCTGCGGGTGTGATGTGAAATTTATATTTTCTCACATTGCCCTCTGCACGTTTGTCGGATAGCCGAAAATGACCAAAGGATCATGGGTTTGCCACCCATTTCCCGAGTGTTGGGATGAATATGCCATCTCCCTTTACAGCATAAGGGAAGCTAGCCATTGCGTTTGGGCATGGGAATTAAACTCCCTCGTCGGTACCGGATATCTTCATCTTCATCGAAAGGGAAGCCTCGATTTCCCGAACCATAACCGGAGGCCGTAGATAAATTTACGAATAATTGAGCTCCCGAAGGATTGGACACTATACCCGTCGTTGGAGGTTGCTTTCCCGCATTGGGCAGGAATTCAATGATAGCTACACATGAAAATGAGCAAAACATGCCGTTGATGGTAATATTACAAGAATAAAAAAACATGCGTAAATCGAGGTAAAATCATTCATTTACCCTTGTACGGATGCCACACGTGCACATTAACGTGCCGGGATGTAATATCGTATCAGAGCGACCATACGCGATCAGTTGAATACCGAAGGCCAATTCCGTGACACGTGATGTGATGAATATAAATGAACCACCGAGGCCGACTAGGACTGGGCTGGCTGGTAAAGAGTTGGTATGGTTGGCTTAGGAACAAATCATGTCTTCTCTCGTTGATATGACGGATTTCGGGACGAATGGACCCAGTGTACCAGCAAGATGCTCATTCATCGGACCGTTGATGTTTCATACAGCACCGACACAGGATGGATGAGATGCGCTTTGTCCTGTTTCATTCGGGGATTGGTTGTTCTTTCTTTCTTTTTTCTGCCTGCAGCCCGTCGTATAAAACCTGCCTGAATGATAATTCAAGAGTTGATTAAAAATTCGACACAACTTTCCATTTCAATGCATATGAAATGAGGCTCGCTGTTGAGGTTTGAGAAGCATCGAGTTCCTAAAGCTTTGCTCAAGCCACACCTATCATGCGAGAGCAAAAGGATCGAAACACACCTCCGATTGTTGGGTGCTGCTATCAAAACCACAACGAAGAGAGTCATATGGACTAAAAGCGCGCATGGAATCTCGTATGTGGCTGAGATAAAAATCTGCAGAAATAGGTAAATTTAAATTTTGCATAGCATTAAGGATTGGCTGCTTTGCAAATCGTTCACATTTGAATTTCATCTAGAGATGGCAAACATACAAAATGTTTAGATTTAACTTTTTTTGATAGCCAAGTTGCCTACAGCAATCCGAAATAGTGTGAATATTATTAAAATGGATATAATTGGTATAACTTAATTTAACCATGCCAAGGCAAACCATTTGTACCGATGAGAAGGACTGCAATCACATTAAAAAACAATGGCAGGTATTGTAACATTGTTTTATAACGATCTACAATCAATATTAAAATATGGAGCTAAATAGTTGAAATGAAACATTATTCAACTGAATTTAATCCATTGCAATAAATTAAAGACAGCTTTCAATATATTTCGTAGCAAAGATGGCATATCTGACTGCATTATGCTTATCCGTCTAGGAATCTTGTATAGAGCGGTATGACCACATGAATCTTGATAATTTTAAACTTTATTTAAGAATGATATTAAGATACATTTAGTAAACAATTTACTTATGATAACAGTTAAGAAATCATTGAATGTGTTTCAAAATACAGAGGGACATACAGTGTAAATGCATTTTCTCTGCGATTTATATACTTGCAATTGAGACGGTTTTATTGAAATAATACAATAAATATCTCTAATCAATCCAATGCACTTACAATCCAATTGCCAAAATGCAACCTTTCAACGAAAAATCAAACAATTTAAAATTCACCTTGTGCAACGAAATTTATATCAAAATGTATACATCTTCTGTTCCCCTGACCAATGTTTCCGTACAAAATCATTTGGCACTTTTGCACTGCATTACACTAAAAATAACGCACGAACACAACCAAATCACGTTACCAGAAATAGAGGTAATGTCGATTCCGTTGTCCTTTTGCAACTGGCAAATGTAAATTGTACCCCATAAAAGATCAATGCAAAAAAGAATAGCCACCAATGCATAAAACCGATGCGCTAGCTTCCAGAAGTGTTGCGATGAGCGAAGCAGCTCTGGCAACGGACAAGCGATGCAGAACATGCACAACACTATTCCCACACGACTTATTGGTAACATTGGCCAAACTGGACACCAACTGCCATCCTTTCGATTTCCATATTCTCGCAACTAATGGAAACTATCATTTGTTTAAGAAGCAGCTCGAAAATGCTCACTTCATGCTGATTTACATAATGTTTTTATTCTTTTCGTACCCTTTGAGGTATTTTGCCAATTTCGCATACTGCGGGTTGGTGCAACGACTGAGTAGGATGGAGTAGATGGAAGAAAACTCGAAAAAAGTACGATTACCTCTACGTTACCACGCTAGCTCGTTTCGGCAAACATTCAGTTCTAGTTTGACAGTGGTACTGAGATAAATTGTATTGTTGTTTAACGGTTGCCTGCTTGTGGTTGGTGGTGCAAATGACAGAATGCCAAACGAGGAGGTGTTTGGCTCATGGAGACGCCCGGTTGTTCATGCGAAATTGTTGATCATGGAGACGCTTGGTAGTTCACGGTCGATCGAGTCACCACAACAACCAAGAAAATTAAAGGACAAAATAAACATTTTTAAAGAGTATTAAAAGTTTTCTGTCATTATGGATTATCCATACCATTGTCAAAAAAACAGTTCAATCAGTATGGTGTTACCATGTTGTAAAAGAAAACAATGTTCTTATTTTCTTTTTTAACACAACTCATTTTTTAAAACTTTTTTATTTATTAATTTATTTTTTAAAACATTTTAAATGTTTATTTAAAATAATGTGATTGAAGTAAGGGATATATTTTGATAATTGATAAGTCTTTAATTCCTCCTTCTGAATAAAAAACAGTCTTCAAATAAACTCTCAATAAAATCAAGGTTTCTGAAACCTAAACGAATTGATTGGAAATATCATTTTCTTTCAAACTTTTTATTTAATTAAAGTGTTTTAAATGTTATTTGAACATATTATGTCATTTGCTCTTACCTGACTCATTGCATTATTTGCTCTAAAGAGAGTTAGTTGTTTGTATGGTACTGATTCGCTGCCATGATTCGCTGGGCCATCTTCGCCCCAGGAAGAGGATCACAATCAAAGAAGACAATACCCGCCGCAGTGCGTTGTTGTAAAATATTGCCACCCAATGGTGTAAATGGAAAGAAGAAAGAGAACTGGCAAAAATGTACAATCCAGAAACAGACGCCGAGAGTAAGCTCAGAGAAATGTAAATTATTTCCTGTTTTTCATTACACATACCCGTGGTCAGCCGTGGCATTTGGCCAGTTTCTCGCTAGAAGTGGCCAGTGTTAGCTTATCTTCATCTAAATCGTGTTCTTGAACGGTAGATTACGTATTCTACAGCCGTTTCCGAGAATGTTCACTAATCGGTTTATTTGTGGTGTATGTATGTGTGTTTCAGATCGTTGGAGCGGGACTGTTTGCGTTTACCATTTTTATTCGTGCCGAGCCCGGGTTCGATGAGTGGATCGCCATATTGGAAGTGTACGAGTACTACATAGGAGTGTATATACTGATTGGTGCCGGTGCACTGGTTATGATATTTTCCTTCCTTGGCTGCTGCTCAGCACTGATGGAGCACTCGTCCGCACTGTACCTGGTAAGTGTTATGCTAAGCAATATTACGCTTTTTTGTTCCTTTTGTTTGCATTTGAAAGTTTGGCACTGTTTGAGTAATATTTCATCCTTCACCTAACACGCACGGTCAGCTACCAACATTTCATTATAATATAATAACCATCCCCTTCTACGGAAGCAGAATCACAAACGAACGTTAACGTCAGACGACCCGCCGCATACCGTGACGTCTTCGGAACAAAGGCATTCGATTGACAGGACAAAAACACCACCAGGACATAATACGCTTTGGTGACAGGACTGTGTCCTGCCAGTGACAGCTTTAATGAAACTTGCCCAATCCAGCAATCATCCTACACTTGCCTTCGACTCCAGTGAATAATGGATTCCGCGATGGACTGCACGCCATCCGGTGGCGAACTGTCACTTAGCGGCCTTCGTCGAACCAATCCCCGTACTTGTGCGCTGTATCGTTGCAGAATAATCTTTTCATGTCGATTCCATGATCCTGTTCCAAGATTCGTTTGCGAATGAAACTAGAGGTTCCGTGGTTGTGGCTTCCCGAAGAAAACTTTGATCCTCGATTCGGTGTCTAGGAAGAATAACTAATCTGGCAAGTCGGTCAATGTAACGACCATGACATGTGCTGGAACTTGAATCGGTTGGTCAGCCTTAACGTATCATTGCAGAAAAGCAAAGAAACAAGAAGTTCGAAAGATACGTCCCTTGAACCAGCGAAGCATTCCCAGGAATGTCTTGCCCCTACTCGGTTCGATTACATCCAATCCCAGGAAAATAGTGAGCACCAGCGTGAGGAAAATTATAACTTACACAACATGACACTTCGGTGTCAATTAAAGCATGAATAATACAGCAAAATTCCTGGCCGCAACCTAGCCGTCCATGAATACTGCATACGGCGTTCGGCTTTGCTGTCGGAACAAAGAAAATGTCCCATTTCCCCTTTTCAAAGAAAACGCGCTTGCAGCTGACAGTTTTCGGGCAGCCGTCCGTATCCGGAACCTTTCCCGGGCTAAACCAATTTCAATAATCAACCAACCGAACTAACCGATGGCGATGCATCCCCTGGTGGTAGTGCGTTTTCCAGCTTTCTTGGCACTCCCTATTTTGTTATGACAAAGCCACTCCTTTCTAGTGCCAGCTCAGCAACACCACCATTTTGTCTTTAGCATTGCGAGTTTTTTTGTCTTCACTTTTTTTTTATTTTCCCCCTTCTGCTTTCTGTATTATTAAACGATTTCGATGGTTTCCAGCGGAAGAAAACCGTGTCGCTCCTTGCCAGCAAAGATTACAATCTCAACTGCAGTGGAACCGGACGCGGCCAAACGTATAACTTTAATTGCTTTCAGTAGTGCGCCCATTGCCGTCTCGGGTGCATCGCATTTGGCTACGGTACGCGGAAGTGCAGAACTATAATGAACCTTCCGGATGGTGATTATATCTGTGTCATGGTGCGTGCGAATGTCACTTCCATCTATTGTTTTATTTAAGACGTGTTTGTTTTTACAACGTTCATTATATTCGCTCGTTATCTTTGGCGTCAGTTCAAGCAAACTATTCTTAGCTTTTAGGACCCGGTAGAATTTTTATTCCTGTCAGGAGTTATTGTATTATTATCATACTGCAACAATCTTAATCTCATAGGAAAAGGTATGAACAAGGATTCACGATTTGTTTTTTTTGTTTGAGAATATTTGCAAACGAGCAACGATCGCAATGTGAAAGATCGGTTTAAGTTCCGTAGAAACTTATGTAAGATTTACTCTTTGGTAAGTCATTAATGATTATAGTGGCTTGCTTATATTTAGTCCCAGGTCAAGCTTTAACTAAAAGTTTTATTATTTATTTTATCGAGACAAATAATTATATTACCTTAATTTATTTATCATTTATTTTTCATTTTTCTTGCTGCCCTGCTTTACATGGTCATCACTTAAGAAATGTTGCAGAAGCATAAGCATAAAACAATAACGACTAAAAATAGAATGATTCGTGTTCCAAGAAGCGAATCCAGTGAAAGGGTTTTGGCCATCACCATTTTAAATTTGCACCGCTAGGTATTTAGATTCCGCCAAATACAGTTTCTAATCAAAGTGCGTCAACATTTTATTTTTTTTAAATAGTCAACATTTTCGCTACGCGACTAATTCCGGGCCAATAGGTGATATTTTAGTATACTAATGAGTGAATCAATAGAACAGCAACTTTAAATGTTTGTTTTCTGTGGAAAATTATGCTACATTTATTCACTAAAACTGACACAATACTTTCAAGTAAACAAATATCTTTAGTGTTGTGTGATTACAATATCGAGTAACAACGTTGTTTCAGCTATGATGACATTCAGAAAACAATTTGTGCATTTATCTAACATCAGCTAACAGCGCCTTTTTTAATATTGCTATTTTGGGAATAATAACCTAAAACTGTAATGTTGCATCAAATTAACATCATTTCTTCAGTGAATTATCGAGCATAATCTGATTATGTGGCTTATTTTATTCTTTTACTCAATTTGAGTCGATATATTTGACTCGATTACTCTTTTAAATATGATAGATGTTTTAGACATCTGTTAGGCCGCAAATACACGAATCATAACAGTTCCGCAATGATTTATATCATGAGCATCTCTACGTTTACATGGTAGCGCGTTCGAATGACATTTCATTTCTATTGCTGGATTGTTACACAAGGACAAACGTGTTATGTTACATCATCAAAAACAAATATTTTTTTATGGTGTGTAATAATTGGATTTTTGAATAGGTTTCAAAGTTTGTGTTAATTGAGATTATGTATTGCTTTTCTGCCTACGATAAAAGATACGCACAATTTTCCACAAATATGTTGTTTACCAGCCATACATAAAAATATTTTTTTCTTTTTCGACACAACAACTGTTGTCGGCCAAGGCCTGCCTGTACCACTAGTCTACCAGGATAGTCAGTCCTGGGCATGAGGTTACGGTCCATTCGGGGCTTGAACCCATAACTGGAATGTTACTAAGCCGCACGAGTTGACGACTGTACTACCCGACCGGCAAACATAATTTTACAAGAATATTATGGTTTTATCCAATCTCAAACAATTGAAATATGTTGTCTATTCCCTTAAGTGTGCAACAATTGACAAATAACGTTGTTAAGCAAGACAAACTAGTTTCGGTTCATTTGACTATCAAGGTTGAATAGTTTTATGTTCTTCAATTATGTACTAATTGAATTAACCAAATTCAATAAAATAAGAACTGTATATATTTATCAGAAACTGTTTTCGCTGAATTCCAATCGAATCGGTACACTCGAATTTACAAAGTGCAATGAATATGAGACAAATTTATAATTTGTTGGTATTGTCTTTCCCATGAAATTGGCAGCATATTAAACCTGCCGCATATGTGTTACACTCCGAAAGCACAATGCTTTTCAATCTGTGCTTCCTGTTTCCATGTACACATGCACAATCACAACAGGAACAAAAAATCGAATTCCCATTGATAATGCATTCCTTTGAAAAGCTTCTTTACTCTAACGTCTGTCTCACGGTGTGCCTTGTTTTCGATTTCACCTTCAACAATCCAGTTCGCCCATACGGACACACTAGCATGCTCTCGATGTTCGTTTCCCTAAAATCGTTTCATTTCGAACAGGGATTTTGTGTTTGCCATTTCGTTGAAATCCTTTCCGCTCAATGATGCCTTCCATACCACTGCACTTTTTTTTATTGTAAGCTCCTTTTGTTGTTGAAGGAACATACATCCATCGACATGGAATTTGTCTCTCTAAGCTTTTGCTTTCAATTTAGCTAAAGTCTCGCACACTACTGTTTTGCTCCCTTTGCCTTGCTTACGTTTGTGGTTTGAATTTTTGGAATGCAAAATGTTTCCTCCAACAACTTTTTCCACGATTCGAAGCATCGTTTGAGTGAAGCAAATGCAGCCATAGAACGGGCATCGTCTGAAGCAGGATGTCTCTTACTTACGTATACACATACGTGTGTATGTGTATATGTATTTGAGCTAGCATATACAGTCAGTCCAAAAAGTATTCGTCTAGCTGAATATTTTGCAGAAAAAGGCGAATTATGGCCGCAATACGTATGGAGCGATAAAAGTAATGATGAGGTTTGATAATGGGACCATCAATACACATGTTTTGCTAAAAAATAAGCATTTAAATAGTGCAATAGCAACCAAAATACATAAAAAACTAAAAAAAGTCGTTTGATGGGCGCGCAAAAAGTATTCGTCCATCTAGCTTTTTAATTATTTACGCTGGACAAACACTACGTAGACGTGAATTAAATTTATTATTATCAATCTGCTGGTGACTTCCTTCTAAATTAATGCATTTCTGTTGTTTCAATTGGACTTCAAGCGGTCAGAGAGGCACTAAAAGCGGGGGAGTTAAATGATTGGAGCATGATGGCGAAAATCGTATATTTAACTTATGCATAACCTATCCTTCTCATTTTTGAAGGTTACAAAAGGTGTGGGAGACCTCGTTCCTTCATTTGATCAGAGTTTGGCCATTTTTCTGACACTAATTGTGTTACAAACTGCCATGTAAGCAGCCATTCTTGACGGTTAATCTAACGAAAGAAGCGGTTTAATGTCCAAAAAATAAAATTTTACCAAGGAATCAATGCATTTTGTGTTGGCCAATAAGATCAGGAAAAGAGATGGGTCACATTTGGTTGATGGGTCATGCTGCATTTCATCGTAGCTGGTCATGTAATAGCTTGAATGAGTGAGTTGTTACAAACATGTTTTGTTTGAATAACACCATACACAGAAAGTGGCCAAATCCGTTACGGTGCATCAAATAATGCAGGAATTTATTTCAAATTAGACTCTACTAACATTTTAAAACATGTTTAAATCGCCAAGGTCATACGGCCGACGTCTACCATAGCGAAAACAGTCTACTAAGATGCAACATCAAAATTTCGTGTAACGGTAGCATCATGGAGTCATGATACTAGGGCTCAGTGAGGAAAGGTGAGCTAGAAAAATGATTCAAAATGATTGGAGACGAGATGGGGAAACATATTAATGCAGTTTTTAAGTACTTTGAGTCCCAGTTCTCAGAAATTTTACTTAAAATGTATCACATCTTTCAAGAACAGTCGAACTGGAGAACATACAGGGCATTGTCATTTGCCCAAAACGTCAAACCAGCTGAAACCAAACTGATGAAAATGATTTAATAGACTCTCAATATGATATCAGTTGCCATTTTTTCAATGGAACTTGGCCACGTAGTCCGGAAATGCAATATTTCTACCAGAGAATAATTGGAACAAGTCTTGTAGGATAAGTGGATCAAAAATACGCCTTTTTAAAGGTTCAAATGAGTTCTTGCGTTGTGCAAGTAGTCACCAATAGTCATAAATGCAATAAGAAACACGATCAGGACATTTTTTGATTCCATAACCTTTGTTTTCTTACGCATATTATGCCAAAAGTCTGATGGACGAATACTTTTTGCGCGCCCATCAAACGACTTTTTTTAGTTTTTTATGTATTTTGGTTGCTATTGCACTATTTAAATGCTTATTTTTTAGCAAAACGTGTGTATTGATGGTCCCTTTATCAAACCCCATGACTACTTTTACCACCCCATGCCTATTGCGGCCATAATTCGCTTTTTTCTGCAAAATATTCAGCTAGACGAATACTTTTTGGACTGACTGTAGGTGTGTTTGTGCCAGTATCAAGGTGCTTCAAGAAATGAACCTGGTTTCATTGTAATACCATTGTAAAAGTGCATGTTATCAACCAGGAAAAAGTATCAGGAAGTATACCAGCTTATGCCAGTTTGATTTGTGTTTCCGTTTTCAGCAATGATCTTTCAGACCCCCTACCGCCCTGTACCGAGGCCATGTATGCCAAAAAGCAGATGCAATGATTTATCAATTTCTAAGCAAAGCCATCCTGCAGTTCATTCCTATTTTCGATCGATCCATTTCATTAACGCTGTGAAATTGTTGATGAAGCTGCTCTTAGAAAAGCGCAGGCAATTCATTCTAGCATTCAATCCAAGCTGCATTTCATTTAATGCATTTTATCGATTTAATATAAGCAGCTTCTGTGAAATGATGTTGTCGTTGCAGAATTATTCTGAATATAACTTATGTTTTCTAAATTCAATTCTCAAAGAGCAGACTTTGAAACTAAGCACATGATTTGAAAAATAAAATGAAAAAATTAAAACACGTTTTTTTAGGGAACAGGTTTTCTGAACATGGTTACTACGATCATTTCAAGTACATTGCGCCAAATCCAAGAAATCGATAAAGAAGGCAAAGTTCACCCTAGCAACGCATAGGAAAAGAAAGATCGCAATCTAGAGCGTAAGGTGCTCTAGAGAGAGAGTTGGTGAGAAAAATACTCACAAGACACGACGATGTGACGTCCATTACATTTTCATAGCCAAAAGTAAGCGACTTCAACGAGAAACGTTTGAGTGTAATAACAAAAGTAAGCGACTTCAATAAAACAAGTATAATTTAATATAAAAAAGGTATAATATATAAAATAAAACAATTTAACCCAAAACCTCTGTTAAGCTTTTTTTCAGAAAGCAATATCATAAACAAACCTGAAAATGGTCTACTTTAAATGACATTTTATTCGAAAACAAAAACTATTTGGAGTTGATGAAAAAACTATCAGTATGAAAAAAATCCTTCCATTCAACACTCTTTGTCTAAAATTAAAGAATCGTTTTCCATCAAAGGGTTCGAATTATTGTACAATAAAATTTATCAAATCAATTATCAAATAAAGAAAAAGAAATTTAATCTAGCTTTATACACAAATATAAGCTACGTTATCAAATAAACCTTGCCAAACGATTGCCGATCGCTTGCTAGGAGGCGTATATCGTCAACCTTAGACGGTTGTAGAAATTTAATTTCACTCACAGCTAAAGCTTGTTTAAGCTTGCAATCTTCGCCTTCAATACTTCAAACGCTCGCTTTAATGAGCATCAAATCCCTGAAAGGACTCCTTGCTGTTAACTGTTGTTGTGCCTAAGCCTACGTTGTCTTTCTTGAGGTACCATCTGTGCAAACACTCTCCAGCACTACCCACACGCAATCGGTTTCAAATTGCGCACCAGAGAAGTCACAAGATGTCTAGCCCTAGACGAAAAGCATTGCTTTTTAAGAAAATAAACAGAACTTCCCTATCGTCCATCAGCTCTACCACCGCTTGACCACAGCGGAAAGTTTCAGCCTCAGGAGAAAGCCCAACTTCCCGGTCCCCGGGTGAAGGTAGGGTGGTGTGTAGGTCAAAGACCAAAGCTGGGATAAACATGCTGATTATATCATAAACTCCAAATGTCTCTCCATCCCGTCGTCCAGATTGCCAACCCCCTTGCGCAAGGATGCTTGTGGTTTCAACAATTTACACCGGCCGACCATCGGTCAACCGTTGTACGCCTGTTTGCCGGTTGGTTTATTTGTTTGTTTGGCTTGCTATTTGATTATTTGCCATTGGGGAATATTTCTCGGTACCGCAACCGTCAAAGTTGGGATGACTTTTCCTTGTTCACATTGCTTCGTGGTAAAGTTAGTCAGGCAGGCAAAACATTTTTGTCAATTTGGGTGGAATTTCATATTCTTGCAAGTGATGGTGGATTGTTTGTTTCAAAGATCGTAAATATAAAGCCATCTTAGTAAATGCCAAACTAAACCAGATACCAAATTTATCCTTAATCATATGAACCATGTGACCGAATTTAAAAAATGTTAAAGATGTAAATTTTACTCCAGCCAGAGTGTTTAATGGTCAAAATATTTAAACAATATATTCTATAAGATATTTATAACTATGCCTTGCCCATGGAACCATACATTACGAATAGCAATCATAATATCAGTTTTCTGACATGAAATCGTGGGAAGAAACCAACTATCATGCAGGCCATAATAGTTGAACCAAATGCCTCAACAATCCGATTGCAAATCGCTTCAGTGATTTTTTTTTCTTAAAAGCACTGCAATTCAAGTGATTCCCTGTCTTCGCAATAATACTCAGCAGTTCGCTGCAATAGAAAGTGGATGGGAAGAAGGTCAAATGTATGTTTATTTGCATAGTTTTCTAGTGGTTCGCAAACGCTATCGTGTTACGAGAATTGAAAAATAGATACTTCTAGAGACCCCTTTGCCTACACATATGAACCAGAAGCATATTTTATCTATCTGTTGTTGAAATTTATAGCTCAGTTTTGACTTTCCACCAATGGGAAATGAGACAATCTGGCTAAGCAATGTTTCAAATCCCAATTTCCCACTATGACTACTTTTGGAATTTTAGAATACATAGCCATGAGTAGATTATAATCAACAACCAAGAATCATAACAAAAATATTTCAAGAATTCTATTAATACGATAAGAACTGTCTAGATTTCTCGCACACTATGCATCGTGCGTTACAAAAAACTGAGTAACAGAAGGAGGAATGAGAACCCCCTTTTTGTTGGTGGTCATGCTGGTCTTCTGAAACTTGATAGTGGTGCGAGGGAGCGATTCTGGTTAAGAATCGATTCTGTCCGGTACTGTCCGGAGCAAAAGCTCCTATCGAATAGACCAACCTGGTGATACGACTGACCGGGCCCTAAGTTCAAAAAATAAAATTAAAGAGGCATCTAATTATATTTTGCTTATATAAACAACATTCAACATTTCTGTGATATTTTTAAAAAAATATTTAATTTTAATACATCAGACTTCAAGTTCAAAAACCAAAGCCATTTTTAGTTATTTATTGTACAATGTAAAAATCAATTACTATGCCATTTTGACCAAAGTGTTAGTGACACCAGGTTTATAAAATGGAAACAAAGTATGTCTGCCTTAGCAAATATAGAGCATATAGTAAGTTTATGTTTAAGATAGTCATTGAACGTCTATCATCCATTCGCTGTTTGATACACGGGAAGTTAAATTAATGTACAAGAAAATGTTCACGAAATCACCAATGTTAATGTGTCCAACGTAAAGCCATACGTCATTCAATAATTGGTCTTCGTTCATGACGGGGAAAGGGTACATGACGAGAACGAGCAACGTTCGGTCCAGTCCCACACAGTTCCGGTGTGGAGATTCATTCCCCTCTGGCACCTTTTCGGTTGCCTTTAACAATGCGAACGATTGATACTGCGATGCATCCGGTGCTGCACATGGCGATGATTAATTAATTAAGTTTTCCAAATGGATTTATGAATAATGAGCAGTTGTCAGTCGACCGATGTCTGCTGTATGAAATTCAGCAACCAACGTCAAAGAAAGGGATGATGCACGGCTGGTACCATAGAGCAAGGATCTCTGCAATGATCCCCCAGACAGATGGAAGGTGAACAGACAATTGGTATCCATGCTCGTTCATTGCACTCTCGAAACGAACAATTTACCATCGACCAGATCAGCTCGTTCGGGAGAAGATGCCAGCTTCTTGTTTCCACTCAATCAATTTAGCTCGAAGATAGCAGGACAAAAAAAAACTCCCATCACCCCAGAATGTTCGTTTTGAGGCACGAACATGAAGGGGAAAAGCCGCTTTACACTCAGACACTAAATGTGAACGTTAAAGGGCTACAGATGAGCGCAAAAAAACTGGCCCTCCCTGGAGCGCCAACAATTCGTCGGACAGGACAGAACTGAACTGATAAAACGGGTTGGCAGTACCCAGACCTGTTGTACGGACGGGTCGGTAGGAGATGATGAAAAATGACAAAAATTTCCAATCACATCACGGAAATTGGTTTTCATAACATCCGGTTCGGGTGTGGGCGCTGGGAAGGCGAAAATCAAGTAGCAGCAAATCAGGACACTCTTTCCGTATGCTTCCTTGACCGCTTCGCTGGAGGAAAGGAGTGTGCTGGTTGGCAATGATCACATTCCCGTCTGAAGCTTTCACCACAAACGGTAAGCGAGAGAGAAAATGTGAAAAAACTGAAACCATCAGTGCAAGAATACGTCTGGTCGGAAGTTTTCAGGGCCGCCAACACAGAATGCTGTGCGATGTAGGCTTCATTTTGATCTGGAGGAAAGGAAAAAAACCCAAACAAAACAGCTGAAGGAAAAAGGTAGAAAGAAGATGAAAGAAGATGAAGAAAAGTGGTTTAATTTTTTTTGTAAATCATTGTTTCGCTGGCTTTAGTTCGTGTGTTTTTCTCACCGTGCACCGACTTGTCTCTAAGCCGAGAGTCAGAGCTACTTGCTTCCTGAGAAAGCATATCAAATGCCGCATCGAAGCGTCGCATTGCCCCCGGCTATTGAGGTTTCTTGCTGGTGATTTCTGGTGGTTTGTGTTGTTTTTTCTTGTGGACGCCGTTCAGAGATGGTTAAAAAGTGGACAATAATACGCACTGGCTGGAAGGTGTGCGGTTTTTTCCATTCTTTGATAATTTCAAATGATTCGCCAATTCCGCCCGTCTTGTCACACGAAATAAGGAAAACTTATATCGTGAAAATCCTAGCAGAAGTTGAGAAGTCAAAAGACTCAAATAATTTCATCAGGTTTGTGTAATACAGCGTTTAAAGGATCATTAATCTATTGTTCCCAACATTGATCTATAATTTTAAACGAAAATAGTTCAACTAAGTTACAATAGTTTCTTTGAGTTTTGCATAATATTTCAATTTTTTTTTATATATATTTTTTTTTTCCATTTATATGATTTAGTATTTACCCCAATGAAAACAAGCTTCACAAATCGTTCACTCAGTGTAACCCATTATTTTGTGCTTGTATTTTCGATATCTTCATCTTTATTCTACAACCACTGCTTTGCCGATATTATAGTCTAAAAGCACTTTCATTTCTTGCTACTCGTTATTCATTATTTATACAACAACAAGACTCTCGTAAGAAGTAAACTGATACACCCCGGAAGGCTACTTCCCAAATAGATCAGCCACACGCACGGTCATTGACATCACAATGGAGTTTCTGCATAGCACCGTTCAAGATTGTAAAATGATCATAAGATGGCAAGATAGTGAAAGCGAGAGGCATATTGGCTCATTGCTCAAGAAAATACTCTTTCATTCCTTTTGAAGCTCGTACTGCCCAAGCTTATCGTATTCGTTGCACCATCGAGCAGTATGGCAGGATCAATCTACTAACCTGATGTCAAACTTCCTAACCAACGAGTATCATAACCATCACAAAGCACGGAAGTGTCCTCTGGTGGGCTTTCGCTTCGAAGGCTTTTTTCAATATGCATGATCTTGCCTACCTCAAGGGATGGGATCCAAGAACGGGCCACCATCGTGGCAGGTTACCGGCAGGTTGTCTTCGTTTCGTAACCGATGGCTTGTGTAACGATGAACTAGCAATAAAAGAAACCCACCTTGTTCCATTTCGCAACGAGCCTCGCAAGACGATGCCGCAGGAGAAAGGGCTATTCCCATACTGAGGCACTTCTCCTTCATGCTACAGGCCATACAGCAGGGCGTACACTTTGATGTTGTAACATAATTTGTAAGAATAATATTCCGTTCCATCGGCAAAAGGTGGAACTTCATTTGCTGGAGCTTCATACCGCTACGTAGGGTTGAGTAGTTGCGGCCCCTTAATTTACCCACTTGTCAACCGGTACAACGCAGCAGTACGGATGAAAAGCAGTGTGGTGTGGAAAAGCATTGAAAAGTGTTCGGTTATATGATGATGAAGCCATTCCGTCGCTTGTAATCGACCGAAACATGCTGTGAGATAGGCATAATTTTGTCACAGGAAAGCTGAAATGGCTTCTTAAATATTCAAATGACTCAATCTACCAGACGGTACATGTATAATTCAACCTTCAGGAAACTTTCTTTTGTAAGCTGTGTGTGGAATAAAGCAGACGCTCATGTGGGATCAATGCACGAATTGAAAATTATTTCAATAGGAAACGAGTCAATAGCAGCTCATGTTTTTCAAAAAGTTGCATTTCTCAAGTATTCCTTTAGTTTTTACACTTCAAATGCTTAATACAGTTTCCTTGTTGAAAAACAATAAAAAGATTGATTGAAACTGATATAAATGTTATGTGTTACGTTATTACATTACAACAAAGTAATTCAGAAAAAATGTGCAGTTTTTTCTTTAACAGCCATGCTGCAATGCACAATCATTTTTTTCGATAAAAGAGGTATCTATCGATATTTGCAATGCAGTCCTTTAAAGAAATGCATTCACCTTTTCAATCCCGCCTAGCGGTACCATTTCGAAGACCACTAGCGAAATGATTTCGATGAATAGGATATACCTTTACCATCTCCGACCATCTACACACAAAAAAATGAACGTTTTGCCTATATTAATTCTATTTGACGGCTGGTTCAATTCGCTTGATGGTGGCTAAATTGGATTCCCTTTAGTTGGTACGATCAGCTTTCGCGATATTCATCATCGAGTGGACGGTCCGTGCCAGTGAACCGCCCACCTCGTGCTGCTATTGACCAAACATTGAATGGTTATAGTTGATTGAATTTTTCAACGAATGCTCCTATGCTTGATGGAAGCTCATTCAAGGTGTACTTGAATGGATGCACCTGCGTGAAGATCGTGTAATTTTGTCGAATTCTTTTCGCTTCGGCTCACGACTGTTTCTGGCCAGTGCGGGCCGAATCTATAGCCCTGTGCGAATGGAGTGCTTATCGCACAAGAAAGTCATTTCTTTACGAGCTCATGTATCCCGATTCGTATTAAGCAATTCGTAAACCAATCATAAATGATGCCAAGCTCATCTATTCTTCGTAGAATAATATCAAACTTATGCAACTTTTGACGGCATCTTTATAGAAATAGTGTAGTGTACGAAAAGAAGTGTTTTTTTTTTAATTTTTCGACTTGAATGAATGTTTTTAGAACGGCAATGAATCGACGGATTTAACTCATTTTTCTACATTAAATAGTTCCATTATGCCACACATGCAAATCAATAAAGCAAAACGAAACAGAGCTCGATCCACTCCACAATACTTCACCGTGCTTTCATTAATAATGTTTTCATTGTAATTTATGCCCAATCTCTGTCGGAAGCTCCTACCAGACACAATCCATCGTAATCGATGGTAAACGGACGCTTTCCAATCAACCAAGACACACACGCACACACACACATACCATCCGCTACCCGGAAGGTAGTCCTCTTTCGTTCGATTGTATTTTAATCGGCTCGTGTCCGGTGATAGCCCGGAGGAGATATTTGACAGGCGGCAGGATAATCGGCCCCGTTACATGGCTTAATCATGTTCGTAATTGTGCAATTTTCATCGCATCGATTCTCACGTCAATTGATCAGCAGGGATCGGTAAAGGGAGGATGGTTTCCACGTATCGGTGATTGAAAGTGGCTGTTGTGCTGGGAAGGGGCTGGAAGCATTTTATAGATCGGAAGAGAGGTGTTTAATTTTTTTCATGACAGCAGTGTCGTTTCTGATTGAAACATCGTAATTGATAAGCTACCGATAATTAATTCTTCGTCGAGGAATACATTCTTCATCAAAACATTGACATTGCATATAGTTCGTAGCATCACCTATATATATTTTAGACCTATATTTTAAAAAAATAGAGGAAGCAGTTAAGCTATAAAAATAAAAATAAAATCGATGAACAAAAGATTATGGTAATTGTGTAATTAAACTAAACATTTACTTGTGAAATGACTAACTGACTTTTATTTTACCATCAAGCCACTTAATCATCAGGATAATATTAATTTGTAATTTTTTTTTGAAATTTCAATCTACCATGATGACAAGAACAACTATTGATATTTTTATTTTTATCGTTTTTTTAGTTTTTTGCATAAATTTTTACTTCCTTTTTAGCCACATGTGCGGATAATGTTATGAAGTTTCCCTCTATTTTTTTTCTATCTATTTTATTTTCCTTCTAGTTCATCGGCACACAAGTATTTCTGTTCGTTCTGACCGTGATTGGTTCGGCTATTCTGCTTGACTACTCGACCATGAACTCCAGTATCCAGCCGCTGATTCGTCAAACGATGCTTCGTTTCATCGTCACTTCCGAACATCCGCATTCATCTGCCGCACTAAAGCTGATCCAAGAAAGCGTACGTATATTCAAGATTCAGCCTCAGTCTGTATTCCACTCCCCAGGTTCTAATGAGTGCTTTTCTCTATCAATAATCCCTGAGGTTCTCGAATTCCCCGGTGTTCCCAATGTGTTGCCTTTTGTCTTTTGCGTGGAGAATAGCTCACCCTATATCGATTGTACAGTTTATTAATCGATTATTGAAATCAAACACTTCCCATCACTACCACGCTATGCGTAATTTGGGAAGCATTCGTTGTATGTTGCTCTTATGGTTCTTTTGTATCACTTCATTCGGTCTATAGAAAGAAAATGTATACTCGAGGGAAATGGTAGAAATTAAGACTGAAATACGATTCCTTGATGCATATTAGATGGGTGAATGTTCACCCATCGATACTGTACCGAGATGCATGATTATTCTCTGCATGTCTATGAAATGAATGAGTTATGAAAAGCCACTAAACGCGCCAGCTCCTATCAGGCCGATTCAGAATACCTATCAGACATGGCCTCCGAAAAAAAGTCTATTTGCAGTTATAGACTATCAGGTGGCGAGGTACTAATAATGTGTATAAAGCCAGTATACGCCTGCATTTTATTAAAAAGAACATTTTTCAAGAAAGTTTGGATCTGGCTTAATTAGACCTAGAAACTTGTGTCTCATGATAAATTTATTTATTTATTTATTTATGTTTTCCCATAGAAAGTTAAACAATCTTTTTTTTTTGCACAAAACTCAACAAGTTTTCTTACCGCGTTGCAAATGGTGTAATGGTTGTAATGGTGTAATGATGTTAAATGAACTCATAGACGATATGTTACCATATAAAGAAGATTAAAAAAACAATAGTACAAGTCATACGCAACATTCTTGCAACACAATATTTCTTTAGGCTTCACGTTTCTTCAAACGTGCTGCAATAAAGAAAGGAAGTATAAACAACGAATCACAAATTAAAAGTTGTATCTGGCCTAACAATTCAGCTCTGAAATTCTTTCAGTAAACTTTAATATTGCATTCAACTTTTATGTTTTCAAACTACTTTTCTTTGCAACATAATTAGTTTTATCGATAAGACGTTTTTGATCGATTTTCGTCAGTAACTAATTATAAACTATCTGCTGGTATGCAATGCTTTGCAGAAATCGATCATTTCTTTCATAGTACTTATCATTTCGCGATACCTTTTTCATCGACAAGCATAAACACTTATTAAAACGATTATTTTTGTGCTTACCTGTGCATAATTCGCTGTCAGTATATCTTTTCCTTACCTCTCTTACTTCCACGATCAATAAATAAACGGTAAAACTGTAAAACATTACATGTACAACAACTCCTATCAGAAATACCACTTCTCACGATAATGATCGTTCTCCCAAATCGATTTCGCTGATGAAAGATACTTCTGTAAAGATTTCAATATAGTGAATTGCTGCTGTAAAATAAAGTGTAGCACTCATGGAGCACCCATAGATCACAAGATCTGAGCAGATTTTCTTTATCGTACGGTGTCTCGTTGTTCAATACAGATTGGTTGCTGTGGAGCAGACGGACCGAACGACTACATGGTGATGCGTCAACCCTTGCCATTGGAGTGTCGTGACACCGTTACCGGCAATGCGTTTTTCAATGGGTGCGTCAACGAGCTGACCTGGTTCCTGGAAGATAAGTCCATCTGGGCCGCCATCATGGCTATGATACTGGCTGCCGTACATGTGAGTTTTTTTTTCAATCGAATTTGCTATTCAATATGTACCTTCTATTTTTCTTAAACATCTCTTCCCCTTATTGTCATTTCGCTTCTTTATACGAACACGAAAAAACAAAAAGACCTGCAATGCCGTGCTTGGAATCGTGCTGGTGCAAGCGCTCAGACGCGAGGAGGAAGCAATGAACCGACGCTAAATGCAGGATCCAGCAAGTGGAAGCGTATTTACGCATGACAGCAGTGAAGGAAGCTTACTTACATCCCAAATCCAAAACCAGGAGCATAGAGCTATGACACGCTTGCAAGGGAATGAGTTGTTTTAATTAATTCTACAGTATTTAGATATCCCAGCTATCTTGCCATTTTTTACACTTACTTTACATCGTCCATAGGTACTATAGATTAATCGAACAATGTCAGCAATGTCACCCAACCGAATACGTTTGGTGTATCTATAATAAATAAAGGCTAGATTTAGTGGAGACTAAACCATCTTATTTATTTCCACACTTGTGCTTCTCTCTTTTCTGCCTGATCGGTGTTGATTCGGCCCATAATTTTCCAAAACACAATTTATGCAGCTTTGCCCGCTTGTTTTCCATACATTAGCATTTTGTTTCGAAGGGGATCTGTTGAAAGCTGATAAACAAAGAGAAAACATTGCATCGGTAAATAGCTTTATCAAGCACAGCCCAAGCCACAAATCTATAAGACGTGGCATAATAAAAAAAAACAGAATCACTCACCCACCATTTTCGAAGAAAAGTTAAACAACTTCCCAAACCTTTAGAGAAAAAAGATTCCTTCATTGTCGTTCAACCCTGCTAAAAGCGAACCATGGGAGCGAAAAATTAAAATAAACCCCCACAAACAAAGCCTTCGCACGACAGAGAATCGCGTGTAAATCCTTTTACACCAACCATACCTTTTCCATTTCGACCTTTTCCCCCACCCGTTTCGGTAAAACGAAAGCTAATATTGTAGGTAATAATTTGCATAATTTTTCCTCACACAATCGGTTACCACCTTTTTCAGAGTCTTGGTGAGTGTTTGTATTTTTTTTTTCTGCTTTCAATGCTATTGTTTCCCGCCGGCGTCACACCAGATGTTACCAGGTTGAAGAGGCCCTTATTTGCATCTTTGTTTATGGTAGAAGTATACATTCTTTCTTGTGAGAGATATGCCAGCCCCTCTTCGTCTACCCTGTGTAAAGCGAAAGTTTGTCTTCTCTAGCTCACCCTTTGAAGGTCACAATCGCACAACGACAACTTAAAACCGTGTTTTCTTTGTACTAGACGCCATGGTAAGAAAAACGAGTAGATTTAACTCAGCCAGAGGATTTTCAAGTGTGCTTTTAAAGCCATGCTTCACGAAATTCAACTAGCTATCCGTGAAAATTCGCTCCGATGGGCTATGTACTATTCTCATCGGCATTCTATCCACAAAGAGGATTTAAGATATCAATTATGGGTTTGAATAAAATATGAGGCTTTTTTCAAACAGCAATGATGTTGTGAGTTTTTCATCAATACTTGTTCCGACCGTTCAATATCAAAACCATACTTTACATACTTTTCAAAACCTTTCCGAGAGAGAAAAGGAATAAGTAACCCATTTTCTTTGTTTGAAAATTATTATTTTACTCTGTTGAAAGCTATATTTATATAGTTTAATGTACAAGTACGGACATCGGTTCCACGGTACAGTCGCAAACACGCTCGACTTTACAACATGCCCGTCATGGGATCAAGCCCCGTATGGACCGTGACCCCCTTATGCGTACCCTTGGATAAGGTAGTCAATAATACATTAATAACCGATTGGTGGCAAAGACAGACCTAGATCAACAACAGTTGTTACGCAAAAATAAGAAGGAGAATAAAAGGAAGAATAAGCAAGAATCTGCTGTATTACTGCTTGTTTTGAGCAAACACGAATAGGAAAATATAAAATTGTTTCCATTTTTATTACTTACTTTACTTACTTTAACAACAAAAGACAATGTATAAAATGATTGTCACACAAAACGACCATAAAACTACAAACTAAACGCTTCACACCATAATTACCAGTCATGAAACTTCAACTTCAATGATACACAAACTGAAACTAGCAGAAGAATATGTGCTTCTAGACAGACAAGTTCGTTGCCACGTTGGTGTTGCCGCCATTAAAACCACCTTCCAGACATAGTTATTAACTTCTATTCAGATACGCCATCCCGGTCACATAGCTAAGACGATCGACTTCAAGTCCCGCCGTCGTACGCCCCATGTTCGGTAGGGTGAGACGGTTTAACAATCTTCTATTTATTACCCGTATTTTCTCCACAAAGACCCCATTCTACAGAAGAAGGTGAAGAACCTCATTAAAAGCTTGTACTCTCGACGCGCTATTCAGACGATGCTTCCATTTAGTCATAATGCGAAAGTGGATGGAAAATTCTTCACATGTGAAGCGTCTTACACGACGTTCGTGTTCTGTTACGTTGCTCTGTTGTCCTTACCGCCAATACGCTACCGGACTGACCTACTTCTAACGGCAAAACGTCGAACGAAAAGCGTCTTTCCAGCAAGCGTCGATAAAAGCTGGTTGTTTTGAGCTAGGGATGGTCAGGATCAGAGAGAACTGATAAAAGAAAATATCACACGAAGCAATCCCTTTTCAGCTTTGGTTCATGGCACCTATAGTAGTATACATGGTATCTAGTTATTAGCATAAATATCCAACAACAATGTAGACAACAGTTTTTTCGCGGTAATTTTGCAGATTTTGAAAGTTTTTCCCGATTTGTACCGATTTTTTTTCTAATAAAATAATGAAACTTAAAAATTATATCATACCCTTTCCGATGATTAAATTTGTTGGCAAAAAATATTTGATGAACCATTCTTAAAATAAACAACTCACGTTTTAGCTTTAACCACATACATAATTGTGAATGTTTTACTCATATGAATACAGTTTTTTACATTACTTTTTTATTGTTAGGCCATCAATCGAGCCACTTGCCGACCAATTAAGCAATTTCTTATAACAGTGGCTTATGACTCTAGGCTTATGACTGTGATTTTGGTCGCCATAATGAATGCAGATTTCTATGGAGCTTGGCAGGAAAGGAAAAATGGCTACTAAGGACTTGTATGGCACCTTGTACTCCTCTATAAAATGAAGATCTGAACTGAACTGAACGATCCGTTGTAATTTATCAACTTTAAACAGTTACTCAATTACTTTTGCGCACTGAATATTGTTAGTTACCATAAAACTATGCAAATGTTGGAAATATCAAAGGCCTATGATCAACTGAAAAAAATCTTCTACAGCTATTTTTTTTTTACTTTTTTTCATTCAAGTTTTACCTTTTGTAACGAAACTATCATCCCAAAATGAATTGAAAAGAACTGCTAACGGTCTGATTTTTGTATCATTGTATTTTGTAAAGTTTTGATATGTTAAACGTCTTCTGTCTGTGAAAAAAAACCTAAAAAGATTATAGTACCATACGTTATATGTATGTGTTGATATTAGATGAGCAATCCACGAAGACAATCAGCGTTTGACAAATTTAGCAATTCATCGAATCTAATCTCATCATACAGTTTGACAAGACGGCATAACCACACACATAATTGTAAGTGTAAAATGATTCTACCATCTTAAATTTGTCTATTTTTTGATGCTTCACGCTCCGAAATTAATATGTCACGTTTAAACACCCGTAAAGGGTAAGTGTACCAATTATGACTATATTATGTCATCAAGATACCGATTTTACTGCTGTAAAAATAAATATTGAGTAAAATTTTAAAAGTCTATATGTTTTCTAGAAGCCTATAATGTGTAGAACACGAGAGTATTTTTAATTTTGACTCAATGTCTAGCGAAACAATAGAAAATTTCGATAAAAAATTGTATCTCAAATTACCAATTATGGCTATAGTGTTCCTAGCAATTCACCATAGTACCAATTGTGTAACAATTGTGGTTGTTAGTAAAAACTCGTGGATATTTACAACAAAAATCTATTTGTGACATTGTTTTAACTCAAGTCAAGTAGTAATAAGTTCACTGCAGGTAAATTAGTAAGTGAACACCATAAAATAAGTAAAATTAACAGTTTCAAATCTCCGTTTTGTCTCACTATTTGTATTGATATCCCCCCTCCACTGTTGCATCTGTGACTGAAACAAGATCTTCTAAAATGTTAGGGACTTATCCTACGGATAACACCGTATTTGAACACACTTTAATCTCCTGACAATTCTTCATATTCCTTTATTTGGAAGCTATAACGAAGCTAGCTACCGTTTCAGCACGAGACACAGAGGAGCGCAAAACAGGGTGGCCTGTTTGAATTGGTTTAAATGAAGAATCGTAGCCATTGCCCAACTGTCTTGAAGATTAGACTTCTGGTCAATTATGCTCTAATTATCGATCAGAGAAGAACAAGAGCGCACTTGGAAATAGTACGACACGAGCGGCGTTCAGTTAACACATTTTTTTCATATGAAAATCATTCAAGACTGCGTTATTTCGATGAAACTTTTTCGATGTTGTATAATTTTACAAGAAAATTATACTTAAACACAAAATAACACTTTATATTGCGAAAATAACATCGAGAAACCCCGATTTGTTCACTTGTAAACTACGCACTACGTAGACAAAACGACAGTTGTAAACAAAGCATCCATAGTATACTGCAATATTTGGTGCATCAAAGATTAGTTGTACCAATAATGGAAATACGGAAGAAAGACATATTTTCGATGAAATAATGTTAAATTTTGAGAAGAATTCGTTAAATAACTAATATTTTGCACCAAAACGATGATTTTGAGATAAAATTGTGGTTAGGTGCTTGAAAATCGCTAATATCCCACAGTGCTGCTCTTAGCAAAATGGTAAGAGATACCAAAAATCTTGGCAACACATTTTAAAAGGATGATATTTAACAAACGGAAGTGTCCAGCACGGAGCTAATGAAGCACACATGTGTTAAAATGTTCATATTTGAAATGAAAAATCCATCCATGATTTCAAATGCAAATAGACTGTTTTAGAGCGAAAATAGTATTCGTTATAGCCATCATTGGTGTTAAAACCACAATTGGTACACTTACCCTACGTTTTCTTTCTCTCTGAGGGTACTGATAGCGTTTGAAAGCTGTACTGGCTATTAATACACTTCAATATTTCTTGCCATTGCCATTGTTTTTCTATTCGTCCAAGATCTGGTACGTTTGTATGAGCTTCATTCTTCATCATTTAAAGTTATTTTTAATATAGGAACTTTGGAGGACTTTGGATAACAATAAATGAACATGTCTTTCACATTTTATTTTAGTGCAAGCAGCTGATTCCAAATGATTTTATTAAAAGTATTGCTATAAAAATATAAAAAGGAAATAAACAATACTATGAATCGCTGACATGAATTTAATATGATAAGTCATAAAATACGTCAACAATTTATAAACTTTATTAGATTCTCAACATATTCTGACTTATTCAGTTTGATTTTGATCAATGCTAATTATCCGTATGAATCTGTAATACCTCCATTTTAAGATAGTAGAAAATGTTATCAAAAATAGAGGCATCAAGCAATGTTATCTGGCTTCACCACGAAGCAGTATAAAAACACTAACAAATTAACATTCACCTTACCCAACGCACAAACAACACAATTCATGATACAGTCTCTGCTGTTCGTCATGATTGTCATGATTTTACGATTCTCTTGAAACAAGATAAGATCCGTTTCCAACACCGAACCATCAGCGTGTTTTTTTTCATTTTTGGAAAATTTACATTCAACGCTGGTGACACAATTTACTATGCGCTACCAAACCACACCTCCACCAGAATAAAAGCACCCTCCGTATCATTTGCCGCTCTGTTGGAGCAGGATGCGAGTTAAAATGCGCACCCTGGCGACACAAACTTTTACGATTGAAATAATGTGTAATTTTTAACCACCGCTCAGAAGGCGTACAAAATAATGCACTTTGGCGGTTGCAATAAAATGTTATCCTTTGTGTTATCCTGCCGAGCGCACTTTATCCTTTGTTTTGCTTTATCGCTTCCGTGCCGTGGAAGTGGAAAAGTGTTTCACAGCACTAGACGAGCTTTTCACGGGCAAAATGTGTGTCTCGCTATGGTCATGCCTTTGCTCGACGTGTTGTCGTCATTTGGATGATACCATAGACACCAAACCCTCTGCTCTTGAGCAATGGCCAGCAACGGCAGGAAGAAATTGAGCAGGATTTACACGCAAAAGAACTTTTTGAGTACATGACTTAAGGGAGCACCATATTAAAACACCACAAACGTATAAATAAATAAACGCATGCGGAAGACCTTTTACAACGGCCACACTCGGTCTCACTCTGCCAAACAAGAAATACGCAGCAGTTGAGACAGAGCAGCGGAGAAAAAAATAAGATATGTTGCGATAAAATTATTATGTGTGGCTGTAACGTCCCTGCACCATCTTTTCGCTCACCGTTGCAGTGATCTGGAGGATTACATTTTCAAGATTTGATAATCTTGCCAGACACAATGTCGTCAGAAAATGGAACTACATCAGTGCTAAATGGATGCAACGGTTATGGATGTTGTCATCATTTGGAAAGTGTTCGAAACCATTGAAGGTGATAGCTAATGAAAGGTAAATTCAACCACTTTTATTGTATGATGCGAATGTTCTCCAATCTTAAGTTGATTTAAAATGAACACAAAAATAATATACATATTTAGCTTTCAATATTATACATGGCAGAAGTTTCTGTTTGTCTACAGTAAGTGCTACGCTGTTCGAACCTCATAGGCAAATTCGAACTCTACCTCCTTTCAAAATTGTATGGAGTTGACGGTGCAATGAGTAACATGGATTAGTTTTTCCTCACGTACGGCTATGGAATAGCTAACAAACCTATTCTATTTCACAAAAAAATGTGATGTTTTATATGTTACCCATGTCCTACGAACTACGAACAAGAACGGGAATGTTTGCAAGCGTTTAGGCTGCATTTTCGAAGTATTTATAAAATTACGACCAGTGATCAACTATAACGAAAAAACGGCTGACTGCACTCAAACTGCTGACAACTACATCTTCAATTTGTTTGAAACGAATTGGGCTCGTAAGGAGTTGGATTGATATAACACTTATTTACAGCTTTACAATTGATTATTGTGCCATTTGCTTCGAATCGCGTGTCGTTACCTGCGAATCGCATGCTACTATCATCAAATGCCTGCCTGTAAAATCGAGTGGCACGCACACTGTGGTCATTGCAGTAACAGAATGCAACGTAACTGCGACTATCTTGTGTTAAGTTTTTCGGTCCTTCCGTCCGTGGCAACCAAATTGGACGAAACCAAATGGCGGATTATTTGGCTGAGTAGTACATATAAAGGAGCGAGATCTTTTTGAGACCGGTATAACGTTGAGCAGGTTGAGAAGTCACCAAGAAGAATTTTCGTTTTTTACTCATTTATTGTGCGAAAAAACAAATCAAACATTTCTCACAAATCAACCCCCCACCCTCCCCCCTCCTATAAGCATTAACGCCAAAGCACATTGTCCGTACTCGCTAGTATAATTTCAATTTTCTCTAGCGCATCTGGCGACGCTTCAGAAAATATGTTATTTTTCCATGTTTTTTACTTAAATCGGACGAGGTAAGTTTTGTTAAAGGTAGACACACATGTTCTGCACGCATTGAATCCATTTTCGCATAAAAAAACGGTGAAAAAACTACTTAAATTTGAGATGCAGCACGAGCATTCCCTCGACGACCAAAAAAAGCTTCCACCAGCCGCCGCAAGATGAAAATTGAAAAAACACTAGTGTTGGGAATTTCGTTAAAAAAAAGGAACGGAACGGAACTAGTTCATTTTTCAAAAAGAACGGAACGTGAACCTGGGGTGCAAATGAACCGACCCAGAGCTTAGAAGCCAAACTGTCATTCGGGAGGGGGGGGGGGGGGGTGTTACTTGAGACAGGATATGAAAAGGCGTTTCTTAAATCATCATGCTGAAATCACCAAATCCAGATGGGTTCAACCTATGTCCAGTAAGCTGTACCAGCTGTGCTAATATAAAGCATGCATTTATTATCTAGCATTTTTAAACTTTTTAGATGCGACGACCATTTTCGGTCAAAACCTTCCTGTACCACTAATAGGCTTGGCTATCAGTAACTTAAATGCCCATAGCAGGATAATCATCCCAGTGTATGGGGGCACGATCCATTCGAGGCTTTTACCCATGCCGATGTTATTGAGTGGTAGGAGTTGACGATTGTATCACGAGATTGACTAATTATTTGAATTTCACTTACTACTTAGAACAATTAGTTTTTTTTTTTCACATAAATCGTTTACAACATCACGGCACTCAAACGGTTGTCGAATGGAACAGAATGCTTCGAATCGAATGGCTAAATATTGGAATCATGCCGAGTGCCAAGATCAAGCGGATATCGTGGCATAAAAAATAAATACATTTTATTTTTCGTTGTTCATAATCACATATTATAATACATCTCTTCCAGCCCGTTCTGCCATATGAGTACAGATTTAAATTTTAAAATAATTATTTGTCTGGTTAGGATAAGCTAAATTATAACAAAAAGTATAATAGATGTTACAAATTGCACCATAACACCAAATAACATTTTTAGTTTCGCTTATCACGATTTTTATAAACGATACGCGACGAAGTGCGATGAATATTTCTGTGAGCATGAGAGAATGCACAGGCAACACATACTGTGTGCGAGAAAGAGTGAACAGTTATCTTGCATGCAGCAAGCAACAGCCGGACAAAGCCGGTTTTTTTTAAAGAACGGAACGCACGAACGATAGCACCTTAATGACAATATTGAAGCGGCAAAGACCGGAACGGAGTGAACGGAAAGAACGAATTGAACCGAACGGAATGAACGGAAAGAACGGAATGAACGGAAAGAACGAAATGAACGAAACGGAACGGAATGAACGGAATGAACGGAACGGAACGGAATGAACGGTAAGAACGGAAAGAACGGAATGAACGGAACGGAACGATTTAGTATAAAGGATCGGAACGGAACGGCCTACATAAAGAACGGAACTTTTTTACTAGGTTCGGACCGGAACGGCCAACACTAAAAAACACTAGCGAGTACGGACAATGTACCCCGGCCTTTACATAATTGATGGATGACGCCTTATCAATGTAAGTAAGTACTACAATAACAATGAGTTAGTTGATCGATAATGGGTTAGTGGTATTAAACGATGTTTATGCTACGGAATAATGAAACTTTCTTTATTTAATTTTTTTATTTAAATTTTTTACACAACTTTTCCCTTACATTATTTTGTACATCATACAAAGATGCACTGAATGCATAACAGATGAAGCCACTGATTAGTTTGTTTTGTTTCGGAAAATAAAACAATGATTCGGAAACCACTCGTCTACCTACTCCCCTTATCCCCTTATCATATCCCCGTTGCATTTCCCCCGAAAAAGATAAGAAACATTCATCACACCGTAGCCAAAAATACTACCCATCCACTGTTCCAAATATGCCTATCAAGGGAAGATAATCTAATTTTAACCCCATACCTCCGGAATGATCGGTGGAACCGGTGTATTTTACAAACAGATAACATTTTCCCATGGAAGCGAGTGTAAAATGCAAATAAATCTTAATGAGCCTTCGTCCCACAATCCTTCCCACCCACTAGTCCCCTTTCCCCACCCCTGCCCCCACTGCAAACGTCGCTTATTTGCCAGGCGTGCTTTTGGGCCATTTAGTGAAATCGACACGGCGCGCGGGAATCGATTCCACAGCCAGAAGGAATGAAGTTGTTTAAATGATTTTCCTACTTCGTAGACGAGGCAGCGGCGTGGCAGAACCACCTGAGGAAAACGTGCGTCGGGTTTTGCGTCGGGTGCCAATGTCTGCACCGGTTATTTATTATATCGTTAGTTTCTGCCGGATTTCTGCCTAATTACGATCCCTGCTTCACAACGTCGCACTGTCGCCAGTGGTGGTTGTCATGTACGATTTCAGCATGCTGCTATCGTACCGTGTTGCCCGGATTTTGTGGCTCCGGTATCTAATTCAAACCGCAAAGGAACCGCGCACCGCAAAACTCCGAGTGCGACGTCATCACTTTCCATTCGCTCCCGATTTCCTCCGGCCCGGCCACGGAAGTTATCTGCGAAAGATCGGGAAATTTATACAGCAATAACAAAACGATAAGTTCCACCTGTGCCGTACACCCCACCAAACCCTCCGTAGCGGGTGGGCGTTTTTAGCATATTTTCCCAATTAGCGCCTTGCTCGGGGTTCACCATGGTAGCTACTATGGCTGAAAGCGTATCGGGTTCGAAAATTTGAACCACCGCGTAGGAGTCACAGGGCACACGGCAAACAACTCAATCGGTATCTGCTGTTAGCAAATTAAGCTTGATCTGGTGTCCAGTTTTTCCGCCTTCATCCGTTACCATAGCTAGCCGATAACGATGCCGTGTGACTTTTTAGCCCGGTGGCAGTGTTGCGGTTACGAGCAGGAAGTGCGACACGAAGCACCTGGTCAAGGTGGCGAAAGAACAAACCGAAAGACCGACCGCAGATGAAGCACCATTTCAAGACCTCATCGTTACGTGAACTTGCGGTTGCGGTATTCGTAGAGTTTCGTTGAAAAAAGAGCCGGAAACAACTTACCCTATTCTGTGTCTGTCTTGGTGGAAAGTAGAATGCCGAGAGATGAGATACTTCCCACTTTTGGGCGACTTTTTGATTTATGCTTCAATCGTTTCAGTTGAATTTTTAAGCACAATCCAACCTTTGAAGGGCTCTTGGAAGAAACATTTCGGGAGGAATTTCTCAGCCGAGCGGCTAGTTTCGCCTTTCAACGGCCTACGGCATCCAAGATTAATGAGGATTGTCTTCTCCCTTTCTTTTACTCTATCGTTTTATCGGTTCCACTTTCTTTTCCCGAAAAACAAGACATCGATGAGGAAGAACAGAATTGAGCCGGTCTTTCTCTGCTTAAGCCGCCAAGCACATAGGATACGAACGAAACCGGAAAGCGAAACAAAGCTCCTGTCTTACTTATTCGTTATTCATAAGAGGCTGTAGTTTGCAAATAAAGTATTATGATCTTGGTTATATGTTTTGAGGCGAAGACTCTGAGAAATTTTGATCAAAATCGTAATTAACACACTGGTAACTAGTTTAAACATTTACAAAAATCTGTAAGTATTTCGTTTAAAAAAATCATACAAACAATAGTTGTTTCTTTCTAAAATTAAAGCGCCTTTTTCCAAAGTTGCCGCATTGGAAAGATCAAGCCTAAGGTCTGATGATTATACGTGTACTATCGAAAAAATACCTGTAACATTGTTCATTTTTTGTGGAGAGCAAGCACATTCAAAGCTGGAACAGAACAGCGTTTTAAGCGTTACCATTTTACTAAGTAACAAAGACAACATTACTAGACATTACTGTACACTGTTAGCGGCCGGTCCCGTGGTACAGTCGTCAACTCGAACGACATAATTAAATTCCCGTGATGGGTTTAAGCCTAGAATAGATCGTCCTTGCGTTGGAAGGACTTACTATATTCAGCTGTGTGGTACTGAATAAAGTCTGTACAGGCGGTCCCCAAGATACACAGTACCTTTTATACGCGAATTCGGAGATACGCGGTTTTCTTTGAGTAAATTGTACAGATTTGACTCATCAATTGTAAAATGCAAAATAGTTTCTTTTTTGATCGAATGTTAAAAACTATTTCGAAAGCTTTTATTCTGTGATATTCAGTCAGAGTCATTATAAATAATCAAATAAGTGGCTAAAACCATCCCCTGCTTGCTAAATTACACGAAAATTTATGATATTTTGGCTGGAAATCACGAGTTTCGACTTACGCGGTATTTTGTGGGCGTTTTCTGTCCCCATTAACCGTGTATCTTGGGGACCGCCTGTATAAGCCGACATGTCCCCGTAGGACGTTTACACCAATTAGAAAAAAAACATTACCACACAATTTGCTTGAACACATACTTGAACCTATTACTTGAACTGATTAGAAGTTAAGGTTAGCTAAAAACTTTGGTAATCTTCATATTTAGACAAAACCCCGTATTCGATCAAGGTCTGATAAAACTATTACAACGTGTTTTTCTTAACTATTAAGTTACTCGAACGAATACACCACGATAGCTGCTCGAGTGTTTTGGCTTAGTCACTATTATGATTTTTTTTCCTTTATCACATCACGCGTCATACACAGAGGTTTTTTTTTCAACAATGCTTGTATCCGAATATTTGTCATTTTAATGGTTCGAACGCATAACTTTGGTCATCTTGTTAGAATTTATTATATCTCATTAATTAAAACTAATAAGGTAGTTTTTTAAACTAGTATAACAAGTAATAATTCCAACTGATAGGACACAACCAGAACAAATTAATGGAGTGGTATACATTATTGATTGATATACGATACACATAAAAAATACATTTCACGTTAATAAGAGTTTATAGATCCACTATCATTGCTAAAAGCAAAATATTATTCCAAAAACTTAAAACAAAACAAAATGAATGAAGTCAAGCTGCTTGATGTCAAGCAATTTCGATTCATAAAATAATATTCATCCCAATCATGAATTACCTCACCACAGAATCATTAGATAATATTCATTAGCCTCACACTTTCTTATTTTGGAGAATGGTATTATCTACGCTTCCGGAACCACTTTCTAATGATCTTTAAACATTCATCAAACTTCAAACAGATGTATAATGTTTGACCGTCAGCAAACTTCCGGCGGATGTAATCAAACGAAAATGCGCGCCAAAGAATAGATCGACCCTGTCGCTTAATGTATAATTTGAAGCACAGCTCTGAGCTTTTTTGTATTTATGTGTGCGTGTGCCTAATATTGTAGCATCATCACACTTGCTATGCTTTGGTATGCAAATTTTTCTATAAATTTTCATTGCCTTGGATTCATTGGATGTTCTACCCATCTAGATCGTAAATATATCGTTGACGTTAGACAGAGAGAGAGGAAGAGATACGGGAGAATGCCGAATCTAGTGCTTTCTTTTTTGCTCCGCCTGTGTAAAGACTGATAGGAAGAAAAATCATTGCTCAGCATTTCTCTGGAGCAGATACTTTCATCAAAGCTGGCATCATCATTATTCTTCGTCCGCTCGCGACTACTGCAATCGAAGTCGAATGTAAAATTCCTCCGAAGCTGCAAAACCACCAACCGCCACCGAGACACGGGCTCCGTTCGCCAACGTTTGACCTTTTGGTCGCATGGGAAAACCACACTACGCTACGCTCGATGAAGCGGAATGCGGCGGCTTCCCCCGGCATGGTTGAAGAAATGCCGCTCAAAGGCCGCCCTACAAATACTTCAACTTGGCGCATGAATGATATCGTCAACACAGTAGGCTTCGCTTCGATTGCTTTCTCTACATCAAACAGGCCCCATCGACAACCGGTCTAGCCTCTTAGGGTGAGCGTAACTTGCCTTCCAGCGGCAACGACACAGCCCCGAAGGCACCCCGAGCATAGACAAGTATCATCGACGGCCAAATAAATTAAATTATACTTTCTCCATCGCTATTCACCGATGCGAAAGTTTCACCCTTCCCTGCACTGCTCTTAACCGACCTAGATCACCAGAGAGGAAGTTTCTTCTTTTGCCGCTGCAAGGGTATGCTAGGGTGTGTCTGAGTATGTGTGTGTATGTGTACGTGTGTCCCGAGGACGTGGTCGAAATTTCAGACCAACTACCGGCGGCTCCAGCTGAAAAGCAGAGAGTCATGCCCGGTGCGCATGTAGTGTTGATTGTGCGCAAGAAAGCGGAAGAAATTGTCTCAAGGATCTCGAACGCTTCGCGTGGCAAAGAGTTCAGGCTGGTAGGCAGGCAGGCGAAATTGAAAAAGGACTACGAGCAGAAGATTAGGCGGTTACGTGACGCATATGTGAAAGTGACTCGTTAAAAGCTCCTGAGGATATGTTTCAATTACCGAGATGAGGAGACAAGCGGGTTTGCCAGCATCCCAGGTGCCAGGTTCCCTCGATCCAACATCGATGGATCGCAAAACGATGACAGAGAGACGATTACACTCACGCTGATAACAACATGCTAGGCGTAAGGTGAGTAAGTTATTCATTAACCAATAGCTTATAAAATTACATGCGTTTACATGCGCATGTATTTGTTTCGTACCAGCTAGATGGATGGTCAGTTAGTTAATACAGATTCTACAATTTCAGTCCCTTCACCAAAATATGTTGGAGGTCGGTTTGCTCCCGAATACATTTTGCCGAAAAGTATTAAGCTCGTTCCAGGCTGAAAATTAGTGTCTAGACCGCACTAGGTTTAGCATCTATTGATGGTATGAGCTGGATTTGTAAAAGAAAAGATTTTGCGTGTATGACCTTTTGTTTTATTTGTCTGCTCGTTGCTTTTTCTTTGCTTTCCTAAATCTAAGAGCCAAAAAATAAACATAAATAAAATAAAATCATAAATAAATTAGATGTTCATATTAATTAAATGCATGTATGTTTCAAATTAAAGAGGTGTTAAAGCCGTGGTAAAGTTGAATAAACTGTGAATTAAGCGTACAATCAACTCTCTCTTATTTGAGAGGTGATGGGACTGTCGAATAAGAGGGATATTCAACTTACAGAGGTAGATAGTGAACGAAAGGTCCATACAAACAAGAAAGAGACAAAACATTTAGTATGCAGCCTTAACTGTTGCTATAGGAAACTGCGCACACGATTGCCAATTTGAGCGTACATCATTCAATAACCATGGCAACACCATACATAAATAAGAGAGATACAGATTTTAAAGATTTTCCAAATTAGAGGGACTAAAATGTACTGGAAATCAAAGGACTTTGGAAAATGTTTAAATAAGATAGGTTTTTCAAATTGGAGATGTATCAAATAACTTCACTGTTCACTTGGTTCACTGTATTTGACTGCTACAAAATGACCAACATAATGGATTATATTATCAAGCACTTAAAGAACATGTTTCCATATCTGTATTCATGACAAAATGTAAAATATGGTAAACAAATTCAATATAGTCATCCAACGGGGTAAAATATTTAAATTAAATTCGATATTCAGAAAAATCTTGCAACATTAAACGAATGTATGGAATCAAACTTTTTACTGTGTGTTTTTTTTTTAATAAAATAAATTTCATTTACACAAAATGACTTTACGCTCACTATACACAGGGCGTTCGGGATAATTGTGACAGTCACCTACCGAGAAAGAAAAAATATTATGGCAAAATTAATTATCCGGGAAGTTTTTGTTTGTTTTAGAAATAGTAGCTTATCATATATTTTATTCATTTTATTCAAAATATCCGCCCTCGGTTTCTATTACGGCCTCCACCCGTCTCCGGAACCGGGAACAAGCCCTGGCGACAGTTTCGCGGGGTAGGGCCGCAAAAACGGACCTGATTTTCGCCATCAGCTCCGCCTTGGTGTTGCTGGAGGTTCTGTTGGTGTCCCGTTCCACCGCACCCCATACGAAATAATCCATTGGATTAAGATCCGTGGAGCTGGGAGGCCACACATTCGGCGCGTGCCAGGCTCCAGGGGATGCTGTAGCAAGTTGTGCAGCTTCTTGGCGTTCCCCAACGGACGCTCGCGGCCCTTCTCTGTCAACAACTGACCTCTTCGGCGCCTATAAGAGAAGTACCGGAGGTCGTCATTCAGGGTCATTTTCATCGTGGATGGTGCCACCCCCATCTCACGTGCCAATGGCCGAATTCCGATTCACGGATTTTCCATCACGTGCGCCTGGAGGTCAGCCAAGAAAACGTCGGTCCGCACGCAATCCCGCCGCTGAGAATGTGGTTTTCGTGCTGCCACCGCTTCGTCGTCGTCGCTGTTTTCTCCCAGCTCACTCCGAATCGCCTTCACCGTGTTCAGCGAACACTGCACGCACTGCATGATGTCACGGTTGTCGCGTCCGGCGCGGATCATCATGATGCATGTGATCCGCTTCCACAATGTACACTTTTTTGGCATTTTTTTATCACGGGACGTTTTTGCACACTTTAAGCCAAGGTCCTTGAAAGAGAACAGGTCGAAGCGTTTAGAGTAAAATGACAGAAAGCCATGGGAAAATTTTGACAGTTAAAGTGAACATTGTTTATGTTTAGCGATGGACGTTGCTATGGAGTGAATGAGAGTTTTGTTCAGCATTTTGCACTCATTTCCTTTTAGAATATTATAATAATTAGCATCTAATTAGAATATTACATGGCTTATTCAATCCAAGGATCTCTTTTATCATTCGTCGCCAGTTTATAAGAAAAAGACGGTATACATATTGTACCAGTGTGTGTCGATTGGATGTTTCATTTTACTCTCAGTGTTTAATTGAAAGTAACTAAGACTTCTTTTACCCACTTCGAACATGTTAAACTTTTCGTTTTTCCAGCAGGACCGTTGCAAACGGTAGTGGTTTGTGGTCACGGAATGGCAAACAATGAAAAAGGTTATCAACGTTTCTGAACACAGAGTAGACTGCAATTACTTCTCCTTTATTCTCCAGAAGTGATTGACCGCAAGAAATTTAACCAATATAATCTTACTATTAGCCGTTTGTTTGTAAACACTTTTTCATGAAACTGTCAAAAGCGAGCTGAAAATGGCAACCTAGCAACGGGCTTTGCATCGACCTGTTCTCCTTAATAGATCTTGCTTTTAGCTGTCGAATGACGTATTGCTTGTTTTCCTATGCCAACTCGATCACGAGTTATCAACAAAAATGTAACTGTCAAAATTATCCCGAACGCCCTGTAATATTTTTCATCTTCTTTGGGCCAACAACCGATGTCAGTCAAGGCCTGCCTGAACCTACTTGTGAAGTGGGCTTGGCTTTCAGTGACTTATTCATTACCCATAGCAGGATAGTCAGTCCTACGTATGGAAGCAGGATCCCAAGGGGGCTTGAACCCATGACGGACGTGTTGTTAAGTCTTGAATGTTGACGACTACATCACGAGATCGGCTTTTTATTTAATACTAGAATATTATCGTACACAATCGTACATAAGTTTTGAATACATTATATTCCACAGTAGCTAAAATTTTACTTTGGTACCACCCAATCGATCCAGTTACAAACGATGAACAAGCTTTCTATAATCCTAATCTCTCTTGTACAGCCAGGCGATACGCTAAGCCACTTACGCTAGAAAACAACCGTTCCATTATCCAATCGATACCAAATGTGCGCGGATTGACGATTCAAAACCATTGTTTCTACCACAATTCCCATTAACTTTCCTAATCCTGCCCAAACGCAGCGATAGTGGCATCGAGCTTTGCTTCTGCTTTTTCATCACACTTTAAGCCACTGATTAATAGTAAAATCGAGACGAACATGCGACAACGAAGGAAGGAACGGCTAGATTCGGCACGGTGCAAAAGTTCCTGAAATCGATTATAGGGCCTCCGAGCTGGAGCTTTTTTTGTTGTTGTTGATCTCTCCTTTCCACTCCAACAAAACCGGACCGGAAAGAGGAATTGAGAAGAAAATATAAAAAGAATCACCATTTGCCATTTGATATCATTTCGGTGAAAACAGGGAGAAAGCATTGAATAATGCCCAAAGACGTGGCATCCTGCCTCAGACCAGACCAACCGCGCTAACCTTCGGTACGGCACGGTGGAAGACATTGTCGCGCGTAGAGGAGGACGATGTCCTCTAATCGTAAAAACTGTCATGCCTCGTTGTTCACTTTAAACCACGGGTAATTTGTTCGCCTCCTTATCCTTTCGGCCCTGGAGAGCACTTCCCGGGGTACGAGTGCCGGCAGACATCCGCTCAAGGACATTCACAATCCGCCGAGCGCTCCACTCCAGTTAGGCACGAGACGGATGTTTTCCCCCTTGCAGAGCTATTCGGTGTTGGAAAAACTTCCCTCCTCCCAACGACTTTCAAACACGAGCGAGGAGACGGACAACGGGTTGATGGTTGAAAACGGAGGCAGGGTACCAAAAAAGCAAACCGGAAACACGAAATAGCGACGAGCTGGATCGTCTTCAGCACAGACTGCTGCGAGCGACAAGGACGAAAGGAAGTTGTTTCCCCTACCCGTAGAAAGATTAGTCTTGCTCGATGAAAGATAACTTTCGTGACGGCCAAATCTCGTTATTTCGTTTCGAGGCAGGTTCGCGTGGAGAGTGGTGTCAGAAAATCCTGCACCTACCCATATTCTACCGCCATTTACAGGAAGGCAAGAGATGAATGAGGTGCGTGGGGGTTGTCGTTTTTTCCTATTTCTTTTTTACCAACATTCTTCTACCCTAACTTCTTCTCTACGACTCCACAGTAATTCCGCTCGCTAACTGTTCAAAATGTCGCTGACGGTGGGATGGATGGCTTCGTTCCGTACCCACATTCCTATTTCCTCTTTTTTTTTTTGTCAAAAATTATCACCAAAAGACGACGTGTGCGGTAGTTCAGTGGCAGCAAAAATCGTTTAAATCAAGCCGAACCATTTCGCGATACGAGTATGAAAAATTGTTCCCATCCGGGAAGCGACGAATCGTGCTCGTATTTTTGCTGGTTACGCTAAGCTGCCCAGAAAAAGACGAAAAAAGAAAAAAAATCTAGTTGTACTCGCGGTTGAGCTATCTGTTGGCCACGAACGGTTAAACAAGAAATCCCGTGACAAATTAGAAAGAAAAGCGAAACAAACATCACGAGGACGACTGTGTCCGTGTTATCTGCCAGCGGTAAGTGAAAGGAAACTTGCCATCGTTCCAAATTCGGATGCTTGGACACGTTTTGCTTCTTTTGCTTTACTTACAAAATGCATTCTTCTTTTCTAGCGCTTCTGTGCAAGAGAGATAAAGAGACAAACAGACAGAGAGCGAGAGGGAAAGAGAAAGAGAGAGAGATAGAGTTGAATATGCAGGTTGTAACAAATTAATGACACGAAATTATGGAAGTAGTCATCATAACAAGCTATCTTAAATGAAATGTAGGATTCAATTTGTTATGCACAGCAAATACTCTGCAAAACCATAATTATGAATGAAAGTTTTTGTTCATGGGGCCGTTCACGAAACTAACCAGCTTTTATACGGAGTTTGACAGTTGGTGGCTGAAATCATGTCAGCACTCCATACAAATCACAAACAAAACTTACTTATCCTGGGCTACAACCGCTTTGCAGTCTTGGCCTGCCTCAGGAGTGTCCGAAACTGCTCACGGTCTCGCGCCTTCGTCATCCAGTCCGTTATCCCGGGCTTAATGGCGGACGTCTCCACGCTATCTTGCCACCTCAGTTTGGGCCTACCACGCCTCCTCTGTCCTTGTGGACGGCGTAAAAAGAATTTACAGGCTGGATCTTCCGTTTCAATGCCTGTGACAAGGCCAGCCCACCGGAGCCTGCCGAGCTTGATACGCTACACGACAGTGAGGTCGCCGTAAATCTTAACATACGTACCAGAATTCAGAATTGGACGTACATGAAAAGAAGTTAAAATGAAAAAAAGTGTTTTGTTTATGTGAATGTAAAGATTATTAACGAATTATTGAGACTGTCCGCAATTTGACACAAAACGTTCCTTATTTGAAACATAAGCTCGAAACTGTCCGGAATATAAATTAATACTTGTTTGCAATTCCATCAGTTTTTGCAATGTTTTGGATTTTTTTGGAATTATTTATTTTTTTATCAAATTTGGATGGTTTGCATCAGCTAAGAGAGTGAGTTCAATAAGAAAAAAAAATATTATACGTCAAAAATATCTTAAGTGTCCGTTATTCGAAGCAATACGGTGAGTAAGCAACATTTGTCTCTGTTACTTGCTCTTCTTAACTTCATTTGGTTCCATTTTTATCTCTGTAATGATCAATTTATCTCACATAGAATTACTTGTTCGTAAAGCATTTTGATAGTTACTAAATGTACGTTTGTGTTTATAATGTTTGAGCTGTTGAGGCTTTTCTATTATCTTCAGAATATCCCCAATGATTTTTGTGGCGAGGTAGGATAGGGCCATCAATAAACGTTTTTGCTCTTGCTTTATTATTTTTGACTGTTTACAATTTTTCCCCCCTGTTGCTGGTCCTCAAATGATTTAACATTACTATTAGTTTTTAAAATAGGTATTACCCATGTTGAACCATTCTGATGATATAATTACATAGAAACAGCAATATCACCAATGGCACAGCTTGGTATCATTAACCAATTAATGTCATAACCAAACCAATGCAGACCTGACTCGCGGCTCTTGGTTATTCACTAAATTGGTCATTCACCCTTTGGGTCAAAAGTTTGCCGACCGCTGCCCTTAATGATTCCACACAATAAAACATGGCGTGACGTTCATGGAATGGCGGAGCCAAGTAAGTCGGTGTTTATCTAGTCGAGCTTATTATGTGGGAAAAAGAACAAATTGAATTTGTATTTTAGATTTCAAACATGTTGTGCAATCACTTAACTTCTTGCGATTTTTTTAGTGTTTTACAATCAACCAGAATACTTTGGAAAACATAGCCATCAAAAATTGATTCATAATTTATCATTTCAGTTCCAATTGATGGAAACTTATTGGTTTGCAGGATAACTATCCGAATAGTTAGTTTAACGAAAAAGCTTCAACGGCAAAAACCCCCAAAATGAGAACGATACCTTCTTCAACCAAGCTCCCTAACAAGCGAAACGGAAAACGGGCGCTTTTCCGGTTGATTAAATTTCTTCCATTTACATTCATCGTTCCCCCACAAACTCGCACAAGTCAACTGGTGCCAATTAGAGGCAGTCTCATTAAATCTGTTCCATCCACCATCAACCGAGCAAACATTCAATTGCCTTGAAAGTCATATCGAATTTCTTTCCGAGGTGCTTCTACCCACCACCGTCGACCGTTGACGTCATCGTGCGGGTGCGCGTCAATCACCGCATCGCTATGCCGAGGGTCGGAACTTCAATCGCAAACGCCCACCGAGCGCGCTTGTGCACGGTAAAGGAGCGAGTGCAAAGACTATTAAATGTATTATCGGTATCATATTACCGCTCCGGACGGCTTCCAGTCCGATGAGTGGGTCAACTGGCCGGGCTGCTAAAGGTCCACCGTGAAAGACAAAGCTAGTATCATATTATGTGTGGCTCCGACGAGAGTGAAGGTACTGAAAAATGCAACGAAAGCTTCGGAAAACACCACCGCGTATTGAGGTCAGACAAAGGCAATCCAGCTAAAGATGAGGTCAACCGCCACTGCCACTACCACTGCCAACGCGAAAGACCATGAAGGGAAATTGTTACAATGCTTGCTTCAAGTGGCACTGTGCCTTGCCACGTGGTTCATGTCTAGAGTATAAAAACACATCCGCACCGAACGGAAATTGCAGTTCAAATGTCAGCTTTATCATAGCGTGTGCGTCGTGCAATTCCACTCGAGTGACAACTTAATGGTACGGTTTGGGTGCGTTAGTACTTAGCGTCGCACACTAAGCGTTGCCCGAAGGCGGCGGACGGCTCTCTAATATTAGCTCCGACACGGCAACTGACAATTAGTGTACGACGGTTTCATTAAAAGAATAAATGATGGCAATGATGATGATGGGCTTCGGCAAGCGAATCGTCTTCCGTTCCAGCGTTCTAGGGGTACATGGTTTTTATTTGCTCAAGGCTCTTCTTTTCACTTGAACAAACGATTGGCATAATTTAATAGTATTTCCATTCAACTAGTTTTGTGCAGGGCAGACAAAGTAGCTTAAAATATTTCCCGGCTTATAAAGTAGCACAAAAGCACACTAAAGGAGAGTGTGAAGGAAATGTAAGCAAAGCATTCAAACAACTTCAAAATATAATTTGAAGTTATTCCAATGTCCTGTAAAGGTATGTGTATTTTATGGGAGGGATCCTTTACTTTTGATGTTCTAAACTTTAAAAAAACTATTCGAATGAAATTGACCTGTCCTTCGATGTAATCAAATGTTTGCGACGATTAACATAATATATCGCATTAGATCATAGGAACACTTAGTTATAGGCCCTTTACTTTTTAAGTGAAATATTTAGGCCACGAAGGCCAGATATTTCATATAAAATTAAATAAATAAATGATAAGAAAAAAAATCCTAGAATATGTTGATTTTTAGCTAGTAAATATATTTTGTAGACTTTATATTTACCGTGTACGATGTTTTTTAACATTTGATTTGTTAGCTACAAATCAATTATAACTATTAGAAAAATCATACACACTTTCATTAGTCATTAATGAGCTTTTACGATACCGGCCAGCAGTTTCATACGGAGTTTGAAAATTGGTTGATAAACGCCAATTCGTTGCAGGCAATCGTGCATCACAAAATAAGGTATTTTTCGCCCAGTGAACCACTTAAACTGTATATTTTAATTGAAATCAAATAAATATAGTTGATTCTCACGATTACGTAGTAAAAATGTTGATTTTTTTTTACAAAAGTAAAATTAATCCACTGTTTGATAATTGTGGCAATTTCTTTAACATAAGCCGCGTAAATGTTCATGTCCCTATCGAAGAGAAAGAGAAAGAGGAGAATGACCTATTTTATGACCACCTCGCTAGAACCATAGATGCGTGCCCATCCGTCCAGATGCGTATCCCCATAATCATACTGGGGGACTTCAACGTAAAAGTCAGTAGGGAGCCAATGTACCGCCAATACACTGGCTGTCACAGTCTGCATGAGCACAGTAACGATCAAGGTCCTTGAAAGAGAACAGGTCGAAGGTCGAGAGTAAATTGACAGAAAGCCATGGGAAAATTTTGACAGTTAAAGTAAACATTGTTTATGTTTAGCGATGGACGTTGCTATGGAGTGAATGAGAGTTTTGTTCAGCATTTTACATTCAATTCCTGGTAGAATATTTGAAGAAGTAGAATCCAATTAGAATATTACATGACTGATATAATCCAAGGATCTCTTTTATCATTCGTAGCCGGGTTATAAGTAAATGACGGTATGCTTATTGTACCAGTGTGTGTCGATTGGATGTTTCATTTTACTCTCAGTGTTTAATTGAAAGTAACTAAGACTTCTTTTACCCACTTCGAACATGTTAAACTTTTCGTTTTTCCAGCAGGACCGTTGCAAACGGTAGTGGTTTGTGGTCACGGAATGGCAAACAATGAAAAAGGTTATCAACGTTTCTGAACACAGAGTAGACTGCAATTACTTCTCCTTTATTCTCCAGAGGTGATTGACCGCAAGAAATTTAACCAATATAATCTTCCTAATAGTAAAATCGTCCACTTTTCCGCGTTTACTATTAGCCGTTTGTTTGTAAACACTTTTTCATGAAACTGTCAAAAGCGACCTGAAAATGGCATCCTAGCAACGGGCTTTGCATCGACCTGTTCTCCTTAATAGATCTTGGTAACGATGTTAGAATGTGTTGTAATCTAGCAATCGTGTAATTGTCAAAACGTATATGTAGATCACAGTAGTCTATGATCGCAAAACGGATTAGTTAGTTGTAATAAAACCTTCAGTAAGAACAGACGTCTTTAGAATGACTATGATCAACGTCATTTGTCCGGTAAAGGTGGATGGAAAACTCTCAGGACCTTTTGCTACCACCAAGGGTCTGCGCCAGGGCGACGGGCTTGCCTGTCTCCTATTTAACCTGGTACTAGAGAGGGCCATCCGCGGCTCGAGGGTGGAGACTACGGGAACCATCTTCTATAAGTCAACCAAGATCCTGGCATACGCTGATGATATAGACATCATTGGTCTGCGGCTCTCCTATGCAGATAAACGAGACAAAGGCCAAATTGATGGTGGCAACATCAGCGGGCCTACCAACGAATAATCAGAATCTACGTAGGCGTGATGTACAGATAAGTGAACGCACTTTTGAAGTCGTCCCACAATTCACCTTTCTGGGTCAAAGGTCAGCAACGACAACAGCATAGAAGTTGAGTTGCGCGCAAGGATGCTAGCTGCCAACCGGTCATTCTACAGCCTGAAAAATCAGTTCACCTTAAAGAACCTGTCGCAACGGACGAAGCTGGGACTATATAGTACCTATATAGTACCAGTACTCACATACGCCTCTGAGACATGGACACTGTCCAAATCTGACGAAACCCTCTTAGCCGCGTTCGAAAGCAAGATGCTCAGAAGGATACTTGGCCCCATATGTGTGAAAGGACAATGGAGGAGCCGCAATAATGACGAGCTATACGAGATGTACGGCGACCTCACTGTCGTGTAGCGTATCAAGCTCGGCAGGCTCCGATGGGCTGGCCTTGTCGTAGGCATGGAAACGGACGATCCAGCCTGTAAATTCTTTTTACGCCGTCCACAAGGACAGAGGAGGCGTGATAGGCCCAAACTGAGGTGGCAAGATAGCGTGGAGGCATCCGTCATTAAGGCCTTGATAACGGACTGGCAGACGAAGGCGCAAGACCGTGAGCGGTTTCGGACACTCCTGAGGCAGGCCAGGACCACAAAGCGGTCGTAGCACCAGATAAGTGAAGTGAATTGTTTAATTATTATAATAAGGAGAGTGCTTCAATCATATTTTTAACACAGCCCAAAGCCACCTTTTTTGTCGTGCCATTTTGACAGAGTTTAGATTACAATTGGCGTGCGGTGCTATAAATAAAGCAAAAAACTAATATTCACCCTCAAAAAACAATGAATTTAGTTAAATTCAACAACAATTCAAAACTCAATAATGACATGGGCTACATACACCAATAACTGCAAAAACAACAAACAAAATACCATATACACTACCATCAACCAGGTAATGAGGTGTACCAGAACAACCCCAATTAACACGCTACACGCATAAGCAGCAGACATCCCAATCGATGTAAGGAAAAAATTCATTGCTAGAAAGGAAGTAGTTACAAAAACAATATTCTTCAAACCTCTAAGACGCCATCTTTTTCCACAAAATAAAACTAACTACAAAAAAAGAAGGAAATCTTAAATGGAACAGCTATTTGAACAAGACATAGAAATATTGAAAAAGTTTACAGAACAAAAACAAATTCATTCACAGCAAACATAAACATAAACAGACATAATCCAAAAGAGATAGGAAATAAACAGATAAAAGCGAAGAAAAAATCAAACACTAATGAACAGAACAGAAGACAGGGCGGGAATAGGAATATAGATATAAAAAAAAACCCGACAAACCTATCCGAACTACAAAAAAAAAACATTGCAAGCATCACAACAAAAGCACTTTTTCTATAAAAAAAAGGTAATAGAAAAGGCCCTAAAACAGCAGAAAAGTCGAATTTTTAAAATGCCACAATTTTAACCGATAGTTTAGCGGCATGCAAAATAATATAAAAAGCTCAATGTGAAGCTTGAATAGAAGAGAACTTTTTGAATATAATAGTATAATGCATCAAAACTACAACAAAAATAGTATGGATTTCGTCACATGGAGGTACAATTTCAAACACCACATTTAATAGCAAACTTATGTACAAAGAGTCAACCAATAAATACAGGAGATAAATGATAGAGGAATCAAGGAAATGGTATAAAAAGTTCACAGAGGAAAAAGGAAAACAAATAGTTAAATTACAAAAGGAATTCGAAATAGAACCATGATACCAACAAATGTAGGCCAAAGACATAAAACAGCAAACCATATACTACCCGTACGCGACTTGTCAGATGACTGGCTGAGCGTGATGAAGATAAAAGAGGGCGACAACTGTGACAAGTGTTTATTTCACAACTCGGAAAGGTATTTAGTCTTCGAGTGTAAAAAGTATTATAGAAGTGCAAATCTAAATATCGAAAATCTGGAGAAAAAATATTTCCCTCTATTTTAAATATCACGTAAAATATTAAAAAAATTGACAATTTCGTATCGAATAAAAACATAAAAATATAAGATATGCGCAGAGTCTACCCTCAAAACCTCTTTCTAAAAAAGAAATAGAATTTTGTGATATAATATTTCAGTATGTGTTAAAAAGGCGAACCTAGAAAGCCTCAACAGGATTTTTAAACAAAAGTCTCAGTGATAAACAGCTTTCTCGCTTTTCGTTTTGACATCATAAAAAAGTAATAAAAAAATATTGACAACAATAAAAATTAAATGAAAAAAGGACAAAAATACAAACAACTAGCCCTGCAGATTGGAGAGCGATTGGAGATACCATTCCAATATACAGAATTAAAAAAATGTCTTGTACAAATGCAACTTTAAAAAAATAAGAAAAGAAGAATAAAAATAGACAAAAAGAAAAAAACACCCAAAGAATACCAAAGAGTAAATAGGAATAAGTATGTGTGTGATAAATGATGTGAAATAAAACCCGGCAACAGAAAAGAGAGAAATAGCTATAGGTGTAAACCTCAGTGACAACACGCTCCTGATTTTGACAGTAACGTCATAGGGGTATGAAACCTGTCACATATCAGAAGAAGAAGACACGTGTGGTGGAAGCTGCAAGTTTACTACTTATTTTGCGAAATTCCAGCTTGAACCAAAGACAAACGTGTAAACATTCATTTCAGAGCTCTGTTTTTGTCTATTTCAGTTTGTTGGAAAGTGTGCAAAAATTGGTTATAAAGTGTGCAATAATAGAATTTTGTGTTTTTGTTAGTGTGCAACAATTGGATTTTTGAATAGGTTTAAAAATCAGTATATTTTGCTATTAATTATCGTTTTTACCCCTTTAATAAAAAAATATTATTTTTTAAACAATAATAATGCTAGACACATTTAACAATAATATTGTAATTTTATCCATCTCAAACACATGAAATACGTTTACTGTTCCCTCAAGTGTGCAACCATTGGCAAATTACCCTACTATTTCAAACACACAAAAAACAGAAAACATTTTCTAAGTACATATTTGTTGTACACAGGTCAAATCCAATACGACAAACCGTAACTATATAGTTAATACAGCCCACATGACGTTTTTTGTTCCACTTATAAGCTAAAATTTCAGCTGATAGGCTGGATATAGAAAAGGCTAAATATAAATAAATTTAAATAAATAAACTTGCATGCTAGACATTTGGCATGCTAACGTTATTGATAGAGTGTAATTTGTGTCAAATTAGTTGTAGATGTAGTTGTAGTTATACTTATCATTAAACACCCTGAAAAATAAGTTTAACGTAAAATATTGTTGGCTTTCGAAGTGCAATCTAAAAGTATATTTGAAAATATGCACCCCAATGTTAAAACATTAGGCCCCAACAAAAACGACCCTCGAGAGCAAGCAAGAAGTAAGTTCATTTAAAGTTGTTGGAATGCGTTTACAATTATGCGATAAAAAGCTGCGTAAGTAATTTCACTCCACATTGACGTACGCTTTGGCAATTCATGTCACATTTCTTAATTAACTCGTAACGAATTGTTACTGCTTCGTCTTTCAATTAACCAACGATAATGGACACTGCAACATAGACACTAACATTTAAGTGTTTTTATGCAAATGCATTGGTACACCTTTGATGCTTCGTTTTAACTGGCTGCAAGCTGCAATAATCGATGTCCATTCCTTATCGGATTCTGGTTCATTGATGGTGAACTTTCAGACCCCACGCTATGACCTGATCCGCAGTGACACGATTCCAGCAGTAACCTGAATAACATCGTCACCGCATTCGTCCAGTATCCTTCGTAACGTATCCCATCTTGTGTCAAAGCAAACAGTACATCCTTCTGTTATGCACCCTTTCCCATGCGTCTGTCTGTCTGCCACCCAACCTGAGAAGCTGCCTGGCTTAGCTTATCCGTTGACCATGCGATTCGATCGGCGTCTTTGACCCAACCGATTGCAAGCCGGTGCGGGTTGCAGGAGGAAAGTAAATATTGTCCGGCAATAAATTTCCATCCTCTGCGGCATGGCAACATCGTTTCGAGCGTGACCATTGCAAATGGCCGTTGATCGTTTGCTATCTTCGGGTCTCGAACGATACGTGCAAAAGATGTCCATTTGGCGGTGTTACCGAAGCCCGTGCCGCCATTGCCGTCAGTGAGGCGGAAGTTCGTTTGGGCACGTGTTAGTTTTTCCAAGACTTTGAAAATAAAGCACCCGCCTCATGGCAGCTTCCACTCATGATGCGCCCGCCCTACAAATCGCAGCGGAGATGGATAATGTCCTTTGCCCACGCTCTAGATAAAGCATCTGGAATGGCTTATTTCCGCAGCCGGCCACATTTCGCCAACTGCAATGGTGTAACCTGCTGCTGTACCATCGACTACTTGCCCATTCTCCTCGTAGCGTTTCCTCGTAGCTGCTATTCCGTATACTATTCAATGCCACGACAAACAGGTGCTCTGGGCCGGCGCCATTAAATTATACAAATAAAACAACATGCGCTATTTGCATTTTACATTTAGTCGTACGACAGGTACGGTACCGAGTTGCCTGGGTCGACTGAGTCGGCACACCGGAATGAGCACTAATGTCACCGTGCTGCTTTCCTCGCTCAACCACCCTACCGAACGTTGACAAAATCCTTTCTCACTCACTCACACCCCACAGGAAACACTGCACGAGGTGATGATTTTCTGCTGAAGACCACCGGTAGCGATGGTGCAGGTGAGATGATTTCGTTCCGGCTTAGGACTTCCGTGCTTGGACCGTGAAGATAAAATAAAATAGAGTGGAAATTGCTTTTATATTAAATATATTCATCTTCTCTGCCTTTGTAGCACAGACATGATTGCGCATTTCTGAGTATAGTTCGATGTTTTTCGAAGCAATCGGGAGACGAGTCTCTTAATGAGAAAAAGTACATACTCCCTAACATTAATAGCAGATAATTTAAAATAAAGCAGGAACAAACTAATAAATATCAGATGTTGTACAGCCGGTCCAGTTCAGGCACAATTGCCATCTCGTTTTCGCTCTCGTCATCTCGTATCGTAGAGCGAAAGAGGAAACCTATATAAGCAGTGAAGTGTTCAAGGGAAACGATGTACCAACAACAGCAGGAAATCAAGAGAGAGATCACATGTAAGAAGCTCCTGAAGAGATGGAAGAGGAGAAGAAAAGATAAACTCTATTTACGTTAAATCAAATCACATGTAGTATTCAACTTTAGAACCATATAAGATATGTTCACTTTCAATTTATTGTTTTAAAGATAACGCCTGGAGGCGCCTGGTAGTTTGTGTAATGCAATGTATTCACATTAATGAAATGACTATTTACCTCTAGTACGAAACGATAAAAAATGGGTTTCATTTTATTCATTACAAATAATATTAAATATCAACACGCTCAAGGACATGATCGGTGATGGATTCCTCAGCTGCAGCAATTGTTTGCTATAAGTGCGAAAACCATGTATAATTCGAGTACAAAAATGAGAAATTACGCGTAAATAAAATCAATGCTAATATGTTTAACATGTTACGCCATAAAAAAGAACAATGTGATTGCGTAGATAATTTGTGCTTCAAAAAGAGAGAAAATTTAATGTGAAAAGAAAGTAAAAAAAAAGCTTAATGTTTTCACTGCCTTGTGGTACCGTATGTACCATGCTCTTAGGCTGCAAATGTGTAGTACACATATTTAAAACACTGTCAATATTTTTCACCAACAGTTTGCCATGCATGCGGTATCGTTCTCTGTTATAACGGGTAATGCACTTTTAATTACGACGCCCTTTGCCTTCCTTCGGTCGTTAAGCCTGCTCTCGAGAAACATTCTATCATTTCCCACAAATTTGACGTTTTCGTGATAATAGCCAGGTTAATACTTCAAGATATTTTCTCTCATTTTTTGCTTCTCGAAAACTTCCACGGCACAGACGCAATACCGTGTAGCGCTTCATTAAAAATCAAATTATTTTTAATGCTATTGCTCGTAATTATTATGATGGTTTTAATGCTTCGTAGAGCACGTTTTCTTTGCAATTTGTGTGAAGGCTCTACAGCTTCGAAGAACTTATTGATTAAATCGTCCTTAGGTTATTTATAAAATTTTACTTTGAGCGAGCAAGTTTAGTGAAATATGTTTTGGGAGTCTTTTTTACATTTATAGTTATTATTACAAACACTGTTTGAAATGCCTTTTAAGTGGATGTCTATTGACAATAGTCATAGTAATAGAAATTAACAAAACCTAATACTTGACTGAGAAGCAAATAATTAAAAATGATAGAAAAATTATAGTCATAGTGATGTCGACTGGACCTGGAATTGTATCGGTTCCATACCCTTACCAGGATCAAGTACCGTTCCGAATCCGAATCCGTTTTAGTTCCAGGTACAGTTAATGAAAATGAATGAAATCTTTAGCTATGTCTGGATCAGTATTGGTTCATGATCGGTTCCAAGACCGATACGGGTTAAGTATCAGTTCCAGTCCCTTTACTTTCAGTTTCAGGACTGATATTGATTCATAAGTAGTTCCAGAACCAGTATGGATTCAGTATCAGTTCCAAGTTCTGTATGGAGTCAGTATCAGTTCCAAGTTCTGTATGGAGTCAGTATCAGTTCCCAGACCGGTATGGATTCATGAGCAGTATGGGTTCATGATCGGTTCCAGGACCATTATGAGTTCTTGATAAGTTCCAGGACCGGTATGGGTTCATGATCGGTTCCAGGGCAGGTATGGATTCATGATAGGTTTCAGGGTAAGTATGGGTTCATGTTTGGTTCAAGGACCAGTATGGGTTCATGATAGGTTCCACGACCAGTATTGGTCCATCATCGTTTCCAGGGCAGGGATAGGTTCTTCATAAGTTCAACGGCCGGTATGGGTTCATGATCGATTCCAGGACCAATATTGGTTCCTGGACCAATTTTGGTTTAGTATTGGATGCTGGACCGGCATTGGTTTAGATATCAGTTTTAGGACCGGCATTACGTCATGTGCAGTTCATGAATCAGAAAATTTGATGTATTGATGTTAGGACCAGTATGGGCTTGGCTTTGGTTTTAGGCCTCAGAAGGGGTTATCATAAATACCTAATTTTAATTGAATTTCGAAACTATTGTTTTCAGCGTACTTTTTTCAGTAAAGGAGATCTTTAAAATTAAACTGCATGGTCCTGTAACCTGACCAAATTAACTAGTTTAAGGCAAATGGAACGCCCGAGTTATTGATTTTTCATTCGATATATGAAACTGTACTATTACTTGTATGTCTTTTACGCTATGGTTCAAACATACCTTATATTCCACGCAAACGTTACAAACCACTAATTAAATAAATTATTTTGTTATGTATCAATGAACTTTTATGTTGTATTTTTGTGATATGAAATGATTATACATTTAATACTACATAAATTTTATAAGCGTTTAGTGTGAATTTTATAAACGTTCAATATGAATTTTATAAACACTGTAATATTAAACTTCATTTGGTTTTTCAAATCAACATCATCAATAATTGCTGATACAATCTGAGTCAGAATAAAAGTGTAAAAAAATGTTATGTGCTAGCTGATCATAAATATGTTTTAAAATTTCAAGCCTATTTGTTCCAAGCGTAATATATTTATTTTTTCTATAAAAAAGTATTTTAACACATATAAGCATTCACCCTATAACGCACGAACTTTACTTTGCTGGTTTAGTATTTCTACTTAATGGTTTTATAATCCATCATTGTCTAAAGCTCATTGCAAAGGGGTTGAAGTACGATTCATTCGCTCGCAAGTAAAATCGCCAGTGTTACATTATCCATTTTGTTAGGGTAATTCCCTGGAAAGATCGATCCGCACTTCATTCGTCATGTCAAATGCTCACATTTACTCAGACGCACATGCACTGTAATCCGCTTTATCGAATACGCTTCCGAGCCCACTGTTTTCGAGTGTAGAAAAATCCGACTAAATTCGAGTCCAGTAAAAGCCACGTGGTGCAATGAAATGGCCGCGTGACTCGCTGGCAGAGTAGCTCTAACCTAGCATATTGATTACGATCACCTGAAAACCCAAGTCAAGAGTGCGGAACGCGGTCCAACTTTCAATCGCTGATTGATTGCTGGTGGCCAGTGGCATGTGTTTATTACGTGACACACCTGTCGGCAACTAGCTACCATACTGCCAACACCGAAACCCACCCTCTACCCCAATATATTCGCGTCGATTGAAAGTCAAGCGTCAGTTGGTAATGATATGCCACGAAAATCAATTTCAGCTTTTCAGGAACTCAGCGAATGCACTCGATGATGAACTGCATTATTATGCAGCCCATTTACTGCTGTGCAGTCGGTAAGTGAAGGGCTTCGCCGGAAGGTAACCCTAGTGGGGCCATAGCAAAGGAGCGCTCAAATGACGGTTCTTGTGGTACCTTTGAATGATGGCTTAACGCGTCGTTTAGGTTCACCATTGCACCATTTTGAAGGACTGCCGCGCAGAGTGGATTCGTGCGAAATTCGTATAATGTGGTAAATTAGAGCTTTCTACGGTAACAACCACAGGATTATTGATTATGCATCTGATTTTGAATCAATGGTTACGAAACATAAGTTTGTGGCAGCAGTATCAGGAAGTGTTTTTAATCAAATAAAAATTAAAAATACATTATATTATGTATGCAGTCCTGAAGGAAAACATTTACGATCAAATTGATTGTGCAAAATATTTCTAATATTTGATTACAAAAATTTATAACAATATCAATTAAAAGTTACTATACTCCATGTGTGTTTTATATTCGGTCTCATTTGATCTAATAACATAAACATCAAACAGTATGATTTGAAATGAAACAATAAGAAACAGTATTATAACAGTACAGCGCCTACCAAAATATTGCATTTTTTCTCATTTTTGGTTTGGATTTTTTTGACTGTATTGATTGTTTTAAAAATGCAAACTAAAGTGTATAAAAAGATTTAAAAAAATTAAATTGCTACCAGAACCTTATTAATTTTGTGATCAACGGTCCAAAACTAATCCGATCAAACAAAAGCGACACAAAAACCACATCAACGATTTTTCAGTAGCATCTAAATATATTCTATGGGGCCCTTTTCTTTTTAAGTTAGTAAGCTGAAATTTCAGCCTGTCAGCTTTTTGCTTCGTATAGCAGTTTTCAAGCAGCTATCTAAGTCGTTATAATATACAGGTGGACTTATCCCAAGGTGTATGAATTTAGAAGGCTGATTTTTATCGCTTCTGCTTCTGAATGAAGATTTTAAGAGTGCTTTGTGTATTCGTCAAGCCTCCAGAAAGCTTGTTTGAACAAAAGTTGATGTTCAAATCAAGTGATGTTCAAATTTGGTTATAAAAACCATGCTGTGAGACCACCTGGATTATATACACTTTGATTCTGTAAAGCATCACCAGATCTTTTTAATGCACCTTGAGACAATTGAAAACACCACCTTGTTTTGCCATTTTTCGACCAGGTACTCTAATCTAATTCTAGCTTTGAGGCTAGAATAATCTAGACCAGCGGTCGGCAAACTTTTGAGGTAAAGGGCCAAATTAAGTAAATGATTAAGTGCCGCGGGCCAGGAGAATGCAGCTTTTTATCATTGTGCTTAAATTATTACAATTTAAACTTACAACGTTGTTTTTCTGTAATTATATCATCTAAGCATGGTTCAAAATTGATGATACCTGCTTTAAAAACTAATTGTAATCTTTAATCATTTGAGAATCGGCAATAGATGGCCAAAAATGTAATAAGTCAAAAAATAACAAAAAAAAGGATCAATATCGCTTCTTGAAGACCCCATCCTTCCACGCTGGAAAAAATATTGCGGATATTCCGGGAATGATACAAAAGTCGTAACGGCTAAACTAATATCGAAGCAAAGGTGGAGTCAGTAATTCTTAAAATGCTTTATGGACAAGTCATGCCATGTCAGATAGATTGATAACTGATTCCTTATGATAAAGCACTTTGACAATCGTTGAACTCATAAACAGCAACAGTGTGGAATCGTCGTTCTCGTTAAAACAACAGGGGTTTTAAATGTTCGCTTTTGCTTTCAAATACGATCGAAAATATCGCTCAAATAGTTTGAAGCGAAATCAACTGATTTGTGTGAAATTGAGAAGAACGAATAAAACAACATAAAAAAATTATTGCGTGAAAATGTATGGAGCTATTTTACTATATTTAAAACATTGTATTTGACAAATTTATGGGTTTATCAAGGGGTTATCTTAACCGCTTTAACAAAATGTTATTTGCACTTTGAATGGTAGTATCCCATGAGACAATAGTAAACCTCTATCAGTCACCTTACCTTAACACCTCTATCAATCGAACTCTAACCATGATGGCCAAAAAAGGGAACCAACCAACTTAGAAGCGTGCGCGATCAACGAATAACACCCCGTCTTAAATTGACTTAGTACAGAAGTTTGTCGTCGCATAAGAACGTTACGGCGTTTTGGTCGCCAACATCTTGGCACTATTCGGCAACCGTCAAAGCATCGTAAGAAAGCCCAGGTTCATTTTTGAGGTTCCAAAAGATGGAAAAATGAAGACAGAGGGACAAGTGTCTACATTACTGCGTTATCTGGATCGGGAGATCGATACAACCCGCTAAACAGTGAAATAGTTCTTGAGAAACATGAACATATGTTTATATCAGGAAGCAAAAATCGCGTCCACTGGCTTCGCAGCGGCAAACAATGACGCCAAAACTCACTGCTTTCATTTTAGGTTAATTTTGGCAGAATTTGGATAATACACCTTAGTCCGCAAACTGGTACAACATCCGTAACATGTGTTCCATTGAATTTTTCTGCACCAACATGATGGAAAAGCTTTTCTCTAAAAAATTGTCGAGAAAACTTAGGATGCCTTTGTCCATCATGGTGAAAATTCGGGATAACTGACGAAAGGCAACTCGCAAAGTCTGAGATAAATTTGTGCAAGTAAGCTTAAATAATTAGCTTTCAAATGATGTAAATGTAAAGAAATTGTCTCTCCTAGTTTTTTCTACAGCTTCGGCTAGCTGCAGGCATTTTTTTACGTAAAAATTGCGGGGATATTGATCTTGAGTTCAAACATACCGACCCGTCATTCCATAGTCTTCTTCTTCTTTTGGCTCAACAACCGTTGTCGGTCAAGACCTGCCATTCCATAGTACTTTAATTAAAGTTGAAAGAGTTCGTTGGCATAAAATGCTATTCTAAAAGATATTTGGTAATTTGTATACGAATAGTTTCTTCCCATTTTTCAAAATCAGTCAAAACCTTTCGCGGGCCGGATAGAATGTTGCGGCGGGCCGCATTTGGCCCGCGGGCCGGACTTTGCCGACCGCTGATCTAGACTGAAAATTGCTGACTAGGGTAGCTGTACCAGTTTTCGGCACGCTAGTGCAGCAGTTTCATAAAAACTGCTCATATATAATTTTTTTTTTATTTTTCATGAAAGTGATGTTATTCTGGTTGATAAACTATCATAGTATGTTACACTATTTTTTATTTGCCGGTTCAAAACCCTTTTTCATAAATGTTCGTGAAAATGCTAACATTGATTTTGCTCCTATTTTCGGCAGTTTGTTCCTATTTTCGGCAGGAGCCCACAACATTGAGCTGTCAAAAATGAACATTTGCTATGTATTATTTTCGGCAGCATTTGAAGTGAAAAATAACTTGTTTATCGTGATTTTAAAATTCCGAAAAAGTTAGAATAAATTAAATAAGTATAAAATCTTTAATATACACCCCTTTTTCATTGTTTTACTGTTCTGATTCTCTTAATCACAAAACCTGCCGAAAAAAACACAATTTATTTGATATTTTTTTAAATACGTAATGAAATGGTGTGAAACTTCGTATGTGAATAACAAATAAGTACACTTTCACTACAAAATTGTGTTTTGTGAAATTTTTTACCGTATTTGTGCAGAATTTCACGTTTTTAGCTACTCTGCCCAAAATAGGTACACTGCCGAAAACTGGTACAGTTACCCTAGTTTTATGTATGGTTTTGTATGGAGTGTTTACATGATTTCTGCCTCCAACTGTCAAACTCCATACAAAAAAAAACTGACTAGAATCGTAAAGGGCCCCTATATCGATGTTCTCTTACAACCGTATTTAAAGCCAAAGTTGATTTTTTCTACTGTCTGTGACAAGTACCACCAATTTATAAAGTTTAGTATATGCTAAATGCTTCGAGCCTACGAGTACCAGGTGAAACTGCCAAGCAGGGTGCAAAAGTAAGACAATCATTAACAAGCCATTCTGTTTCATGTATATTCCCATACAACGGAAAGCTCTTGGAGAATATTTTCATTAAATTACTCATTCCCTTTTACTTTCATCACTCACCAAGCAGCAACCATCCAACCAGCCACCCAAAATTCGTGGAATGCTCAATTTGATATTCTTTAGCATCGCACCACATCTATCTTCGTGTGGCACGCTGCAACCTTGTGCTCATGACCCTAGTGGGAGCAGTAAACAAAAAATCCCACCACCGCAATTAACGCTCCCCACCTGCCCACTTTCCCATCCATTCTTAAAAAGCCACCCATCAATCCGAAAAAGGATAAGAGAGTCGACCCAACTGTCGATACATGGTGCTTGAGAAACAAACGAAAAAAAAGAAACCGAACCTTATCGGACCCTGCAAAAGTTTTTACCTTCCATGCGAAAACGCTTCGAATGAGCGTCAGGAGATTTATCTTCTCTTTAACGTAGCGTTCGTGAACGGCTTTATGTGAACCAACGACCGCACGAAAGAGCATCGACCGAAAAACATTCTAACAATTCAATCCGATGCACCCAATTACCTCAAAACGAGTTAGAGCACACTGAAACGCACGCGAACACACGCACTCACACACTATCGCACCATGTGATCAAACCAGTGATGAACTTATCACCTGAAGGTGAATGAACGGATGCGATAAATGAGATTTGTGTAAAAAGACTTCGTCGTCGTCGTCGTCGTCTGGGACCGTTTGCATAGACCGTTGCATAGATAAGGTTGGCTACCACGAAAGACAAAATGAAACGCTTTCCCAAGGACAAGGGCATGGCAGACGTTCGCAGACGTCCTCCTCGTCCTTGTCGAGTCGAGAGCGCTGTCGTCTAGCTCCGTGATGCAGCACTGTCCTCGAGACCGAATAGCGATCAAAAAGGACGCCCGAAAGGGGGCGGCATAAAGTGCGAAAAAAAGACGACCCCATAAACGATGCATGAGTCGTGGGTTCAAGCAATGGGTCTAGATGGGATTCGGGAGCGAGAACGTGTCAGGTTTTCTCCTTCTTCTTCTTTTTTTTGCTCGAATCCGTCAGACAGACGCGCGCGCGAGATTCTTGACTCTTGCCATTTTTTTTTGCGGTACATCACCCGACGATACACTAATTGGCGACGGTAAAGTGTCAGATACGTGTTCTTCTGTGTGTGTAGGTCCGTCATGGCGACACTTCAGGGACTGAAGTAGGGAGAAAGATTAGAACCGAAGCAGAGCTAAGATGCAAGATGTACAAGTGTCACGGAACGGGCGAATTGGCACACGGATTAGCAAACCACGTAGGTTTACGGGGGGGGGGGGGGGGGGGGGCGTGTCGAGTGTAGGTAGTCTCCATTCTACCTTAAATCCTTGCCACACTCGTACGCTGAAACGACACCTAGGGAACCCCAACCATTCCCAACTCTTGAGCAAGGGAGAAAAGTTTGACCGGGCCCAGACCTGAAGTGTGTGGTTCGATCGAGAATTCCACCATGCTCGATGGGTAAAGTTGGTGGGCAGAGAGAGAGTCAGAAAACAGCGTCCAAATCCCAAACGGTTGCTTGTTGTTTTGCGGACGGGGAATCTCCCTTTGCCTTTTCCCACCGCAAACGACCGACAGTGACCTGGAAACAAGGGAACGATATAATCGCCCACAGATGCTGCAGTCGGTGCACGGTGCGGTATATTTATTTTGTTTTAGTTTTTAGTCTCAAATTCGGTGTTTTTTTTTACTGGTTTTGTTTTGGTTTTCATGCGAGCATTCACCGGCTCATGATACGTTTCGCTTCGTATTTCGTGTCTCGAGTGCTTTGTCTGGCTTGTTTGAGAGGAAGAGAGGTCAATGTAACGAAGCATTGCTCGTCCCCCCGTCCGTTTTCCCTGGCATTGGTGGCAAAATTTTCCGATCGTTGTACCACTTGGGTTGGCTACGCGCCCCGTTCGATTCGGGGTTGGAATTTCCGTGACCTTTCCGTTGGATAGCTAAATTAACGACGAAAGTTCACCAGCAAAGAGAATCGAAAAGCGACGGCAAAGCAAAAGCAAAGCGGATCCCGTCCGACTGGCCGTCTAACGCCCTTGGATGTACCGGTGTAGAATTGGATTTGCCATCGGGTGGCCACAACTTTTAGTCCGAAATGATTTATTTGACCCATACCCGAGACTGACTCGTTGAGGTACGCTATGTCAGCCTCGCTACCAGGGCAATCTTACGGTTCAATGAATTCGCAGCGAAGATTTGGCCAGAACAACGAATGTGAACTTTCAAGTGGTGGTAGATGACGGTTTTCTATGTTATGTGTGAGTGTTTGTGTGGGGGTGTCCTTTACGTTTGATTTTCCACCGAACGCGCACAGGAAAGGTGTTAGCGTCGGGCGTTGATAAATTTATGTGCTTTGATTATGATTACTCAATTTTTGTTTTATGTTCGACTTTTCCCGTTTTCGCATTGTGTCCCCTCGAGACGTACACGTACTGTGGATAACGGTATGGAAGGACGTAACGGAACAATCCGCTCACAGTATGCAGTAGGATGACAGGAATAGTGAAGTGTTTAAAATTGAATGCTTTTGATGTAGAAATATAGAGATCAAAAGTGTTTGGACGCTGTGGATGATAAATCGAAAGTAACAATTTACGAATGGAATGATGCTTATCAATATCGTGTCCTTCCCTTCCGAATTGAATGTGTTTCTCTCGAAAATGAAGTTTCATATCTACATTCCATATTCCACATTCCACATTATCAAAGAAACACTTCTTATTTCTAGGAATGACAGAGGAAAGGAAAACTTTTACCGAGACTATTTTAGATTGCGTCTGTAGAAATGGGAGATACTCAGTTCCGAGTGAAAACTCATGTCTAGTTTCGAAACTCTCATTAGGACAGAGACATCTCTGTTTCGTAACAATTTTACCCGCTTGCCCCTTATGGAATGGTACCTACACGTAGCGAGGGGTTTGGACAAACTTTTCCACCGAAAACTATCAAACCAATTTTTCATCTTTCCCTCCATTCCACGTTCGATACAATTCGTCCTATCTCGAGTAACGAGTTAATTAATATCATCCTGTTACGTCTGTAAGCTGATGACTTCTTTCGTACTGCGTACGGGCTCAGGGGTAAAGGAACCCTCATCGATCTGAATTTCACTTTTCCCATTTTCGAGCACGCGACGCAATTTCCCTAGCGTCGAAAGGCACCCCTGTACGCCCTACGAAGGCCGAAAGTCCGGGACCGGGAATGTCATTGTACCGTTCCTTCTGGTAGGGTAGGGTCGGCTTGTTGCGCTCGGCTATCGGGGTGGCTGCAGCATCGGTTTCACTTTTTGATAATGATGCGTTTTCCTTTTATTATTGGCGTAGCACGAACCACAGGGGGAACGCGTGCTATTTTGTGAGGTTTTCTTTCGTTTTTTTTTTCGTTTCACATGTTTCCCGTATCTGATTTCTTCGGGTGACCCCGGATGACGAACGGCAAGGACAATGACGACGTTGACGGGTATTCTGGTTGAGTGAGAATGACCTCGTGTTCGGGTTTGGGACTGCTTGTCTCGTTGTAGGGCAAACAGTGTGAGCTTGCACGAAGAGCTGTTCGGCTACGCATGCGTTCGTTCGTGCACTCGGTCGGGGAAGTTGCAAGGGATGCAGAGGAGAAACATGCTGTCAGTTTTGCAATCGAAATGTGTGAAAATCGGACTTGGAATGGTCAAATATTGTGTATCTAGGATATTGTTTGTTTTCTATGCAATGCATCATCGAAATTGGAATAAATTAAAATTAAATTAAAAAAGTAAGCTAATATATAAATCAGTCAAAAGCAAAGATGATGATTGTACAAAGATGTTATTCCTGAATGATAACAGACAGTTTTCCAGGTCAGTTTCGGCATGTGAACGGTATTATTCAAATAACGTTAGCTGTTAAAAAACATCTTGCATGTTTTGATAAATGCTGTACACATTAAAAACTGAGCCGGAAAACAGGGTAATATGATGTTATGATGAAACAGTATTCATAATGATCAAAACAATTTCATAAAATCTTCGTAAATTTAAAATTACATGATGTATGACGGACACATTAGCTACTACAGCATGCTGACAACATGCCATGTTTAAGTGCAGTTCAAATTCAACTCTCTGTCTTAATTGTAGAACACGGATTTGTAGGAATCGGTTGCTGTAGTGCGATTTATCAACGAAATGTATGCCTTAAGCTCATAAAATTAAACAAATATCAGAGCTTTGCAATGTTCATTACAACAATTTTCAATCTCAATACAATCCATTTAATTAGTTTCAAAATACTAAGAAAATCTAATCGTAGCCCAAGTATTAAAATACTCATTCGCCTTTAACATGCAACAGCTCGCCTCGCTTCCCAAACTGACAGCACACGTTATGGTTTGAAAAGCATGCCTAAGTTCCCCTCGAAATCGAAGGCAACATTGCGCACACTCGTCCCGGAACCGGATAGTCGTTTCCTCGTGACACGAAGTTCCCCCATCTTTACCGCTCAGAGCACAAAAGGCTCGATCATGTGATACCGAGCGCTTCAGTCTGTCGGTCACTTTACACGCGAACGGAAGTGTCTCAGTTTTAACGCAAGCGGATCGAATTTGTTTCACCACACAAATCCAACCACTGTAACCGCAACGCTCAGGTTTGCCTTTCTCGTTTTTTTAGTTTGCCGTACTCAATCGTCTGATTCGTCGGATTTCATTCGAGCAACGGTCAATTTGAACGAACCGTCACGCGTAAGACGTTTCGTGAGAGCATGTGCGGACACGTGCGAAAGAGAGCGCACACACGGGCAGAGCGAGAGAGGCGAAACTGTCTGCAAGGTCAACCGTCTGCGTCAAAAACCTTTTGCACACAACTGACAGATAAAATTCGATGAAGTTGTGGTTTTCGGTCCGCCAGGCCGTGCGGGAGCATTCTTGAAAGAAAACAGGTGAAAACAGGTGAACGAATGGTGCTGCTTGGACGGGGAATGTGCTTTGCAATTGAATTACAGTTGCCGGACGGTGGAAAACAAGTGACAAACACGTTCGTTCGATAGATTTTCGTGCCGTTCTCGCCTCCGGTTTCAAAGTGTGTGCGTGTGTGAATCTGTGGGTTGAAGAATGTGACCGCAGCGTCTGGGTTGCCGTGTTTTGGTGGTGCAGATCGTGGATAATTGCTGAAAAGTTGTCCCAGCTGTACCGAACGGCGACAGACAGAAGTAAAGAAAAATCAATCGAATTAAATTTAAGACGTGAAATGGAAGCTCAACGAGACACAGCTTTTCACAGTTTTCGGCCACCGAAAAACAAGTGGTTAATGGGAGTGCCGTATGTGGGAAATGTCAAAACAAGATTTGTTTAGAGCGAGATAGCGTTACCTGGTGCGAGCTGCCAATGCAAATTGCACAAGAGAGTCGATAGTTTATCGTAGCGATAAAATTGTGCATTCTACGATGAAATTGTGCCGCGTACCGGACACTATGCCGCGATGCAGATTGCTCTTCCCCAACTCCAGCCGATGCAGTCAAACCGCTTCGCGTGGCTGTGTGTTGATGTGTCGCAATCTCTGATGCTGTTCGCTCTCTCTCTCTCTCTCTCGCTCTTCCGTGTGCTGCCCGGGAAGGCCGTGCAAGAACAGGCCAAGCTGAAGTTTTGTTGGCCAAACTATCCCTTTTGCAAATTTACGTAAAACTTAAATTATTTTAAAGATTGTGTCTTTTTGCTATCTTTCTCTCATTCTTTATTCAGAAAAAATGCATCCTACCACACTTGTCTAGTTTTCGTTGTCGCCAAATTGTTGTTGGAAAGTCGCATAAGTTCAGAGTTTAGAGCAGAATATTTTAGAAAGAAGAAGTTGCAAAGGTGAAGGTAATCCCACTTCAACCCAGCATCGTCACCAACGTTACTTGCTTGAAAAGTTCATTTAGAGCTTTTCGTACAGAGCGCCTTGCGTGTGCGTGTGTGAGTGTGTGTGTCTCTGTGTGTGAATTTTGTAGTGTGCAAGGGTCTCTACGTATGTGTGTTCGCGTATGTGCGTGTTTTTATAAATTTGGGCAAAATTCGTGTATGTGTGTCTCGTAAATGTGGGCGCCAGTCACCGTGCTGTAGTTGTGCTTTATATGTGTGTTTGTGTAAAAATGGTGTGTCAATCGTTACAAAAGCAAAATAAGGCGGTGAAGTAGTGCAAATTTATTCCCCGTTCTCTCCCAAAACTCCTTTAACCCCAACCCCTAGCAGCACACCAGTGTTAGTAAATGTGTACCCTCCCCTTTCCCACGCTTCCCACTCCTCTACCACTTGCCGGAAGCAGGAGAGAGTGCATGGTGTGTGTTGGTAAAATCAGTTGTTGTTAAAATGTGCAAAGTGAGCCAATGTTTGAAGTGAAAATATTTTCAAAATTTGTATCCGCATCGATATTGCCCATCTAAAGTTACTGTATAATTTTCACCGAGAAAATTCCGCTCACTCGCCAGAGAATGCAATAAAAGGAGAGCGGGTGCTCTTAAGAAGCCGATAGTGTAAAGGAGGCCATCCGAGAGCAAGAGATTGTGGTCTGTAAGTAAGCAAGAGGAGTGAAAAATGTTAACCCATTTATTATAATTTTCATTTGTGTGAAGAAGAGGAAAAAATCCTATGAAGTGAATTAGACTTTTTGCCTCGTTTGTTCTGCTTTGGGGATGATTTTTGTGAGGGAGATTGGATCAATTTTAGCACACCAAGCCTTATTCCAGGGATGTTGCAGTGTCAAGGAAGGAAAAGTAGGCTAGTCGATGCATTCAGCATACGCCGCCCAGGGAACTCAACCCTTGCTTTTCCATCTTGTGTGTAAGTGTAGTGTTGGTTTCGTGGTGAGCCTTACTGTGATTGATAGCTGTGTGAAATCCAAACGTCTGTCGTATATGTGTGTGTGTTCGGGTTTGTATGTAGGATTGTAGGATGTAGGATTTCTCCGAGATTTCAACACAGGAATAAAACAGCAGCGTGATACGGGCACCATATGGTGTTTTCCCTCCTCGCAAGCAGGAATGTCCTTTGAGTGTCCTTTTTGAAGTTGGAAACGCTCATGTGGAGAGATGCATTTTCATCATGCTTTTCATATTGCCGTCTGGGCTGACATTCAACTGTGCTTGTGCGTTCAGCTCTCCCTTTGAATGCAGGAGTAGATAGATTCCATGGCCTTCCGTTCACGAAACCGTTGCAATCAGGATCAGGCATTGATTTTCATCAGTTGGGTTGAAATTTTCTGTGGTAAAATCGAAAGACACGTGCAAATAGGCTGTTGAATGAGTAAGCACGCATTTGTGAAGGGGAAAAAGAACCCATCGGCTTCGGCCCGGTTCGAGCAGCCACCGGGACCGGTGTCGATAGAATAATTAATCGAATTCATTCGATACCCCGGCAGGCCGGATGACGCAGCACCGTCCGGGTAAGGCGACACCGTCCGAACGCCGGTGGATCGAAGGCTGAGGACTGATTTACGACGACTGATAGGACTTATTACTGTAATAAATATTTCACCAATCCACCAGCGCGCCCAGATGCACTCTTGGCTCACTCACGCCTCAACCTACCGACAGTCGTCCCTCGATTTCTCGGTGTATCTTTCAGCACGATTCCTGCAGGAAGAGGGCTGGCAATGGCTCTCCTGTCCCGTTTGTACACAGTAGCGTTTGCGGTTTTGCCATCGGGCCGAGAGTGTGTCTTAATTAGATCGGATTTATCGAGACCATTAGCACGCCAACCCACCCGGTGGATGCGATGAGGTGCGTTTCGGATGGAATCTAGCCCGCCACTTCCCTTTCGCCAGCAGTATGGGAGCGAATGGTTGCGTGGCCATTAGTGGCCACCCTAAATGTGAGGGTAATTTTATTGATTCTGCTGACCCCATCAAGATGATTCGCTACACGTACCTTGACTGCATGTGGGATGGAATCCATTGCCACCTAAAAGATGGCTGTGTGCGACCTTTGTTTGAGATTGTAGAAAAAGTGTAAAGTAATTGTTATAAATGTCCAGAAAACCTACAAGGCAATTTACAAAAATCAGTCTAATGGAACTTAAAACATTAGAGTAGTTGAGTAAGGGTTAAAATGATATGTTTAATGTTAGTATTTGATCTGTTCAACTTCTCATAATTTCTGTAATTGTTTAATATAGCCAAAGTAAAAACCCCATAAAAGTTCCACAAGTTCTTTGGTTGTTTTAGCGCATGGTTTTATGACCCACAGTAGGTCATTTGTAATGAATTCGTTATAAAATGATGAAACAAGGCAACGTCTTTCTATGTTCCTGATAGATTTTCAAGACATTTTCAATTCCAAACCTGTACCTTACAAAACGATAGCAATGGTTCGCTGGTTTCGATGGTGCTTCGCTTCTTTTCGACGGATTCTACGTCTTAAAGCAATTTCATGCCTTAGATACTTTCAATACCACGACACAAACTAGAGGGAAATGTACCTCCTTCGGTACCGGATGCCAATTCAGGCTGAGCGGAAAAACAGAGCGATTTTCGGTTGCTGTGCCCGTTTCTTTCAGACCGATTTTCATCACCACCACCCTGTCGTGCCGTCAACGCCGTCCAATACCATTGGCTATATGAAAATGCTTTTGTTTAGGTTACCTTTAGGAGTAAAACCATCATCTTAAAATCTAACGCACTTGTACGTGGTATGGGAATGTGGTGGAAAGCACCACACCGCCAAGGGGTAACGAAGATGAAAGTAAAATCTGTTGTAAAATGTTTCCATCCATCGCTTTTCCACCTCATACCCTGGGTGGTGTGTACAGCAACACTGTAGTGAGATCAAAGCTGAGATGGTTTTTGTTAGTATCATTTCAATTTTCGTCGTCAAATTGTTGCGAAACCGTGCATGGTTTGCTATCAATGAACACAGTACTGTAGTAGGGAGGGAGGGATTAATTTCTTTGTTGCTGTTCCTGAAGGCTTTTTCTTAAGCTGCAATACCTAGAGTGAATTGGAAATGTTTTCAGTACTGCTCGTAGGTGATACGAAATTTTGTCGGAAAATACCAGTTTTTTATACAGGTTAAGCAATGAAAATTCACTGCCGTCTGGTGCTTTTTGCAAATAATAGAAAGTAATCAGTACTCGGATTAAAAATTAACGATTAATATTTCTTGATCATGCCATTAGTAAATGAAAGTATTTAGCATAGCTGGGCTTTTGATCCATGTATTTAGGCTGATTTCGTCTAGATTGCTGTATTAAATGAAACAGTGAGCTAAGTATATGCTGCCATTGGCAAAAAATGCTCCAATGATGCTACGAGTTGTTTAATGTGCATCAAATTATTTACAAAGAAATTTAAAAAAAAAAAAAACGGAAAAAATACTCGTCTCATGTGTCATTGTCTCCACTGGTCAAGTCAAATTCCAAGCAATTTTTACAATGCATGGTATTTTTTAAATAGCTTATAAACATAACAGTACAGAAGAAATTAAGCTTAGATGAATTTAAAGTAAACAATATTGATTGATGCTTGTGATCCGTTAATCAGTTGCCTAAGCATATTCGCATTAGCATATTTAAGCCACTATTTTAAACATATTCAGTGTAAGCATTTAAATATTGTTATTTGGACATACTGCTCGATTTTATTACGACGTTTAAGAAATAATTACACTTAACAATAAATAAAGATTACAAATGGTATTAACGAGTCGCGCGTAGCATACGGATTAAAGTTTTTTATAGTAAAAAAAGATGCTCAAAAGTAAATAAAATGATTCTTCTTTGAGTCATTGGAAGCTTTTCTATGAAAAAATAAATTGACAAACTTTGCAGAGTTAAAAATGCTGCAGGAAATAAATTATACATGAAAAATATTGGCTGCTGATGTACACTTCAGTTGCTGAATTAAGATTACACAATATGATCAGACAATAGCATTTTGTTTTGTGACACTTTCTGAACATCTATAGTTTCATTTATATTTTGGACATTACCGAAACAGCTCTAATCGGTTCAACAAAGTAGCGTAAAGTGTACCAATTATGTATTTTTTAGTTTCATTCAGTGTTTAGCAAAATACTAGAAAAAGTCAATTCAAAATTGCATCTCAAGTTACCAATTATGGCTATAGTGTTTCTAGCAATTCTGCATAGCTGTACCAATTGTGGTTGTAAGCCAAAACTCGTGGATATTTACACCAAACATTATTTTGTGACATTGTTTTAACTCAAATAAAGTGATAATAAGTTCACTACACCTATATAAGTGTAACCACCATTAAATTCGTAAAATTAACATTTTCAAATATCCGTTTTCTATCACTGGTTGTATTGATAGCCACGCTCAATTAATCGCACAATTGATGGGTTGGGCACTGCGATCGTTGGTACACCACACCGATGTTCAGTTGTATCAATTATGGACCTACGGAAAAAGGCACATTTTCGATGAAATGATAGTAAATTTGATGTGAAGTCGTTAAATAACTAATATTATGGACCAAAATGATGATTTTGAGAAAACATGGTTAGTTACGTCAAAATTACTAATATTCTGCAGTCCTGCTCTTAACAAAATGGTAAGAGACGCCAAACATCTTGGCAACATATTTTAAAAGGGTAATATTTAAAAAATGGAAGTGTCCAGCACGGAACTAATGAAGCACAAATGTGTTAAAATGTTCATATTTGAAATGAAAAAATCATCCGTGATTTCAAATGCTAATAGACTGTTTTGAGAGAAAATAGTGTTCGTTATAGCCATCATTGGTGCTATAGCCACAATTGGTACCCTTACCCTAGCGGAAACTGGATGGTTATGGCATGTCTACAAATTTGGGTATAATAATGAGAAGCTTGTTATACTCATGATTATTTTGATCTTTAACTGAAATGCAACCGTTTATCGAACAACTAGATCCAACCAAACATTTTTTATTGCATCAGCTTTTATAGCTTTTCAGCATTATATCATGAAAAAATGGCGTTCCTATTAAATCCACCAAATAGGAATTGGATCTGTTATAATTAAACCATGAAAGGTGCACTAAACAACGCAAACAAGTCTATAATTGCGACTTGTTGGACCAATTGCATCGATTGTTTAACTTTCTTGTTTTTTCCTCATTCTTTTGATTTTGGTTGCAGTAGATACTCTTTTCATAGTTTCAACTTTTCTACCCCTTTTTTACTTTGCTGCATTTGTTCGACAACCGTCAGTGTAGCAGGAAATTTGGAGTTTTTTTTAAACCAAATTTCACATCGTACAATCTGCGTTCAAAACATTTCGGAAATCTCGCCACCATACCTCGGCTTGTCTATTTCGTACTAAATGTTGTCCAAGTTGTAGACTGTGTACGGTGGTATCGGTGTAAGTTTTCCAGCAGTGTCGATGCGGATTGTCATACTAGTAGTATATGTCGTGCGCTTGTTTTTTTGTTGCTGTTCTTGTATTTCTTTATTTTGGTGTCGAGTCCGTTTCTCCGGGGCTACAATTTGGCGGGCAACCCCACACAACTGAACCGGGTTGGTAAAAGTACGTTTTCTTGTAATTTGCTGTGGGTGTGTGTGTTGTTGTTGTTGTTGTTGTTCCTGTACTGGTAACAGTTTCACAACAACCAATAGCCTAGAGCAATTGACGAAGAAAGTTAAGGCTTTTTCGAAGTGGAATCATTGCCACAAGGTCCTCGCCTGACGGGTAGGGTAGACGGAACGGTACGATTGTGTTCAGTATATCAGAAAGCTTGCGGAAAAGGGTGCGATAGAATGAGCGCGGGGAAATGAACTGTATTGGGAGTGAAAAGTTAGCTTTTTCATCGCTGGCAAGATGGATGGCGGTACCGCAAAGGATGCGAGGGTGAGAAAATTTAATATAACTTTCGTGTAACTGAAAAATAACAATGAAATTCTGATGGGATTCCAGCACGGCACAGTCGAATGCGGGGCCATCTGATAATTCACCAGGCGCAATCCCGGGCGCAGCTCAGTGTGAAGCTTTCCGAAACTGGACTGGACTTTACTGGTTTGCTGCCGAAGAAAAACTTTGGAGTTTTGTGAGAAAGACATAGAGAGCGTAAGGTATAGAACCTTGGGTCAGTGTGATGGTAATGAAATGATAGTTAATTTTATTTTGACAACCAACAACAACTGCTCGCCAGCAGGCGTCCGTCGAATTAAATACACATCCTTTTCCTCTCTCATTTTCTCTCTCTATCGTTCGCTTTAGCACTCGCAAAACGATTTCAGTCATTGGCTGGGTAAAAGCCATCGACAAAATAAATATAAACCTACTTGCTGAAAGCTTATGCTCTTCGGCTCTTTTGAACACTCATGCACTAATGCGTTTGTTCGCACGATGCTCCATTTTTTTTGGGAGGTCATCTTCCCGCTTCCATCGGTTTTGCAGTCGTTCGGAAATGAAAATTGTGCGCAGCGAAGCACGGGAGGCAGTTGTTTAATTACAAGTAAATTTTGGATAATGTTTGACGCAATGGTGCAATCGCATGAAATAAATGAGAGCATTTAGTGTGCAATTGTGTGGTTCTGTTTGTGTATGTGTGTGTGTGCATTGGGAATGGCATTTTTCGTCGCTTACTGCCAATTGCGTCCGGTAGAAGCGTTCAGATCACGAATCGCTGCACATGATTGCCTTTTAATTAGACTCTATGGTTCCGGCTTTTGGTAGTAATTGGTTTCTGGAATTTGGTGAACAACAGTCGTATGATTTGGCTTCTAATGCTATATTAAAATATAATTATTGATTAATGGTTTCGTTTCCTAGTTAACTACTCAGTTTAAAATGTTTTTTTTATAGATTGAAAAAACTAGCATCGATATTTTTTTTTTTTGGAAAATCCTTTTAGGCAGATTTACTATATTATTATTATTGAATTTTATCAACCAACTTTTTAGAATAAGAATTCTTAACTTTTCTTTATTTTATATGAACTTATGGTTTGCTCGTTTGAAATATTTATATGAATAAACAGTAATTCATTAATTAATTGAGCTGTGTTTTTTCCGCACGATACCAGAACGTCCGGTGAAATGTATTAATCAAATGGAATCGCGTTGAATTCGTGATGGAAATCAATTTTTCATACTACTCGCTACTAATTTTTTAGGTATGTTGTACCTTGATGTGATGGATTGTGTTTTTTGTAAGTTAAAGATGCGATTAAAGATATTGGTTGAAAGATCTGAATAAATGAGGTTAGATTGAACGGTTTGATATGATCACGAGAGTAGTTAATTATAGTTTCAACTAATTGTATGAAATAGTATAATATATTTTCAATTTTATTTCAAAGAAAATATTAGGTGGCTTATCATATTTATATTTTTATAGATTGGTGCAATTACTGTACTAGTCTAAGTACTGTCATATCATCTACATAACTTGGAGAATGCAAACTGCTACCCATGATACAATAATCAGTGTTCCGTACGGTTGAATTCGATCTTTCAGAGATTTCAACCCACGACGGGCATGTTATTGATTCGTTTGATTTAACGACTGCCTCACAGGATTTCATTAATTAAACTAGACATGCTTAGTTTGTTTCAGATGCCTCTTTTAGATATTTACTTGTACCGAAGTATTTTGATCGTAAATATAAAATTCGTTTCGAATTGAAAGCGTGTGAGGTATGATCCACAAACTCTACTACACAAATTATCAATGTAATTAAATTTGAATAACAGTTAGTTACAACTCTTCTCATTAAAGTATACAGCATTTAGGGTCGGTCTTTTGTGCATCTGTTCATTTCCTCATTTCATCATTTCCTTTCCCCTTTGAAATCAACTTATCCTCCCTGCAAGTATGCTAAGCATTCCCATGGGAGCATTAATATTATTCGGTTCCCCATCATGAATGATTATTAGTGTGCGGAATTGCTCGTGGTTTCGTAGAATTTGCGTAATGTAACAGAGAGTGTTTATGGTGCAGAGGAAAAATCTTACACCTGTATTGATTTTCTATCACTGTGGTCGGAACGCTTGCTCGTTGAATGTTTTTCTGAAACCCACGCAGTCATAACTCTTGCGGCCTTCGGGCTCACAGTCACTTGCAGCCGGAAAAAGAGCAACGAAAAGCGGCGATGTAGGAATAAGGGAGATAAAACAGGTGAAACTTTCGTCCTTTGGCAATCCCTCCGGACCACCAGCGGTTTGTATGTGTAAGTGCTGTGGAAAAACTTTACCGTTCGTCTTATGCGGCTACGAAGTGAGTCCCCGAAGACAGACACCTCGGATGCGCCACCGCCCAAACTAATGAGCCGGGCCCGTGACCATTTTCCGTGTGCGAGTTTCCGTTTTCCCCGAGCGCTTCGCGACTTTCCCATCGTGAACTTTCTTCACTTTATGCCCGGTGTGCTTCTTACGGGCAAAGAGAAGTCAGCTTTCCGAGTTCGTGCCTGGCTAGCCGTTGACGTGACTTGAGCGGTTGTTTGACGAAACAACGTATCCGTTGCGCTACAGTGCCACCGACGGCTGCTGACCTAGTGCGGATGGTAACTTTTGTGCCGTGTTTCGGAGGCGCGATGTCACTGGTGTCCTTGTTTATGGGTATCGCTTGCTAGCTGGGCGTGGGTACTGCTGGATAATATTTCTAGGGATTTTAGCTAATAAGTCGCTAAGACCGTGCAACGACGTGTGAGAAAATTAATTCAATTCCTTCGGATGCATGTGAGTGCGTGTAAAATAGGGCACATTCCATAGCCGGGTTGAAGCACTTTAAGCGTTCGCCTGGTGTTTTCTTCACGTATCCTTCAAGACAGCGCTCTTTCACAGCGCATCGGCGTGGCTGTTGAAAGTTGTCTTCCGTCCTTGGTTTTCGCGTTTGCCTCTGTTTTTCTTTTTAGTTGAAAATTATTCTCTTCCGTCGTCCGACCGTTGCTTAGCTTGCCCGGTGGCGAACTCAAGCAAGTGCATTATACAATGGATTATTCATAATTTTCCAGCCTTCGTTCGGGGGCTTTGAGACTGGCGATGATGAGCTTCTTCGCTCCCAGCCGTTCGTGACCGCTGCTGCCAGGTTGGATTATGCATGCGAAGGTTATTATAATCATGATATGGTGTGCCGTACATTCGGTACACCAGCTTTCATCGCCTGTATCGTTCATAGGGAGCAAGGGTGCTGTGTAGAGTTTTTTTCTGACTTTCTCCGAAGCTATAAGTTCAGAATGCAAAAGCAGCAAGAAACAGTCTATAGCTTCTTTATAGTTCTATGCGTTTTAGTTATTGAGCAAAGTTCAATCGAAGAAATAAAATAGCCAAAAAAGGATTTATTACTTGCATTGCACCTTCCTTCATTAATTTTAGACTGTCTTTCTTTTTGCCTTTTTTGACTGAAAATTAACTGGAACAGTGCTGCATAATGAATACTACCATCAATCAACTGCTGTGTCATTAAATATTTCTCCTGAAAAGGCTTATAAGTTTTCTCAAAAATAAAAATAATAAAAATAAACAAATAAAATGTTGCGTGTGGGACAGAAAATCATTCGGAATGTGTTGGATACTAAACTGGTTGCTAAATAATAATGCTGAATAATTATTTGAATTTACTTGTGAATAACAATGTGAATCTATATTAAAAACTTACAATTTAAAATATTCGGTGGTGAAATTTGTGAGTCGCTCCTATTTTTTTTTTAATTCATGAAATCTAATAAAAATAAAGTTCTTCTCCATCCTGCTCCAAGAGTCAGTTTTTAATATAACCTTTGCCATACTTTACATTACTATACAAAGGCTCATCCAGTAACGTTTGAAAAGGGCTCGCGTGTCTGGTAGCATCGTTTAGAAAACCTGCTGCTGTCTTCACAGGCTCAAGTGAAGATTGTCGTTAGGCCATTGTCCCTTTGACTTGTTGTCCGACAGTCCCTTTTTTACGTAACCCCCACTGCGCATTTTAGAATCGTGTGATCTTTTCTAACCGGAAGCGGTTCGTGCGGGTCGTTTTTTTACTGTCAGACAGCATGTGCGTTTAAGTGGCGATATAAAACGGTACTGGCTCGTTGTGTAAAAGGGCCTGCAATATTTCGGACTGGGTGTCGAATGTCCAACCTGACTCGGGAGGTGATTGCCCTTTTTTCTCATTCGTAACCACTGTGGAAATCTCCCGAGGTAAAGAGCTTCAACCTGGATGTAAGATGTGTTTGAGTGCTGGAGGCAAATTTTTGTCTTCCATTGTTTTCTGAAGTGCTTTATTTCTGCGTCCTGTGTTTGTTCAAATCTTCAGTGTTAGCCGTTTTATTTTATTTTGGATGGGTAAATATCAACATTTTACTGTACAAGTCTCTCTTACCTTTCTGTGGATCAAATGTATTGCAAACTATCTGCTTGTTTAAAGCTATAGTAGCTTCGAGAGTGTTTTATTATTACTTTGGAGTAATTTCGTTTCGTTCCGTTAATATCCCTTATTCCTATCATATAATACCAATCGCTTGAACATTTTCTCATTAAATTATTGGAACATCTATGCCAGATGTAGAAATATTTTTGTCAGAAAAATGTTTGCAACAACTATAAATGGCATGGATTTCGGGTAGTATAATGTAGTACAATCAAAAAGCAAAAATTAGGATTCTGATGTTGGATAAAAATTAGCCATGAGTAGCAGATCTGCAACGTCCAAGCAATGGAATGTTCGTGCGACACGTAAAAAAAATCGTCCGATTTGTCGCCCGTTCGCTGCTGAGCTCGATTCACTTTATAGGCTTGTCCAGTTGGTGATTTGCTGGTTTTTTGTTTTGTTTTCTAGTTATGCTTTCCTCCCTTCACAACGTTGCCCGGTCATCACGACACTCCCTCGAACAAGGACCAACCGTGGCGGAAATTTGTGCGAACATTTTCTAGACCCCTTCTTATTTTGCTTCCTTGTGGCACTACGCACTTTGCGAGCAAGCAGCTGAACGAGGCCAGACTTTTTGACTCCATTCGGTGACGCAAGAATATTTTTTTGGCTCTTGTTGGAGAAAAAAATGTATGTAAAGAAAGCAAAAACCATGCCTTTTTGTCCCAGTTTTCCGGCGCGAAAGCCACCGAAGATGGGACGGCCTGTTGCTGCGTGTTTCTGGTGGCACCAGAATGGTGGGCCGTATTTTTTGCACCTTTTTCCCCCGCCTCGAAACGGGACGTGCAACTTTCACCGATGGACGATGGACGACGGCGATACGTGCAGCAGGAGTGGCACTTAAAATTCACCCCGACATGGTGGTGCTAAATTTCATCTTTGCTTTCCCGGTGCCATTCATTTTAAATGCCGCTGGCAGTTGGCGATGTGGCCTTTTGCGCCTTTACCGTTTTTTTTGCCTACTTCATTGTGCACGTGTTTTTTTTTCGGGATGCTTTTTTCCTCTTCCCACGCATAGGTAACATTTTTGAACCTTTCTCACGTTTTTCGCGTTCCATCTCTTCAGCCAGTCGGTGGCTGCTGGGACAAACGGGACAGCACTAGAAATGGCATCGAAAATGATGGCCGAGCCAAACCAGTTTTCTTTCCCCTGGCCGAAGGATACTAATGAAAAAAAAAGTTGATAAAAAGTCACACGCACACCAAGACAAATGGTCGCACGAAAAAGGCGGCATGCACTGGACCGGCACAGCTGTCGCCTTCCGTTTACGTTGCTCAAGCGCTTAACGCAATGACCTTGGTTTTTTGGAAAGCACTTTACCTCTGCTACCACCATCCACGGCGCAAATGGAATACTTTCCCGAGACCCTTAACGTGATTCTGGTGATGCTTTGCAAAAGGACATCGTCAGTTAGCGTTTGGTACGTTAGTCGTCGTCCCCTCGTTTTTCGGAAGCGTTTTTCTGTGAATATAGGTAGAGTAAAACGTTAGTTAAATAATGGCAACTTTACTTTAAATTGTATCGATGGATTTTTTTCTGAAAATGGTGGAGAATTGAGATCGATTGACAACACATTTTATGGCACTTGGTTTGATGTCGATTAACGGCGAATGTCTTAACGGGTTTTCTGTCCCACATTTTGGAATCTGTTATGATATGCAAAGAATGAGGGATAGTTATTATTGTTACCAATTTTTCAATCAATTTATCAGCATTTATTTTTGTAAAAGCTGTAGGGTGGTATAAATGCTTAAATAAATAAATGGTGGTTTGATTGTGCACTTATAACAGTTGGGGGTCTAAGAGTTTTGTAAAAGCCAATATGACTGCGTAGGTCGTTCCCCTGAGTAGATTTTCACCTGCAGAGCTAAAGTTCATCGCCCACTAAAAATCATTGTACTAAAGCTGAACTATTTTGCTAAGATCTGGCATCCCTCTTCGTCAGCACCGTTCGGTTTACACACTGACAAAGAAAGCTAGAATATAGGTTGCCCTGGGATAAATGGCTGCTCTCTCACTAACCTTGCGGATTGTTGCTTTTGCCTTTACCGTACCATTTAACTGATAAAGACTCCAAAAGCCAGAGCAGAAATTGTTCTACAGTATTTTCACGTTCCGGTCGCTTCGAAGCCGGCGCGTGGGTTTGCTGGAATTTGTACAACTTCATCCGTTTGACGATAGCAGCAAGAGCATCAAGTTCACCGGAAGTGCTGTTGCTTGTCAACGGTACGCAACTTCCGGAGAATTGCCCTTACACAGCCAAACACACATACCATCACACACTAACCAGTGTGATGTGTATAAACCCTGTACAAACTGGCTTCTCGCGGGAGATGATGCATATTGCGGAAAGAATTCTCAACTTTAATCGGCTCACGTTATGGAACGTGGATTTCGTGCGATGATAAGTGGAGGATGTGTTGAATTTGCGTGCGATTCAATAATAAAAATCCAAGATACCGCTCACTTAAGCCTGGTGGAGGTTTATTTAGCAAAAGCAAGGTGAGAGATGGGGGATGTCTTTGGATTTAGCGTTGGTAAAAATGTAGCCGCTCTTTTGTAGGCTGGTCGCTGTAGCTCAGAAAACGAAAGAACAGCACAATGAATGAGTATGAAGAGTGGCATGAAGTGGTGCTTCTCTTTTTGGATAAACTGTGTGGTAAGAATGTTGTTTTCTCATCACAAGCCGCTCCGGATGATGTTCTCGGCGAAAGCATGACAGTTTGTAATTGGCTTTAAATTAATGAGCAAGAGGCATGCGCGCAACGATGCTTTCAATCATTTAATGACGGAAATAATTATGCCCGATGGGTCCCGAGCACGAAAAATTCATGGAAACGAAACGCTAATCTACGCGATCCTGTGTGGTTTGAATGTCTTGTTCTTTACAGGCTGGTGACAAAGGGCAAATCATTTGTTTGCATTAAAGTTTGTTTATTGTAGATAATTAGAAAGAGTTTTAATTGAACGCTTTTAAATATTGTAAGACTAAACTGAATTACAAAATTCCTGAAATTAGTTAGAAAGCTAAGCCTCGAAACTTCTGCCCTAGACCCAGAGCCCCAGCGAAACCTCCAGAGCCTCATCCGTATCCGAATTTTTTTTTTAATTTTATGACATTATTTTAAATTTATCAGAAATGTCAGAACTTAGAGTGAGGAATAAAATAATGATAGGTGTACCTTTTGCTTGCAGAGGGATTTATGCATAATATACCTCAAATAAGCTTCATCCGTATTAAACATACTAGTTCTCATTTCTTGACCACATATCTACCGGTTAGTGTAACCTTTTGTGGAGAGATTTTCCCTGCCAGCGTATAAATTATGCGTACGCAATGGCACGTATGTTGAATGAAGGGTATTGTTTGGTACACATATCAAACAAAACAAAAATACCGAGAATGTGCACAAAGTACAAGCAGGACTGTAGCAGGCCCAAGCCATTCACTCTTGCTTAGTTTTACCGCAATGATGGTTGCCCTGCTGCGGTCGATGCAGCTTTATGACGCTCGGTCCCAACCCCTGTTCGCCGTATGATTTTCTTATTAAGAAAAGGTTCGTCTTCTAGATCGTGTTATTGTGCTGCTTTCGGAGGGATTTAATCGTGCTGGGCAAATTTAAAGCACGACGGCTCAGGTTGAGCTAAAGTTCTGTTTTCTTCATCGCCATGTAAACCGATCCTTTTCTTACGGAGCACCACAGAAAGGAGCAAACTTACGTTTGTAGATATGTGTGTGTGTGTTGCATGTAGTTTTAGTGTAAGGATAGCCTTTTGTTCATAGTTGCTCAAGGGAAAACGACTTCACCGACAGACAAGGGGCGGTCGATGAAGCCGTAGCAGAGATTTTCCTGCAGAAATTACGCACTCCCCTATCTTACCGCGGTTTACCCGCGGCAAACAGTTCAGGAGGAGAGAATAAGTTTTGACCCAAAGCTGGTGGTTTGTGGAATTGGCCTCTAGGCTATAGTGACGAAGAAAGAACCATATTGTGTGGCCATATCGTTGGATTAAAATTTTCTTTTTCCCCTTATTTTTTACAAATACTTGGTCGAGTGAGAAAGAAAGTTTTTCATTCTTGAAAGCTAAAAAAATCAATTTCTGGACGGTTAAAAAAGAAAACGCGAAAGCCCTAAACGGTGGCTTGTCTTGTTGTCAAATTTTAATCTGGATAATATTTTCGACGAACAAATGCCGTTTCACTATTGAAGAGCAGCTGCCATCGCAAAAGAAAGCACGGAACAAAATAGAACAAAAAGAAGGCGAAGAAAAAGTGCAACAAAATCTTGCTAATCTCCATCCGTCTTTCTTCTTTCCCTACATTGCAGGTTGGTTTAAACTGTGCGCGACCAGTTGCGGCGACTGTTGTGGGCCGATTGTTGTGCGATCCGTTGCGGGGAAAAGTGTCCTTGGGTGGTGAAAATCTTGAGCCCTGCCATCGCTGATGCGCCCATCGAACCGGTGATCCTAACTTTCGGTCATCCAATCCCACTAGACGTCCGTTGTGGAATGGCCACCCATCATCTGTACGGGGCGCTTATCGCGCTGGTGTGCGTGCTGTGCTACCACAACAGTCTCAACTGTGGCTTCGTGTTCGACGACATCAGCGCTATCAAGGAGAATCGAGACCTGCGACCACACTCCTCGATCAAGAATGTGTTTCTCAACGATTTCTGGGGCACACCGATGTACAAGGTAAGTTTTATTTCAGATGGTTTTATTGCTGCTTTTTTCGGTGTGTAATCGCACAAGTCCCATGGATTGAAATCCGATTTTCATTGGCCAGAGGGAGTGGCCCTGCTTTCATTCCCTGGCAGGGTGTGCAAGGTGTACTTAACCTTGGTGTAAGGGTCGGCTTCATAGGCGAAGCTATCCCGCAGTCGAAAATCACCCTAGGATTAGGTTACAAGCACACCTTAATTTACGCACCGATACTGTACTAAATTATTGGGGCCATTAAATTGGAAATTCATACTACCTTTCCTGGGCACACACCCATACTCATACGCAAACCCATGGACCGGTTCAGGGACCATGAACGAGGTCTGTGGTGTTTGAACACGTGAGAACAAGAATTGGTGTTGGTGTAGCTATCGATCCGGCTGCAGGAGTTAGTAACAAGCTGGGCTTTCCGATCTTCATGTAAAGTTGTGTCATTCCTATGCTGTTTTGCTGGGAATGTTTCATTACTTATAGAGTATACCGTGAAATCTAGTTGAAAGATGAACTACAAGCTTAGCGATAGACTCCTAGAAGACTGTTGAGTTTAATTGATTGATTAAAGTAGAAATGTTTTTTTTTGTACCAATAACTTCATGTTATTGTATCAACCAAAAACATATTTTTTTAAGGTTTTGCACTCAATACATACCATTCATTTTGAGTAACCACAGAACCCTCATCATGCGGTTTGTGGAATTTATATTTCCCACATTTAGTTTCTTACACTGTGAGAAAGCTTTGAAGAAGAAAAAAACCTACTCAGTACAAAATGTCATTTTTAAGCTTACAGTGATGACGGTATCATTTTCGATGTAATCCCTTCGCTTTGGTGACTTTTTCGTCCATTCCAATCCGTGCGAAACGGGGTAACCAATTTTCAACGAGCCGACAGCAGTTGTCATCAAAATACCGAACCTTCAACAAATAAAATAAGCCTGGAAACATGCACAAAACAGCCCCGAAAGGACAGTTCCCGGGAGAAAACCGACCTAGGAAGGAACCAGCAGTACCATTTACGGCCGGACGGTTGTTCTTCACCGGGCCAACGGTGTTAAATATTCTGCACGAGTCTCCCCATGGCACTGATCTGCTCCCTTGGCGGATGACCCGGTGCGTGTTTGTGTCGATATGTGTGAGGCACAGTCGGTACATATATATATATATTTGTTTTTTTTTTTTAATATATATATATATTGAAGCCCTGGGCCTACCGCGTTCCCGTTTTGCTCCGCAAGCTAGTTCGATACTACAAGGTCCGTTCGCAGCTATGCATTATTCATAGCGCTTATTTTTGGGGCGGCTGAAAGGGATGAAATCGAGCTACCGCCGGTGACTTGGCATTTGGAGTATCGGGATTTCCCAGTTTCCGGCAAACATTTGCCAACTAAAACGGAATTTAATGTTCTCAGTCTTTCCGCTTCCTCGTCATATGGTTTGAGCGTAACTAACGCTTTTGCTAGAATTCTACTTTAGCGTGCCAGATCCGAAGCACTCTATGCGAACGGTCAAAAAGTGGACACACCGAAATCAGTTCTAATGCTGTTTTATTAATTAAATAAAAATGAAGCCAACAAATGTGTACCATGTGTATGTGGTGTGGGAGTTGAGATACTTCGTTATACTGGAAAAAAAAAAATTAATGTGATGGTGTGCCCCCACCGTCTTCATTGGATTCCAATTATTTTTGTTGGAAATATGTTCCCTCTGGTTTCAGCTGGAAAAAAGGGAGGCAGAGTGGTTTGTGGGTGGAAAGCTATACACATTTTTCGAGCATCACTTATTCATTCTTATTGATTTCTTCCAATTAATTAGAATTATGTCGAAATGTTCTGCGAGGGGGATATTTTTTGCACTCCTCTTTGGCTCCAAAACAGTGGGAATTGCGTAGGGTGCGCGATGCCTGAGTCGTATTTGCTTTCTCCAATTTACGAACTTTTGCAGCCTTTATTATAGCACAGTACGATGATTCCCATTTTTCCTTCGTTTCCGTTCGATGATTTGAATGCCCGGTTTTTATCGTTGTTGCTGACGAATCCTCAGGTTGATCAGGGCTTTCAATCGATTTGGCTAAAGCATGTACATGCGGGTGCGTCGTGCGTGCGTTTGAGTAAGTTTTATGATTTTATTTGCTCGCAATCTGGTGATTGTCGAAGTGTTTTGTATCGGGGTGAATTGATGATTCGAGGACAGCCGGGCCAAAGCAATGAAGGAATGAATAAAATTGATTGATCTCGTTCTAGTGGATAATCAAAATTGAGTGTATCGAGGGTGCGAGGTAGTTTGTTTGAGTGCACGACTTATTTTGTTTGGTTTCCTCGGTTTTCTGACGAAGAGAATAAAAATATCTACTTCTTATTTGAGCGTATGGCCTTTGATGTCCGTTTTGGCATTTTCTACTAACGATCTATTCGTTAACCCGTGATTGTGAAAATATTCTTCGTACTATTCGTTAGGTAAATGCTCCCGTTTGCATTCGTCATTAGCGTGGCCTGGTTTATGTATTATCATGCTTCGATTAATCCCACTATTAATGACTTCTCATTTCACCGAGGATGGGTTCTATTAGACACCGCCTGGGGTAATCATGTCGAATAATTTGATAATTGTGTCAGAAGCAAAGTTGCACGCAAAGTAAGCGAATGTGACAAATCACTCCCCATTACAAGGGGTGCGTGCGTCATCCTCCCAGCCTTTCTATAAAGGAAGCCAGGCGTTTAAAGTCTTACCACAGCGATTATTTGTGTACTTTTGTGCGACACTGCCGTGCCATCAAAGAACAAAGGGAAATGTAAAGGAAAAATAAAAAATCAACACCCACACGGGGGAAGGTGCACAAGACTCTCTGCGTAAGCTGCATGCATAAGTAAAACATAAATGACAGAGAAATATTGCTTCTCACGCTCGAGAGAACGCGCGCGCCGTGTCTCCCTCCACACGTGAGAAGAAGGGAGTTCTATTTTGAGTGTGTGTGTGTAGTGCGCGACAGTTGTGCGGGACCGAATGGAGGTGATGCAGAAGAAGTGCCACAGCTTTAATGTGTCGCTTCCGTTCCATTTTCTTTTGCTTTTATCACATTAAATTCCCAGGCACGCCGTGGCGACCGTGTGCCAACGGTAGTTCCACCTTCCTCTAGGGAGGTTTCGCATCCCTGGACGCGAAGATGGTAGGGGGAGTGAAGGATTTTTTTGTCTTTCAGGTGCGCGTTTTTCCGAGTGAAACAGCGCCTTAAGTGACACGTGGTTGTGACATGCGTCCCCGCTTCGCACCAACTCACACTACGAAAATAGGCGTGGAGAATATTTCCGCGTGAGCTTCACGAAAATGCTCACGAGTGGTGTTTTTTTTTTGCTTTGTTCTTTGTAAGGAGGTGACAGGATGCTGATGTAGCAAATGCTAAAATAGGAAAAAAGACTCTTCTTTTGTGGTGGAAGCAGTGAGGTGCTCCACAGCGACTTACAACGCGGGTATATTAAAAGATGTGTCCTTTAGCCACGTGTGCCTCTCGCGGGGGGAGGCTTGCTCCTTTTGGAAAGGGATCTCGTTCCCAGAATTCGGTGCCAGCTTTGTGAGCTTGTGTGTGTTTGTGTGTACCGTCGTTTACTTTTCGGTAATGTCGCTTTCCTATAAGACTCACTGTGCCTCTATATACGGGAAATACCATTCAACCGAGAAACATAATCATTCCACCATGAATGTTGCATGCTTTTTTTGTCTTTGTTTCGTTTTTTTTCTTTAAATTTTTCTGTTTCTGGCCGGCAGAAGAGCGAGCGAAAGCCACCTTTGAAAATGTGAAACAATGTATTGCGAGAAAAAATGAAGCACCTACAACGATCCATCGGTACCGTTTCCCTTTCTGTGTGGGCCGAAAAAGTTCCACGTTCGATTACTCTGTGTAAAGTAGGTGACCTTCTTATTAAATGTACTGGTGCTATGTTTGTGTGTACGAGAAAATTTATATCTCTCCCGTCAGTGCTGTATACCAAATTTTCTCTGTTCATTCGCTTGTTCGACAAACATTGCGTCTTGTCTTGGGTGGGTGTTTTTTTGGTATTCCCTTAGAAAAATGTCACGAACATAAACATGTTCGCTTCTTTGCAAAATTACAAAACATGCTTTTCATGCTCTGTTTCCATTTTCTGTTTCAACGGCGGATGTCGGTCTTTTCCGTTCGGAAGTTCATTCATTCCGGCAGAATGCGTGTAATATCAGAGCGGGACGCTAAGGCGCTAGATTGATGGTTTTACTTTGGCGGGTTTGTATCGACAGGGTAGGGTGGTAGGTAGTGACGTGCTGAGCTTGTTTGAAGGGTAAAAATTAGTCGCTGCCAGTTATACACTTCCGTGTGGAATATTTAATGTACATTACAGATTCAAACTTCAGTAAATTTGGTTTAGGTTTCATACTGTTTTTTATCGGTTTTCATAGTGCGATTTGACTTAAAACTGACTAAAGTTTGATAATCCTCAAATGTTTATAATATAATGCTCATCTGATAAAAAACTCTATCGAATGATACTCTCATTGCTGATTTCTAATGACATTTCATTCGATCGCTAATGACATTCATGTTAATTCGCCAAGAACAGGAGAAAAAAGACACACATACGCAAATAACAAATGTTGTTTGTCCTTCGTTTTACCACAAACTCATCGTGACATGTTCACTTTCATTTCATTCAACGCAACAATGGAACTAAGCAAAATATGTAAAAGCACCCATTTGTGTACGTGAATGTGCCACCGATGTAAAACTTCGTACGCGACGCATTTTGCGCATCGAGCACGTGAAAAGGCTATTCTCTTCTCCGTTCACCCTTCGGCACAAAACCCATCGATTGGGACGAAAATTTGTGCACAAGATGCGTGACTCTCAAGATTGAGTCTGCTCCGTCTGCTTGCGTCAGCGTTGCTCGTCAAACGGGTGACAGTCACGGGACACGTTTGCTGACAGGTCGGCCCAAGGGGTATTACGCGTCAACGAAGTGCGGGGCACTGCCGGATGCTGGGTGAAGAAAATTGACGGAATCAATTTCGTCATCGATGCGAAAAGCCGATGCAGCCAGCGCATGATGAAGATTTAATCAGGCGGGTTCCGCACACTCACGTCTTGCGTGATGGATCGCGACCGAAAATCTCGTTTCGGGCTGTGGTGGCTTGACAGAGATGAGTCGGTATACGACAGGGATGAGTCGCTCGATGGCTGGGTGCGGCGCCGATGAATCTTGTCGGTAACCACACATCCACCTCTCTCCTTCCACTGTTGTGCTGTGCCCTGTCGCTCCAGGTGTCCCTTGATTTGATTAAGGAGATTCGATACTGTTACTCCTCCCACTACAATGATTACTACAAAATGTGTTTCAATTTAGCGTTACCTGCATATGCAAAAGGAACGGTGGTGGTGTGAAGTTGTTGCTTCGGTACACTCTTGGAAAGAGGTAGTAATGCAAATGGTTTTGATATAAATTTGTTGTATGTACCACAGCTCTCCGCTTCCTCTGCTTGGAATGATATCGTTCCTAGCTTGTTCTTCCTGTTGTAGGTTAGCTTACCAAGAAATGTTAATTAACTGGGTTAAACATCAGTGTCGTTGAAAGGCATTCTACATTTAAACTCGCAACGAACGTAAAATGAACGTAATTTGATATGTAATGCAATTTTTTTTAAATTAGTTTGTTATTTATACCTGAACAACACATTTGTTTTAGAATACAAGTGACTCAGCAAAATACTTTTAAAGGTTAATAAAATAAAGGGTTAATTGTCATATGAATAATAAATCAAATAAATCGAATAAAAGTTTTTTTTTAATAATTTATGTTTTCATCGTTCTATGATATGCACAGCCCAGTGGACAAGCACTTTAATGTTTGTTTTTCATTGTCTGCAATAAATTTGTTGTTCACATTACTTTAATTCTACAGCTGTGTTTTTTAAGCTTTATTCCGTCACGCATTACGATTTGACTGCATTAAGACCATGGCAGCAATGCTTCTCCATTGCCAAATGTTTTTTTAAACCTTTGCGAAACAAAATTTAAAAAAAAACACAGTAAACTTTCAAAAACAGCTAGACACAGGTAAAAATTGCCCCCATGATTCGACGAATAACATTCGTTGACTTATTTTTCATTTTGGTATGCTTAATTTTAATGACAACTCCGACTACCTCAATTGAATTGCGGTAAGAAAATCATTAGCGGAACCAGCAACGAATCTTTCACTACTGTATATATCGAACAAACGCCATTGCCCTGGCAGTAAGCTCTATTTTGCGTGTGCTTCCGCTGAGTGGAACAAAACGATGATGCCAAAACATTAACCATTCATGAGCATGAAATGGTGGTAGCGCGAGAAAGCGACCATCCAACGATCATCATGGTGTAATGGATACTGGGCAAGATTGGGCAAGGTCGGTCCTTCCGGCTAACTTAGGCTCACCACAGGGCAATTTTCACTGCCCGGCTAACGAAAGCCTTTTCCGCAGAAGTAACTATAAAAATAAATTGGTTTATAGGTTTGGCCAATCGTTTCAGTGCCGTTATTTAAGCACGAAAGTGCAACAGCGAGAGGAGTTTTATGCTTGCGCAGAAGAAAATCTTAAAAACGGAAAATTTAAAATAAAGTGTATAAAAAGAGTGTCCTATTAAATTTTACCACCGTTGCGTAGAGAAATGGTAATAAAAAGAAAAGGAGAGTTCACAAACAGCGTTCATGTCGCATTCTGCCCCTGCGGGCTTGGTAAATCGTGCAAATATTTTAAAGCTTATCTCGGCAAACGTTGATAAGCACACCTTCGGTGTTTGAATGAGTGAAGATAAACGCGACCAAAGTGGTGTTATGTGCCAGCGTGGTGCTCTGAAATTAGTAGTAATTATTCTTTACTGCATGGTGAAACGTAAAGCACACTTGTCTGGTTACTTGTGTGTATGGAATGGAAGCGAAAGTCGTCTCAGCACGGCACTTTTAAAAATTGACCCTACTAGAAAGGCCCCATTTCAAACTCTTCCACTCTGATTTGTGCGCGTGTCAAACGTAGGTCACGCAAGTTGTTGGAAAAGTGTACATGACGGGGCGTAGTCACTGGGACTGCAGTACTCATTGTAATGAACTACCACTTTGCCTTGCGAAAGCTCAAACCAGTTAATGGAGTGCTTAGGAGTGAAAGGTTAAGCACTGTTGGTGGTCGACGGTAAATCCTCTTATAGGTGGTCAATTTTTTCCGTAGTAATGGTATTCAACTTTTCTGGTGGGTCATTACGAGCTAAATTGGCATACATAAAGGAGTGTGTTTTGTTCATTTTGAAGAAAAAAAGAAGAAATGAGTAATTTTTTTTTGATTTTTGTAATAAACTGCAATCGTAGTCATCGTGTGGTGGTGTTAGGTATAGTAATCCCTTAACTTTGATCCAGATGATTTCAACACGGTTTTTCTAAAATCCGATTTTTCACCAAAAGTTCTGATGAAGTTCTGGTATGAAAATAGCAATTTGGACTTTCAGTTTCGATTTAAGAATTGAAATTTGACTCAAGATTTGAAGATATTAAATTCGCTATGGCTGTTTTTGCTGATTCGTGAAACGAACAATCCAGATATGAAGTTTTCAATTAACACCAAAGCGTTGGCTCTTGGTTTTTAAATTCATTATAACATGATTACTTTAAGAACAAGGTTAACATGAATCCCATCATCATCATGATTTGCCTCATGTCTACTTGCGAAGCCGTACTTTTAGCGGATTTGTGTGTGCCTCATTAGCCGTGATTTTGGTTTCGTTTAATTGGATTACATTTTCCCATCGTATATGGCTTGTGTAGGTGTGTGGGTTTATTAATGTGCAAGCGTGCCTGCCTAGTCGCGTCCAGCCTAAAAGGAAACGACCGGCAAGAACAGTCCCAAGCCCTCACATTCTTTTTCGCGCAATTATGCCACGTCACTGAGGCAGACATTTGGTGTTTGTGTGTGTGAGTGTTTTTTTTTATTTCGCCATGTGCAAACTAAAATCTAGGACATTGAAATGTCTTACTTTTTCACTCCAACATTACTTCTAATTAGAGCCGGAGCCACCCGACGCGTCCCCATTATGCCTAATGAGACATGTGATAATCAAAAGCCCATCATTCGCCCCACGAGACGTTATTCGTGTTGCAAAAAGCGGGCACGTTTTCTACGCAAAGGATCTCAAATTAAGAGCAAATCTCCGTCGCTCTAGATTGCTCGTCAAGGCTTGAATGTGTCTCTGTGAGTGGGGCGGTATGTGTGGCAGACGAGAGGGAAATTCTATTTGCGAAGGCTGGCTCATTCGAATGGCACAACTCATTTCCACACCGCACCTAATTGGACGCTATCTTTGGCGTACTAGTTGGTATTTGAAGGCATGGGTGCAGTTTGAAGACTGAAGAGAATTGTCATTTGCTTCAATAGAGCGATGAAAACGAGACTCACTTGCTTCACTCGATTGCCCCCCTTCTTGCCTGTCCATGTTTTGTGGCCTGTTCCATTTCAGTGTTTTTAGATTCATCTAATGAATTCTTTCATGTCGCACATTCCATCGTAATGAATGAGGTTTGTGGAGCTTTTTGTCGTCGAATTTGCACGCGCTCTCATTCGAGCATACATATGATGAGCACGCGAAAGTGGTGTATAGGAAAGCTTTTACGATAAACTATGTATGCGTAGTTCTAGGTTTATCTTATTTTGTTTAATTAAGTTATCGTCAAGGTATGGTAGCCATGGTTTTATTTAGCTTTTAATCAAATGTAATTGAAGCTTGCGTAAGCAATTACCCGGATTTATTTTTCAAGTTTTATTGTTATCATACGTTTTGAAATGCATTTATTGTAATAATGTGTATACTTCATATATTACAACTAAGTTTTTACTGAGAGTGCTGTGAACAAAAGTGTAAAGTGGTCATTCGATCACATGGAGGCGCCTGGTGTTTTACGCTTTAAATTCAATGTTAATTTAAGGTGATGCCCTTTTTGTGGTGAAATAAAAAAAATAATAAACGCAAATTAAATAATAGCCCACACGCTGCTATAAGCGTTTCATATTAAACCGAATGTTTTCGCATTCCCGATCGGCACTTGATGCATTACAGCTGATGCCGTCGCACCGTTTTCCTCCTTAGCTAAACAAGCTTTTCCACCGGTTGTAATATTGGCCTACCTAATAAGTAATGATTGTTTGATTTGGAGTAAATTAGCAATTAACTAAGCGATAAATTTATCAAGCAAACATAAACATATTAATGTGGACAGTGACGCATGGTGGTGATGGTGGAGGTTTGCCTGTGTAAATATACATTGCCATAAAAGTTGAAATTTGTTCGCTCTACCGTGTACCCGAGATCGACCTTTGGTGCTATACCAACGCATATACATGCACACACCACCACGCACACAGTAAAGCTTAGACTAAAACCAAAGCAATGGGGGAGCAGGCATGGGGATACATTGTATATGCTTAAAGTTAATGTGCCCGAGAGCAGAACGATGCGCATAGAATGTTTATGCATGGGCCAGTGTTATTTGCCCGCAGAAAATCTGGAGCGTGTTGTGTACATTTTATTTAGAGTTTTTTGTTTCGTTCTTTATGTTGTGACTCCCTCTCCAATGTTTCAATATTTACAGTATACCAGTAGAGAGTGGCTTTCATTTAATTGTGACAGACAGACGGTTATCGTGGAGAAACGAAATAGGTCGACGAGAATGTCATTTGCAAACACCTGTTACGTTAAGAGTTTTGTGCGGCTGTGTTGTGTGAGTGTTTATTTCATTGCACGATTCCAAAGTATCGTGAATATGATGCAGAACACATCGTTAAATGATTTTTACCTGCGTATGAAACTTTCTTTATAGTGTTACTTCCCCACAATAAATAGTTTAATGGCGTGTTCAGTTTATTTTAATTGTAACAATGATTTCAATGAGTCAGTTTAGAATTTTTTTTTTGCATTTTTTTAAGCATGTTATTCTATTTCTATTTGCAAAATATTATTTCATTGTTCATTCCGCAATAATCTCGAACATATTTAATTCAGTACCGATAAAAACGGTAATATAGCTATTACCGAGCCACCACTAATCTCACAAAATAAGTAAACTTTCTCTCACAGCATATGGACCGAATGAAGCACAATCTCGCGCCCATGGGATTGTTCGGCGTACAAACCGCGCAATTTGCCTTACCTTGATTTTCCACGAAGGAAAGATTAAGTTAATTTCAGTTCCAATCGTCTGCCGTCACGATGGGGAAAGTTGTTTGTATGGAAAGATCCCTTCCTGGCAACTCCTTCGACCAGCGGGTACGTTAGCAAAACAAACCTAAAGTTCTTGAAAAATACTTACGCTTCCAAATCACTTCCGTGTCCAATATTCGTCCCAACAAAAAGTTCGTTGTGTTAAGCGTTCTCTAGACTTTTGTCCCGATTATCTGTCCTCAACCGAAGGGCACCCGGTGGGGTGATCTACCCCGCACAAGAGTGAGGTGAAAATTACTATGTACAACGACTTTGCACTCGTTAAAACAACACCATGCCTATCCTCAGCATAATTATACTACTGACAGCTGGGATTTCTTTTGCGATAAGTAGAAACGATACCAAAGACGACTAGAACAAAGAATCGTGAACACGACAGTGAAGATAAAGGCGTGATTGAGTTGGGTTTTGATTGAAAAAAAAAGAAACCAAACATGAACGTTTATTGCGGGACTAGCAGCAAATGTGTTTTACGTAGCTAGGATCTAATTATCAGTCATTTCAATAGATGGAGCAAACTTTTTAACTACTCATCGGAAGTTTCTAAGACAAAGAACTAGCATTTGCATTAACTTCACGTAGGGGTTTTCTCGATATCACTCCATACTAAAGGATTTTATAGGAAACTATAAATAACTTGGCACACAGTCTGTGCGAAATCGACAATATCTGGCATGTTAACCTGTTTTGTAACTGTTGCAACGACTGCTGTATTTGTTATGTATTTCGTACCATTATAATAATCAATTTTGAAAGCTTATCAACGTAAATTACTGAAACTTACTGTGTGTTGTTTTATGTCATCTTAACCACATGAAAAAGAAGTGCACAGTATGACAGAGTATAATATTTTAATTATTGTGGTCACCACTCAGCATACACAATCATAACATCTTTTTGTTCATAATGCTAGTTTCCTGATGTCGTGCGCTTAATTAGAATGTATCTCATACTTTTTAAAATTCTGAATGATTTACGTCTGAGAGTCTATACTTCGTTAGAAAGGGAGCTCTCTTTGTCTCTTCAAAATAAAATATATTTGCCCTTCATCTCCAGCTGTTACCAGCTTCCTGCACGAACACTTCCAGTTTCCGGGCAGTGTCCGTCAGTGTGCTTTTGGAACGTGTCATTCAATTCCCCGTTCTATCGCGCGTTCCATTTGCAGAATCGCTCTAGTGCTGTACTTTTTTTGTTTGTTGGGTACTACTTCCATCACCAACCTTCCTTTTCTTCTTCCTTCAGCTGCTCCACCTGTGTGAGTGCATGGCACTTCAGAGATCAGGCACCGGAAATCCTTTCCAATCTTCCCGCAATCATAAGTGATGTGGCGTATCTGATGCATTCTCCAAAAACTCCTAAGATGAATAATTCATACCGGTATTTGTGAGCGAGTGTGCGATGTGGTTCGTCTCCACATCTGTACGATTCTCTCACTTTTTTTGGCTTGAAAATAAGGTTTCATGCACAGATCTAATGTCCTTATGGTCGCAGTTTTTTCCTTTTCTTTTCTCTTCGACTCATGCATCTCACGCCGAAAGGTATCTCCAAACCCTTCGCCATCCTCCCGTCGAGAAAATTGTTAGCTGTGGTTCCAACGACACCAAACACTGATCGGATTAAAGTTTGGTTTTGGAGCAGTGTCTGGACTGGAAATGGAAAAAAACCTGGTAGTTTTGTGCTAGCGCTGCCGGGGTCTGCCATACGACACACGGCGTACAGGACACAAGCTCCTCCTCATACTAACCGCACATTAGTGAAGCAAAAATCGAAAGCTTGTTGTTTTCTTCCTTTTCTTCTTCGTTTTTGGTTCCCCTGCATCTTGGCCCGTCACATGCACGTGATTGTTTGTGCTCATTTTCTCCACCCGAAGGTGCAAAATGGAAACAGACAACGTTCGGACGGAACGCAAATGGAAAATAAAACAGTGGTTGGTACGTGCAGGCAAGGCTAGTGGTGTTTTCTTTGTACTGCAAGTCATCGTCGTTGTTTTCCTCCCCCCCCCCCCGCGGTACTTTGGTCCCGGAAGTGATTGGTTTGGTTTGCATCCGTTATGCTGCGGGTTGGCTGGTAACCGTGCAAATGTACCGGCAGTGTTGAGATATGAATCTCGGAATCATCAGAGTTTGGGTGTACGCTTAGGCGTAAGCATAGATAAAAGGATTGTTGAGGCAAGGACAAAAACTGTAGATCATAAGCACACCGGGATGCACTACCTACTGCTGCACCGAATGATGCAGGATGTGGCAGACGACTGTCGGAAATTCGGGTTGATCCGGTTCGCAGTCGGGTGGGTGTGAGTGTTTCGATCTTCTGGTTGGAAGCTTGCAAGTAGGCCTTTTTTGTGTGTATGTGTCTCGAATCTTAGTTTTGTAGTAAGGGGTTTTTCTTTTTTTTTTTCATCATTTGCATCATCCTTTCCATCATTCGTTTCGTGATGTTGCGCTTTTTTTGTTCCTAATATGTGTGAACCATTGGGAAAGGTTTTCTGTATGCTTTCATAGTTGCTACATATTTAAATATTCTTAAAACAAGTTGCGTGAGATATTAGAGTAATCAATCGGAAAGCAATTTTGTGCTCAACGCAAAGAGTCTCATTTGGTTTACGTTTTGTCATTCACAACAACAACCGATGATCAATGTATAGAATATTTTGCTGTTCCTCTGTTTTGATCTGGAACTTAACTGACAAAAACACGAATTTTTGCCAATTGCACATTAACATTGCCCACCAAGAAAGCTCATCGTACCGTTCGATGGTAGAAAACAATCCATTCATGCCTGAATTTTCGATTCCACATAGTTTCGGCACATTCTACCTATTGTGTGCCAATGCTGCTGATGGTGTTGGAAATTTGACCACGTACATTTCCGGCTTGCCAGGGGATTGCGTTGATCACAATGCGCGCCAGTGTCGCCCCATACATGCACATGAAGGTAACAAAAAAAAAACCACCAGCGACTTTCACAACAATAATAACAACAGTGAGCGGAAAATGGCACGAAGAAAACCATACCGTACGAGCACAGCAAATAACAATAACAACAAAAACAGCGGAACTACAGGTTCATAGTTTTTGCACCTCACTTTGGCTCACGTTTACACACATACGCAAGTGTTCGGATTGAATACAAGCAGCATCATATTTTCCCACCAAAACATCTACACACACATACTTCGCGCAGTATACAATGAGAGTGGCACGATGTTGATTCAGTCAGCCGAACCAAAACCTGGGCCAGCCGGAAATGATAGAGGCGATGTGTTTATTCTAGTATTTGATTATTTTCGTCCAGCAGAAAATGTTCAGCCACCGTTACCACCAGCAACACCTCCACTCGAGTCGCGTTCTTTACCACCACCACCTATCCAGCGTATGGAGGGGTTTGTTTTTTCCGCACGGATGCACACTTATCCCGTGTGCGAACGTCCTTCCAGCCCACAAAACAACGCAAAATAGGTACCATTTCGTTTCATTTTGGTGCTTGTTGAAGTTGAGTTTGTGTGTGTGTTAGTGGATTTTTTTTCTCTTGTTTTCATCCTACTACCGGTCGGTTGGTACTGTTTTCGTTTCATTCGTGTCCAGTACGCTGACCGAAACGCTGATATTGGTGATGGGGCTTAAACAAATGGCGTTCGTTACGGTCGGCTTTGCTCTGTTGGCGGACTGTTTGCTACTGATGTGATTTTTTTTTTTTCGCTGCTTTCGGTTGTGCAGGGCAAAAATTCCAAATCGATACAGAACGACAAATGCTTCATACCAGTCGTACCCGTGCGCATCATTCAGCAGGAGCAGGAGCGAGGGTGAGTTGTTTTTGCTTTCAGTGAAACGAAAAATGAACGGTTCCAAATAATTCGCGCATTGTGACTGAAATTATCTCAATCGGTATGCGAATGATCAAACGGACGACTAAAAGTATTGCTTTGATTTGGAATTCGGTAAGCTAGAAGAATTGGGCAAATAATCCGTGAATGTTCATCAAATTCATCAAATCGGTCTTCTACTTCTTCGCATTGTGACAACTGCTTTCATTTATTGTCTGAATTTGTTGTTATCTTTAAATAACCAGGCAGATTCAGGTTAGAACACTAAATTTAAATCGTTAAGTGTGTGTTTGTGTTTTTTTTATACAAATCGTACATTGAGCTATAATTACATGCCAGCCTCATTATTGAAATGGGATCACATCATCCCAGAAATAGATCTATCAGCACGATAATGAGTTGTGTCTTACATTTTCGACTGCTCCGTTCACCGTCCATCAAACGTCCTGGGCTGCGTGACCTTAAAAAGTCCTTTTGCCGCAGATGCGGAAACCGAACCGAACCCTGCCAGGATTATAGGCAGCGTCCTTGAACTTCAGCCAACTCCGAAATGATTATGTTCCACCCAGCCGTGCGGCCGGAACGAGATGATCTTCGATCCAATTAGCATTCGTTCGCATTTCCAAGAATTACACTCGTTAGCATTGGGTCTGGAACGTTTGTTCGTGTGCTCGTTTTTTCGTTGTTGTTGCCTCCTCCACCGCACAAAAAAAGGTCTTGAAGGATAAAAAAAACATCCTTCACCGAGGCTTATGTGGAACACATTCCGTCGGGTTTTGGACCGTTCGTTTTGTATGTGTGTGTGTATGTGTGTTTTTTCTCGACTTTCCTGCCTAATGTCATTCCCAAGAAAGATGCTTTAAAAAGAGTAGTCCGCTTCCCTTCATAAAAAAGGATAAGAAACTTTCTCTCGCTCGTCAATTATGCGATTCTGGGTCACCGTGCAGAAGCCCTTGTTGTATGGGTTACTGAAAAGGTGATTTTTTTGTGAGATTGAGTTAATTTGAATTCATTGCATAGCAAACATACATACATGCCACAGTGTCCTCTAGTGACGCTGCGGTGCTTATAAAACTGTTTTGTAAAAGTGATAAAGTAGCTTTAAGTTAGATGAATTCACATATGCATTAAAAAAATTGTTTCTTCGAAGCCAGGTGTGACGTACAGATAAAGCTTTCCAAAAAGTAAACGTAACATTACGTTAGCTTGCACCCCCCATGTGAAACGTCCTTGTCGAGGTTCTTTTTTGTAGGGAAATAAAGTTATGGTCCTGCCAGACGGTGCTAATTGTCATTCTCATCATCAAAGGCGCTTAAGCAGAGCGGCATTTGTTTCTCAGTGCCTCTCGACTTATCTGCTGGCGCTAAGTCTCGGTCTCGGTTCTACCGCAGTACTGTCACGATCATAGGACTGGTGAAAATCTTTCCCTTACCATCAATCGCCATACGGTCGGTCCGAGCATGCTTCGTTGTATTTGTTGTTGTTTTTTTTTTTGTTCATTCGCTGTCGTCCCGTCACGCTTCAGTGTGATCACGCACCACTTTCACTATCCCCATTGGAGGCTAATGATCAATTTAGTATTCAAATCAGCCAATTTATAAGCTTATTCCAAGAGCTTGTTGGCGCGTTCCCTGCAGGGTAGATTTAACCATCGTCCTGGATAGCGTGTGTTTGTAGCTTAACACCACTACGAAGGAAAAGGAGTGTTACACAGTCGGAAAGGCGTCTGGTTCTGCCATGCATCAACATTTGGGTTGCGCTATGTGGTTGTAAGATACATTCTGCCTGACAGTTGCGGCCCTGTTTGCTTGCTTCTGCATAGCTTGCGTTGAGATTTTAGGCTGAAGCAATTACTTTCCAGCCAACCAAAAAAGCAGGAAATCAAATAAAGAATCTAAATGGGAAATCGCTCGCGGCCAGACTCGCGGGAAATGTAAACTTCTTGTAGATAAAGTGTGATGGCAAAATTGTCAAGATAAGAGAAAGGATAATTCTGAGCGCGGTTGCCGGGGCGACCGCCACCAGCAACAACAGAGCAATCAGTTTGGAAGAAGGAGAAAAAGAACTGAAACAACCGAAATTAAACAGGACGACAAACATAACTCTAATCGCTTTATCTCGATGCCGAAAGCGGAAATCGCAGGCTGGGAGCAACACTAATTTCCCACCTTCCGCCTTGTTTTTCCACGGCACGGTGTAGTGTCGACGGAAACCCCTTTTTTCGAGGTAGCTCTACACTGGACGGGCCAAGTTTGCCCATAAATCTGTACAAACTCCAGAGAACCCTCAACTATGCCGTCTTCCTCCTTTTGCCCTGGGTTCAGCAGTATTCGTTGTATCCGTTTCCGGCACTCCAGCGAAACACTCCTGGGGTTGTGACGTGTTAGTGAAAGAGATGGCAGAGGGGACACATTCCTGAACACAGCTAGGAAAAAACTGGAATCCCAGCCCTTTGGTCGTTTTTGGTTTCGTTAGCAGAAGCAGCCCGTTGCTGTAGAGAATTGTACTAGGGTAACAACAAATGAAAAAACAGCAACTTCTCAACGGTCAAAAGCAGTTGCAAGTAGTAGTGAAAATAGAAAAAAGGTAACGCAACATCAGGCATGCTTTCCGGGCAATCCCCAAAAGGAGTGTAAATTTTGCGATTACACTCCCGGGCGCCCTTCCTTTTGCCGTCGTGCCAGATAGCATCTGGCAAAATCCTGAGGCTTTCGGTGTTTTCCCTCTTGCTTTTTTCGTTGTATTTTTGTTTTCTTGCTCTTCTTTCGCGCCAATCTTTAGTTCCGTTGATTTTGACCGCTTGTTGTTTCCCGGGAGGCTGGAGAAACGCTTACGAACGCATCCATGTGTTTTTTGGTTGTTCCATCCATTCCTTGAATAAGACTTTAGGCACACTCGCTCCCTATCTGTTGCTGCTAGCGCTGCGCTGCCGGTCCCAGAAGGTTGACATTTCCGGTGCGCCATTACGATTGCCTCAGGGCCGGTGCCGTCGTATTCGGCTGTGGCATGAGTTTTGGTACATGTGTTTGATTTAAACTGGTTTTATAGGGTTTTTGTTTCTCGTTATTGTGCTTGAGCTTGTTTTGATGTGCTTTTTGTATTATCTCTAGTGCAAAAGCTGATGTACTGCCAATTAGCTGGAAGGATATTAAAGTGTTAAAATCTGAATAAACTTCCTAAAAAAAAAACAATCAGATTACAGTGCAGTGATTTTTGCATTAAGTTTTAAACAAGAGTAAACCACATCTTGAAAATATTTGCTCTCTTGATAACATTGATTTTTCCTCTCTGCTGGAAGACAATAGGCAACCATTAAAAAAATTAAAATGTGTTAATGTACAAAGGAAATGACGTTGTAGCGCCGATTGATTATTTTACATTTAGGTATGTTAAAACGCAAAAAAAGAAACGTAGCAGGTCGCGTGTCCTGCGGAATGGCAATAATTTGATAGCAATAATGTGACCGATATCGCATACTCATGCACTTTAAGCCATAAAAGTCCTTTCAGACATCACAATTTGCTCTTACCTTGAGAAATGGTGGCGAATCCTTCATTTTACTCCAGCATTTGCACAACAATATCTGGGAATATTGTGCCCAACATTACTCTCATTCGGCATGTACTGTGTGTATGAGAAAATAAAACAAACGTTTTGTCACATCCCTCTTCAGAAATAATCATCATAATTCGTCTGCTTGAACTTCCCTATCAAACAATTTATTTATTTTTTATATAAAAACACACAAACACACACTCCCAGAAATGCAACAGCGCAATTGCGAACGAAATACTATATTATGAACCGCGCGAAAGCCCGACAGCAGCAAACACGAGGATGAGCATTATAATGCAATTATCAATCGAAACCATCATGATAATGTTGCCGGTTGGCAAAGGATTTGCTGTTATTAATCGTTTTGGGTCAATTTAAAAGCCGTGCAAATTGTAACGATTGGCATGTTGTTGAACGCATAAAACTGTCGTCTTTTGTTGGTCGGCATACACAATTTTTTTGTACTCCGTTATTCTTTTTGCAGAGCTCTTTTTAATTCCCTTGTTTGCATGCAATGCTCATATGAATCAAATCGATTTCAGCGCACAAAAAGCACATTGAGTGAATTAATGATCGATTGTATTGATGTTTAATCTCCAAAATGAAGGTTTACAATATTTTCAAAGTAAAGGTATCAGAAGGTAGATTAAATAAATGTTTACTGCCTCGTAGCAATATGCTCTCGAAACGTACTCGAATCCAATTGTAGAACGAACGTACCGGGGTTATGGAAAACTTGAATTGCGTGCGTGTTCATCTTTCATCAATAGGTTGTCTTGTCCGGTACATGCAGAAACAAACAAAACAAAAGTTGGGCAAAACAAATGAACGGTCATGTTCAAACTGAACGTGTTATCGTGCACAGGTACATTCCCCCTGGCTCCCGAGCAGGGACACGAAAGGGAAGGAACAAAAGCGTTGAAAAAGCGAACGAAAATCTCATTAGTGTGAACAAAGCCTACGAACATTGTCATGTGGCGAGTTCAATTAATCATTTTCTGCTCAGTGTCTTGCGGAAGGTCCGGAGATGATTTTTCATTGAACAAACACGGAGGCATTAAACTCGATTAATGGCCAGTTTGGTTCGAGTTTTTTTTTTTTGTCACGGGTGCGTTGCTGCAACAGGAATGCATTTTGCGCACCATGCAGTTGTTCAATTATGGGTTCCGTGTAGCTTCCAACTTTTGTTGTGGCATTTCATCTGCACCGGAGGGAAGCAATCGAGCATCAAAAAGTTGCGACAACGTACTAGGCTGTGCGTAGGTGTGTGGAATTAATGGCATGGCGGGATCGCTTGCGTTAATCACTTTTTGGACAGCTGGCTCGCCAGTTCGATTACCACCGCTGGCTTTGAAGATTGTCGGCCGTTGGAAAATTCGAAATTAATGTAGCTACTGTGTGCGGGAGAAGAAAAAAAAAGCACATGCATACACACGTTATAACGTGAAAATGAGATGAACCACTGTCCGCGACCTTTATTCTTTTATCCAGTCGTTTCGTTTTATGTTGTAGCACAAATTATCACCCGTGCGTAAGGGTTGTGACGCAAAATCGATAGCGAAATGCGTACAAACCAAACTTGGCTACAAAACCACATACGATCAGCCGCAAATGAGGAAAAGTTATTAAATTTTTCTCATTACTCCCGTGGCCATGATTGGACCGTTCGTTTGTGTTCGTGTGTTGCTACACTCCTGTTTCCAACCCTGGGCTGCTTTCGTAAAAAAAACACCTCAAAATATGTGCTTCCAGCGCAACGCATGTTTGAGTGAAGTTTGTTTGAATATTCGTTTGACTGCAGTTTTGTTGCAACGTTGAGATAGGTAGATGGATGGCACGGGTGGATGAAGGCTTTGGATGGGTCTGGGGAGAAGGCGCATGATAGAGTGTTCCACTGACGAGTGTGTTCATCACTGTTTTTGCTGAACCAATCATAATCAGAGCACGACACTGTGCTGGCGAGGTTTCGTTGTGTTGTTGGGTTGGTGGTTTTGTAGGCTTTTTGTTTGCAATTATTAATGATGAAATGAATTTTCTATCCACGGATGGTGGCGAGCCATTGGTGGCAAAGGGGGGGAAGCTCCAGGACTTCCCGTGGGACCATAGCTGTTGCTTTGTGTTTGTGGTGTTGGTGGTAAATTTTTTGATTGAAATTTTAATCTAGCAAAATGGTTATTTAGTAAAGTTAGTTCCTGTGGCTCATTTCGCATAAAGTGATTTATTATGATTGAAGTTTTTTTTAATTATAAATATGTTATTTTATTTTATTTTTTATTTTATTTCTATATTAGTAAACGTAACCATTAAATCTTCTTAGCGAAAGTTTCGTTCTATGAATCAATGCTTTTCAGTTTGATTATCTTTTCGGGTCTCTTCTGTGCTTCGCATTAGTTTTCTCTCTATCTCTACCTTCGCTCTCGTTATCTCTCAATTCTCTTTCCTTATCTCTCTCGCCTTATCTAACTCTTTTTTCATTCTACATCGCTGTACACACCTAGCTAAATTTAGTGTGGCCATGCTAAGTACTGCTTAATTGGTTATGGTACAGTTGAAGTTTTTTGTGTGGTTTGCTTTTATGGGCTATGCTCCCCGCTGCCAGCGCTAAAAGCCTTGATGTGGAAAATCAATTTGATCGCAACACTTTGTATTCGTAAACTGGGAGAGCAATAGCAAATGATGTCAGGGGTAAGATATCCGCAACAACAAAGCCCTGAAAATGACATGTCAATCACTGGAGGCATTATCATGGTTTAATATCACATTACTGAAATTGTTTAAGGTTTTTTTTTTCACTATTTAAGGTTACGACGAGCATTTTAAAATAAAAAAAATACCTTTTTAAAATTAAAACAAAAGTACATAGTTCAAAAGGTTTTTTTGTACACTATAAAATATTATTTAACTTGTTGTGTCTTAAAAAAGGAATAATTAAAAGATACATTAAAAATATGACACTTTTAAGCTAAGTGCAAAAAAGCAGATTTGCATCGTCGCTTCTGCTCTTCCGATGCGTTAAATCTTTTTTTTAGCTCACTGTGTTAGAATCATTCTACGTATTTATACGAACATTCATGATAAGGGTTTACTTTGCCTGTTAAACTTGGGGTTGTGTTATCCCAAATACATCTTTAAAATAAAAACGTTTCTGAATGAAATGGACAGACTGAAGAAATGTGTTGAAAACAATTATAAGAATTTACATTAAATAAATGTCAGCACTTTTGGAGTTTACATTTTATGCGTGAAACATATTTATTTTTGAAACATCTGACTTTGGAGTAGCATTTTCTGTATTAATTTGATGCTAACATTCACTATCAATCCGTATTGTGCGCACTGCCCAGAGAATCTTAATTAGACTGTATCCGGCGACAGTAAAATTACTTCCAGTGACGTGACTGCGGCACAATATTACTTTCTGTCGCAATAATCGCCCTGCATACAAGGCCTTCCATTTGCAGTATTTCCCAAAGCGTATTTTGTGCTTGCAGCAACCTAACCTTTTTTCCTACACGGGTTTCCACTGACCAGCACGGTTGAAAGAACGGTGTTGCAATACTAGCATCCCTCCTAAGTAAAACCACTTTGATCTTGTGCTGTATAGCCTCAGTAATAGGTCTGCCGATGAAGTAGCTTGGTGGTGCAACTTCGGTGCACTCTACTGCTTCTAGTGCACGCCACTTGCGCATATCCGTCGCATCCTCTGGTGTATTACATTCTGCTGCGAAAAGCAGCAAAAAAAAGGTCAGTTGCTGCAAAACTGGGTCCAAGAGTGCTATTCTCAACACATATCGATGCAAGACAGATCGCACTCTGTTTTTAAAGATACAGTTTAGTTTCTTTATTTGTAGAGAGAGTGAGAGAGGTAAAGATACAACAAAAAAAAAAAACAAACATAAAGTTATATCATGAACACAAAATCGTGAGAAGAACAGCTTGAGCTCGTCGAGCAAGAGTGTATCGATTTTCCCCTTTACAGCTGCCGCTCTACTAGGAATCAAATCGCTTCTGAGGCTGCTACTCTTCTATGGAGACAAGGCTCCTACATTTTTTCATGGTGTACTGGTAGCAATGCCATCGGACCAGCCTGTGCAAACCATGAAGCATGACCGAGATCCAACAGCAGCAGCATCGTCATTGGCAAAAAATATATGTGAAAGAATAGTATCCTAAAAAATGAACCCCACGATGCCCAGTGCCAGTTAGCGTGAAAGACTCGTAAGCGCTTGTGCCAGCAAGCTGGCGTCAGCTGGCGTCATCCCGATGGCGTCATGCAGGCATCGAAGTCAGCAGCATACAATTGAACGGTTGTGTATGTGTATGTATGTGTTGTTTCTTCCTCCGGTTTCCACTTGGGTATGCTACAGCTTCTGTTTCACCCCGCTGTGGCAACCTTGGGGCATTGGGTTTGGTGCGTAAAAAGCTGTTGTGTTAAATGGTGTTGCCTGTAGAGAACGAATGGTTCGACAACTTAAGGAGTCAAGTTCCTGCTGGGAATCTGGGTATTGCGATCCATGTCCGGCGTAGATCAATAGCGAGGAAAATGGTTGCTATCCACTACCGCCCGAAAATAAAAACCTTTGCAAACAGGCAACTGCTCTCTTGGGAAAGTTACAGTGTTGATAAAGTTGTAAAAATGGATTTCGACGATTTTGGAGCATTCTTTACTTTATGTTAAAAGTAGTGTGATCTGTGTTCATTGCCATTTGACATTGAGTGACTTTTATACACATTGTTATTATAGATTTGTAGACTTCGTATTCTAAGGTCAAATTTTTGTTACGATGTTTATATTTTTTCATGCAAACTCCAAAAAAGCTCCAAAAGTGTCATGCAAACTCCAAATATAAAACGGAAGGAAAAAGGGAAGAAATTCAACGAGGGTATATTATGCTATGTTTGTTCCATTTTGTTCAGCCTGGTGATACGAAAAATCCTTGTATTAAATTTAAAATTCATCAACCTAGGTCACATAACACACTCGCTCCTATTCAATGGTTTCTTTACTTCCTTCATACTTTGTATCTATGTTAAAACAAGCGTTTCATATGGCTGGGAACTATTTCCGTTTTTTTTTTAATTAGTTTAAAGTGATGTCGTTTGAAGTATATACTCAAAAGGATGAAATAACATTCGAACCAAGCTTCGCAAGGACAAAACAGGTAGAGAGAAGATTGTGTTCATCAATATGCAGAAAATTCCGGTTAAACATGTATGCTCTTTCAGAGTTTTGAAATATTTTTGCACTTTACAAAACAAAACAACCAAATTTTAATATTTCGTTTTTTTAATTCAGAGGATAGATTCAGATATAAAATAATATTTAACATTAGGGTTAGTTTATAAAAGGTATGTCAAGCAGACCTCCTTTTCTCTAGGCGGTCTGTGAACGTTCTGTTTGAGTATAGTGAATAAACTGTAGCACGCAGTATCATCGATCGACTCAAACATGCAAACACCCAAAACAATAGAAGTAAATATAGAATAGAAAATATGATGGGCTACACAAGGCAAAAACAGACTTAGATTAACTACAACAAGAAACATGTGCAGAATGTGTCGCAGTGTCTTTAAAACTTAACACACATTTACTAAAGGACACATATTTGTATTTTATGCTTGTAGAACTTGAATTGCTGAAACAATGGAGAACTAAACACCTTTACGGGGACATGATCTGAAAGAAAGTGTGAAGCTTTCCTTTGAAGTTGGTGATTAACTTCTTTCGGTAAAGATTGTGATAGTGGACATGGAATCCTATACACTGGCTGCATGTGTGATATATCCTTTTGAAGTCTTCGTTTTCGACATAGTCCAATTGATTGGATGATAAGTTATAAAATGTAATGCAACATGTGCCGTAGGTTTATTTTAAAATTAGAAGTATTGTAAAATGGTATTTTTCATTCCTTATTGCATGTTAAATGCATGAAATGTTTAAATCTGATACAGAAGAATGGTTTTTCAAAACATTTGAACTTCCCCCATTAAAGTTGCACAAACCGGTCACTTGACTGGATGTAACCTAGACAAGCAATGAAAAAATCTCAGATTTCCGTTCCCATTGCCCACATCATTTGTGAAAATAAAATAAACCGAAGAACGACAGCGATTCTGCTGAGTATGTTTGAGGCAATCTTGAGTGGAAAAACAGGAAGGGAAATACGAGGAACATGTATAACCTCTTCTCCATACGAAAAAAATTCATATGCGCAGGGGAAAAGAGAAACGAAGGCAGCTGCATTTTTGAAAGCACATCTCATGCATGTGTGCATAAACAGCATCCAATCTTGTGGTGAAGGAAAAATGTTTCCGCTTGTTTCGTTATATGCCTCAGTCTCTGCTTTTGCTCCCTTCGGTGCGATCAGTTTTTTCTACCGGAGTGCTTGTTAAATTCTTCCCGGTAACGGGCGACAGGATTAGAAAGTTTCAGGTGATCCTTTCGGGCGTTGCTGCGAGCTTCCATTTTCAAGCCTTTGCACACTGTGTAGCATCCGTTGTGATGGTGATTATCGGTAGCAGACGTGTACAAGACGGCGGGCTGTGCAGAGCAGAGCTGTGAAAGTGATGTTGATGATGATGATGATATGGTGTGAAATTTTGCTTTCACTGTACTACTTCACCGTTACCCAGTCCGCTGCATTAGTGCACGTGAAAGAGTTTCTTATCCATTATCCATGTCCGGGGTAGAAGACTGCGCCCTTCTACTTCAGAGTTGGCAAAGACCGTATACTTACCGTTACCTTACTACATAAAAATGGCGCCTGTTTTCGGTTTCAGTCGAGTGAGGTTGATCATGAAATATGGAACTGTTGGAACGTTATAAAGCGCATTGAATTTATTTATGTTCTTATTTTGGCACATGTCACTGAAAGAATATCATATGTCGCGTGTAGTCTGCTTTTTGTATGTGTCGAACATGTTAAAAAAAAGACTGGCGGCAAACGAAGCATGCTTCCGGCTACGGTGAAACTGATGCGCCATCCTGACGCTGACTGTTTTCTGGTCATATAGTCTCGTAAGGCGCAACAAGGAAAACTGGTAGCAATGAATGAATATTGTCCACGGAATTGGATAGCTGTTTCTATGACGATCCAAAACACGCTAAGAAACGCCCTCAGACTTGACTAACAGGGAGTTTTGCAATACAAAGATGCTTGAATTGAACAACCTCATGCACTTTGGTGGCTCGTGTCTGTCAGAGCAGGTACTTGAAACGTGCCAAAGTGTGCGTGTGTGTGTATATATGTGGGTGGGTGTGCGTGTGTATGTAATAGCTTAACCATCTCTCTTGTTGGTGTCACAGCCAGCCATACTAGCCGTAACTTGGTATGGATTATTTTTCCACGCATTAGAAGGATTTCCCATTAGATGTGGGAGCGCTACGATACCGTCAACGTATTATTTTTGTTCGCACTTTTGTGTTCGATAATCCACAACACCATTCCAAGTAGGTTAGAATCAGAATTGTGGAGGAGGAGGAAAAGAGATGGGATAAGCGGTGAAAAAATATGACAATGGGTATTTGATGTTTTTTTCCTAACCCTCTCGTTTTTGGTATGGGGGGGAGGGGTACGTACTCCCTTGAAAAGTCTACCAGATCGACATCAAGTGGGATGAGTGTTTGTTCGATAAGGATGGCTTTTTGACGGCCGGGACTTGCTGTCGGTTTGATGGTGTGCCTTATTACAGCGTACGCTTTCACGCAACCGAGTTTATTGTTATGGGAAATTATGGTACCATAAGGTGTGCAAATGGCAATCTCTCGAGGGCATTACGCTGTGCCATTTGTTATTTGACAATTGCGCCTTCAGGTTGGATGAATGGATCGCGTTACGCTCCGGAAGACCGGCGTATGTATTTGCCCGGGTGTCAACAGTCATGAGTGCTTGAAATGGATATGCGTTAATGAATGAGGTCAATGTCGCATACGTGCCCAGCATTCATGTTTTTGTTCCGTTGCCGTTGGCGCAGATGTTTCTGAAGTGAGAGTGGCTGTTTGTCTTTTAGACTGAAAAATATTTATCGTTTTCAATTGAGCTCTTGTTCAGTAAATTTCGTGTAACGTTAATTTTTTTAAATGTTATCCATTGAAACACATTTCAAAACAAATGAAATGAAATGGCTTCGTAACTGGGTATTCTAAACTTGAACACACGTGGATATCGGTCAATACCGTGATACCGTGGAGTGATTAAATGATCTGTCCCAAACCTACACATGCGAAGTCATATGTTCACATATTAACGAATAGTGCAACTTTGAAAAAAAAAATCATCAATTCTCATAAAAACAATGCACACTAACCATGATTAATTCCAGCATTTGTGGAATACATTCAACCACAATCGCTTAGTCACGGTTGAAGAGGTTCACTCCCCTTTGCCGGAAGCAACAAAAATCACACCCTGAATGAGTCTCACTTTGCCCGTAAATATCAATAAATCACTCGTACTTAATCGTCCAGTACGTGGGTATACATATATACAGGGTTTTCCAATTGAGTTTAGACTAGCAGCATACTTTTTTTGAATAGTCGCAATAGATTCTTGACTAGCATCCTCTATTTTTGATTACGATCAATGGATTTTTGACTAGGAGCAATTGATTTCAGCAGGCCGGTCGCTGGCGCGGAGTGACCAGATTGTTTTTAGAGATTATCGGTAGGAAATTTAAAGCATATTCGGTAATTTTCGGTAAAAACAACTTTTTATTCGCTCACAAAATTTATTAAATTCCAATTTTATGGTTGAACGGTGAATACTTAGAAAAATATTTGATTTTAAGTTAGAAAAATTGAGTTGTAGTATGCTCAATTTTAAACCGATATTCGATCGGAAATCTATAGAACTACATATGCGGCCTCTGCACAATTTTTCGATCGAAAAAAATCGATCGATCCGGCTGTCATTTTGGTGTCATTTGACACTCATTTCGCCGCCAAGGTGTTCATTTTACTGGTCTTTTTGAAAACTGGTATACCATGACACTCACGAGCAAAATGAACTATGCTACAAAAATTCGATCGTTCCGCTTTGTATGGGGAAAAATCCACGACGCATTGAGCTGCGGAAATTATCGAATATCAGAAAAATGCCATAAATCAAGGTTAATGGTTTTGAAAAACGTTTTTTTAAAAGCAAGTTGGTAAATGTTTTGGTTCTTTTTCAATATTTTGGTTGATAAATATCGTTTATTAAATATTTAAAAAAATGGTTAGCCTACACTAAATACTGAACTCGATAGGAAATGACTTCATGTAGGAGTATGAAAGAAATAGTTATACTGTCAGTTTTACGTGAGCGCCTGTCGAATTTTTTCGATCGAAAAATTGTGCTGAGGCCGATGGTCACTCTGAAAAACTTGCTCAATCTAGCTTTTGGTTAGGTTATGCCTGTGGATCCACTACTGCATATTTCAATTCAGCCGTTAAGTGCTTTTGTGTTGTATTATGCATTCATAAAATCAAAACAATAGCATCGAAAACCTATCATATAAAATATATCTTTCTTTGTGGATGATATATAACAGTAAAACAAATGATGTAAACAAATGAGCGGATGAAATTAAATATTATCCACAGATTATTATTCAAGTTGATCTGTCACACCGGGTGTTATAAACACGACGCTTTTAGACTGTCATGCAGGGACCTGCTGAAATCAATTGCTCCTAGTCAATAATCCATTGCTCATAATCAAAAATAGAGGATGCTAGTCAAGAATCTATTGCGACTATTCAAAAAAAGTATGCTGCTAGTCTAAAATCAATTGTAAACCCTGTATATATGTGTGTGTGTGTGTTAATGTATACCGATTGAGTCGTTGAATCCTTTCCTTGCTAAAATGATGACCCATCACTTGATTAGCAGCCCTTTCCCTCCCAATCAATCATAACATGTGGTTATAAGCAAAAACAAAAGTTGTACTTATGAGATAATCCCGTTTCTGCTGTTATTTTGCAGGTAATGCGTTTACACCATTATTATCGCGATGAAGGCTGGTTCGGTAAGCAACGAATAGAGAGGAGTGGCTTTTTTCCATGTCTATTAATTTGCTTTTCCAGCAAAGCTTTGAGCCCTAAGCCTGTCTGATCCATGTTCAGCTGTTCTGAGAATTAGATTTGCATTATTCTAAGTATGGACGGACAGATATATAATTATGCGGTGTACATTTATTATTCGGCTTTTTATTAAAAAAGATTAAATGTTACTCCAATGAGTTCTAAACTAAAACTAAACCCTCACATTAATTCTACCTCGGTTGGCGGTGTATGTTTGTGGGAGCTGTCTGCGTCCGGCTGGTGTCCGATGTCGCGCGACCGTGCTGTCTGCGTTGTCGGCCCGGCTGGTGTCCGATGATGCGCGCCCGTGGGAACTAGAAGAGATGGAATGTGTCGCGCTGCAATATGGTAAAGCATTGTGTCGTGCCACGAGCTGGTGTCCAATGCCACATAACTCCTCCAGGGGGTGAAAAAAAGCGTGTCCTCATGCGTTTAAACTGTCTTCGAGATTATTTTCTCTACGATGGTTTCGTGACGACTTCTGTGAGCGGGATTTCCTCTGTTCTATCTGATTTGATATGGCTGAGATGAAACGACTAAAGTAAAAATAGACAAATATGATAATGGCAATAGATACTGTAGTGGACAGTCCCAGTCCAGTTAATAAGCTCCAATTCCAAGTAATATTTTTTTTTTTTGCAAGTAGATGTGTTCGATGTGTTTGCGATTCGTCAATGTTCTATCATCCAGGGAGGCTAAAGGAGTTTCGACAACTTTTCGATGAATTGCGATGTTGAATACTGTCCCATATACAGCTGGACTCTTGACATGGATTTCTTCTGATGTGAAGCTTTTGTTTCTGAATTGTATGGTGCAATTAGAAAAAGTTAATAAGAAGTTTCCATTCAAATGTCGATCGTTCGGTCCACAATCGGATGTTACCAAATGATCTTTTGCGTTTTCAATAAGAAGTTGATTATCACCTATAATTTTAGCTGTTGTTTCGTTTTCCGGAACTACTACACAATGGCTCTCTTTCCCCATTACTAATGGAGCGATGCAGTTATCAAAAAAAATCCATGATATCAGAATACTTTTGTACGTATTTCTCTGGATTCTTTGTTGTATATAGTTTCTTTTTCTGTTTCACAAGTTGCCTTGGATAGTCTTTGATTAACGAGTTATTGTGATTCAGTGCTAGTATTTCTATTACTTTTGACTCCTCTTTTTGCAACTCTGGCACTTTAAGTATGTAGAGCAGTTTGTTGTTGTTGACTGCTATTTTAGGTGTGACATAAGAAATGATCTCGTCAGGAATATCGCTTTTAACTCCTTGGTTTTCTAATAGCTGTTGTATAATAGCAATTTCGCGTGGTGATAGAAGTTTGCTGCTTGTAATAGACATTTTGGATAACGATATCGCTTCTTGTATATCTTCTAATATCTTGTTAATTGTATCTATATTGATAATTGCCGTCAGCATATCTAATTCATTAAGAAGAATGTCGTTTCTATTTTCAATCATCTGCTTCATTTCGTTGGTGAGGTTTTTAATTTTCATTCCAAGATTTTCATTTACTAGGAATTGCTGATTATTACTCTCTATCAAATCGTTCATTGTACTGTTGATGATTTGCAGGTCATGTGCATCCGGGCTTCCTCCAATCCATTTCCAAACCGAGCCTATAGCTTCTACGCTTCTTATCAAACGCTTCCTGGGTCTTATGAGATTAAAATTAGAATATAAGTTTCTAACCTTATGCTTCGCAATTATTGATAGAGGACTATTGGTTGGGCGAAAAGCTACTTGAGTTAATAGGTGCATTGTATTTTCAATTTCTGTTATGTTTACCTCATGTATTATATTGATATTACCGATTTGAATTTTGCAATTATGTTTCTCTAGAATTAAAATTGGTTGATCAATCAAACTAGTTATTTTTAATTCTTGGGCTTTAATATGAGCTATCATTAGAATGACCATCAACATAACTATTCTGACGACGTCTTGTCGTGCAGCAGAAAAAAATTTAAATTCAAAATTATTCATTTTTCAATTAATAATTTAATTTGCTATTTCCTGTGATTCCTTCGATTTCCTTACCCTTTTTTATCAAGTTTCTGTTCCTAATTTAAATGCTTTAAATTTAAATGAGCGACAATGGGTCGTACCACTGCGATCCTTTTGTTTTCTTCTTCTTTAGTTTTTTTTTGCTAAAAAGAGAATGAAAAAAATAATAAATTGTGCTCAGCCAGTCGTCTGTTCTTTTTTTTTTTTCTTTTTTTTTGAGACGTCAAATCCTGTAAATATATAAAAAATATTAGTTTCATGTACAATTATGTTCTTATGCGCTTTATTTTATTTTTATTGCGTTTGACATTTCTTGGTCCAATTTGAATGGTTTTTTCATTATTAACCAAACATTTTGATTTTGAAAAGCGTGGATCTAGCTTTTTTCTAGTGTTTTTCTTTATATAAACATCATGTCCTTCATTTACAGCAGGTGCAATTTCTTTTTTGTCGTTATTTTTCTTCATTCTATTTGCAGCTAGCTGAAGGTTCTTTTTTACATTTTTGAAAATTTTGTCGGCGTTATCGGCTATATCTGGTGGGTTCATCGTATACCCTGGATTAAAAATAATTTCATTAGGGGTATAAGTGGTGACTGAATGAACAGTATCGTTGTACATTGAATTTGCTATTTGCACTATTTCAGGAGATGAATTATTGATGAATTTGTGTTTGTTGGTATAATAAATTTGAATGATAGTACTATGAGTTTTTTCTATTTGGCCATTTGACTCTGATGAGGAAGCGAATTCTATTACGGTTCCGAAATTAGCTAAAAAGTCTTGGAACTGAATGCTAGTAAAAGCTGCTTCATGGTCGCAAATGATTTTTCTTGGTGGTCTAAATGTTCTGAAATACTGTGAAAGGGCATTCCGTATATCTGTCATGTTTCTAGATTTAATTTCTATAAGTTGAAGGTGCTTCGAAAATGCACAAATTAAAGAAAGGTAGTAGTGTCTATCCATGCCGAAAATATCCATATGGACTCTGTAAAAAGGACCATTTTCTATTGGCCTTGGTGAAATTTTTATATTATATGGTTTTCGTTCGTATTTGTGTTGAGTACAAATTGTACATGAATTAATCAATTGTCTGATTCGTTTGATCATGTTTGGGAAAAAGTAAGATCGTTTAATCTGACTTTCGACTTCGGTTATGCCTCTATGGGCTCTATCATGTTCTTTTCTTATGATAATGTCTTGCATTGTTTCGGAAGTAACGTCTTCAACTATATTTTGTGTAATAATGAAATGGCAGTTTGTGTTGCAGAAGCATTCTCTGTAAACTTCTTGAATTAAATTAAGTAAGCATTCCGGAGCTAACACAGCATTTTGCTTTCCATTCGAATGATCTTTCAAAAATGTTGTAACTTTTCTATTATCAAACGAAGTGGAGCAAATAGTTGTTCGCTTATAGTTTGGAAAAATTTGTTCCGTGATAACGGAGTCCGAGTCCGTTACTTTAAAAATGATTTGATTTCTGTAACTATTAATAGCTCTTTCTGTAAAATGCATATAATAGTCATCGGATGTGTTTGCTGAATGTGCTGTTTCGGAAGAAGATGAACTGATATTATTTCCCTCAGATACTTGATCAACAGAAACAACATTTTCTAGTTGAATGTTGTTAACTTCGACTTTTCTACTAAGTGCGTCTGCCACAACATTTGTCGTTCCTGTCTTATAGATTACGTCGTAGTCGTAATTTTCTAAGTCTAATCGCCAACGTATCAATTTAGCGTTCTTATTTGAGTTTTTAATGTAGATAAGGGGTTTATGATCGGTAACCAAGGTGAATTTGTTACCATACAGGTACGGCTTAAACTTGGTTACTGCCCATATGATGGCTAGTGCCTCTTTTTCTGTTGTGGAGTAATTTGACTCTGTTTTGTTTAGAGTACGGCTTGCGAAAGCTATGGGTTTTTCTGTTTTATCTATTACTTGTGATAAAACGGCACCGAGGGCATAATTGCTGGCGTCAGTTGTTAATATAAAAGGAAGTTCAAAGTCAGGATAAGATAAGATTTGATCTGAAACTATTATATTTTTTAAATGTTTAAAGGCTTCCTGATATTCGTGATCATTAAAGTTTACCTTTTCATCCTTCTGTAACAATTTGGTGAGGGGTTTTGTTAATTTTGAGTAATCTTTAATAAAACGTCTATAATACCCTACGAGTCCTAAGAATTGTTTTATTTCTTTTTGATTGGATGGAAGTTTCCATTCTTGCATTTTTCTTATTTTTTCTGGGTCAGGTTTGATTCCGTCAGGGGCAATAATGTGTCCAAGAAATTCCGTTTCTCTGCGAAGAAATTCACATTTGTCTAATTGTATTTTAAGATTGAAATCACTTAACCTCTTAAGGATTTTTGAAACATTGTTGAGGTGATCTTGAAGATTTTTGCCAATTATGATTATATCATCAAGATACACATAGCAGATTGATCCAATATAGTTTGATAAAACATTATTCATCGCACGTTGGAATGTCGCTGGGGCATTTTTCAAGCCAAATGGCATTCTCGTAAATTCAAAATGCCCTAAAGCTGTTGAAAACGCTGTCTTTTTTTGATGGTCAGGGTCCATTTCGATTTGATGAAAACCTGATTTCAAATCTAAGGTGGTAAAATATGCTGATTTGCCAAGATTATCTAATATTTCTTCTATTTGTGGGATGGGAAATTTATCGTTAATGGTTTTGTCATTGATCTTACGATAGTCAATAACAACGCGCACTTTACATTTTCCTGATGCGTCTATCTTTTTTGGAACGACCCAAACTGGCGATGAGTAAGGGCTAATTGAATGTTGTATGATTCCGTTATCGAACAATTCCTTGATTTGCTCTTCCACATCTTTTTTAAAAACGTGTGGATACCTATATGATTTTGTGTAAACAGGGGTTTCGTCTGTTGTTAAGATTTTATGTTTTATTAAAGATGTAGATGTAAGTTTCTCTCCAGCCCTAAGTAAAACTGTTTTATTTGCAAGTATTGTTTTGAATAATTCATCCCTCTCTAGTATTGACAAATGATCTGTGCGGATTATTTCGCTAAGCACTTCATTTGTAACGCTACGCTCTGGATGTAATGGGATTGGGGAAATCGTTTCAAAATTATTTACTATTATATTTAATTTTCCTTTGACATCAGGTATTGTTTTTTTTGTGCTTAAAATTTTTGCTGTCGTTTTATTGTTATTAGCTCTATATAAACCTGGCTCAATAACAACTCCTTTACAAAGTTTTTGAAACGTTGGTACGAACCAATCGCTATTAACGGATGTTTCCATTTCTAAGTTATGCGAATATAGTTGTTTATCGGGAAAATATTTTTCATATTTGAATTTCATGTTTCCTATTTCAAATGTCTCTTCTTTGAAATTTATTATTGCTTGGTTTTTAGCCATTAGTTCTGAACCAATGAGTGCGTCGAAAAAATTATGAAATTTTAACTCATAATAGGTTTGATTTGGAAAATTATCACCGAGTAAATTAATACGTCCTTTCTCCGTAACGTGCTTACATCCAGCGGTGTTTTTTATTTTGGTTTCCTTTACCTTTGTTGTTTGTGGGAGAATGCCCGGCCGTATTATATTTTTATTTTCTCCAGTATCGATCAAAATGTTTGTGGGATAAGTTTGAATATTTGATATAATGTAAGGCAAGTAATTTACGTGTTTTTGTTTTCTGGATGAATTAAGCAAAAATTTATGTCTAATTCATCCTCAGATTCAGATTCTTCGTTATCGGAGGGTTTTGTTATTTCAGCATTAAACAGCTGTTTCTTATTTAAAGTAAGTCGACTTTTGGTAGAACCTATTTCCATCGGTTCGGCTGGCAGATTCGTGTCAACTGGTTTACGAGGTTTGTAATCCTGTTGCTGAGGCTGTGTGATTTTTGTATTGTTAAATTTCCTTTCTGTTTGTTTTTTATTATTTCCTTGCCCTGCGGTATGAGAGGTGCCTAAGTATTGTTTTGATTGAGTTAATTGAATATGGGTAAGATTTCTGTTCGATTCATTTGATGTAAATTTACATATAAATGCATACGCATTTTCGATTGATTTGGGTTCAGCAGCTTGTACATATCCAAAATAGGGTTTCTGCAGCCCACTGACGTATGCAGCTAGACTATATTCGTCTATAAAGTCGTTTATGGCATCCCAATGAAGATTGTACTTAGGATTTTGTTTTGCCAACGATTTTATATTGTGAACCAGTTCCTTAGTTTTCTGATAATGCGTGTTTGCGTTACCATCCATTTTGTTATGCCAGAGTTGGCAGTTATACGTGGAAAGATCTTTTTATCTCCTAGAGATGTTATCAAAATTTCTTTCACTTCACTGAACGTTTTTGGGTTGCCGTTTGTACAAATTACATCTTTAGCATGCCCCTCTATTTTGTTTATAACAGCTGTCACATAAATTTCAAATATTTGTGGTGACACGAGGTTTTCGAATAAACGAAGAGTTTTTTCTGCTGTTTCTATCCAACTTGCGAGTTGCTTTTTATTGCCATTAAATATGGGCAACATTTTTATGGGATCAGGGATACGGAACGGATCACCTGATATTGTCACTTCACGAGGAATAGGATCATTTCGTTGGTGTGCTATTCCCTGGTTTCCATTTGTACTTTGCCATTGCAACTCCTGCTGCGTTAATCTTGCACTTATGTTTTCGATGGCTTGTATCATACGAGCCATCTGATCATTACCACTCTCTTGAGTAGTTTGGGCTTGAGGTTCCATGTTTAGGTGCTCAAGTGATAACTGCAAATTTGCAATTGGTATGTGCGAATATTCCTCAGATACCGTACTTTCTTCTGATTCGGAACTTGTTTCAGATGTAAAAATCCTTTCCTGAATCAGCTGTTGGGCCTTTTTGAAAGCGTTGTTCTTGATTTTTGGCATAAAGAAAGCCAATCCTAAAGCTCTATCTGGTAGTGGCTCTAGGTACGTGAATGAAAAGAAATTTATAAAACTAGTGTGATGCGTCTATCTGATAGTGCGCACTCACATTAATTTTAAATTCTTTCACCCCCGATTTCTTGTGTTATTATTTAGGTAGTTTTACTGAACACGATTTCACGCACAGAAACTCAACACTAAATACTTACACGGTTGATGTTGAAGTCGTGTTTGGGCGAAGGCCAAGAAAACAATGACGGTGCTCCGTGTGCGTCTTAGCGGGGGGATCCTCAACTCCTCAGCGACGTTGCCGTCCTTGGTGCTTGTGGATGCTCGATGCTCGTAGATCACGATGCACTTTGCGGGATCACTGTTGTACTGTGTTATTAGTTCAGTACTTTCCACTGTTTCTCACTATGACGTCACTTTTCTTTAGTGCCTACCCGGCTGCGCCAATTATGCGGTGTACATTTATTATTCGGCTTTTTATTAAAAAAGATTAAATGTTACTCCAATGAGTTCTAAACTAAAACTAAACCCTCACATTAATTCTACCTCGGTTGGCGGTGTATGTTTGTGGGAGCTGTCTGCGTCCGGCTGGTGTCCGATGTCGCGCGACCGTGCTGTCTGCGTTGTCGGCCCGGCTGGTGTCCGATGATGCGCGCCCGTGGGAACTAGAAGAGATGGAATGTGTCGCGCTGCAATATGGTAAAGCATTGTGTCGTGCCACGAGCTGGTGTCCAATGCCACATAACTATATAGCCCTTTGTTAAGTGTACAAAATAACCGAGCACGATTTTGAGAAAGGTAACCCATCACATCCCTCCGCTGCTATCATATGCCAGAAAATCGTCGATACAACATTTCATCATGTTAAACACGATAAAACGAAGATAGCATCATTTTGTTTCCTCTGCAACGCACCATGGTCGTACGGAACGGTGGAGAGAGTCTTTTTTGTTGGCTCGTTATCATCATTTCGTTCCTTTATCATCATTTCCAGCGAAAATGTTACCAGCCCGGAAGCGTATTTGGTATTATTATTATTATTTTTTTTTTGCACTAGCACGGGATACCGAGCAGGTTCACAGAAATTCCTCCGCAAATACAGAGCTCCGTTTCCCATCGTCCATGTTTTCCATCGTAGTCGTTCTGATTCACTTTTGAAATGTGAAAGAATGTTACTCTTGAGGAATGGATGCTACCGCAAGACCGTACGGAATTGGTGTTGCTAAAAAAACACGGCCCGAATGATCACGAGAGCCGGGAGAAGCAAAAAAAACCGTGCTTGAGAGCGTGATTTCGACAATATGGCCACAACCATTTACCGACGGGTGTGTATCTGTGTGTATATGATGTGCAGAGTTAGAATCTCGATAAGACAAATATATAGATATACATATATACGTGTGTATGCGTGTGTTAAGACTGTGTAGATTCGCTCTCTTCACAGCTTCCGGCACTGCTGACGTCGACGTCCACCAGAGCAGTCGAATCCTTCCCCGGGAATCTCAGCCGGTGCTGTTTGATCGTATCGCCAAATATAGTTATCATTCCCTACTTCCTTCGTTCGTTTTCCATTCGTCTACCATTCCATTCGTGAACGGCTCGCCTGCCGCTTGAAAATCCGTCCGGAAGCGGAAGTTTTCCCGCTATCGAATTCTGATGATGTTAAACTCTTGCGCTGTAGATCTGAGCCTGATAAGGTATGGGAGGTTACAGTGGGACGCACGACATCCTGTTACTTGTGGAACAGCTTCACTCGAACCTGAAGTCGATGGAAAGCAGCTCGATGGGCTTCCCAAGCTCTAGTAGGTATTCCATGTTAGAGGCATTATGGAACCAATCGTTAGTTGAGTATGGTGGAAATGCTCGATTTTCGGTGTAATGGGTGAAGAAATGATAGACATTTTAAACGTGTCCGGTTTGATAAACAACCAGCTAAATTGTATGTCGTATAATAAAAAAAAAAAAAAACACGTCGTGCATCATTATTTATGTCTGCAATGTGCTGATTGAGTCAATAAAATTGTCGTTATTTTGAACGATCTGTTTTGTTTATAACTCAATGTTTTAATTTTCCTCTTTTGTTTCTGTCTTCATTTCTATCATCTGATAGTGTAAGATGTACCACCTGTCCGCAAAAAAAGCCACGGACCGAAAAAAGCAACTGCATTAGAACTATCACATCCGGTTTCCAACTCGTTCGATCATAAACTTTCTACACCAATCGTTTCTCCCAGTGGTCCGCACCGGTCTACTAGATGCAGGGAATGGAACGGCAAGATGTGAGACGTTTGTGCAATTTCCATAAATTAAATTTGTTATTTATTATGCACCGAAAGACCTCACCGGGTTGCTTTCAGCTGGTTTGTTTTTTCCCCTTCCTCTCACGTTCGATAACCTGTTCAGTCCATTCCTGCCGTAATAGTATCGTAGCGATGCTATCGTTATGCAGGTGGAATGTATTGCTCGAACTGAAACATTGCCAACAATGCAGTGCAAAGTGTATGAGTGTTTGTATTGGCGAATGTGTATGTGTGTGTGTTGTGTATGGATAAATTGGAGAGAAGAAAAAACAACAACAAAAAACTGCTTCAAGCGTCGCACCAGCATAAATAATCGTTCGTTACGGTTCGTTATGTTGGCGTTTGTTTTACTGGCCCACCTCGTACCATCATCACCGATCGCCTCTGTCGTATGCATCGATTTTTGGCTTCGTTCTTGACATTTTGTTCTAACCGTGTTTCCTTTTAAATTGAAAGGATTGGTCAATTATCTCGCTCGCTCGAATTGTTGTGTCCTCCCGTTCTTTGGTCCGTCGGAACTTCCTGTTTGCTTGTTTTGAATACGATCGAGGTAGGTACGATAAACAGTATTGGTGCGCTACAGCATGGTGGGGCCTTTCCATGCTACGTTTCTCGTCGTCGATCGATTGATAGGCAAAAGAAAGGAAGCGATTCCCGTTTGTATGTAGCAGTTTATTGGAACAAGAAAATTGGATGCACCGACATGTTTTTCTCCTATTTTATTTCTTATGCGTTTAACACAAAAAACACTTGCATGTACACACACGAGAAGTACACATTCTTCTGTAAGGATCTGGAAAAATAAAAAAAAAAGATTTGCTCTGACAAATAACAAAATCTGACCGAAAACAACTTCCAGCGTGTTCGCGCACTGTCAGGCGCATCGATGTTCCATGTCCTGTCTGAACAGGACTGGAACAACACACCTTGGACGGAGGAAATTGAAATGCAGCCAAAATTCCAAGACCAATCGGGGAATGGTGCACAGCCTTCCGAACTAGTTGTTCCTTATCCGACCAGGACCGGGAAACCGGTTCAATATCAACATCCTTGGCTGGTGGCTAGCTCTGTTCACTTGCCAGCCGAGAGCAATGGGTTTCTTGGTGCCATTTGCCCGTAGTAGTATCCGGGCAATCTCAGACCATTCTAGAGGTCAGTAGAGCAGCAATAGAGTGTATGAGTGTGTGTTTGTGTGCTCTTGTTTAAACCACTTCAAGTCAACGATACTCTCTGCTAGCAGTATTATTGGTCACCCTTAAAACACGGTGACTTTCATAGCCGTAGCTTCACAAGGACATTTTTATCATTCCTGTTTTGGCGAGGGTTGTGAAGGTAGTAGCAGCAGCAGCTCTGGTAAAGAGAATGTTTCTACTCTAGTAGCTTAAAATACCGAGACAGTGGAAAAATTTCTTGACGGAACGGTAGCGCCTAGAGAAGGTACAGCTGTACCCGAAATAGTGAGTAGACTTGCCTTAAGTGACAGCTCCAAGCGGCTCCACTCTGGTGGTGTTGGCTGAGCAGTGTGTTTTAATTAAATTGTTTAGCCAACTCCATTCAGCTGCAGAAATATTTGCGGTCTGCTTCGATAAGCGCTGGAGCTGCCTGCTGGTATCTTAAATTGAACGTTCGGGGGAAGCTGAATTTTAGAAGCCGATGTTGTTCAAGTAGAAATGTTATGTTGTTTTTACAGTTGTCTGTAAGCAGTTTAGTGCGAAACATAGCTATATTCCGGGGAGTAGCACGTTGGTTGTGTTTGTAGAATGACAATTCGTTTCACTTCTCGCCAAGCATGTACTGCACTAAGATTGAGTGTATGCTCCACATTTATAGTTAAAAAATTAGATGGTTCTCAATCTTGTTCAACAAAAGCTTGTTCTAAATTGTATGTACACTTTATGAAAAAATTGAAACGTAGAACCCAAATACTTAACTTATGAAATCATTTTTCTTATTGCTTCAGTTAACATATCCATGAAAAATCAAGAATTAAAAAAAAAAAACAGCAATTATTTTATAATAAGTAATCTCGAAAGAAATGCCGCAAGGTTAAGTCAATTGATCGATAAGTTGCTAAATTTGTACTATTATTAGACTCTCCTAACCACCCGAGTCTGCAACACGGACGATCGATGTTACGCTAATCACCCTACTAGAAGACCACACTTAGCATTAATAAAGTGAAATTTGGCTGCTTCGAACGGTGTTCGAAGGTTTTACGCCGTTCCACTAAACAAAGCATGGCAACGAAAGGAAAAGTATGTTTTATTGCCAAACAACCCGCTGTCTCGAAAATGTGTTTAAGCTATTTCGACAGTAACACCTAGGATATTTCTATGCTAGGGCTAGCACAGATAGAAATAGTCAAACTTTGTCTGGCGTGAAAATTCCATCAGATGGCATCTTCCTATTAGCTTCCATTGCCCTTCAACTGTTTGCTCCAGTTGTGGCTCTGTACTACCGAATATCTTCAGTTCTATCTGTAAACTTCTTCAATTCATTGGTGGGCTTGGCTGGTAACAGAGGGTCCATAATAAAAACTGGCACGCTATAGCCACAATTGAAGGGATTTTCACGAGAAACGTAAAGAAGCCAAACGGCAGTGAAGATATTGTGCAGTGTGAGTAGAGTCGTACCAAAAAGAGGATGTTTTCAGGTAGATAGACGCTACCGGTCGGTGAGATTTTTTTTTTTTACCAAAAACCGACTCTCACAACTCGTACCAATTGCTTGCTTTTGTATGTGTGTGTGTGTGTGTAAGCGGCGCGCGCGAGCGAGCTTTTTTTCTTCTTCTTCTGACATCGTCGATCGTAATTCGAAACCCGAAACAAGTAATCGGAAATTCTCCAGCCTCCCCATCGCACCGGTTGTGTGCACGTGCGGTGCCACGATAAGGCAAAAATTCCTGTCAGCCAACGTGCGCTTCACATCACTCTAACGAGGCCCTCGTGTGCTTTTTCTCAGCGTTTAGTGAAGACACGAGCGTAACAACAAAAAATTATAAGCATTCAAATGGAACAAAAGGACACACTCATTGCTTTTTGGCTGGGCTGTTTCTTTCCGTAACTTTTTTTGTTCATCTACTTTCCTGCTCAGTTTTATTGTACTGCCCTTGTTCTGGCTCGACAAAATGGTAGGCAGCGATTACGGAGCACTTCCACGCTGTGTGGTTCCTGCCTGCCTACCTTCCTCATCTCTCGTGCGCAATCTATCGCAGCGCGTGCTCAAGGATGCGTCTATGAATATCGGCGGAATTTCACGCTACAATGATATTGCAGGTGAGCGATCCTGAAGGTACAACAATTGTCGGCAGCAGGAAGCACAAAAGATAAAGGAGCGAGGCAGCAAAATTTGTCTGTGGTTCGGTTATTTTCAATTTCAGCTTTCAAGCCGCAACATTCTTTGGTTGTGTTTGTTGCACTTAACAGGTGTGGAGAAAGAGGATATAAAGGGGAAGAGGAATAAAAGTTTCAATAATCGATTTGTTCGCTTGCTCTGGAGCAAAGGGAGAATAGGGCAAGCATTGGTTCTGGCGAACGCTGCTAATGCTTCCAGCACAAGACTTTCGTGGATGTTTAACCGAGCCTCGTGTGAAGTTTGTTACACTTTTGGTTATGGTTTTCTGTGTCATATGAGTTATGTACAAGATGCTTTTTGTTAAAAATGCTTTCAAAATATTGACTAACATAACTACACATATCAGCACATTATATGGAAAATTTTGATCATATCGTACAGATATAATATGAAACATTTTCTATTCAGCAGAATATATTATCGAATGTACAACGAATTATTGGAGTTCCAGGTTATTTCTGCTTCATCTTAACGCTCCTTCTGAACTTCTATAATACTGCTGAATCGTTTCAAAATTGAAAAATGGAGACGCCCGGTTGCTCATCAATATATTTCCCTCGTTTCATTTATTTTATCTTTTGCTTTTTTTTTGTTACCTTTCTTTATTCTTCCTCTTATGCTCATTCTGTCTCAAATACTCTTTTCCTGAAAGAGCACGAAATGTCAGCCCATACCAAAAAGCCATGATGAGTGTCCTTTCCCCTCCCGCCAACCAGGCGCCGAAAGAGCTCCAAAAAATAAATTTTGTCGTGTGTCGGTTCGGGTGGAAATGATTTGTGTTTTGCTTTTCTGCACGCCTCACGTCACATCTTTCTGGCGACGGTCGTATTCTTCATGGCGCGTATAATTTGTGATTCGTAAGCCAACTCCCGCGAATGCCTGCCACATTCACTGTACGCCACCGTAGTAGGAATTTTATTCCTGGGACGACGGTGGCTTTTAACCGCGGACGGCAAAGCGAGACCATTTTCCCAGTCCATTTCCATCATAGTCGATTTGCTGCTTCGACGACTTTTTAGTACAAATACAAAAAAAAAATCTAAAAGAAAGCGTTTGACATTTCAGTTGAGCTTCCGCGGCGATTCGGGCTCAAGCGGTTTTCGTTTCATCGCCCTTTTTCCGCTGTTGGAGCTGCTTGTTCCGTTTTAATTGAGTTATAAATTATCGCCATATATTTTTGCAGTTCGTAACGAGCTGAAGCCACCGTGATCCTGTCTGTCCACGCGGGGTCGACGCTATTGTACGGTGAGCATTGCAGCAGCAGAACAGTAACTGACGAAAAGGAACAGGGCGGGTAGGAGTGGGCGAAAAGACGTGCTGGTTGACTTGCTCAGTCAACCGAACGTTATGCTAGCTACTAGACAGAAAGAGTTTGTCTTTGTGACCGCGGCCGTTGGCGTCTAGAGTTCTTCAAGACTTTGAGTGTGTCTTTGTAATAGTATTATTCGCACCGTCTCGAGGCGGCATTAAAAACGCTTGAAATGGTCTAACAAGCTCTAGCTAGAATTATTATTATAGCGTGAATGATATCGTTTCTGAGGAAGGAAAGCAATTCAATCCGTTTCGTTTAAAGTACACATCCATATTCCAGATCGAAATAATTTTCATTCCAATGAGAATGAGCATGTTATTCTAAAGCGCAAAGAGTTCTTTGTGGACTGTGTTTCTCTTAGCTTATATGTGGAATTGTTATAGTATTGCTATATTAGAATTTTTGCTTAATTCGAGAGATTTCAAAATATTGGGAAATGTAAACATAACATATTCTAGACAGTCATGGCATGCAATGCAGGTTCATTTCTCGTTATCCCCCTCTCGGTACAAGCATAATGAGATGAAAAACACACAATAAAAGCACACCTTTAGTGAAAGTTGCCAAAAGGATTAATTATTTTCCTTTCTTTGCTCATACCAACCCAACACATCTTTTTTTTTTTCTTGCTCACACGCAACCGAGACCCTCAAGACGTCAGGAAATTCATTATTCCCTCATTTTGCCCGAAAATTGATTGGTTCGTCGTGCCGCATACATCCTCCAAACTCGCCTCCACCGACTTTAGGTTAATCTTCACGGGTAGGGTAAAAATGCGTGCAAAGCATTACCCATTCCTAAACACTAAACCCGTAAAAGGTACTCAAGTTCCCGAGCTTCCAAGGCACAGAAGCAGCAAACTGTTGGCCCGCCAGTGAAAGTGAATACCTGCAAGACTTTCCCGTGGGTTTAAGGTTAGGGTACGGATACTATTTTTTGCGGCTATGTTTACTTTTTCCCTTCTTTACTTGACGTACAATGCGCCACCGATTATCGACCGATGATGGATTGCGTATGAATAAATGGGCAGCCTTCTCGCGGCGTAATGTGCGTACCCGAGAGCGATTTGTTAGCGCGTAAGAAGTCATTAATTATCATCAGCGCGCCTCCCGAGAATGAAACGGAGAAAAGTTTTAGCCATGCCGTGGGGTACGTGATTGGAGATTTTGTTCGCTCGTGTTGGCTGGGGGCCAGCGGGAAGCGAAATGTTTTACTAGCAACTGAAAAAAATCAGGCGCGAAGGGCTTGTTGATATGCGAACGGCATAATGAGATGAATGATTATGAATGATAGACTTGAAGCAGGGTGCTGTACCAGTGAGCCGAACGTAAAAACGCTCAACTCATGCATCGAAGAACGTTGCAGATTGGGTGCTGCATATGAATGAAAGAAAAGAAAGAGTTTGTTTTTATATCCTTCGTTGCTTATGGGAATCGCATCATAATGATGTACACTTTGGGAAGATATGAGCCGTTTTGGGTTGTGTTGATGTTTTCGCAACGGGAAAAGTATATTTAACTGCATTGGCAAGCTGACGATCGGGTACTGACAAGGCGGTTTTTGATTCTTGCGAGGTAACGACGCTTTGAATAATAATTTGCCTTGATGAATCTGCTGGAAATATGATAGGGTGTGTTCGTGTGATGTGTGGTAAAATTGTTGTTTCATCTTTCGTTTATCAAAAAGCATTATTCCTTTGATTCATAATCAACAGTCCAAAAACAAACATTTTATTTGTCTTGTATTATAACACTTTACTAAACAAAAATAGTCGAAAAAAGGAACTCCTCATTATAAAACATCCTCGTTTTTCCTGAAACGTTTTTAAAAGAAATAACAGTCTGAAAACTGACAACACCCGCGGCAACTTACAGTATCGTCTGTAATTAATTCACCGATTCTTAGAACTGCTTAAAAACAAACCTCGCAGCAAGAAGGCGAAATACATAGTGTACCCTTAGGGTTGGTCTTAACTGTGGTTCTCCCCTCCCTATAGCGCAGGGTGGAATCTAATTTCAAATCACAACCCAGACACAGGCATAGTCCACGTCTGGCCGAAAATCGGTGAAACATATTTCTCACTTCCCTCCCTTTGAAAACCGCGCAATGTTACTGCCCTCAAACTTTGCGGGACCGTACTGGGCAGTTGCTCGACTTTAGCGGATAATCTCAATCCCGACTTAATGTAATAAAACCAAACAAGCCTCCCCCCATGTGGTTGATTATAAGTTGCACGGGTGGGTGAAAATATTCCCCGATAGCATCGCGATCATCAGCCGTCCAGAGAGTGGCAGAAAAGTGTGTTTTCGGAGTTGCTCTGCCCTCCATGAACTGTTGCTGGAATACTTTGTGTACGATAGGTAGACCTAGCGAGCATCGCCAGTTCAGGTTATTATATGTCGGGAAAATGAAAACAGGTTTCATGTGGAGGACGAAAAAATACGACCCGACTAGCCTGGGGCGAAGTAACTCCGGCGCTAATGGAGGTCACGGGCTAGTAATACTCCTTGCTGGCAACGGTCGTCGCGTGGAAAGTGAATGATTCCTTTTTATTGCACGCCCTCCATAGTGGCCTCCATAGTGCTTTCGCTGCCTGGCCATGCCTGGGGCGGTTTTATTCTTGGTTCGGTCTATTTATTTTCCCACTATCGGTCACCGGACAGAGGATCGCCACAAAGCAAGAGCCTGCACGAATGGGAGCGGCGGCACCTTTAGCGCTCCCACAGGATGGTAAATCCACCATAAATTATTCTCATGCGATTTATTAATTCCAGGATATTCTTCCGCTGCTTATATATACGTATATAATATCCCTTGCCCGGTCGAGGCCATGGTTTCTGTTCCTGAAATCCGTTTGCCTTCTGCATGAAGACTTGAGCCTGTTAAAGCCTTCATTGAAGCAGCGCTTGTCCCTGGACCATAACGTTCATATATATTGTAGTACATTTTCCAGCGTGTGTGTGTGTGTGTGTGTGTGTGTGTGTGTGTGTGTGTGTGTGTGTGTGTGTGTGTGTGTGTGTGTGTGTGTGTGTGTGTTTAATATGTTCTCCTTTTCCTTCGCTTCGACTAACGCTTCGTTTTGCTTGTTTTTCCTCTCCTTTAGGAACAGAGTCATAAATCATATCGACCGCTGTGTGTCCTAACGTTTCGCTGGAACTATCTGCTGCACGGATTGGAACCAGCCGGCTATCATCTGGTCAACGTGCTGCTGCACACGATCGTTTCGCTGATGTACTTCCGGTAAGTTTTCTAGCGCAAGCACACCCATCCGTCCTGCAGGCTATCCCAGGGTTTGCGTTTTGTTCTGCCACTTTCCAACCCTTTTGTAAATGCGAGCTTGTATCAAGGTTTCTATCCAAAAACGCTCGAAAATGTAATGCAATGTTAGCGGGAACTGCATTTGATAGGTTCTCCTCTGGGCTACACGGTACCACGGTTTGCTATGGGCTAGGACAGTGGAAAAGATGTCAGCTGTATGATTTTAGTAAGAAAAAGGTAGCTTTACTGACATAGGCTGAACGAGAGTTGAGTGAAAAGGTTGCTGTGTTGATTGGATAAGGTTGAACTAAAATGAATTTATTTTGAAGATTTATTTGCGCGAAGCGGCGTTTTTGGAGCCACTCGACAATAAGCAGCATATCCTTCTAAAAATCGACACCATAAATGTGCTAATAGGTCTCAGCGAACTTTAAGCAATGCTTTGTCTTCTCGGCACACAAAAACCAAACGAAGTAAATTGTCTATCACATTCAAGCATACCCCATGCTATTTATTGAAGATATTCTCCCGCTAGAAAGAACGTATAACAGATGTTTTGCTTTTAAGATATCTTCTCCTCTTCCTCTGTTTAACAAAAAGCGCACGATTGGACAAAAAGGTTCACCAAGAAAGTACCATCGCCCAGAGTGCTTCAAATTCCAAACCACCGCCCACTTATCCGTTTCGGGCTGAAGTTTGTTTTGATTTCTTCATTCAATTTCCGGTTTCCGGCTCAGCTCAGCTTGGTTCTGCATCGAAAGACCGGCAAACTACCCCGCTATTAGTCTCCTTACGAACTGCTTGGAACATTGCAAACATAAGCTCTGTTTGACAGCAAATACCCACCTCCTTGAGCATATAAACTAGAGCTACGGACGTCACTATACGTCATTGAATGTATGCTCTTCTTGGTGGTGGAGAAAGTGACGATAGCTAAATAATGCTTTCTTTCTACACTAACTAAATGAATACTCGAAACGCACGAGCTGTAGGTTTTATCCCCGCACAAAACGTACGCAGCAAAGAAAAAACATCCTTTCATCCTCTCTCAGCTGCTCGTGGAGTTAGAGAAAATGGAAAAGTCTTGTAATCATGCACTGGGGATCGGTTTGCCAAACATGTTGTGGCAAGGAAAAAAAGAGATGTTAGTATGTGTTAGTGATGAAGTAGGGGTAGTTTATTACAATCTGTATTTTGTTACGTTTGCTTTTTCAAAAGACACAACCCTAAACATTATGCATCCCATGATTATTGTTTTAAATATTTGTATTGATTCATATTTGCCGTATAATATATCCAAATATATGATATTTCTAGCAACCTAAAATATACGTAATAATACGTAATAATTCCATAATGTGTAACACTGCAATCGTGTGGAACATTTTAGTAAATCAGATTTTGGTTTTACTTTTCAATCAAAATAATAATCTAAATTGACCATTTTGACCTTAGTTTGAAGGTTAGTTTCCTATGAAATTCGAACATACCCTCAACCATCACATTTCAATCCTGTATGTAAAAATTGAGTTGAACCATAAATCTCCAATTGTTATTCCTCAGATGTATTAAAAAAATTGTAAAAAAAAACTGATCCTTGTAAATGATTTTTGAAAAGTCCAGAATAATCACACATCATTATTTTAATGTATTTTAGCTCATATCATATTCGTGATAAACATACAACAGAAGGAAAATGTCTCAACAAGCAACTACGCTTCTCGCCACTACTACAGACAATATTTGCAGCTCCACAAATATGACTACACCATTGCTTTGGAGGCAAAGTTACGGGAAACTGTACCATAAACTTATTCCGAAGAAATTAAGTTCTGTCCCAGCTAATGCACGCGACGAAAGCCGAGAGCGGGTGCAAAAACAAAACAAATTAAAAACATACCAGCTTTACGTAGCAGCGTGATGGATCCTTCCAGCTGTGCACGGATTGTGCAATCGCTTGCCCTTTCGGGAACGCTGCTATACTGCACTGTCCCACACTTCCTGTTTTGTTGTGCCTGTGAATGATTCTTGCTTTTGTTTTCTTTGCCCTAATGTTCGGTTGTGCTTGTTTCATTTAGAACCGGGAAGCGTTCATTGTAGAAATTATTCAGTAGCTGAATGGAGTGTGTGCATCGAAACGAGGGAACGATGGCAAAGTTTTCCCAAAGCTTCACTTCCCGACAAAGGTCGCCAAAGATAGCTGCTGCGTGGGAAAGGGATAGCCAAAGGAAAACTGTAAGCTGGTTAGTGGTTGGAGCAAAAAAAAGGATTTACTGTGCAAACTAAGGAATGCAATTGCAAACAAGTTCATTCAGATGCTACCATCTTCTTCGGTGCATTGGACGAGCAGATATCAATCTAGCGCATTGGGGGCGATAAACTTAAGCGATACGGCACGGGGTTTTGTTACAAAATAAATGCAATTAGTTGCACAAGCCAGATAAGCGGATAGAGCAGTTCGCCAAATTTATAATTTCCACCGGCAGCGCTGCTCCCTTCTACTTCAACTAATTGAAACAACAGCTCCAATGGGAGTAACAGTAATCTCTGCCAACAGTATTGTTGATACACTCAAGTTCACTTCAAAATTATTATGAAAATTGTTGTAGCTACGAAACTCAGCTCTAGGAAACAGAACACGCATCTAAAGCGAAATGAAAAAATAATCAATTTTGTCCAAAGCTTGAAATTCCCTTCTGAAAAAAGCAATGCAAAAAGTTAAATTGCATCACGAGCTAGTTGTGCGAACATTTTAATTCCTGCTTTGCATCTACCCAAAGCTATCAGTAAATTCACCAGCCTCAATTGGCTCTGATCGGCAGCGCTACGGTCCCACGGGGTGGTTTGGTCGGAAGGAGTTTTTTGGAATATTTTTCCATTAAAACTTGTGTCCAAAATTCTCATCTCACCAGCCTCGTGTCGCCCAGGCTCGTGCTGCCATGTTTGTTGCTGCTGCATTGCTATCAGCTCTATAGCTTTTGCCTCGCCTTGCCCACATGCACATGAGTGCAAAATTCAATTTAGTTATGCAATTTAACCAACCGGAATCACATACACACGGACGCCACATTTACTACGTATCACCCGTGGAGGGAAGTGCCGGTGCAAAAAGGGAAAATCATGACACGGGACGGGTGCAATATTTCGGACCTCTCTGCCTATGGATGCAGCCCGAACACAGTTAGGAGGGAGGTAGGGAATGAGGGAGGTAGGATAAGCAAGACTACAAAAAATTGCTCGTTCTCTACATTAGAATCCGTTCGCAACCGGGCGCACTCAATTCGTAGCCAATTTACTGAATGTCCTGTTTTGCAATCGTTTAGAGGAGGAGGTGAGCAGACTTGCAGCTGCATCCAGGCCGTTTTAAGTCTCGCGTACAAATCGGACGCAATCCCTGGTTCCCGGTGATGATTGTAATGCATTTTTGTGCAAGTGCTGTGCAAGTGCGTGTGTATGCGTGTTCTTTTTGTGGTGCTGCAGCACGTAAATCAGAGCAATATTTTCGGCCGGCTGCAGAATCTATTCGCAAGTTCGAACGGTTGAACATTGTGTCCCATAAACGGCATTTATTGGGCACTACGAGAATTGAAACTGATCCTCTCTCGCACGCCAGCAAACATACTCTCACACATCCGTTGTATGTGTGTAGGGCTTCCGAAAAATAGGTCGTTCATGGAACGCACCAAAGTAGATTATATTTTATCCAATTCATGGTTCGGTGAAACAATAATTTCCCTAACATCATTATCGCAGAGGGAGAAAGAAAGCGAGCACAATACCCATTGAGGTGTGGCATGAATGAAAGAAGCGATAGTTGTGTAGATGGGCCCCCTACATATCCCATGAACAGGTGGAATGGTTTGTGGTAGCGTGATAAGGGTGCTTATTCTTCCACCGAACAGTACCGTTGATCCTCCAGTCGATGCAGTGACTTTGAACTCCCCAGCCAAAATGGATAGTAATTGAGTTTCGCTGCCGAAATCGGGTGACGTGGAACAACCCTGCTCTTGTTGACGTCTGTCTGTTTTGTCAGTATTGTTTGCATGCCAGCGACCAGCTCACCATTTTTCTACGGACGAACAACAAGACAACAGGACGGATGGCTGTCACCCAATTATGCTGTACGATGACGTAAAATATGTTGCCTGTCATTCGCGATAATGATGTCGGGATGTTTGTGTGCTTTTGGCTGTTCGTACCGTAATGGTCAGTTGCTTTCGTTGGGTGTTGTATTTTTGTTGCTGCACGAAACACTCAACCACAACAAATGTTTGAGAAAGCAAAAAATAAAACTAGACATTCTGGGACGAAATGCTAACCGGTCATCGGTAATGTGCATTGGTCGAAATTGGTCACCATTGAAGGGAGACATACAACATGCAAGAGATTCGTGCTACGAAAGGAAACAATCGTTTGTAGAATTGATTGATGCTAATTGATGGATGTCTAATTAAGAGGTTGAACTTTTAGCCTACCAAGTAGTCTATTATGTCTTTTTGATGATAATAGATACAGTGGTGTTGCATATTTCAGCCCAAAAATCATATTTTAATTGTGACGTGCATTTTTCCCCCATGTGGATTTGTAATGTCACATTGGATGGATGCCGAAAGTGTTGCTATGCTATTAAAAATTCAATCGAGTATCTTTTCTTATTTCTACATTCCAAACGCTCTTTTTATCACTGATCAACCAATAAATATCTTCATTGGAATACCATAAAGTCGATACTACAGTACAGTGCAGTATCCAGGTCACCCAATTCACAACACGTACCACATTTGTAGCTCAACCTCATTGTGCTGCTATCTCGATCTTGTTAGGAGCAGGCTCGTAAAAACTTGTGCCAAAGAACCATTGACCCACACTCAGACACTCCCCCACATGCAAACACACAACCTGACAAATCATGGCCTAGGTGAACCGTTTTGCAATACCGGCTGCAGCAGTGAAACGTTGATACAAATGCATACGAACCTCTCTGGCGACCATAAAGTGTCGCAATGGATGCGATGATTTTTTATACGATTTTCTACGCTTCGGACACGATGCTTTGCACCAAACGAAGTTCTTCGTCGTCCATGCCCAACCGGTTAAGCCAGTTCCCTCTGGTGTGGGCTACCAGTTGGGAGTAGCTGAATCGTTCCTACCAGCATCCATGGCTGGAGCTGCTTTTCACCCCTGAGGGGCGGATCGATCATAGCACATTCTCGGGGCACGTTCCGAACAATTGCATTCGTCGTCACTGGGTCTCTTACGAACTCGGAATATGGTTTGCAGTGTTTGTGTAGGAAATGATACTCGCTCGCCCCCTTTGCCAATGGTGTTGGGTACTAGTTCTGGACCAGGAACGTGAACTAGCTGTGTGAGGTGCGGATGGCAACAGAGTAACCTTTAAAGTCCACTATACGAATCGTACGTTCAAAGGGCATGTGGTTGAGTGGAGAAAAACAATTTTTTAAATAACTCAAAAAGTAAATTAATTCCTTTCTAGCAGAGCGTATCGTGAACGCGTTTGTTAAAGATGTCAGTTTTTTTCTTCATTTGAATGATTTTTAACATAAATGACCATTATTGCTTAAAATAAAAAAAAACCTCTAACACTGCTCGCTTATTAAAATTAATTAAATAATCAATTAAACAGGATTTTAATAATTATGTATCCGGCGCTACAAGCGCTTTGCGGGTTTGGTCTGCTGCAGGTGTTTCCGAATCTTCTCATAGCCTCGTGCGTTTGTCTGTTAATCTGTTACCTACGCCATTTTTGCCCTTGAAGCCGGCGTAAGAGGATTTTACGGGCTGGTTCGACCGATTCCATGGCCAACATAATTTTAATAACAGCAAAAATAAACATAAAATAAAGACATTTGTAACGGGATATCGATTCCCCCGCGCTCCTTGTTGTTGTGATTTTTTTTTTGCGCCGTCCAGGGTAGTGAGGACGAATTTTTATATTTGTCCCGAGCATACGAGACCATTTACGGACTAATCAATCCATTACATCTTATGTGTCGTGAGTTAAATGTTGTGAAGTCAGTGTCTAAGTATTAATCAGTCAATCTTTAGGTATAGACCTCAGGAGGCCCGATAGGAATAGAACCAGTTAAATTAAATTAAATTAAATTATGACAAAAACTCTGCCTTTTAAGAAAATATTTCATATTAATAACACAAATTCGGATTGAGTCAAATAATTCATGTTACTTGCTGACAGGCGTACTGGCTATCTTATTAATGACTTACAAATTCATTACACTAGTTTCAAACGGAAGCACAACAAGAGTATATCATACGCTCTTCTGGCACACCCGTCTGGACGACCGTGGGGAATTCCGTCCAACGCAAACAATTTTAATGAGAGCAATGAGCCGCATGCTAAATTTTCCTGGAATCGGCACTTAATTACGCCAGCGCCAGTGCATTTGTTCTGGGATATACGCAGAGCGACATTCTCTCTCCTTCCGTCGTACAGCCTGCGGAGGTGAAATAGAGAGCGTACACAACCGGCCATCGCTGAAGAAAAGTATACACAGCACACCGTCTGTGACGGCAAGCACGAGTAAATGAGGAGAACAGAGTACAAATAGAAACGCAAACAGTATCTACGACTAGTTCAACAAAGGAACCTCTTTCACTGTTGATTTTCTGCCGCGGCATCCTGCCGCTCCCTTTCGACCACGCATAAAAATCGTGCCGCGTGCACTATCGTTTCGTTTGTTAGTTTTCTACTTCGTTTTCCCTACTGGCTCGCGGCCTTCTTACCGCTCGATGACCGCCGACGTTCGTTCGACGTTTCTCTCCATCGCCCAAACGCATATCGCTTTTTCGTTGTCGTCCTTTGCGCTGTTATTAAGCTTAGCATTCTCTTAAAAGCTGCAGAAAGTCGATTGGCCTTCGTGCAGCAACAAATGAGCAGTGGGAAATAATCCCCTAACGGGAAGACAGAATGATAGAGCGATGCTGCTACTGCTATCCGAGGAAAATGTGGAAAGTGAATTGGAGAACAAACGAAGGAATGAGGATGAGGTTTATGCGCAGTCCGAAGTCCCAAAGGCCAACGGCACTAATTAAATTAATGCCAAAGGTAGCACAGGGTCAGGGACCTTTGTTTTCTCCCGGCTCTTACTATGCTTGTGGATTCTCCATTTTCAACGTCTCCCACTGGAGAGCCGTAATCATGCAGGCAAAACAATGGTGCGAATCTAGAAAAAAGGGGTAACTAAAGTAAAGCCTCGGAAAAAAAATTAAAAGAAGTCTGCTCTGCTTTAAAGTCACCCAAACAGTAATTTTCTGCGAACGAGACTGCAGTAGGTGAGTGGATCAAGATAAAATGAGCTCCGTTACATAAGACACTAACGAAGCACCATCTCACAGGCGCCCAACGACAGGTTGGTGGTAAGAGGTTACTACTGACGGGGGCCAGCAAGTCGAACGAAATTTACTGCCCCATCGTTTACCATTAGCCACATGTGGTTCCTGATGGGTGATTCTACATCTTACTGTGATGCTGTACGTACCCAATGCACTTATTGCTTTTCCTCTTTCATTTCAGAATGTGCGCCATGCTGCTTTCGGAAACGGCCAGCTTTGCGGCAGCTCTATTGTTTGCCGTACACCCGATCCACACCGAGGCGGTAAGTAATGTTTTGCAATGTCTGCGTTACAATTGTTCTTAAGTTGTATGTTTATTGTTTAGAAAACAATATGCATCTGATTGTTGACATTGTTAAAAAAAAAAAATTGGAGTTGTGATACGGCACTAATGTTAACCAAGCGTAACTCGCAATGTAGGTGTTTATTTTTGGCTATTTTTCGTTACAATATTGATCGCTAAACTCGTCATTCCGTGTTGTTTATTGACATTGGTTGCAAATCCACTCTAAAAACTGAAACAAAAACAAAAGAATATCCTCCTAATGCTGGCTCAAGGACTCCGGGTATGGACCGATGGAGAATGGGGAAAAATTTGCCACACTTAGGGATCAGACCAGAAAGCCATCAGTATGCTAATACGGCAGCAGATTCGGACTGAAAGCCATCGCGTTCGGTCGGAGAGCTTGCCGAGCGAAAGTAGAATAAACGAATGAACGGTCCCCTAAAGCCGTGACGACACGCCAGTGAGAGTTCGTTGGTGTGTGGTGGGCAGCAAGTTTAAAATTCGTTCCAATTTAAAACTTTTCCAACCGAGGCGTGGCATCGTCTGTCCGATCGAACCCCTTGCCAAGGGCCAGCGGTGCGCTTTGCCTGCTACCAGATAAGCTGCTTTTTGTTTCAGTGCATATATATTTTTAAATGTTTAGTATGGACTTTATTTTGCCACCCGCACCTTTGTCTCGTTGTCATTCTGCCCCCTCTCCGCAACAGCTAAACCCTTCGTTGCAAGGTAGAGGGAAAGGCCTGCGAACGCTCGGTGGCGGTGATGATGGTAGCAAAGTTTTGCCCATAATCAGCCCCCGTTTGGCTCTTATTTTCAACGGCTTATCCGATGGGGAAGCACCGACCTCTTCGAGCCGTGAAACCCAGCCGGGAATGGTGGGAAATGGGCGAAAATCTAACCATATCAGCCGCCACAGCATCGGCTCCACAATCGCTTATCGCTATGCATGGTGGCCGCCGGCTGCTCCCCTGGGATGGTGGTGTGAGTGGCCGTACTTTGGCACTCACCAAGAGATAATCGGGCGGCGAAGGAAAATTGTTCCCATTTCCTCGACGGTCGTTTCATCGTCCAATCATCGTTTCATTCTTGCGCCCGACATCCGTGGAGCAGCTGCTTCACTTGGCGAGAATGTGTGCATCACCCAACTGTATGTGTGTGTTTGTGCGGCGGAACCGTCAAAGATTGTAGCGTTGTTACGGGAACAGCTTCAGCTGTTTGCTTGCTCTTCGTGTACGGTCGAATTTGTGGTTTGCTTGTGTGAGTCGTTTTCTTTTCTCATGTCCGTCTGCTTGCACGAGAGTTGCTTATTCTTCTTTTTTGCGAATTTCCATCGGACGAACGGCGCGTTGTGGCCGATGTGTCGAGAGGTCGATTTCCGTGCGATATTTTCTGACATTAGGCGAAACTGGCCGTTTGTGTTCTTCTTCCCTGTTGGCCTTTGGACGGGGCTCAACCTCTGCTCAAGTCGACCGTAATTGAGTCAACTGTGCTGTTGACCAAAGAAGTCCACTTCTCGTGCCAGGGCAGTGGTGGGGACCGGCTTGCAGGCGATAATGTGGCGGAACGCAAAAGGAAAAATCGAATTTTCACCCGTTAGCTCGTGTTGTGAGGTAGGCCATAAAGCGATTAAATAGAATGAATAAGTTATGTAGGATAAAATCGGAAACCTTCCGTTCGTTAGCAGAGTTTTGACGAAACGATTTGGAATCTTTTTTACTTATGGCGCTGTAGTTGGTACAGTTATGGTACAGTTATTTTTCAAAATTAAATTATACGCAACATGTAAAGCAAAGCACAAAATGAGTAGTACAATTTATCTACAAAATTAACTATTCACAACATCGGCCTATTTCCTACCATTTAAACTCTTCAATTGAAAACATAAAATGCGATAAGATAATTAAACATATAAAAATATGATGATTAACAATACATGTAAGTGGAACTCAAAATAAATATAATAGATAATTATATACCATTAAGAAAATGTTATGCAAATCATCCTTTACATTTCATCAAAGTTTCTGGATTTTTTTTATTGAATTGTTTTACATAAAACTGTACATAAGTGTGCTTCTATTCAAACCGGTAGAAACAAAAATCAAATAAAACACGAAGCTTCGATCATGCAAATATTGAACCAAATTACTTCGAACAAGACGGCATTGATAAAAAAGACCTCTAAACTGTACGAGCTGTCTGCCGGCTTGTAGGTGTGTGTGTGTGTGTGTGTGTGTGTGGTGTGTGTGTGTGTGTGTGTGTGTGTGTGTGTGTGTGTGTGTGTGTGTGTGTGTGTGTGTGTGTGTGTGTGTGTGTGTATTTTTTTTCTTGACGTAACGCGCTTTCCATTTGCCGTGCGCGAAGGAGTGTAAAAGAGAATGTTTTATGGTATTAATAAATGAAATTTAATAACACTAAACGACGTCCGACGTCCGAAGCCGCGTTCCGTTGTCTGAAACGAAATGGCCATTGGATACGCTATGCACAAACCAACACACAAACACACTCCAACGCCTACAAATATCAGACCATGGGTGAAAAAGCAAACGCTCGTTGAATGGAAAAGGAAAGGATTTTTTACTCGTTTACTGGTTGCAGCAGGCTACAGCACCTCGAGGGATGTTAAATAAAAACCAACGATCAGCCATGGTTAAATCCATTTGATTGTATGGAAAGGGCTGGGCAAGTAGTGTGCTTCTACAGGAATAGTGGATAGATGGCGGAAGGGGTGTGTGAGTGTGCGTTTGTGTGCACTTTGCTCTGCATTGCGTTACAATGTCCTGTAGCAGAGGCATTTATTTTCATCCCGTACTTTCCCCTGTGCTCTCTGTTGCTTTCTGCCGTCCCTTTTGTACGCCATTCGTGTTGCCTTTTTGCTCACGACCTTTCACCTACCCGCCACCCTTTTTGCAGTCTCCAATTTGGTTAGTTCACTTTCCCATCTCCTTGCTGCAGGGTGTAAATTTTGAACTTGCAACAGTTGTAAGCCAACGGGCTTGCAGCGAATTGTACAACAAATTGAGCACACAAACTCACACACTTGAACACACAGATTTCTGATATTTTTTGTTTTTCTGTTTTACGCCCTTTGGATATGCACTTCAAACATACTCTCTAGTACACTCTCTTTCTCTCTCCCAGACATACACACGTCCAAGCAAAATCAAACACATACACATACTTTAGCGGCTTAAACTATGTTTTCACTAACGTCATCCTTTTTTTGTTACTGCACTGTTTGTTTGGCCAAATGTGTGAAAATGGGGAAAAATAAACCCATGCTAGCCGCTCGCAAATCTGCAAGTTGACACCACAACAGTGCCACTCGCACATGGATCTCGAGCTAGCTCTATTTTGTTTCTTATTTGGCTTATTTGGCTGTTTTATTTGAGTATCCAAGTGTGTTCATTTGCTTCGTTGATGCTACTGAACGTTAGTTCAGTGCTGATCACATTTAGCTGCATGTTTAGGGATTATAAATACTTAAACAAATCATTAAATTTTCTTTCTAGGCATATTTTGTAGTAGCAGAGAAATACCTTTCCGTTAAGTACACAGACTGCGTTAAAACAGAGGAATATCCCAAACTAAGCTATCCTTCTAATGCACAAATGGTATCTCAAATAGAATTAAATATTAATACAAATGTTTTCATACAACATACTTTCAAAATTTGTTAATTAAAGGTTTGTTTTTTGCATTGTTTGTGTAATGTACCATTATCTCATTTAATTTTTTTTTAATATCCATGTAGCCAAACCAGGCGTTAAACATCGTTAAAACCACTTAAGACACCTCTTAACACTTTGACACTTTGTTCGTAGATATTGTTCTAAAAACTGCGCATGTCTCCGGCTTGTATTGATGATGGTTCTCTTTGAAATTTTTATTCATATATGTTCTATTTCATTCTGTTCTGAGTAATTTGGGCAGATTGAATCTGTAAAATACTATTTAGTATAGCAGTATAAAATGTCGTTAAATCATGAAGAAATGCTCAATAAAATAACCTGCGTGAATAAAAAAAACTGCTCGGCCGTCAACCGATACTTATTTCCATTGCCCCATAGTGGTGTGCTCTGTCGTCAATGGCGTCAATGATTAAAAAACTGGGAAACTCTAATAAATGATGGGACAGATACTTAAAAAAGGTTGGACAAAAACCACAAACCCATGAGTACCAAAATAAAATGTACCTAGTTGAACTCGGGATCAGTTCCAGGATTTTTTTTTAAGATACAATATCAATTCCAGAAACAATGTGTGTTAAAGATAAATTACAGAACCGGTTCAGAATCGTTGCCAGGACGACAAGGGTCATTTTCCAGCTATGGTAGAAAATAGTGGTCGACAAACTTTACTACCGAAAGAAGCAAATTCTGCAATGATGTTCGTAGAGTTTCACGTGAAGAGCCAAATTGTTAAACCAAGAGCAAAAATATGTGAATTTTGTATGAAATATATGAACTGTTGAGATCCACCATCTCGATATCAACGAGCAGCATGCGGCTCGCGAGCCGCGCTTTGCCGATCGCTGGTATAGATCCGGGATCAGTGCTAGGCTCGGGTTGGGTTTGATATCAAAAGCAGAATCGGTATAGCTTCAATAGCAGCTGCAGGGTTGGGTTGGATATCAGATACAGGGTACATATGAGTTAGGTTTCAGTTCGTAGAGCGGTATCCTATTGAGATCTGTTCCAGAGTATCGATTATGTATAAGTTCCAGGAAATGTGTGGGCACAAGATCAGTTCCAATATCGGTATTTGTTCTGGTTCAGTAACAGGATCAGTATCAAGGCTGGATCAGTTTCAGACCGATATGGGTTCAGTTTCAGTTCCAGGGTCTTTATACATAAGTTCAGGACCAAATTCAGTAACCGTATGGGATCGAGAACAGTTCCACTTCCACTTATGGTTTTGAATCGTGAATTGCAATAGCATCTGGATATTCGTTTATTTTTTAATGCTCATTCTCTGGAAGTAAATCCTCGAAATTATTTGCTTAACCCTGCAACCAGGCTAAATTAACTCGTAAATCATATGTCAAATTAAAATTTTCATATTGTCTAAATAGTGTTTATTTGATCAACATCATATCCTCACGACGTCATTTTTAAAACAATAAGCACAGCAAGAAAATCTAAAATAAATACCACATATTAAACGGTTTTAAAAGATTTACTCAACTGCTTTTTTTTAAGTGTCTACGTGTTCTCAAATACCATAGAAGTGGATTCTTATTTTAAACAAATTTATAATAATTTTTTGGTACTTTTCATATTAAGAAAAAAAGTATCATCTTTGCCGTGTGCTGGTTTGTTGAATATTTGAAGCAGGGATTTTTTATGTTAATTTGAAGTCTTCTCGTTTTGTTAATTACTCCAATTCCGCTGGATATTAATTAAACCGAAACCAATACCGGTTTATATTATCGAGTTTTCAGGACCACCGCGTGTACAAACATGCGCTTAAACTCCATTCTCTGTGTTGGAAATTGAATTGGAATATTTTGATTTGGGATAACAATCTGCTTACCCTTACCCGTGCCTGCCGTGTTTCGCACCTTACGCTCACAAATTCAATCTTCCGACTCCTTGTCTCGTCGTCATTACTTCCACATAAACATTCACCACGAAGAGCCTCTTGCACACGAAGACAAAACAATTATGCCAGAACCAGCCTATAACCTGGGAACATTTCGTTATCAATGCCCCACCAACACTTCACCCTCCCTTACAATTGGCAATATCGATCGATTGTGATCTCACAATTAAGGACCGCGCCGCCCTTGCCAGTCGCAAATCGAATTCGCCCAAACGTCCGCTAACCTCCACAGGTCGAAAGGTTAAACAATAAACCGGCATGCACACGCACACTTGATCAGCTGAAATTGGCTGAAAATGCACCGATTGTCGTGTTATTATCTTACTGCACTTAATTAGCTGCAGTATCCACCACCGTTTATATGGGGATGTTTCACCAGTCCATGTGCATGCGCGCTGTAGAACGACATCCAAGGTATATTGCCACAAATTGGCTTCCCGAGCCCCCAAATGTGGCACGTCGGCTCTCGTAACTTGCCAATTAAATTTTAACTCGATTGCCTGCGCCCCGGACGAACACAGTCGATTGTGGGCATATACAGAAGCGGTACAGCGACTCCGACCTACCGTTCTCTATAGCTCTCTTTCTCCCATTCAGATCTGTGTTTGCCTTCTTCGGTGCAATGGTTCGTATTAAATGTTTGTCTCTAAATCGAAGTGCACAAAACTCATTCACGAGGATAAAAACAATCAAATCAAAATCCGCAACCACCACTCCAGTTACTTGTTTCAGAGGCATGGGACACGGGACTAGAATAATGCGACAAAGATAGTGGTACCGATGGAGGGAGCAGGTTAGAAGGCGAGAAAATGGAAAACGGTCAAATACCGAGAAGGTATTATGGCAATAATTGAATTTGAAATTGAACAAACCACGGACCCACAGTGGATGAGCTGGCCGCAAATGTCGTTCCATTGCCAGCTCGAGGTGGTTTTGCTCCCGCGAGCATGTGTGACATCTTCTTGCTGGATGGGGTTAAATTGTGCACGAATAGCCACGGACTTTACTCAATCCATTCTCAGTCGCAAATCGCAAATCCGTGAATGAGAAGCAATAAGACGTTCGTGAATGGTGGTCTAGATATCCATGTATGTTTGTTTGCGTGCATGAATCTGTACAGTGAGTGGAATCGAAAAACTGAAAGCTGATCCATGTTCAGCTACCACACTCCCCGCTTGGGAAAAGAAAACTGATTCCAATTTCGGATAAATCTTTCCCTGGCCCGGCGATAGTATAAAACCCATGATGAAGGGATGAGTGTACGGATGAGGCTAGGTAGAACCTCACCAACCACAGTGTGCTTTAAGCTTCACGTTGCTCCTGTGAATAGAAACCTCGCCTGTTTGAAGATCTGCTTGGCTCGCGCTTGGTTTTAAACGAGTGTGGAAGAAAAGGTGTTGATTGAGTTTTTAATTGCTTGTAGAGCGCACCGTTACCGCGACTGGCTCGAAAAGAAAGGGCAGCTTAAAAAGCTGGCTAGATTGCGGAAGGCTTTAGCTGCGGTGAAGGTCTATTCATTCAGATGCGGATTTTGTGGTAGATTAAGTGGTGGTTTTAATACGGCAGGAACGTCTATCCCTAGCCAATTGGGCGTTGGAATGAATCTTTTTGTCGAATATGATCTCTCTTTTTTGTGTTCAGATTTCTACCCTATGGACAATTGATTAAGCTCCACACTTATTGTGGACTTATTTTTTAAGATTATTTTAATAAAAATTATTATATTTTCATTCAAAATTATCTTTTTTATGTTTGAAATAAACGAATGTCCCTTCTTTCAAGATATTCACATTGATCAGAAAATCAATCCCTCTGATCGAGTCTTAGTTGCTTGACTCTTATTGGATCAACTAGTATTATCTCGTCAATTTCTGGTTCGCCTTTCGAGGCCTTTCGAAGAGAAAGATTGTTTCACTCAAACATTACCCATTTTATGCTACATCAGCAGTTTTCATCCTCGCGGAAACAGAGAGGGAGCGTTTCTCTTGGCTTCTTCTAGTATTTTGCTGTAGCTGACCGAATAGCAAACAACTTTCCCAGAGATGCAGGGAGTGTTTCTCCCCAAATAACCCTCCACCATGTGGTAGCAAAGCAACAAGGAAAAAGATAATGCTCGCTTCTACCCTCACCAAAGTCTCGGCGATGGGATGCGATTGTGGGCACAAGTCGGGTTTTCATTCTCCAACCGCGCTTAGCGCACCGGGCGGTCCGTTGCTGATGGTTTGCCGTTTTGAAATAATAACAACGTAAATAGGTAATAAATCTTGATTAATGATATTGGATTATGTTCACCGAGCGCCACCCAAACTTGAACCATCAGACGGGGCTGGCCGCTGATGGGCAGCTATTTCGGATTACACCGCCGCTAACGCTAGCAGCAGTGCCGTAGAAGTCAACAGCCAAACGGTGTTTGGACAGTGAGATAGTCTGGGACCGCGAACCGAATGGCGTTTGGAAAAAAAGTAAAATAAAAAAAGTATTGCCAGTCAAGAATGTCCTTTAAACCAGTTTGCCCTGACTTTCCCGTACCGAGGGATTTCAACCAACCGGGGTGGTTCAATTTTTGGAAGAGTGGGCTGCATTGGCCAACTAGAATCAACCCGGTCTACTGTTCAGTGGGGTAGCTCTGACCCAGAACAGATTAATGGCCGGTGGGGCTACATGAACGCGCTGTAAACAGAGCAGTGAAACGTTCGCATCGAGGGACAACAATGAGCTTTTGGCATAGGATGTAGGTTGGTTGGAGCATAGTTTTTTAGTTTTTAGGTCATAGCGCAACATGCTAAGCGTCAGAGTTTGATTTTTTTAAACAGTTTATCCGTTTTCCATTATTCTAAAGAAAACAAGACAAGAAGTTGAATAACATTGCTCTTACAATACCACACACTTCATCTGCAACTGCTTGTTGTACTACATATGTTAGACAAAACTAATCTAACTTATTTAAAAAAACAAGAAACAACCAAAATTCGATTCATTATTTATTTCAGTACAGCACATGGTAATTAATTGTTAGTTATTGATTGTAAATCGGCCATATTAAAAGCTAGCCCCATGGAAACTTAATTTTAATTTGTTGTTTATTTTTGAATATTTAGACTAATGTTTTGTATGTCCTTCAGTCAGGGTAACTAGACAGAGAGAGTTTCCTTGTTTCCAAATAAAAAGTGGGATTATCTTTTTTTCGCAGCATTTAAAGTTTAATGTTATTGTATGCATTTAATCTACATTTATATCAATAGATATGTATTGTATTCTCATGTTTTATCATTATAGACCGTTTTAATTTAAATTAAATTAAAATTAAATAAAATTAAAATTAAATTGAATTAAAAATTTTAATTCAAGCATGCCAGGATGTCAAAAGAATAGACAGAGATTAAAGCATAAAAATAAGCATGATTTTTAGTTGCATTAACGGTAGTTTTTTAACAGTTCATTATAAAAGAACACGTTTGTAACCGTTTTATTGCAAAAGCCTCAAACTTTAACGGTTTTTTAAGAAACAATCCTATTAAGAAGATGTAAGTTGACGTATTATAGTCATTGTTATTACTATTACAAACATTATTACAAAATATTAACAATTTTCGATTAAGTGGGTAAATTAAGTGGCAACGATCGTTCTTTAACCATTTGATTAGGTTTTTTATTCTTTTTTGCCTTCTCCTAAATGAACGACCTTGAGGTGCGGTGGTGTAGTACGTTATACACCTGCTATTAAAAAAATCACAATAAATTACAAAAGTCATTTTTTTAGGTAGCTGAGTAAGCGGAAACGTTTTCTTTTAAAATGTACTCCCAAAACATTTCACCTAAAAATCATTCGAAAAAAAATATGGTAGAATAACTATTGAAAAACATTAGTTTGTCGTATACAATTTGCTAACTTATCGATTGTCAATTGTGTAAGTTTCATTATTTTCAATATGTATGCTATTTCCAATATAGTTGACACTCTCCTAACTTTGACGTCCTTGAACTCTGCATGCGTAGAAACTCATCTATCGATCCAATAACGAAGCCATGGTTACTCGCAATTTTCTCGTCCAACGTTCCCGATGGTCCCATGAATCAACCGCTAACGATCGCTTCCGCCAGGAGGATTCAATGCAATGTCGTTGTCTGTGCCATCCTTTGGTGCAAAATAATCACACAGTTGCGCCGAAAGCGCAGGACCATCGAAGTGCAATTCTCCATTACCACCGAGTATGTCATCCACTCGAGCCGTCAGCGAACGTGCAAATCGTGGTGTTCCGCAAGTCTGCTTGCCAGCGGTACGATGAATTGTACGCGTGTGATCTACCCAACGGGCTTTCTCACATCGCGCTCGAAGTATTGGCCAGTGCAAAAAAGAACCTTCCTAGCACGGGCACCCGGATAGCCTCCGGCCGGTGGTACAATGCTTCGGATGTGGGATGGATTAGATTTTTCATTCCCTACTTCCGAATGTGTTGGTTTTCAGGTTTTAATTTCTTTCCCTCACCCTGTCACACACTGTTGGGATGTCCTATATATTGACGGCCGTACAGGACGTGCGACCACGCCCGCACTAATCACACCATGAATTATGCTTGCCGGAACGCAGATCTATCGTAACTGATGGTGTGGAAGCGATGCCGCCCGGAGATGAATGTCCTATACAACTTGTTAAAAGGAAGAGAAAAGGGACAAACGGTTACAATTTATTGCTCGCGAGTATTCATTTGTCAGTATTCATTTGAGGCTCAGAATAGGTACCCTTCCACGGCACGATTATTTGATGGAGAATCTTTGCTCTTCCATTCTTTTGTGATGTTTCAAACGGAAATTTGTGGAACATATACGCATAATTACATGTTTTTATAGTTTGGTTAATCACTTAAACCTTTTAAACTTATGTTCTCCCATATGCAGAAAATGATATTTTGATAGGAATTTTTGAACAGGACTTACCGTGGAAACTAGGCTATTTGATGCGACTCCAACGTTTAAAAATCGAAATACCGCCTCAACATTTACAGAACAGATGCTTAGTTCCTCGAAACAAAATCAATGAAGCTGTTTCTTTTCAGTTTATTCAAAATTGTAAGAAATTGAAAAAAAAAGTTTTAGCTAAACATCTAAATAATTGTTAGTGGATTTGATTGGATCAATCACTCATCCAACTTAAATGCTCGTCCTAGAAATGAGCTATCCCTACCGTAAACAGCAATGATCATAATTGTTCTGTAATAATTATGATATGAGTATTATTGCAAATGAATATCAGTGTACTGTTAGTGTCCTTTTGATTTTGTTTACCAATTCACTTACTACTACTTCACGACAATGTCTCGTTTAAAAAAAAAAGCATTTAACGAAACCATGTTCAAAGTTCATCTCATCCTTTGCCATGACCGACATACAAAGGATTTGTTAACCGTACTAAGTATTTATCCCTTGAAACGTACCTCCCCTTGATACCGCTTGATATGTACCACCAATCTTTGTGAACCCAAATGAACCAGTTTCACACGACGCCAAAGGAAATTTCGTTTTCCGTGTGCTTTAACCGCCCTGCCAACGCCACCGTAAGCGGATAATACCATCTTAATTGCATCTTGCAGACTGCATTGAATGTGTTCCCTGGGATGTTGAATCTTGCGGGTAACGTTGTTTTCGGAAGCGGAAGCATCCCAAAAACGCTCCTTTCGGTAGTCTTGTGAAGAAAATCCGACACAACGTCAACACCACAATCCCTTTCTGGATAGAACGTATAGAAAGTGCACCCCTGCTCAGTGTTCTTTCATTCCTGTAAAAAGCATTCGTTCTCATGCATCTCATTCCGTAATCTAAATAACACGCTGACAGGTAATCTGATTATGAACGGGAGTTAGGTGATGCATAAAAATAGAATCTCTATTGCCAATGAATGAATGAAAGGTTGTCTATAAGCGGATAATTGAGAAGCCGATAATGTAATGGATGCTTTTGAGAATGTTTAGTATTTTTAATGGCTTTTTATTTAATATATGTACCGAGTTTTGTATTATTGTATTGTATTGTATTGTATTGTATTTCTTAGTTGCGAGTCCGCCTAATAATGGTTACACAAGCTTTAGTAATAATAATAGTAATAATAATAATAATAGTAATAGCTAACGACTAAATGTTATACAAATCATATTCGCTCTCTAAATTGTCGTGTCGTTTCATTAAAATCAAAATGGCCTGCAAGTGCATTAAATTCGCGCATCATTACCGTAATGGGTTCATTAGATCCGTACTGCGTATTTCTAAAATTAGTTCTTAATTACTGTCGATTTCTGGTGGTTGGCCTGTTTGCATTTAATTTAATTTGTTCCAATATTTTCGGACAGTCAATATTTCCACAAAGTAGGTCAGCAATGAACAAGGCTTGCGCATTTCTTCTTCTATCAGCGAGAGTCTCTAATCCTAGCAGTAAACGACGCGATTGGTATGGTGGCAAAGTGTTACTATCACTCCACTGAAGTCGCCGTATCGCAAAACGTGTGAATTTGCGTTGGATTCTTTCCATTCTCTCTTTCCAAACTTCAGCAGATGGACACCAGACAATTGAGCAGTACTCCAATATAGCCCTAACTAATGCACAGTACAAAGTTTTCACACACACTGGATCGTTGAATTCCCTCGTCATTAAATAAACCTAGAGTTCTGTTTGCTATCTTGATGATATCTTCATAATGCGTTTTAAAAGTCAGTTTTGTGTCAAGTAGAACACCTAGGTCGCGTATTTGACTTTTCTTCTGAAGAAGCTGTCCGTTTATCCTATAGCTATGTGAGACGTGCACGAGTAAAGAACACAAGGACACATTTTTCAATACACAGACATAACATATTACGCTTACACCACTTATCGAATAAGTCCAGAGCCATTTGGAGGGTATTAGTGTCTTTGGAAAACGAGTATAACTCAATGTCGTCGGCATACATTAAAAATTCCACATCACGCAGGACAAACTCACATCATTAATATATAACAGAAAAAGTAGCGGTTCAAGATTACTGCCCTGAGGCACACCTGATGTACAGTAAAACGGATTTGATACAACTTGTCCAAATTTTACACAATATAGTCGGTCTATTAAATAAGATTGGAGCCAAGTGAGAGTACTCTCGGTTAGTCCTAGTTTTTTTAGTTTTGCGAGCAGCATATCGTGTGATATGCTGTCGAAAGCTGCTTTCAGATCTGTGTACACACAGTCTGTTTGTAGGCCAATATCCATGCCACTCAAACAATCCGAGACAAATTTTACCAAATTTGTGGAGGTTGAACGCTTCGGCATGAATCCATGTTGTTCGTTGCAGATATAATGCCGAGATGCATTCAGCAGGATCTCATGAAAAATTATTTCACACACTTTAGCACATGAACACATTCACGATTATGTCTTATCGTTCGTCAATCTGGAACATACTCTTTGTATTTTTTAAATTATTTTTGCACAGTTCTGTCTTCTTGCCAATATTTGATACAAAAGTGAAAAATTTCTTAAAATAATTTTATAATTAGTATTAGTTAATAACACGTAATATGTTACAATATGCATTGAACCGATCTTGCTTGAACTTCAATCCGGCTTCAATGTGCTGGCTTTAATCTTTCGAAAGGAAAACTTCCTTCTATTTTATTATATTTTATTTGGAGAGTATGGCTAGCACATGTAAACATAACAAAAAAAGCAAATAACAAATCATACCACGTTTTATCCTTCTACAAGGATAGCTGATATTTAACACAGCTGACTGGTGTGGTTTTAATACGCCGGTACGTTGGCGTATCGTTAAAGCTCCATTCCTCATAATCCATTGGTCAGACCAATCTAGCTTAGTAACCAGCAAGCCTAGATTACATTAATTAGGCCCATTTCTCTTCCCGTTGATGTCTAACATTGATTTTTCTTACCTACAATTTCACAACGTACACCCATTTCATTCCGACCGAAGCACCGATGCGGGACAACGCAAGGTGGCATAATTCTCACCGAGCTCTCCAAAAGCTCTGTGTATCGTTCTTCTCTCACATTCGAGTACAAATAATATTCCTACCATTATCATGCCGGGCCCGGGTACCATACTCACGTCAATTCTTTCTTTTTTACTTCGAATCTCATTCCAGGTGACCGGTGTCGTCGGACGGGCGGAAACACTCTCGTCAGTGTTTTTCCTGGCAGCGTTCATTTTCTACACCAAGGCGACCAGGCGGAAAAAATCCACAGGTACGTATCGCATCGTAGCTTGTCGCGGTGGGACCAACGTTCAGAGCGTGGTGAAAGGGTGTAATGTTGCGCAAACAAGTGTAATCACCTTCGAGGGCAGCTAGGGTGATAGAAATGAGAGTAGAAATGGTAGTAAAAAAAGGGACCGACCGAACGTGCGGATTTCACAACTCGGCGTAGTGTCGAGCAGGTGACGATTACTCTAGCATTGCGAAACTGATGAATAACTGTTGCTTTGTGAGCGGTTGAAAAAAGTACTTCCTGTATAAGCTAACAGAGTTGGGCGGAAGTAACAAAGCAACACTGGTGGGGCAAATATGTCTGACCACAGCAGGAATAGAAACCAACCATACGGAACAGTATAAAACCTTTGTGAAAACAATATCGAAAAATATCATAACAGCACTATTTAATATTTTGTGCAACTCTGATTTTTCAACTATGTACATCAGTTGTTTATTTCTGGATATAGCTGGATAAATGCTATTTCCTTAGTTCTAAAATTTCATGCTTGAAAAACTAGTCGATTTCATTCAAGCATCAAGCATTGTAATTCAGCTCTACCAGTGAATACTTTATATGGTTCACTGTTTGGATTTGACATATGTGTTTCCCTCTGATAAACGTTTTTAAAAATAATTAATTTATGGTTTCCGTGCCTATAATCACGGAGCTTCAATTAAGTCCTTTATTGATCAGGTTGGCTTAAAGATATGTAAAAAAATACCGGATAATCTAATAAACGGTGTTCAGAAATAAGCCCCTGATTAGTACATATGCAAAATCTTTAGCAAATACAGCCAGAATCCGCTCGCTATGTTTCCAATTAGGGAATTCAACATGCAGCGAGCCGAAATTAAATCACTGATAGCTGGCTTTTTTTGCTGGCTTGCACCCATATCTGTCATAATAGTGCACTTGATGCACTCAGTACCCTAATGCAATTCAACTCGTACCGTGGCACCCTACCAGGCATGCCACTGGGCAACATGCTTGTGTCAAGGATCCACTCAAAATGCCACCTAATATGTGAAATCAATCAATTTAGAACGTTCCTATGCTGCTGCTGTTGCTGCTGCTGCTGCTACTGCTGCACCCTATCATAGTTCTGATCCAATTTCAATTCCACCCTTATCCTTTACCGCGCACCAGAACTACGTACGTTTCACTCGCTGTGCACAGCTGAGCCCATTGCTTGGCGTTGCACATTATGCAACTGTCCGCACACCACCGTTTCGAGCAATTTGCTGATTTTACAAGAGCACATGCACACAGCACAAAATGTGATTAATTATTGAAAATCCGCTCCCTAATGATTTGCTATTCATTGGCGAAAATTCCTGGCGCGCTTGAAATGGTGGTGGTCTCCGGTTGTGTCAGGGTGTGTGTGTACGGTGTTTGGTTGCAGTGCTTAGATTGCACCTGTTTGACTTTTGATAGCTAGCGTTTGTGTAGAGTGAAAAGAAAAAAAGACAGCTGAAGCATCATCTGACTTTATCTAGCGTTTACGCCATTTATACGGCGAGGATACCCATTCATCTATTTTGGCTTTAATCACAGCTTCCTTTATCTAGCATTGCTTGGTTAGGTCTTTCAATATACTGTATACTATTATATAGTAACATAATACATTATGGAATATCAAATAAATATGCATGCAACAGTTTATCTCCTATAAAAATAAATGATTTAATGAAGCAGACCAAATAAGACTTTTGTATAATCATTTAATGTAAGAGATTGTTTTTGGGGAAAATAGTTCATTCAATTATGAAAAATATAATATTTTCGTTTTGTTTCAACCACAAAAAACCTTAGCTTAATCATATTATATTATTTTTGCTTTACTCTGAAGTCATTTAATTTCCATCGTCGCATTCACTTAAGCTTTTGTTTTTCACGCTGACGTTAGCTTTTAAATTAAGCAAAAACCTTCTCAACACAAAAAGAACATAAATTGTTGCAGGACTTACAATGAGATTAAAATGTAAACCTGTTCATCAATCGCGCTTGCGTGTACTCCCGTGGGGTTGCAGGGAAATTAAGGAAAATTTAACCGTCCGTCTCTCTACGGTGACTTGGCCTGCCATTACGCAAATCTTTTTTACCATTTTGTTAAAAATGACCACCATTTGCCATATAGAGAGGACAGCCAAAAACCCTTTTGGAAAGTGTGTCCCAAAACCATCCACACCAACCTCCATTTACTTCCAGCATCCCAACGAGATTTCTCGTTCATCCAATCCCTTCGACGCCACACAATGGATTCGATTTATTTTCGAAATTTCGGCGCGAAAAACTAACTACCTTACTTGCAACTACCGTTACGGTAGAAAGGAAAAAAATGCCGTGCTCTTTTCGGCTTCGCGGTACGTTGCAAAATGTTAAAATTCCTTTCACACCAATGAAATTACAACATTTATCAAGTAAATTACTTGACGGGTTTTTTTTTCTTCGGAAAACGGAACAGAGGTTCGAGCTGATGGTTTGGGCTTTGTAGCATCGTCACGAAATTGGGATCAGTTGCAGTAGCGTTTACCGCAGTCCTTGTGAGATGTGCCAGCGCGTTTTGGAAGTGTAGAATGAACGGTAAAGCATTGGGGGAGTGGAGCGGAGGAAGCATGACTCCCACAAGAAAAGAATCTGGCTCTGTTTGGCACCGGCTGCAATAATCGGTTGGAAGCCGACAAAGTTTTGCACCGAAATTGAAAGAGCATTTGGCACGTTTTTTGAGTGAAAGGTTGCTAGGTGTTTGCGTTTCGGTGCCAGCAGTGTAGTAGTTTTGGGAAAAATGCATCCCCACTGACACCCCCAACCTCTTCCAACAATCGTGAAAAGTTTTGCGTTTAGGAACAATGTAGCGTGCTACTTTGGTTCTGTTAGTGGTGCACTGTACGGACAATAAATCATGGTAGCAATGGTCCAGGCGGTATGGGAACGGGTTGAATTTATGTGGGAATAATTTACAAACTTCAGCTTCAACGGGTTCCAGCGTCAATGGGGAATTTTTAACGAAAGGTGTTGGTAATAGCTGAAATTTTATTTCATTTGCTTTAGTTTTCTTGCCGTCTTTTTTAATCGTGTTTGTTACAATTTATTTCTATAGCGCGGCAGCTTGCTACCCACTTCACAGTAATTTGACAAAACATAAGTTTCAAAGTACCGAAAGTACCGAAAAAACACTAAAATATGAACATAACACAATATATTTAAAATTTCAGTCACGTGTCCCTTGCTTTAGCGCCATAAATAATTAATCCATCCGATATTCTCAACGAATTGCATTTGCCAATACCCTTGTGTAAAGTGAATGTCAACTTTTACTGCTGTATTCAGCAAGCTCTCGACAACACATCCGGCACTTCGGCAGTGTATGCTAGTGATGGGTAAATTCAACAAAAATCCGGAATCGCTTCCGACTGACTCCGCCAAAATTGGAAGCGGTTCCGGAAGGTAGGTGCAAAACTCCGACCTCGGAGCCGTCTGGAGCTGTCGGAGCCGTCCGGAGCCGTCCGGAACCGCTAGTCGGCAGCCGGAGCCGGTCGGAGCCGTCCGAGCCGTCGGAGCCGTCGGAGCCGTCTGGAGCCGTCCAGAGCCGTCCGGAGCCGTCGGAGCCGTCGGAGCCATCCGGAGCCGTCAGACCCGTCGGAGCCGTCCGGAGCCGTTAGTCGGCAGCTGGAGCCGGTCGGAGCCGATGGAGCCGGTTGGAGCCGTTGGGGCCGTCAGAGTCGTTGTCATAGTCGGAAGTATTCTGAAGCGCTTTAATTTCCCGATATCAGCGATAATTTCTTTTAAAAAAACAGCTCACGAGTAAAAAATATATAGATATAGATATAGAGATAATATAGAGATAACGTCTCAACACATAGGGAAAAAATGAATCAAACTAGGAGGTCAAGAAGCAATAGAACTAAGACGGGAGGTGGGTTTGATAAAATACGAAGCAACGAGGCAGACGAGTGTAAAGGCCTTATTAGACGAAGAAAAATACTGTCATTCGATTTTGTAATCTATTTTTCAAACAGGGTTTGACAGATAGATGCCAGTCGGAAAATCGGAATTCGACATGCTCTATTCCGATTTGCTCAAGAGTAGATTTTTGCTGTCAATGTCGATAGAGCGTGTTGAATTTCTTGATAATGATGAATAAAAACAACAAAAATGAGAAACAACGAATGATTCTTTCGGATAAAGCCAGGAAAATCAATAAATTAAATAATAAATGTGAAAGGTGACAGAACAATTCTCTTGCCTTATTACACGTACGAGAGGTATTTTTGTGCCATAGTCTTAGTTTGACAGATAAATTCCTATCGAGAAATGACAGTATTTTCCTCCGTCTAATAAGGCCTTAATTATGGCAGTTTTGCACGGTTGTTTACATCGACTAACGTGTATTGTATAGGCCGCCTTGGTTTTTACCGAATAACATGATGGCACATAGACAAGACAAAGAATATAACTATCAATCATCCGTCCATCTTTTATGAAAATAAAGATCAATAATAGTTTGATTCATATTTTTTCCCCCTATGTATACGAGCAAACAATTATTTTTGACTTTATTGTTGAAAAAAAAATACAAAAAAACTTCGGAGCAATCAATGAAGAAGACTCTTTTTTTACTCGTGAGCTGTTTTTTTAAATGAAATTATCGCTGATATCGGAAAATTAAAGCGCTTCAGAATACTTCCGACTATTACAACGACTCCGACGGCTCCAACAACTACGACGGCTCCGACCGGCTCCGGACGGCTCCAACCGGCTCCGTCGGCTCCAACTGCTACGACGGCTCCGACCGGCTCCAGCTGCCGACTAACGGCTCCGGACGGCTCCGACGGCTCTGACGGCTCCGGACGGCTCCGACGGCTCCGACGGCTCTGGACAGCTCCGACAGCTGCAACGCCTCCTACGGCTCCGACGGCTCCATTTGCCGACCAGCGGCTCAGACGGCTCCGGACGGCTCCAACGGCTCTGGACGGCTCCGACGGCTCCGGACGACTCCGAACGGCTCCGACGGCTCCGGACGGCTCCGATGGCTCCGGGCGGAATCGAAATCGGAATCGGAGCCGGAGTAGCAATACTCGGAAGCGATTCCGAACCGTGGGTGCGATTCCGGTTACCCATCACTAGTGTATGCGGCAATGCGCATTGCACATACTCGAAGCGAAACGACTCAAACCGACAAGCAACTTGGAATATTTGCACAAAAATTAACCTTGTGTGCGCTAATCGTCATCACCCTCAAAGTGTATTCGGGCTGCAGACCTTTTTTACACATATGGTATCCGTACATGAAACACGAAACGCTTTGCTAACGAATGCTGACTTGTATGTTCCTTCTTCTCATCGACAACACGCTGTTTGTGCACTCAGGACTAATCCACATAGAAACGAACCAATCATTTTCGTATGCAAACCATTCACGATACAAATTGAAGTGTAGTGAACACATAAAAACTTATAAAAAATGGTACGGACCTTTCCAAATTTGCACCACGATACCGAGAAAGGAGATTGAAATGTTCGTACTTCATAGTACATCGAGATTTGGCGTCATTTTGATCGCATTTAATGTTTGCATGCAAATAGAATTGCAACGTCGTAAAAATAACCTGAATCCACCAGCCTTCTTGCAAACCCGGAAATAATTTGATCGAATTCCAAGGAAACACATGCCAATGCAAAGCATTATCGTCTAAAACCACGTTGTGGTAAATTTGAATGAATTTCAGTAAAAATGAAATACGTGCTTGGCTGGAAGGGTTCCCGGAAATTTGACAGGAAAATTGCTTTCTCCAACAACAAAAAGCAACGCAATCGAAGGCAGCACCCAACGAACAAAAAAGGTGCTTTTGAATGAACCATACCGGGGGGTTTCTGTTACCCGGTGGGATAAACTTTCATTTTTACTACTCACTGCTGGGACCATCTTGCAACAAGAGTGCTAGAAGAAAGCTTTAAGCAAAGTGAGTAGAAAGAAAGAATCACTTTGCAAAATGCACCCGCAAAACGTTGCAAACGTTGACTTTGGTTCCGGCTGCTACCGTGACTGCATCCGGTTGCATCATTAAGAACTGCAGCACCAATGCATAGTTGCACTGTTCCTGTTTCCTGTTGAGGCAGGGCTGATTTTTTTCTCCTTTTTTTCCTGCCCTAATTTTGTTTACTTCGCCTCTTCATTTCGTGCAACGATCGAGCCATGCTCTGCTGTGTCGGGAACTTTTCGCAAGCAAAGAAAGCTCTCTCATTACAAACGACGTCGATGCTGTAGCACCGAGGTGTTGGCCCGCGATGGTGTTAGTGGGTAAAACATTAAAGCTTGAACTGATTGTTGGCGGATTCCGGTGCAACTGCGCTGTTGCCTGCCCTACGACGAGAGAAAGTAGCACGATTGCTTCACGCGCTTGCAATCTTCAAAACCGGGACAGCAAGGAAACACTCTTCAACGCGGAGAACTTGGTCGTTGTTGCTAACGTCGAGTAGACTCCTCCCCCGAGGAAAAGCATTCCATCAGCAGTTGTTACTGGAGTCGGACAGAATTGCAGATTGTGGAGCAAGAGAAAAAAAAAACAAAACCACGCCAATACGTACTGTAGCGGATCGGAGGACTGAGTTTTGCGTAGGGAACGCGTTACTCCTGCCAACGTTTTGGCACGCTTGTTTTTCTTCACGTTTTTGGCGATCACCCTTCGGCAAGTTGCTGTGGTGAACTTCTTTGGAGTATAGGGAAACGTCGGAGGGCGTGATTTATTTACGACAAGCTTTTGGAAAAGTAAATTCTTGCAGCACAACATACAACTTTGGCAACACTGCGATTTGCCTGCTAGCTGGAAAGTGTCGACGATGCTTATGGATAAGTAATTGATTATTCTTTTTTTTTTGTTTAAAGCAGCTAGAGAGTATTTATTGATTAGGGGTGCCTGTTAATATTAAAAGTGCATACATGTTCAACTTGTGAAATTCAAGCTGAAGTTAATATGTAAATGACATGGAATGTTTGTCAGCCATCTCAAGATGCAGCTGATTCTAGGAACTTACCTTTGTATGCTTGCCAACTTGCAACTCAATTGCAGAAAATATAACGATGGGGCATTTCAAGATTCTAGTCAGTTTTTTTATATGCAGTTTGTCAAATGGAGGCTGAAATCGTGTAAACACTCCATACAAAACCGCACACAACACTAGCCTGCGATTTCAGCCTAGATTATTTTAGACTAAGGGGCGGTCCCGTAGTACAGTCGTCAACTCGAACGACTCAATAACATGCCCGTCATGGGTTCAAGCCTAGAATGGCCCGTCTCCCTGTAGCAAGGATTGATTATCCTATCCGGCTGTGTTGGTAATGAATAAAGTCTCAAAAGCCCGTACAGCAGGATAGGACGTTAAGCCATAATAGAAGACGAAGTATTTTAGCCTCAAAACTTCCTTAAGATCTGCTCGAAAAATGTCAAAATAATGTGATATTTTCATTTATCCCAAGGTGTATTAAAGAGATCAGGTGGTGGAATCTAGAAACAATAAGTATGTAAACCAGGTGGTCTCATAGCATGTTTGTTATAACCAAATTTGAACGTCACTTTTTGACAGGACGGGTGAAAACTTTTGCTCGAACAGGCTTTCTAGTAACTTGACGACTACACAAACTACGCTTAATATCTTCATTCAGAGGCAGAAGTGATAAAAACCAACATTCAATACGTACACCTTAGGATAAGCCCACCTATATAGTATACCCACTAAGATCGCTCGAAAATTGCTAGACAATGGAAACAGCTGATAGACTGAAATTTCAGCCTGCAATCTTAAAACGGAAAGGGGCCCTATGATGGTATTGTGATAGTGAAATATTTTATTTTTCTTTTAAGATCTAGGAACTCTCACTTTTATACAGGAGTTATTCAATGCATTTCATTGCATAGTAACATATAATTAAAAAGATTATATGAACCTTTGAACCGCTTTGAAGATATTCAAAACTTCATTGTGTCAAAATTAATTGTGAGTATAACTTAATAGTTTTTAGGAAGTTGTTGCGAATCACGGTAAAATGTATTAAATGAATTTATATATAAATAACAAAAAATAGAAAGCAAGCTGTTGAACCATTAAATCAAATCGTTAGTGAAAGCCTATTGTATTAGCCACTTCAAAAAAGCGAACTAACTATGAATGTTATTGTCTATGAACTATGAATCTTTACTATCTTCACATGATACCGTTTGCGCAAGTGCACCAACCCACTTGAAATACATTTTCAAGCTACTGAAGCCATTCTTGATGGAGTACAGAAAAGAATACATTGAACGAAAAAATCCTTCTTCATAAGATGATAAAAGCCTGCTGCATACTGCATACTACACTCGACGAAAGCCCTGCAAACCTTGCGCCGTACCGAAACGACTGCTATCCCTCGATCGGTTGCAGATTGCATTGGTTGCCAATCGTTTACATCGTCGACCCGCGTCAGCACGGCACGGCAACACCGGAAAGCATCAGATGACACTGCATCATCCGGCCTGTCTCTGGTCGCTTTTCTCTGCAGAAAAGCGCACTAAGTGGATGCACTTAAGACCGATGCGAAAACCCATCCGTCCAAACGAAACGTTGTGCCTTGAGCATTGCGTCATTGCATCGACGCGACCGCAAAGGGAAAAGGGTGAAGTTGTTATTTTTTTCACACTCCCAATGATGGACATCACAGTTAAAAGCAGTCGCTAATGGGTGTCTTTGTCAATACTATCTGCTGCTAGGCGCAGTTCCAGCGATTGCGATGGGTGAATCTTTTTAATTGCCTCTTTGTATCGACATAATGTAATGGGAAATGAAGCATTTGCGAAGATTCTCTCAGCTGTCATATCTATCCATATTTAATTAAACCCTAACAGTGCTCATCCTGCGCTGGCAACATTTAATCAGTTGAAATGTGTATTAGGTCTCTGCAGTACTTTCTCCTCGAATGTTTTCCTCGCGCTATAAAGTTTTTGAACCCTTTTTAAAATCAGGTCACGCAAATGCTTCACAGCAATTTGGTGATGCTGGACGCCCGAATTCCCCAGGGCACCATCAACACATCGTAATTGTCACATTTGTCTCATAGTTCAGGATGTTTCGTTTATACTTGTTTGTCCTTTTCTTGGCATCATTGCAGCACATTTTATCCTATCATTGCAGCTGACCCATGGCGACAACGTGGCACTAAAGCGTTTGTCAACCAGTCGTGATCGATGCAGTGTGTGTGTGTGTGTGTGTGTGTGTGTGTGTGTGTGTGTGTGTGTGTGTTCCATCTCAGTCATAGTTTTAAGCTTTATCGTAAAACGCTTGCTATGCAGAAGCTAGCTTAACAGTCGAGATGGAGCATGTTTTTTTATTTCCTTTTTTGACTGACTGATATCTGTTTTTGTTTCGTGGGTTTGATTTTTTCAACTACCTTTGTTATGGTGCGCCGGGGTGGTCATTTTATCCGTCATTGCTACTGTTTTTAGCCATTTCTCGCAAGATTCCGTTGTATGCCTCTCTTCCTCTCCAATGCATAATGGAAAAGCTTTTTCACCCAAGGCTAAGCGCTCGTCAAGCTGTAACAATGGAAGATGTTCAGCTTTGTTACGTTGAGCTATATCATTCCTTTAAGATCCTTTCTACGTTTGTGACGATCTTCATTGATTTTTAAAGCATCTCAAAAAATCTAAGTCTAAGTATTTTTAACATAATTTACCCCATAAAGGCCTTTGGCTAAATTTTCCAAATACTTTGTTGCCAGTTTGTTCGACAATTCGTCTGGGATCACTACCTGGAGGAATGAAAATTGCTGATTTTCTGACACCACTCTGTTGAACGGTAGAACAATTTTTCATCATCTATACACGTCATCGTTTCAACAATCACCCACTGACAGACGGCACCGGGATTGGAGTAGATCGATTTACAGATATTTCCTTTACCTTGGTTCTTCATCTTCCAATGGAAGATCCGTACTAAAACTGCTTCGACATCCAGCGCTTTGCCGTAATGGATGACGATTTTTCTTTTCATGATGGTGAAGTGGAATAACTTTTTTTTTCGTTTATTTATTCCGCTTCCGCCCAGTCCCGTCATTGCAGCCCTTCACATTATATGCGAATTGCTCTTACGGTATTTGAATGGTAAGAAAACGCATCAATTCGGTGATTTGATGACGTGGAAAAGAATAGCTCGTTATCACCAGTTCGTTTTATGAAAGTTAGTTTCAGTAGAAACAAAATATTACTGTTACAATATACAATGTATAATACAAATTACATTAAAATACAAGTCCAGACCATTGGAAATTGGAACAGATAGGAAAACAAATTTATACTAATACGTAAAATTTTTAATCGATATTCTGGTTCTTTTTGTATGAAGGAAGTTTAAGGCATTTTAAAGACGACCAAAAGCTCATTCCTGTCACACAACGTTTTAATTTTTTACTCCACAATGATTAGCGAGTAAATGAAGGGAATATTACTATTAATTACATGCAAATGTCGGACGGATCAAATTACTGACCGCTGATTCACCGTCACCGTCACCGTCGCAATTTAACCATTGCTTCATTTTGTAATTAGCAGCATTATAATTGGGTCATTATATTTGCCCGTACTTTAATTAGTGTTCATCAAACAGACGCGAATAATCACTCTCACGGAAAAAGGGAGCCGCCACACCGAGATAAACGAGAAGAGAGGGAAACAAGGAGTATATTTTTTTACCTTTCTGCTTACGTCCTTTGAATGGCAGAAAAGGGTTTGTTCTTTGTTCAGGGGCTTAAATTTAGCTTGAGTTCAGCTTTGAAATTATTTGCACTGGTTTCGTTTTGCAATAAAAAAGTTTATACTATGCTTATGCGTTTGGTAAAAAAGATGTTCTTACATTAATTTAAGTTTTTTCTTTACTATAAAATACGTTGCTGTAACGATGTGTGATAGATGTATGTTTTTATTATGTATTTTTACGCTTTATTAAAACCATTCTAAACTCTACTTGTTACATGAACTCGTAAAGCATTCTAATTCATTTATTGTCTTAATAAAAGAAGCATTTTGTCAATGTTTATCAATCCATAAAAACCTTTAGGTCATCCCTTAACCTATCCTATTCAATACAACAGGATTTTTTCTTCCTTTGGCAAACCATTTGTTTGTTACATAAATTCTTCCAGCTAGATTCATCTCAGGATTGCCACAATAGCAGAAACGATAACGAAGAATAGATAAATACACAAATAAACAATCCTGCGCGATCGTTCTGTACTACTCGCGCAAATAAGAAGGGCTCACGGCATGCTTGTTAGTGCAAAACTTAATCCCACCGTGTCCCTACTTGCCCGCTAGCCTATCTATGCTTGCTCTCAAGATGACTTTTGCTTTGAACCGCTTAGATCATACTCACCGGTGTCATGTAACACCGACCTGACGTTGGATTGTTTTACCGAGAGCAAAATAAATGGATCTTTACAAACGTACTGACGTCGTCAGCGCATTTATCATAAACGGAGGTTAAGTGAGAAAGGAAAATCGGGTTTTGAATTGAATAATATGCCTACAAAGATCCCAAGCGACAAAACCAACATGCATTCCCGCTCTCTTAGGTTTACTGGTCTGTTGGGTAAAACGAGAAAACATTTGATTTTGTTAGTTGGGATGATTGATAAATCAATGCTAAAGCCCTGCACTCCTAGCCCCAGCAAAAAGGTAGAAGATTAACTATTGTTTAACTTTTAGATCAAAATCAAACAAATTTTAATCTCGTAAACGATATTGGTTGACATAAAATTTCACCTGTAGCTAACATACAAACATGTCGAATTGGTGTATGTAGTTTACAAACCACAGACTATTTACAAACATTTACCTTCAGTGCGTATTTTCATTCCACATCCAATCCAAACCGAATATAAAATCTAGTTATTGGAATGGTTACTAATATTTTATTTATTTTACAGTGTGAACTAGAAGAGCACTATTGCTTGTTATTCCTATTTTGCGGACAGCTTTACGTATTTCACAAGAATCGCAAATGAAACATTATTCAACCACAATTTCCACGTGTAATCACTGTTGATGCTTATATAACATGACCAAAAAAACAAACTTTTCATTGAAATCTGTTTCGTTCCATCGATTCAAGCATAACATTGATGTATCATACATACGTGCATCATTTGTCGCGTTTCAATGATGTTAGCTTATTTTTTTCAGACAGTTTCCACGAACACAATTCCGTATGTTTGCGACATGTTTGTTATGCTATGTAAATTTCCACTCACTGCGCAGTGGTACGGTGCAAAGGAATTAAATCGTGCACCGACGTCGCTCTCTTTTCCAACGCACCGGATTTTGTAGCGAGCTTTGTTTGTGCTCTCGTTACATTCGATTATCGTGTTGAGGGAAAATTTTGGTCATGATTATTCATCAAAACCATTCGGAGCATGCTGCTATATACTGATACTGCTGCTGCCGCTACCGGAGGTGAAACATGGTGCTTTGCGATTGCTTTTAATAACGGCAGCGGGAAGCGGAATGAATTATTCAATCTCAATTTGTTGAGTAATGAGTGATGAAATATTTCCGCTCGACAGTTGCACCGAGATCGGAACATCGCATAAGCTTTGGCTGGGATGTCATAAATTTCAGCCCGTGCCGTAGATTGTAAAATGGAAACTAATAAATGATTGATTTGTACGATGAGCTCTGGCGCACGCTGGTGGTTTGGCTAAGCAGCTCGATAAGCAATTAGCTCGTAAGTCAATAAAACTATGCAAATCAGCCCATTTGTGGAAGTGTAATTTGGAATTGCAAATCTGAGGCGGATTGTTGATGTTGTTTATTAGAAATATGTAACTGTAATTGTGGTGGTTAGGAATGTGTTATATTAACTTGTTAATTTAACTCATGCTCACATGCTGCGTAACCAAACATAGGCAACATTGAAACAATAAACACAAAAAAAACATACGCCGGTTGCGATAGTATCATGGAACAAAAATAGACCGGATGTTGGTGGAATAAAACAGAGGCAAGATTAATGTGCAAACATCCTAACATGTATGTGTGAGAGCCGAGATGAAAAATGGTAGGCTGGATGTTTCATTTAATTAAATACCTGCCAGGCATGGCTGTTGACGTGCATATAGTCGAGACGACGGTTGTCTATTAGATATCACTGTAGCCTTCGCTGCTGGTCTCCTTAGACAATTCATGTGCTTATTTCAGTTTGCTGCGAGGGAAATGGTACCCCTAGTGTGTCGCAAAAGTTCCTCAATACATAAACATACCCTTCGAGAAAGCCTTGATCCTCGGTCGCTGCACACCCGTGAGGCAGCTTAAGCTTGCCTCATTCAAACGCTTTGTTGTTGTCTGTTTGTTGGTTTTCGCATTATCATTCACTGGAAAGGCGTATCCTTTCGCCCGTTGTATGAAAGTGCTGGCATTGCAAACACAGATCGTTCATTGTGTGTTGCTTTCGGATGCGAGGAAATAGTTGAGGACTGACTAAAGAAATAAAAACAACAAGTTACATCTAGTCGGTTCGCACAAGCGTCAATAAAACTCTCCCTGCAGTGCAAATCGTGCAGAATTAATAGTCAATTAGGCGCCAAAGCAATGATGGCATATGTGATGCAAATACATATTCTTAGCTGTAAAGTTTAGTTTCTATAAAACACTTCGTTTGCCACATTCATGCAAAACGTTAGGTTACAAGAGATTGAAGGGTTTACCGTACAGCTTAAAGTTATTTAAAAATGTGTTTTGTATCAAACTGACACATTTGTAAATAAATATCTTTCATAAATAGTAACAACACGAATCATTTTCTTTTTATTCCCACTATAATCATTAGGTTGGCGATTCCTTTGTCTTTCCATGCTGTTTGTTGCCACGGCTATGCTTTGTAAGGAGCAGGGCATCACCATAACGGGCGTGTGTGCAATCTATGAAATCTTCGTCGCCCAAAAGGTACGTACAGCTTTAACTGTAGGTTACATATTTCAATCTATTGTTTGAACCAGTCGTTTTCAACCATTTGTAGCTTTTTTCTCCATGTAATACTTTATGCTCCACTAACAAGTTCATGAGCGGGGGAAGAACTTTATTTATTTATTTAGTGAAATATTTGCATGGCCTTCGCAGTGGCCCAAGCAACTTAAACCAACTATCTATCCAGGACACCATAAAACAGAACAATACTCTAACAATAAGAATGAAAAAAATTATATGTAAAAAAATACAAAAAAAAATTAAAAAAAACTTTTTCTAATGCTATGCCGTCAAAACCAAACAAGTGAGAAACAGATATATGCCAGTTAAATAAGGATACCAATGTTCAATACAGGAGTACATAACATTTCCTTTATCTTATCTTGCTTCTTCTTCTTCTTTCGGCTCAACAACCGTTGTTGGTCAAGGCCTGCCTGTACCACTCATGAGGTTGGCTTTCAGTGACTAATTGATTTCCCCCATGGCAGGATAGTTTGTCCTACGTCTGGTGGAATGGTCTATTTGGGGCTTGAACTCATGACGGGTATGTTGTTAAGTCGTACGAGTTGACGACTGTACCACGATACCGGCCCTTATTGCCTTAATCATAAATCCCATCAACGGATAATTACGCTGTATTTTATATTTTCTATGTTAAAATCGCAGTATTATTTACTTGCTCAGCTTACTTCACTCACAGTTGAAAGCGGCAGATACTTCTGACCTGTGTAAGCGATATTGCGTGTGGAAACAGCTCGCGATTCACTTGCAATCAGGATTTAAAAGCATTTTCAGCCGAGAAATCCCCCTTTGAAATCTTTGGCGAAAACGAAGTGCATTAGCGTACGCCGTATTGGCAGCGGAGTGATAAAAGCACTAGCTTTCCAACGAGATCCACCGGCTGGCCTTATCCGCTGCACCTTCACACAGGTTTATGCTGCAAGCATGGAGAGTTGTTTGGTGTCGGTTCAGCTGTGCAAATCTCTGGTTGGATTATTTTTCGCTACCGTCAAGTGCATCCTTTCATCAGGTTTGTTACCGTTCAGTAGGGTCCTTCTCTTTTCCGCCCAGGAGTCTCAGTTTGTAGAACTGAACATTGAAGAACAGACGAGACGGGGGACGGAACCGGCCGGGCAAACATTATGTTGTTGCCACGGATGAACATCATGCGGCATCATTTGTAGTGCGCGTAATGGGAAACACCGAATAGCGTGTCCTACTTCGCTCGACAGTGGCGAAGGGTCGTCGAAAGACCACAAGGATACATAGATGCAAGCTTCCCAGTGACTCGATGCGATTGCAGATGCCCTGTGGACCAGATATGCAGCTTTTCTTTCTTTATTCTTTTTGCAGGATTCATTTCACACTATCCACAATATTGGCTTCGGGAAAAGGGTTCTGTTTTGATGCGAATGTGTATCTCTGTCGTTCGTATAACATGAAAGGATGTTTTTGTACCTCACAACGGCTGGCAGAAATTTGTTATCATTGAAAAAAAAAGCAGTTCACTTATTGCCCTTGTGATATGTTGGCAACCATCCTGGTTGACCTGAATTATTGCAGGCAAAATTTGCAAATGCACCCATCAATAATATTTTTGTTTGCTTTGCGCTGTTCAAAATGCATTCCATTTTCAATATGTTTTGAAATAGTGCTTTTCCAACCTTACCTGGCATTAGATATGATTGGGTCAACAGTTTAACCCCGTTTGATGAGCACGCTTTGGGCAATAATTCAAATAGTGTCCCCCTCATGTGTCAAACGACCAAACGTGTTCAATCAAATTTAAATTCAAATTGGGTATAGCTGAATGTTTGAATTCCTATAATGCAAACAAATGTATTGATTATACATTTGTAGTTTACCTGATTAAGCAGTATTACCGCGTTGAAGCGTGGTGGTTTTGTTTAAAAATCATAAATTGTGTAAGACAATACAATTGGGTAAGACTCATTCCATCACTATCATAATAAAAATGCTTGTTTTGTCTATCTGTATTCTATTATATTTATATATTCTCTTTAATTGTGTATTTGTCTAATAAGCAACGGTACATAGAATGTTATCGACAGTCGCTTACTAAAAAATCAGATAGCTATTTGGCAAACATACTAGCCTTGGAGATAAAAATCGTTAACAGGTTTAAAAAATTGACGCAATAAAGTCAAAAAATAATAGTCAATCAATAATTTTTTGAAAATCACCAGACGGTTGTACCAAGTTTTTTCGCAGATCCAACTCGCATGCACGCAGGTAAATCAATCTCAATAAAACTCAACTCAACAAGCTCGATAATGGCTGTCAATGCCTATGTAGTTAGCATTCCATTAAATCCAATGTCACAAAGTCATGCCAAATGCTGGGTCATATCTGTCATGCACCAAAAGACACGTAAAGTTCATTATTTCAGTCTTGCCAGCTGACCCAAGAGGGAAAGCGCGTCGAGAAAATCATTCAAAGGCCAGGGAAACCAGCAAGGGAGTTCAGCAGCTCTCAATACGAATCATGTTTGCTTTACCATTCCGAACACGATCAAATAAATGGATGCATTTTTCTGTGTCAAACCCCACTCGTCAGCTCGGTCGACCGGTAAGTGTTGCCAGAAATGAATGCTGACTGGTATTAAAATTCCACGTACATCTTCAGCATGACAAGCGAGCAGTGCCTCTAGGGCCGCAACAGCTCAAACGCAGCAAAGCTACTCGATCGTAATGAAATATCGATGTATTCATAATTCAATTCATCTTCTGTGTTTTACGAAACGCAACGACATAGGACGGAACAACGACTAGAACGACACTCAAGCTTTATTGGCTTAATGTGGCAAGCAAAAAGGAATCCTGTCACAAAAGATCTTCAATAGCATCAGAACATATCCTCTTGCGAGCAACATCTCTTTGCCGGTGAGTCCGTTGTTAGTCACAAACCGGTGCTCTCTATCCTGCGAGGTAAGAAGAAGCTCTTCCGAATGCGAAAAGGACACCGGTTCTGATTTATTCCATCCGTGGCTGTACGTAAGCACAATGTGCTCTGACATTTGCTTAATCTACGATGGTAACGCAGGCTATTCGGTCATTGGATTTGGTAGGATCGAAAATTAAATGAAGATGAGCAATGAAGTCCGGGACATACAGTATCTCCTCGGAGCGAGTGCATTCCTATTGTTGTTCGGGTTGATGAATCACTGCTCAACTCAAGCACGAGCTGCAGTGAAATAAAACACAAAAGCATTCGATCCACAACCGTCCTTATAATGCTGCAAAGACGTTGACGAGAAGAAACCTCAACGAGACTTATCACTATCATTCTTACTAGTTTCTTGTAGCTTTATTTTGCGTCCCATGCATACCCTGGGGTCATTCAGCAGAGGAAGTTTTGGGTTGTATTTCAAATTTTTCTCCCTCTTGCTGTTCGTTTCATCCGACCGTCTCTTGCCGATGCATCCTTCAGGTAGCTGCATCCAGCCAGAGCGGAAGTGTTAGTCAACTGTCAACACGGGTCGACAGGACGTGACGACACGGACACCAAAAAAGCTGACGACATGTGCAAAGTTCTTCCATCATTTCGATACTTTTTACGCCATAGCTTGTGGGAGGAGTGAAGTAGAACGGAGCCAGTACCATGCATCTCGCCACGCTCCTGGGCAGGTGAGGGTTTCATCGTCTTGTCAGGCGAGCTTTCAGCCCAGACGATTGTTGCAAGTTATTTCCTTTTTACACCGGAATTGTGAAGCTTCTGTAAAGGAAGAAATATGTCTGACATGATGGGATGTTTTTTCCCTCGCTTCATTCTGCTCTCTGCACTCACTACTTCTCAACTATAGCAATACAACATTACTGGCATCCGGTGCCGAGTGAAGGAAGCGGAAACAAACACAACAATGCTCCAGACAGGTCAAACCACTTGACGAGTGCGAGTTAACAAGCAGCGATGAAAATTTATTTTTTAATCTTGCCAGAATTATCTAGCTGGATGGTAATAGTTAAAGGATAGGATTCAAACTTTTTTGTTCTAACATTAATCAAAGAGTGTGTAAGAGAAATATTTTGGTAATAGTAGAGTATTATTAAAGATTAATTGTTACTTTTTAAGATATGTCCTGATAACTCAGTTGATTTTTGCTCATTTATTTTCGTAATATATTTTTGTTAAATCATTAATGTTATTTGTCAACCCGTAAGGTTATACCAGATGTGCTGCCTACCCTTGCTCTTGTGTTATGTTGCGTTGGTCCTATGACCAAATTCACGCGATCGTGGTCATGGGAATGTCATAAGCCTTAAAAAGAAGATGTATTCAGTCTTAGAAAGTCTGCGACTCATAGGAAGGAAGGTTTCTTCTCTTTCTCGTGAATCTATTTCACAACTACAAAGTTTTGTGAAATTTTACTTTACTTTCATATTTTATAATTATGGAAACATGAGTGCATTCTTGCTTGTATTTGTTTATATTTTCTTTATTGGACTGAAAGTATACCGGTGCATTACTTTTAGTCTCTTTGTGAACCCAAGTTAACAGTTTTTAGAAGCAAAAAGGAATAAATCTTTAGCCACCAGCATATGACGCTCAACTGAAATGCTGATGCTTGTCTTAAGATACGTCTAACGCAACTAAACAATTGACGCTACTAACCTGCTTCGTTTACTTGCTCAAGGTTGATTCTGTGTTGCCTGCCTTTATGCACACATTTTTTTTTTCTCCAGAATTTAATAATATATTTAACAATGGGCGATAATTTGGAGTTATGGAGTTGGATAGGTTAAAGATAATAATCGTTTCTAACATAGGATACACTAAGTGTAGATAAAATGTAGATATTTTTAAAGTTCGCTAAGCAACAAGCACTATTTATGATAAGCTGGTTTAAAATATTTCAAGTTGAAATTCAAGCCTGTGCATGTTAATTTTGAATTTAATTTTATATAATTTTATTTTGTACTCACGAACCCTACATATCACGGAAATTTGCGAACAAGTGGGTCATTTTCAATTAGTAATCATTTCAAATCAATGTAATGATTGGCCATCGTTGAGTGTTGTCTAATGTAATAAAAAAGCAATGTTTTTGCAACCACACTCTTTCGATCCGTTCCGACCAGTACCTCGACTAGCTGTCATTACGAGGAATGTGCCAGATGAGGTTCTGAACCAACACGTGCCGGAAAATGGGAAAAATTAGAACCAGCGGTTTAACGGGGAAAGGTACGGAAATCATACATTGTGTTTCCTCACCGCAAACTATTGTGAGTGTGTATTTGTTAACAATATCCTCCCCTTGGAAGTTTGTACGCAACCATGCAAAGCGATTATACTAGTATTCGTAAAACAGCAGTGCATAATTCTACCATAGATCAAAACGGAATTGGAAACATAAATCAATTCTAAACCAGAAGGCCCAGAAGGCTAGAATGTTCAAAGCGTGGAGAGGCCTCCCGTATCATTTTCCAACGTGCACGAACTTTGCGGTCATTTTAGCGTCACATCCGGCACCGAAATGTTGCTTCCATAAGGCAATATACGCTTCTACACATTAAACTATCGCACAGTAGTTGCTTTGTTGTGTGACAAATTTCAATTAAACCACACTCTAACATCTACGGAATGCTGTCCGTGGTCGTCTCTGGGAAAATCGAAATTCTAGCACCCTTGCGGGGTTTAGAAACCCTTCCCAAAAAGCATGATAAGCATCTCGAACTGTTTCAAAACTTTCACTCAGCAGTACATTCCAGCACAGTAACCCCCAGTGACTCTGACTGATGTGCAGTTCATCCATTTTGTCGTCCCGGGCCCGAGTCTCGGTGGCATGCGTAAAAGACCGTCAGCGTGGCTTGAAATATCGCTTTCAAACAATATTATAAATCGGTCCCCCTTTACGCCACACCATGTTAGCTACGGACCACGTCAACCAACATGTGGAACACGTTCGAAGGATGTTGTTCAGCGCTCTCGAGTGCCGCTAACCCGTACATTTTCTCGTGCGTTTTCATGTGTATGTGAGCGTGTCTCTGCGTCTGTCTATGTTTGGTTTATTTGGTGACCCTTGATGTGTGTTTTTCCAAAAAACCAGCCAGTTCCGTCGACTGTATGTTTGCTCAGTTCGGGAGGACATATTCGTCTTCTGTCCGGAACTTTCGCATTCCACAGTGCCGAATTCTGTCGCAGCGTGTTGAAGCGCATTTCAACGCACTTCCCTTACGGTGGAGCTGCAAGGGAAGGTGGTGAGAAAGACCCCCCTTGCCATGAAAGCTGTGTTACGAACCTTTCAACCCTTTTTTCATCCGTGGATAGAAAGGAAAGAAAGGGGAGCATGAAGAGAGTGAATTCCAGTGCCGGATGGGCGAGGTGACGAACGGTTTCGAATGCCACGAGTAAGCGCAATGATTGAGTGACAAACGGAAAAGCAAACATCGGCACATCGTTCGATATCAGGTGGCGGTGCTGGTGAGCGGTATAGCGGAACACGCAGAATTTATGGTAATGGGACAGGATACAGGGAGGTGCATTCTTGACACACACACACACACACACACACACACACACACACACACACACACACACACACACACACACACACACACACACACACACACACACACACACACACACACCACACACACACACACACACACACACACACACACACACACACACACACACCACACACACACACACACACACACACCACACACACACACACACACACACACACACACACACACACACACACACACACACACACACACACACACACAGCCTTTGTTGTATACCCCACGAACACAAACGGTCATTATTAGGAGTGAAAATGTATTCCCAGTAGTTGTACCGTATGTGTCGATGTCGCTTACAGTCCCTTCGAGGAATCTTTTTTTTTATCATTATTTAACTAGCTGGCAAAAAGGGAAATGAAACAATGTTAAACAATTTTATCAATAGATCTGTTTATTTTCCAATGAAGAATGCCTGAAACCTCAATCCCTCAAAGTAGTGAACATGACTGTACTTCATTGCTTACTGTGCTTTACCGTCATGAAGTGAAATCTAACCTTTGGAAAAGTCGTCCTTAATTTTTTTGTGCAGTTATAAATAATTAAATCATCTGATTGATTGACTTCATTTCTCTTGCGTCAGCATCGACCTAACATGACCAACAAAATTTTCCGGAATAACTCTTAATCTGGGAAACAAATGTTTATTACCTTGTAGGTCCGATTGAAACATTAGCACGAACGTTCTTGTACGCTCACGGTTCATTCGTTGTTGGTTTACAATATTGTGTTGATACTGCATGCCTACCTTTATATATATGGACGTATGGCTCTATGTCAAAATCACGCTCCATCACGTTACTATTTTTAGATGAACTTAATATCGGCCTCCCGAAACGGTTTTTTTAAGTATTCGAATCTGTTTAATTCCTTCTATGGGTAGTTTTAGTAACCGAACTGGGGCGTGTTTTTATACGCTGTGAATACGTATTAGATATTAATGGTGTGAACGTATATTAAATTGTTTTGCGATCACTCGAACACAAATAGACTCGAATCTTCAATAGGGTCAAAAAAACACAAGTTTCAATACCTCATATGTATAAAGCAATCCTTTGTGTAGACGCAGCGTCTGATGTTTTAATTTAAAAATAACAATTTAAAAAAGAAGAGCACCTTTAATAGCAATAACGTTTTGAGAACTAATTGAAATCGCTTAGCTACTTATGTTGACTTGACTAAGTCACAGGTGTTCATTTAGAACGTCGTTCCGATGTCTAGCAACCATATACTTATATTATCTTTCCTATCAAAAGCTCGTTACTGTTACGTGAGCACGTAGACAGGAGCATATTAATACTTGACAAATAGATTAAAAATTTCATAACCCTCCAGTAGCGATGCACACATGTACTGAGGAAGCGCTAGTAACAAAGATGCAACCATTTACATCGTTTCATAATATCCTACGGCTAGTGTTGGGTAAAGTGCTGCTGTGCGCACTGTGCGCACAGCACACCATACTGTGCGCACAGCACAGCACAGTGCCTTAAGTGCTACCACAGTGCTAGCACTTTCGCACAGTGCTAGCACAGTGCTAGCACTTCCGCACAGTGCTAGCACTTTCGCACAGTGCGCTCTCTGAGCACAGTGCGAAAGTGCTAGCACAGTGCTAGCACTTTCGCACAGTGCGCTCTGAGCACAGTGCGAAATGCTAGCACAGTGCTAGCATTTCGCACAGTGCGCTCTCTGAGCACAGTGCGAAAGTGCTAGCACAGTGCTAGCACTTCCGCACTGTGCTCAGAGAGCGCACTGTGCGAAAGTGCTAACACTGTGCTAGCACTTCCGCACTGTGCTCAGAGAGCGCACTGTGCGAAAGTGCTAGCACTGTGCTAGCACTTCCGCACTGTGCTCAGAGAGCGCACTGTGCGAAAGTGCTAGCACTGTGCTAGCACTTCCGCACTGTGCTCAGAGAGCGCACTGTGCGAAAGTGCTAGCACTGTGCTAGCACTTTCGCACTGTGCTCAGAGAGCGCACTGTGCGAAAGTGCTAGCACTGTGCTAGCACTGTGCGAAAGTGCTAGCACTGTGCTAGCACTTCCGCACTGGTTCCAAGTGCGCACTGTGCGCACAGTGCGCACAGCACACTAAAGGCAATGTGCGTGTGCGCACAGCACACTTAATTGTGCTACTTTACCCAACACTACCTACGGCGTACATACACCCTAATTGAACACCATCCAAGCGCAATTCGGGCAACCTTAGAAACAAAGAAAGGGGTCCTTTCCGTTTTAAGTTTGTAGGCTGAAATTTCAGCCTGTCAGCTGTTTGAATTCTATAGCAGTTTTCGAGCAGCTATCTGAGTGGTTATAATATACAGGTGGGCTTATCCCAAGATGTATGAATTTAGAAGGCTGATTTTTATCGCTTCCGCTTTTGAATGAAGATTTTAAGAGTGTTTTGTGTATTGGTCAAGCCTCCAGAAAGCTTGTTTGAACAAAAATTTTCACCCATCATGTCAAAAAGTGATATTCAAATTTGGTTATAAAAAGCATGATATGAGACCACCTGGTCTACATACACTTTGATTCTGAATTCCATCACCAGATCTCTTTCATGCACCTTGGGACAAATGTAAACACCACCTTGTTTTGCAATTTTTCGAGCAGGTACTCGAATCTAATTCTAGCTTTGAGGCTAGAAAAATCTAGACTGAAATTTGCAGGCTAGTTTTGAGTGTGGTTTTATATGGAGTGTTTACATAATTTCAGCCTCCAACTGTCAAACTCCATACAAAAAACTGACTAATATCGTGAAGGGCCCCAAAGTTAGAAAACTCTTAAATATGGTTAAAATTTTCAATCTAGAACGCTCAGTCTTCTCACAACAAGAACAGATACAAGAATCAAATCCCTGTGTATATCAGCTGAGATACTCAATCAGGTAATAGTAAAATTTTGAAGCATATAAGAGTTTTGAATATTGATTTTGTTTAGACATGTTTTTAACATACCTCGAACTACGTGCATCATTACGATTATGTTTTTCCTAAATCTGTTTCAATAACATTGTTGCTACATGTTGTACTTCGTAGTTCCTCGCTATATTGGCAGACTGTTCTAAATAATTCATTCTACGCACTAAAACGTTGCATTGAACAGTTTTAATTACGATGATGCTTTGGAACTGCTTGGTAACCCTGCCGGTCAAGGCCTGTCTGAACCTACTAGTGAAGTGGGCTTGGCTTTCAGTGACTTTTTGTTTCCGTAGCAGGATAGTCAGTCCTACGTATTCGGCGACACGGTCTATTCGGGGCTTGAACCCATGACGGACATGTTTATATTTTACACATATTTATTATCGTTACATGTGCAACGCATTGAATTTTCACGTTTAAATTTGAATGGAATGGTCTGGTGGAATGGTGTTTTATTCGGATATTTTTACTCGTTACCGCCCTGTCCTTCTCACTGCTTAGCGACAGTATGTTGAGATGCCACAAGCTTCTCAGCGGTGTAGTTGCGTAGTAACCGTAAACAAGCACGGGGAAAAGGTGTTCGTTTCTATCGGGAGCAGTACCGCACATGAGCCGCTCATACGTTACACATTAGCGTTTATGTTACCGGTGTGAGATGATGTTATTAGTGGCGGCAATGGTTTACATTTGCTCCGGGGTGGGGGAGAGAAAAAAGGTTTTGCCCATTTACACCACCACGCGCACCAGTCAAGCGCGGTGGTAGTACCGTATATACACCATCATCAGACACGATAACGGTGTCCCGAATGGAACATGTCGTGCCGAAATGATGATGGTGGAACGACAATTTAAGCGACGAGCTCGTAATGGTGTACGAGCGTCAAGGGACCAGGTTTGATGCCCTGGCCACCTCGTATACCTGGGATGAGTGCTGCTCTTATGTTGTGGTTTGAAACATCAAATCTTTACATTCTATGTTCTGTCTGAACTTTTAAGGAAGCACGTGAATACTGGAATAATTTTTATTTTCTCTTTCTCTTTGCAGGTCAGTATTTCTGGAGTGAATATGGAGAAATATTTCAACTGGTTATGATAATGTTGTATCATGGTTATACTATTTTAATTTAAAATTCAATATTCAATTACGATATAAATTTTCAAACATTTTCATATATGTTGCAACTGCGGTTTGAATGAAGCTATCAACAATATTCAAAACTGCTTAAACATTCACCATGTAATGTAATGATTTGCAAAACGTAGGGAGTAAACTAATTGCTCATATCAACTCATAAGCTGCCCTATAACGTAATACAACTCCAATTATGATACAACGAACCGGGTTGTACCCCAAAGCTAACACGTTAAAGGTTTTGGATTTTTTCGGTAATCGTATCAAAAGATTCATTTCGTCGATTTACGATCATTTATAGCGAGCTGCAACCGTTTCATAGTACAGAAGATGGCCGAGAGCGAGTACGTAGAGGTCACTAGCACTCCGAGATTCACTACGGTCGATCGATATACATTCGGGAAGATGCGGTGAAGGAAACTAATTACATCAGACATTACATCCCAAACGTCCAGCCGAGCTTCTTATGTGCCATGGGAAGGACCGCTCGAGTATCCCATCTGCGTCGATTCTGGGAAAAAGGGTTTCCATTCGGAAAGTGGTCCTTTCGGAAAGCAAACTCAGTTATGAACCAACCGTTTCCCATACCCAGCCCGTGAACCCAATTATGCGCTAAACATAGATCCTTAATTCCATCCCCCCATCATGCTTTCCGCAGCAAGCATTATTTAGCTCCGTAAATGCTTTCCCAAGGATGATGCAATCTCACCGTACGGCTCCTTAAGGCTAGCACAAATCGAGCACAGTTTGACGGGACAGACGATGCGATAAAAGTTGAATTACAGGTGTGAGGATGGTTCGGTTGGCGTTAGTGGTTGCATCTGTCAAAAGTGCACGGATGCAATTCCCCCAGCAGCCCATCGCTCGAAGCACATGATGGCACGTACAGTTAGTGTCGGTCGGGTTGCTATCTGTCGGGCACTCATTTTTCATTTCATTTTCACATCACTCCTGGTACTGCTCCACCGTCCTGCCACGGCAAAAAGTAACGTTCGCAAACAGTCATGCCCAAGCAGCTGCAAGATACGAGTTTTACGTTTCGTACGTCATCGACTACGCCCCAATTGCGGCGGAGTAGACGAAGTCTTGAAGCTAACCATGCTGAGGATGGCAGTGTGCATCGAAGTACGATGTATAGGTTTGCGTCAAGCACATCAGCGTTAGCCGGGGTCTGTCTGTGTAACCATTTCTCGAGGTCGAAATATCTCAACTTTGTTGCATCGTTGCTTCTCCGCTTGCACAAGAGATACACTAATTTACCAAGCTCAAGGCACGAACGTACAAATAAACTGGACCCCAGCGCCAGCCGAAACGACGGGTAGCAAAGCAACTTAAAATGCAGTCACCGGGATCAGTGTACTCGGGGGCCGAATCATGGCAGTATGCTTCAGGTAGCCCTAAACCCTCTGCCAGTTGCAAGCTGAAGCAAATATGTACACAACAATTACCGAAAACAGTTGAAATATTTAACCTCTTCCAGGACTTTTCCTTCCCATAACGATCTACCAGCGAGAGTGTTTGGCCCGTACCATATGTTTTGGTTTGTAGTGCTATAACCGAGATGTATATGTATGTTTGCGGAAAACTCTTCGCACAGGTTCTCCACAAACACACGGCGTGCAGTATTGATTTATTTATAGTTGTAAAAGTAGGTCAACTAACAACATTAATCATTAGCAAAGCCAAAAACATTATTGTCGTATTATTTAACCTGTTGAGAAGCGTATCCACTCTTCCAGTCAAATTTACGATCATACATAACAAATCAATTATTTCATTTATTATGCAAACTAACGTTATGGTCAAAACTTCACAATGGAAACGGGTTGTTTTTCATCGTGCAGGAATAGACTAGCAAACTTTCGTTGCGCAGATATTTTAACGAAGTGCACCCACTGCAACACCATACCAGTATCATAAATTCCAAAACAAACACGCTAACACACACACACTCGTAGGGTGCACCGGATGGCGGTACGGAAGGATTTTCCCGGCAGCAAAACACACATTGCTTTACTCTCAGCAACGTCGATGAGGGATCGTGAACGTGTTTCGTTTCTTTGTACCGTGCTGCGAAATGGAAGGAGGATATAGTGAACTTAAACGGGCAGTTTTTATATAGATGTATTTTTTTTCTCATCCTTCTGAGGAAGTCCTTTATCTCTACGTTGAAGTTTATGACTGAGGGCAGCACCGGATTGTGCATCCAAGTTTTATTGTACATTCACTAGCCTTCCTTCGTTTTTTTTTTTTACTCTTCGTCCTAAAAAGCACCATCCTGACTAAGCCGGATGGTCCGGCTGGTAAAGAAATTACTGACAAATTAAATCGAGAGTGAAACTACTTTTAGCTCCTCGGTTGCATATATGCACCACCCCTAAGGTTACCTCGTGGTCAAGTACTGTATCCGTGTCGGGTGGGATGTACACGTCGACGGTCCGATGTTCGAGCAGTAATCAAGTCCCCGAATCCTGTGGGAAGAAGTCCATCCGACGGGAACTAATTTTTATTACGCAATTAAATGCGCTACTGCGTTCACAGAGCCGGGGATGGATGGGTCTAAAGTGTGAATTTTAGTGTTATTGGTGCCTTTTAAAAGACAATCTGGATGGTCCGGTGATGCTCGACCGAGACACCGGGTCGCATTTTCGAGCTCATTCGCTTTGTGCGAGTAAATAGTAGTTACGTTACATCCACTGCTCCTACCAAGCGCTGCAATATTTCCTAACCAACTCTTTTCTCGATTCCCGATCGGTTACTTCACCAACCGGTAGCGGGGCATTTTGCATTACATCCCATCCCACCCGAGTTTCTGCATCCATTAAAAACGGGTAGCATGATGAGATGCCATTGAGAGAGAGAGAGAGAGAGAGAGAGAGAGAGAGGAACGAGAGGAGGATGGCCATTAGCAGCACCAAATTACAATGAATGTTTCGGGTGCGCGTTTGTCGTCGTCCCGCTCCAAGGTAACAAAGTCTTGCTTTCGTGGGCAGTGCGAGTTGAAAGTGGAAAGGAAGTTGAGATTCATCGTAATGGGAGATTTTTATCACTCACCCTCTGCCACCCAGTCTCACTACACCGCGCTGGGCTGAATCACATCACATTGAACTGTAATCAAAAATTAAGACGCACTTTAGCCCGCTTGAGATAACGCCAAAACGATCCTTGGCTGGTGTTTGCGTGTGCGCTGCTCGTGGACGGTCGCATTTACTTAAAAGTGTCCTATATATTCCGCAGACGGGGACTCGGCCAGAGCAGTCGGGGGATCCGGGAGGATTTAAAATGAAATCGTCATTAGTTGGTAGTACTCTACACCGCACCGGGGAAGCTTTTAAGCTGCTTTAGGGCTGTTAGTTAGTGGAAAGTATCGTGCCGGGCGTCGTTATTCCGTGGTTCATTAAAATCGTTCGCAATCGTTCGCGATCGTCTCGTGCGTACGGGGCGCGCGCATTTTTTTTTTCTTTGTTCATTCAAAACTGCCGGCAAAAAACAAGTAACATTTATCTGATTTTAAAAATGGAAGAATTATCAACAAGTTGAGTACATTTTCGACACGACGTTGCTTTGCGTTTAGGAGACATCAAGCACTTCATTACTTTTTATTTAGACGTTGCCAAAGCAGTTCACAACTACGAGCTAACCTAATCTTAGAATTTTGTCATAACGCTCAACGAAGATTGCTAATCAATGCCGTATCGTTGAAAATGTGCATAATGAATTCAATTGTACCTATAAAATTGTAAAAAAGCAGCACAGGAAATGCAATCAGTTTATGCTGTGTTAAGAAATCTGTGTGATGCTAGAAGCTTTTAGTCAGTTTTTCAGATTAGTATTAAGCGTCTGGATGCTGAAATGATGTGTACACTTCCCAATCAGTATTTCTCAAGGTATTTTTTAGTAAGTGCTTCAAATCCGATGATTATTTTTTCACAAACTACCAAAAACCATTGCGGAGTAATACATATGTCAATTGGCATCGAACAACACAAACACGATGATAATTTTGAAATGAATATTTACGCATTAATGTTCATATACAGTGGCCAGGGTTTTGAAAACTAAAAAATAAGTTTTGAAAACTAAAAATATGTTCCTACATTAGCCTGTATCTCAACACACACAATCAATACAAAAACATTTCTCAACTCGTATCGTATAAAACACCTTGCATGTCCCTCCAAAAGTCTAAATCTTAGTGCCATCGAGAATTTGTGGCAGATTCTAGGAGCAAAGGTTGATACAACTGTCGTAACAAACAAATAAATTTAAATTTAAAGCTCTGGATAACGCTCGCGAAGAACCAGATGCAAAAACTAGATGCAGAACTAGATAAACCTTTAAAAATTAAAAAAAAACACGCCAAAGATCCTCGAACATGTAAAGAATGACAGAGGATTGCATATAAATTATAATTTTGATGTTATATTTGTTCAGAAAAATATTTTCTGTGGAATGAATAAAGTGGGCACTTTATTTTGGCACAGTGATTTTGATCAATTTTGGAAAAAAAAAATTTTTCTTGAAGCAATCTTCTCATTTTTGTCATTCTATGGTACTTCGCATTCTTAAGCATATCACGAACAATATTTCAAAAAATAAAGCAGTACAATAACTTCATTTTTCAGAGAAAAAATGTTAAAAATGTAAAATTGTATGTAGTGGCCACTTTATTTTGCTGGCCACTGTAAATATGAACTCTGGAAGGTTTACAAACGCCTGAAGGCGTCTACTCTTCTCATCTTGGCTAGAAAATTACTTCAAAACAATTACTTTTAGATATTGTTTCTACATAAAAACCAATACATAATCAAATATATTGCATCAAACCTAAGCTCTGGGCTAACCAGGTGTAATGTTTGTTTAACCGCAAAACACATTTTAATCAACACCTTGCTTTACTTCTCGACAGTTACACAATATTTTATTGAATATGATTATGCAGATACTGTAACATTAACATGTACAACGAATCAAAACATGTTATAGACTGAGACTTGTAAAAAAGGGTTTTTTGGGGAAAATAAGTAATTTTACTTTTCTGTAAATAATTGTAAAGATAATTTAATAATAAGTTTTAAGCAATATGGCCTTTAATTCATTCCTTTCTAAGTAAAAAAACAAGGATAATAACATATATAAGTATATCACAAATGTTCAATCATTATAATTCAATTTAAAATATATATAAAAGCAGTAACGAATTTAACTACTTCCTTTATCTATTCGGTGTGTTATTATTTTACAAAAAACATTAAATTTTCTTCTGTGATAAATAAGATCCCATTCTCATAAACATAAGATCACCTTGTACTTCTTTTTTACTCTAAACGAAATTTTAAAATGTCTACCCTTGAAAAAAGATCAATCCATAATTACTGGCATAATTTACTTGATTAATTGCTCAGTCTGCATTCATTTTGGTACCTTTTGTCCTCCCCATCGACAACGCAGAACGCTTCGCATTCTACATGCTGTACCCTTTTTTCCTACTTGGTAGAACTTTTTTTTTCTTTCTTAATTTATCCCAAGACAAACCACAACCATGTGAAAATTAATCTTTTTTCTGATATTTTTTACCGACTTTTTTTCCTTAGCAGAACGCAATGTATTTTAAAAATACTTTACACTTTGCTATTGGCGAAGTGAGTGCATGGTATGCGTGTGATGGTGGGGTAAACTTGGGAACGGCAAAAGGGCTTTGAAATGAAATTTTGTAATCTTCACATCACAAGCGAAACTTGAACATTCATTTGAGTTGGGATGAGCGTGAACACGCACACACGTTCAACAAAAAACACAGAGAAAGTGAAACATTTTGAAGGAAAACATTTGCAACTCCCGATACTCGTTTAGCACTGAAAGTGTCCTAAAATGTGCTCACGCAAACTCTGGCACATTGTAACGGGGTAATGGGGCAGCAGAATTGAGGGGAATTCTTTTTTGTTGTCCCTTACCACCCACTGTGCACTGTGTCGATGAATGGGGTCTACCACCGGCATATCCATTATTATCCTTCATCCTTAACCCACGGTACCTTTTGCTCAACCCCACGTTTGCGTTGGTGTAAAAAGGTACGGCTCTTTTGTTCCTTTTCTTTCTGTCTTACGTTCGTCCTTCTTTTGTCAACATCTTTTCCTCAGAATTGAATCCGGTGTGCGTGTTTTTTTTTCTCTATGGTCCTGCACAGGTTCCATCTCCGGCCATCGCCATCTGACGTCGTGGTGAAGCAGAAAGTTTTGCGTTTTTCATGGTGGAAAAATCAATTAATTTTAAAAAGGGAAAAACCGGACCGCTTCTCCGCGCCGCATTGCCCTTGGTACGGTTTATCCTTGTCAGCTGTGGTCATTAACATTAGCAAAGCCGCTGTTAGGACGAATTTTGGGATCGAACCAGTAATTAGTGGGACTTTCGTTTTCCTCGACACGGCTCAATTCTCGTTTCCCGGACGGACTCTCTTTGCACAAGTTTTAGCGAAGGTGAGAAAAATTAAACGCCTGCAACGAAAATTGATTGTTTTCAGCTAGCCCGTTTGTGCTTGTTCGGGAACGCAGTGGGATGGAATGTTTTCATTGACCAGTTACCCTTACTAGCAATGAATTTATAAATTGGATAAGCAGCGGCAGCACGCATTGAAGAGGATTCTACGAGTATGAAAACACTCAACAAATCCACGAAAATTGATTTTCTTTTGTGTGTATTTCAATATAATTTCACTTTGAAGGAAGACAGTTGGGCTTCGGTAAACTGCAGAGCAAAGCCTCCTCCAGGAATTCTTTTGTGCTTTTGTTTGAAATCGGATGTCGTTGGAATTTCCTTGCATTTTCCCGTTTTGTTATGATCCAATTGTGCTCTTTCTACCAAGAAAGAAGCACCCTTTTCAATAGTCAATAAATGTGGACCACATGAAGCTTGTGGATTCGAAGGGTTTTTTAACAGAATGTGCCAAATCTCCCGATTGAAACGATTCCCACACGCTCCCTAAACTTGGCTTCTGGCTTTCTTACCTCTCTGCGGGTGGCATCCAAATTGACTTTGCTTTCTCTTAACCCACACTACTACTCCTTCTTGGCGTCGGCATCGCTAACCTAACGGAGAGTTTTCTTAGCTCTTTCACCGCAAAATCGATTGTTTCTATCCCGTGGAGGATTCGAGAAAACCTAGAATCGATTAACTGTAACTCACATGCTGTGCGAAAGGATACACGCGTGTGTATGTGTTTTTGCATCCTTACACGAAGGAGGGAAAAGCACGCCACAGCCCGCTCAGCTCTACCGGAGAAGAATAATAAATGAATATTATCCCTTGTACGGGGGACGCGATTTTCCTTCCGCGGACCTAGGCGGACTTGTGTGTAGCGGGCCACTAACGAGCCTTTAGGGAAAATGGAAGCTTTGCCAACGCTCCTCAGCCACAAAAAGTCCTACCCTTTGTGCTCGACTGCTTCAAAACTCTGCAATCCAATCCACGAAACCAATAAAAAAGCGAACCGAAACTAAAAGGATTCAAGGGACCGAAGCAGAGCGGATTTCGCTTTCGCTCGAGATAGATTTTCTAGAATATTTGTTGCCAACCAAAGCCACCCGAAGCAAAAAAATGGGTCATTTCTGTTTTGGAAAAGTTTAGCGCGAAAACGAATCCCTTCGCCCTCTGGGAAGATTCGGATTAGTTCGTAAAAATATGGGCTCCGAAAAATGGTCGTCGTCTTTGCTACGACAATGATGAATGGTCCGAGCAGTATTCTTGAGAAAACGACTGTTTAAAGTAAAGATTTGCGTGGAAAGAATGGTATTTGTATGCTCGCTTTTCGCCAAACAAAGATGTGTTTGACAGGGATAACAACCATGAAAAATTCGATAGTACAAAATTCAAAAATTATACAAAACACCAGGCGCCTCCATTTTAGTTACGGGTTTTTCTAACAATATGCGCTATTCATTTTTCCATCCTACAAAAGCCAACAATTTTCATCAACTGCATTATTGTAAAGTCTTATTTTATTTTTATTTAATGTTGTTTTACTACCTTAAAATGAATGAAACCCATGCTTCAATCTTTTCTATGTTGTTTGAAATCGCTATGCTGTAAAAAGCATTGATTCAACTACTCTTTTTCCTCTAGAGCAGGTATGTCAAACTGGCGGCCCGCGGGCCGCATGCGGCCCTCGTCAATGCTGAATGCGGCCCGCGAGAATATTTTGAGAATTGCTAAATGCACTGCAAACCAAAAAACTGTTATTACTATTTGTCTAATTGTATAAAATTTTCCAGAGAAGAACAATCATTTTGATGGTATATTTTTCGAATCTAACATGAATGTAACCATAACATCTCATAAACTTATGCTGCACAATCGTACAGAACAATTGAAACCCTTAAGAAAAATTGATTTGAATGCAAACTCATTATGTTTCGATGAAATTCTGAATATTAGCACAATGTTGTGTACACTCGATTGCACATTCTATGGAAAAATATGGAAAAATAGATTTGCGTCAACCTTCTACAAACGAAAAAGGAATGAAATACTTTCATACACACACTTGGAATCTTCGCAACAACTAGTGCTGGATTGTCAGAATCGTCATTTTTGATCTTAGCTATTCTGACTCCTGATCCGTCCAAATCAAACCAACAGTTCCGTTCGGTGCCGACCGAAGCTTATAGAGCCGTTTAATGCCATTCGGAACCATTGGAGTCATCGGTTGTCGCACGGAGCGGCTAATCTGCAGTGAGAAATGGATCTGGTCGGTCCTACCGAATTTGACCATGCCCCAATTACCCGAATTTGACCAATTATGCCCCCGAGTGCCGAGTTAAGGATTCATTGGGCTCCGAAATTCTTTTTCGAACGAATTTGCACGGCTCCGACCTTAGAATGTTACATTTTTGATGTTCGATTGAAGCCACTTCTGTTTTATTCATAATCATGCCACCATAAATGTTAATAAAAATGATTGTAGCCAAGTTGGAATTATGTGTACCCCACATTCTACAAAACGAATTAATGTACTTTCCAACCTCCCCAAAAATCAAAACCAAAATGATATGATTACGCTTAAGCCATGAGTATTTAGATTAAGGATTAAAATAATCGAAATGCCGAAGTCCTGCGATGTATAGCTTATTTCCATAGATTAGCTCACACAGTCCACTACCTCAATTCGCGAATCATCTCCCTTCAAGTGTCAAAAAACGAATCTTTGTCAGATAAAATTATCGTAATTTAAAAAAATTATTTGTAAAATACGGGTTCTTGGAACTTGGAAATTAGCAAAAATTATGTTTAAACACGTTTTATTACAATTTTTCTCTTGATCTGTCAAAAAATTGCAGGCAAATATATTTGTTATTCATCCAGCGATGGATAGCTTGGATGGCTTGAAAATGATTCGCCTCGCGAAAAAGATACCTTAGTGAAAAAGTGTGGTTGGACGATATTTTCTAACAGAACTACCGTGTTAGAACGCGACTAATGAAAAATGTCGTATTTTAATAATAAGGATAAAAAATGCATGGGACTTTAAAAGTACATTAAACTATTTTTCGAAATAAAAAAGTGCACAATGAAAAATAACACAGCAAATTTGTAAATAGGAAACTATTCCAGATTTGAAGCGAGGAGTACAAAAAGTCAATTTGTTTAACAATAATGATTTTAAACAGTATTTTATATCAATATTGAGGTATAGTTTTTATTCTCACATTTGCGGCCCGCGAATCACTCAAAATCTGTACTTGCGGCCCTCTGATGAAATGAGTTTGACACAGCTGCTCTAGAGGATCACCACTAGAAGTGATTAGCTTTGTGTCTTGGACAATCGAAAGATAGCAAAGCACTGCTACTCGCTCGAATCGATAGTTCCATATTTCCACGCTCTTATCGCGTGGAAAAAAAAGAGTGACTGCACCGAAGCGCACACCCTCGTTCGTTTTCGTACCAAAAAGACTCACGTCCCTTGGCTGTAAGCAATCCGATAAAGACGTCAATCGATGCGTCAAGTGCTGCTATAAATAATATCAGATTTATCACTGTCGGTTCAAATATTCGATTGCTTCGCGTTACGTGGGCTACCGGCTGAGTAGAGTCTGCATCCAGTCGGTAAGCTATCTCTGTAAACTTTTGCCGGTGGATGTACGGTTCATTGCAACGTTTCTAGTGAAACGAATGTGGACCATCGACCATATCGATGAATGGATGAAAATAATACGAAAAACGAAATGTATAGCTTTGTTCAATACGGCAATATGACGTCATTTGTCGCATTGCAAACCTTGTTGCTTATAAAAGTGTGTGTTAAAGAAGATATACATTAGTTTGCTTTGTGGAATTCCAATGGAAAATGTAAAATAAATGAAAGGCATGGATATGTGATGAAAATATCGTATAGGCTCTAAAACAAATTTTACAACAATCATTATCAAATGTTAAATGATGCAAAAGAAACCAAATCTAATTATTTTGCAAATATATATTAATATGTGTGGTTTGTTAAGGCTTTCTAAACAAATTTTATAAAATTTAAAAAAAAATACTTTAAAATAATTATTGTTTCACTTTGCTCTTACAGTTGAGAAAGAAATCGTCCAGCAATGAACAACTATGCTTTTCCTTCCATCCTATCTCTTCGATCTCATCCAACTTCACTCTCAGAATTATTCCTATTTGTCTCGGTGCTTTCCTTCCCTTCCCAGCAAACAGTTCGTCCATTTGTCGGGGTCTTTGTTTCGCCTGTTCTGGACTAGTGATTGATAATACCCCAAAGGATAACTCACTTCCAGTTCAAGAGCCAGCATCGCATGCGCATGTCTCCGTGTATGTGTATTGTTAGTTATCTCTCCTCACGACTCGCTGCCGCGCCTCACTTGTGGCTAGGTTACGGTGCAATACGATGTGTGCTCAAACCGTCATTGTTCAAACAGCAACCGGCTGGGCATAAAGCAGCACCAGCCGGTCGATGTGAGAACTGTCAACAATTGTACCCTGGACATTCGAGTGTTTCTCTTGCTTACTCCTTTGTATTTATATTGATCCGTGGGTTGTAAGTTGAAAGAGTTCAGACAAATACTGTACGGTACGAGCCGGCATGTGGATCACTTTTTGCATACCCACCCTTGTGAGAGACACTAAGCAGAAAAAGTGAAGCCATTCATGGTTCCCAAGAATTCATCTTCCCGTCATCGACAGGCGGATTTGTTGGCGAAAAGTAGCAACTAGACAAGGTTTGGAGCCTGTAAGCGGTATTTGTGTGAGCGCTTTCCTTCCGAACAAAGAAGCTTCAAAAAAGCTCGCTCACAAGACTGCTCCCATCGGTCCTCCATCCCGTCCCGCCTCAAGGTTGGCACATGAGCAAAAGGGAGATTAGTTTTCTTACGATGCAAACACGTTCCAGTATGAGCGACCAGCTCAGTACCATCTCGCAAAACGAAGACGGTAGCAATGGCGACACTGCCATCGAACGTATATTTCATTTTAATGAAAGAACAACGAAACAGGACTGTGGGACACTATACACAATATAACAGCCCGGCACTACGGCATGTGAGCACATGCGAAACGTAGCACATGGTACATAATGTTGTGTACATTGCCATTGGACCGTCAACAATTCGCCTTTCTCCAATGTTTGCTTGCTTGCTTGCCGAAACAATACCACTGTGCGTCGCATATGTATGTACAAAAAAATGGCATCCAGCACCAGCATGCTGGCTCTATTTGCTCTGGTTCGACGCATCACTGCAAAAGCAGGATATTGTAAAACATATTTTCTCTACCCTTCGGATCGATCGTATCGTTTTTGCCGTGAGACTTTGGTCGATACGTTAGGTGCAGAGTGAGGAAGACGGGAATTATCCTTGCTCCCAGCGTATTCATCAACCAGCGCGTAACAATAACGAGAAAACTTATTTCGAGACATGAGACGAACCAAGAAATCGCACGCGAGTGCTATAAAATGAAAGTAAAGACGGGAATGGATTTTTCTTGCATATAACGATTCACAGCGTCTTGCGAAAAGCTCTCTATTTGAGTGACACGAAAAAGTACTCCAATTATTCGAATCATAAAACGTAAACTAGGAAAGGAACAAAAAACAAATTCCTGCATCAACACACCCAGAGGACGAGAAGTTGCTTTCCACCAACAAATAGGCCAGCGATAAATCAGCCCGCCGTGGGTTGCAAAATCGCGATAAACCAATTTCGTGTTATGTTGGGTCTCTCAATCTAGCTCCTATTTTGCTTCATCGTTCCCTCTCTTCCACTGATAAACTATTCTGATGCTTATTTTGCTTCGTTGTCGTGCGATGGGATGGAGGTTACTACCTAACTTTCAGTAATCGTATTAGGAGTTTGTCGCCCAAACGTTCATACACAGCTAAAAATGCTACAAATAAAATAAGACGACGAGCTGCGGGCACAGTGTGCGCCACAAAAAGCTTCTTCAACCTAGCACAGCCTCACTCCTTGCAAGAAATTACAAAAAAAAGTTTGTCCATAAATTATACGCAACCGATTTTACTACGCTATTTTTAGAGCCGCCCAAGACCAACCACCAAACCCTTACCGCCGGAACTGCCACGTTTTCGTTCGTTCCGCAGGCCAAAGTTCAAACGAACCGTGATCACGGAGGTCACACACCATCCAAACGCACACATGGAAGGGCTCGATAACAACTCCACCTCTCTAGCACTCTACTATACCACCAAATGCACGGGTGTCGATGAACATATTAAAGCGACACTCGGCGCAGCAGGACCCATCCATTTGCCGTTCGCCACGGGAGGTTATAAATCTGGCCCTCCAGTACCATTCCTTTACCGGGTTCGCTCGGTGAATACCCTTTTCGAGGCTGGTATGCATCTCCGCCCTACCGTAGGTGAACCACGCATGTCCTTGCTATCATGCATAATAAATCCTTCCCAAGGATTGCCTGAGTAAAGTGCGATATTGAAAAAGGGGAAGACACCACTGAATCCCCTCATGAACAAAGAGCACACAGCAGCACACCCGTGGTTTGACCCCTTTCATGCGCGTGCCGAGCCAGTGCCACTTTACCGCCGGATGTGTGTTGGTCACTGGGAAATGAAATGTTGGAAAACTTTTCCCACTCGAGCTCGACCTGAAGAATAGAACAGTGGAACCCGAGCTTCCAGAAGATTGTATCCAGCATCCGTCTCACTACGCGAGATAGTGGGTCGCGAATTTTGCTTCCGTTTCGCTACATCACATTAGTGACCGAATTTAATTCCGGGTTGATCATGCAGGGACTGCAAGAAATGCTGTCGCAGAAAGCTACTATCTGATAAAACGTATGCAGGTCTCGTACTTTCTTCTTCGATGTCACTGTGGAGAACGTTTCAAGGATACATTCAGCAACGGCGACACGAAAGACGAAGCGGGAACAAAGCGCAACGCTCACATGATCCCCATCAGCAAGTGCTCCCGTGTTTCCGTTCGCTGTTAAGTAACGTCCGACATCCACGGATACTCTCTCTATCTCTCTCTCTCTTTAGCTCCCTGTATAATTCATTGTATAAAACAAGACCCAAAAAAAATATCTTTCAAACTTTTCTCCGAAAAAAATCTCCCTCGTTGTTTTATTTTTTTTCTTGGAACGTTTTCAAAGTTTGACGCGTACCCCTAGGTACACATTTATTTTCACTAGCCAACCACCAACCACGTTACACGAAAAACCCGTGAGAGGGGAGTTTGTCTTTACGTTTAAAAAAATGCACAACCGCACAAGTACTACCGGGCAATCCAGCGGGCTGTGCTAATGTAACCCTTTCAGGTGATGAAAAATAAGAAGCGAACGCTTCTTAGCTTACCTGCAAAAAAGTGTGCAGAACGCGTTGCTAGGAATGGGTGTGAGGAATAACGCAAGGGTTAGCGGATGTTACTTCCTTCGGGAGACATTGTAAGCTAACTTTTCTGCCATATGTCATCCTTTCGTGCGCGACCGTATCCTCCCGGAGGGAAAATGGATGGCAAGATAGATGATGGTGGTACAATCTAACTGGGTTCACGCTGCTGCTGCTGCTGCTGCTGCTGGGGCTTAATATTGTTTGCCGTGAAAATAAAAGCAAAACAGCGACAGGCAGATTTTACCCTGTCGTTTGATGTGGAAAACTTTTCTCACCTGGTTTGTGACATGTTAGGCGAATGTTAGTCAGTAATTCTTTACTCATATACCCCAACCAACGCAGATCTTGATCCTTTAAAATGCACAATTTCTTTTAAAAATATGAATTTAAAACTAAATAACATTCGTTAAAAACTTCATTGGTTGATTAAGTGTATGAATACTACATTGTCTCAGTTTCACATTTAAAAGTATTTGTACACAAAAAAAAACTTTCTTATTTGCATTTTTATGTATTATGCAACGCAAGTATTCTGGAAGAGACATTTCAGAGATTTATTTACAATAGAATGTTTTGGTTGTCATTTGTGCTGGTTCATATTATTTTCAATAAGCGTTATGCTATTGTCTAAATGCTACATAACATTAATTTGCGTGCTCCATTTCATCATTTTATTCCGTATAATTCCTAACCAAAATTGCGCGATCTAGGCAATAGGTATAATTGGAATCGTTTTAAAATAGATGTAGGAAAGGAAATCATTTTAAAAAAAAACGTTTGACGGCTTTTTTTTTCAAGACAAAAATATTGGTTTTAAATAATAATATTTGATTGCTTTTATTTGGAAGATACATTTTTGGCCTTATTGTGGGAATGCAGTAATTTAAATTAAACACGTTTTAAATTTTCCTTCATTCAAACCAATCACATCGTTTGCTTCAATCCCCCAGCCAAAAGCAGAGACACAATGTCCCAGCCAAACAAAACATTTAAAAAATGCTACTCACAAACGCCACCAAGACAGCTGGAACGCTGTCCGTGCCCATAAAAGCAGCTTAATATTATGCTGGCAAAAGTTTCGCGTCGCGGTAAGCATAAATCAAAATGTAATGAATTTTTAACAAACTTTCCACACCGAACATGGAAAACGTTTTGCGATACAGAATGAAGCTTCCATCCCAGCACACCGGGCAGACAACCGTCAGCCGCGCGCCAGTGTGTCGTTTGAAATGTGCAGAAATGATTCGCTTCGCTCTTGACTCGCTTTCCCTCATTGCATTTCGTACACTCGTTTGTTGAATCGATAATTACATATGTTTTTCGTACGCCTTATTTCCAACGCCGAACTTTTAACAACAGACACACACTTACACGCGCACACGTACGTTCGCCTACACGCATTACAGGCACACTTTTTGGCATACAATTATCTCAACGCCACGTGACGAACTGCCACGTTCGGTGTTTTGTATTGGGCACGCATAAAGCATCCTACCGACACAGCTGTGCGCCTGCAGGTTCTTCCCCGGTTGATGAAGTTTAACAATCGCTACCTCAAAAAGCCGAGCCGCATAAATTATGCACCAAGCAACGGCGACATCCCCGTTGCGCGCTCCGTTCGCATCATCCGTCAATGCGGCTGGCATACCGTACGGCAACTGATTCAAAAGTTACTTCTACGCACTCATTGGCAAACAGGGGTTAGGGGACGAGCGAAAGAGAAGCGTGGAGGTGAAGGGACGCGCACATATTACGCTTTACAATCGGTGCTGTGCAAAGCAGGACGTGTAATTGAAACTAATGAACGGCTGATAGTGAAGTTTCGCGGGGTATAGCAGCAGTGGCTGGTGGAACGATGGCCCCGGGATGCGGCAACTCATTTTAAACTATGATAAATGAAACGAAGGTAAAATTAATTTCTGTACCAAGCAACAATCGGTGCATATGATTAATGGTACACAACGTGCAGTCGTTGCTGCTACCGCTTGTGTTCCTTCTGTTCACACGTTCCGATGCCACACCTCGGTGAGGAACATTACGGTTGTATCTATGTGTGTCAATTAAAAGAAAGATTTATTTTTCATAGTTTTTTTTTTGCAAATTTAACATTACATTTTTCTGCTCGAACACGCTGAATGATTGATAGTCCTTCAAGGCTGATGCCTGGAACGTACGTTTCTGTTGTTTGTTTTTTTTTTAACTATAAAAAAAATGTCTATTTTTTCATTTGCAATTTGTCACATGTTAAATACTATGGATTTTTACGCTCAGGTTATTTATTTTTTATTTATGCAATTTACATTTGTTTTGTTGTGTGACATCATTAGGGAGTTCCACCAAAACCCACACATACTTCCTCTTGAAGTAGGCGAAGCATATTCATCAGCTTTTTGTGAAACGACGTGAAAAAATCAATCACAATCGCAAATCATTCTTTACTGCATTGAAATCCCTCTTTACCTTGATTTATATCGAATTGCTACAGAAATGTGCTTCACCAGCGCACTTCTGTTTATATGCACATAAACTCAATGTCACCATCAGCACATAAATTTAAATCCTGCTGTAGCAAAAATGATTTCCACCGTGCAAGACGATACGATGGCAAATAACGACATTTCCTTATAACCTCCCATCTTTTGGTGAAAAGAATCGGAGGTCTTTTTTGCACGTTTTTCCCGGAGTGCCCACAGCCAATCATTCATAAACAGCATGATTATTGCATTGCCATGAAGGTATCGTGGAAAATCGTTTCCTTGTTAGATAACGAAGCCATCTTTACTTTTCCCAGTGCGAATGCTTTGCGTGTGACGGCGCTGTGCTTAGGTACAAAGTTGAAAAGCTCACTAAAATAAGCATAAACTTGCATCTCGCTGTTTCGATTACATTGCTTTCTTTCTACTCGCCTGCTGAATGCAACCTTTCCTCCCCTGCTTGTCGCTTTATTCGTACAAAAGGCTCATACAGAATCCTTTATCTCGGTTAAGTTGGCGTTTCTGTGTGCATCCCTGCAACTTGCGTTGTAGAGTGCGCTACATGAGGAATCGACAGCCGGTGTTGGTTTATTTTGAATTGTTCTTGGGTTATGCATATTTCAAACATTCACTACCATCGAATGACGAGGACAACGAACACAGCCTGAAAACCGGATGTTTCTGTGTATGTGTGGAGTTGAATAGGGCACTTTTGCTAGGCTTCCAAACTATACAAGTGTAGTGCGACAGTAAGAAAGGTTTCTTTGATGCATGTAAACCGTGCCCCAGGGAGAGTCTCCGATGCACGTGTCGGTTTCGACACGGAATGTTCGGGGAACCCTTCTTAAAGGAATTCCTTATTACACTTCGATAGCGAAGAGACTGTTGCCACTGCTCTGAAGCGGCTCCCAGTCCACCACCATCGAGAGTTACAATGAATGGGACGCAATATCGATCGGCAATGTAATGCCACATTCCACCCGTCCGAAGGTGCCAGGTGGATGGAATGGCCCTGGCAATAGATGAGAATAATAAAGAACGTCAGCCAGAAAGGACCTTTTTGTAGTAACTACTTCACGAAATCAATACACTGTTGCGATAGAATATTTGTGTAGTACAGCACAAGTACCAATACATTCAAATAAGGTGTATTTACATCATGCAATTATTATTTTATGGTTTCTACAAAATCTTTATTTTTTCACGGTGTATACAAAATAACAAAAATTTAATTGTTTTTTTAACTTTTTCTAACATTTTTTATTGCTATCGTCCAGAACTATGTAGACTTTTTTTTGTATTTTTCTGATGTATTCCTATCGAATATAATTGTATTATTCGGTTTTAGAATTGTTTGATTTAACCAGCCCTTTAAGCTTTGTTAACGTACACAATCGATCAATTCTGAGTTATAAAGCTCGTTTTAAATTATAAACAAATATTTACAGCAAATTCGAGTCTGGTGCGCGTGCATGTGGTTAAATAGAAAATATGATAAATTTATCAGCCAAAACAACGACACCAACACTGGCACCAACAGTGGCAAAATTGTGAACAACAATTCATCTCAAACTCTCACACCGTAAAAACGTCAATAATTGCATTTACCCGTTTCCTGCTGCAACAAAAAACGACAAACATCTAAAGAACAACCTCCCCCCGGTAGGCAAATGGGCGGTACAATTTGTTTTACAATTCACGCTTCCACCAACGTAAGTAGCGGTGCGGAAAATTAAACACTAATGATTCCCAGCAATCGCATCACGTTGCACCAGTGAGCGGGAATAGTAAAAGCTCCATTTCATCGTGCCAGGATGATATCGGGAAATGGGATGATAATTTTGCTTTCCTCCCATGCGTCCCCATGTCCCATGCGGATGAAACGCCATGCATGTGTGAAGAATATGAGTGCTGCATAAATGCCCGCTTGCATTAGGAAAGGCAGGGGCTGGTTTGGTGTAATTTTTGCACAGCACCTGATACTTATGTGCGGCGGCTGCTTGTATGCGGTGATTACTGAAAAGCTGAGCACACTCTGCTGAAGGAGGGAAGGCGGGCCGTAGCGATGGTTTACGCCACCGTTGATAGTGGTGTTGGCGGCTGTGATTTATTCGTTTCGGTTTGTGTGTGCACACTGTGAAGCTTCAATCGTAACGAAACAATCGCAAAATTCGGTGCACCTGCGGTGTGTGGAAATAAGTAAAGCTACATCCAACACATCTATCGATCAATCCCAAAGCCGTTGCTTTACCCGGGTATCGGGAAGAGGGCGTATTTGCTTTATCGAATATTTTATGGTACAGCTCCACCACCGGCAGTGCTGAAACTTTCGCATGAAAACAATCCTAAACCAACCCGCTTTCTTTTCCCACCATTCCGTTGGGGGTGGTGGTGTGGGAGAGGTATATGGAGGCGGGGGGGGGGTCAAAACTAAGCGCACAGTTAAAATAAATCCCTCCTACTCTGTGGGATGTGGAGTGGTGTTGTAGCTTTCGCTGCTCCCTTGTAGGGAACGGTATAATGGATAGCACTGCAAACTATTTACGCTCCTGTTGGAAAAACCTACATCCCCCCTCCCCTCTCTCCAAAACACATCGTATTCTCCATTCCACTTCGTGCAAGTTGGTAAGCATAATCATCAACAATCACCACAACCACACCAGTGGGAGGAGATTCTCCAAACGGTGCAAAATTTGCTCCACGATCGGCCCCATCATACCTTGCCGCTGTGGTGAGCTTGGTGGTTGGAGGATGCGTGGAAAGAAAAGCACATCGAAATACCCATCGAAAGCCACCACCATCGGTTCAAAGCGCAAGCCACCACTTCACCTAGGTTTTCCCATCGAGGCTTATAATTTGAAACAAAACCGATTTGAAAAAAAAGGAAACCGAATCAGCCAGCTCTACCACCGAACCAGGAAGACAGCAAGCAGCTTTATGACTAGCAGAGTGTGTTTTTTTTTTTTTTAATTCGCTCCACCACCGAGCACGGGACGAATGATGTTTGTTTAACGCGATGATTATTTATACCGATGGTACAATTTACGTATTCAAGCCACGGTTAAACGAATTTGTTTACATTTAGTATGACAAGTTTTTTTTATTAAAAATTGGTTCGGCTTTATAATTTTACTGTAAATGTTAAATAAGTAAAAGTTATACGGAAATACGACACCAGTTGCAGCTGCTAATCACGACACGAAATTACTAATGTTAAATCGTTGTGATATTAAATCGTTACCTTCTCTAATGAACGCAGGCGTCGTTACGCACACAGTGTGCTTTACTCGAGAAAAGGATGAAGAAAAAAGTCAAATTTACTAACCCATTCATCAGCTTCCGGTAAACAACCGCAACGGGTCCATTTGCAAAGCATAAACAGATAGTTTACGAGCCTTAAGTGAGCTCGTTTGCGTCTGACGATAATGATGTTTGGGGAAGGCTGCGGACGATGAGCTTTGTTGTTGCCTCCGGAAGCTACCGGCTAATGTGTGCTTAAGCAGTTAAAAAGAAAAAAAAACTAATGTAAAGCAACACCCCCAACAAAAGATGAACAAAAATCATCGTACAACTTGCTTCTTTATCCAGCAGCATCGTTCGGTTGGGAGTGTTTAACGCGTCGAGAGCGCATTAAATAATCTGGTAAGATTATCTCGTATGCCTCGCATATGGTGGTAACACAGGCATCAACTGTGCAGGAGAGGGTAGGTTGCGAAAGACAAATGTGTCACAATTCATTCACACACATCCTTGCTGTCGAGTACGGGGGGCCACGAGTGTCGATGCCACGCACCTCGGTAGTACGTGTCAGTTTAAGAGTGTATGTGATTTAGTGCTCCATTGGCACACGTTTTATAGGATTTTTATCCCACTGTCCGTACACCTTGTTAGGTGGTTGCCGAAAGCTGTTGGATGCAAAGGGTTCACGCAACCCCGTAAGCACTTATGTTGTGTTCATTTGTCTCCGGCTGCGAAGCAGCGCCTGCCCACCTTTTAGGCTGACAGGGGGACCTACATTACGCCTAAATGATGCATCGTGAAAGAGTGAGATAAAGCGGACAACGTTGAACAGACGGTGTGCGGTTGTTCATCGTCCGCTTGCGCGTGTGAGTGTGTTTTTGTGTTGGGTTGAGTACTATGCTTAAGGGTGTCATTCTGTGGAAAAATACATCCCTGTCTTCCCAGAAAAAAATTGTATCTTTCTAGGTAAAAAAAAAACATCATCCCATTGCCACGATCTCTTTACTCGGTGTAACCCAAGCCCTGAGTCTTTAGAGAAGCCCGTATCACACAATTCCATTAGTCGAATGAGTCACTGCTAATAGAGTTATTCTCCTGGCAGCTGTGTAGTCCAGCCTGCGGTTCGTATTATACACTTTAACACACGGTTGTCTTGTCCCTACACCGGCCCAAATGTTGGCCTCACAAAGGAGTCAAGAAAATTCCTTTGGATATTCATTTCATCCTAGGGGGCAGCGCACATTCGACTTTTCCGCATCTGTCAACTACACCAGAGAGTGCTCTATTTGCCCGAGGAGCCATTATTTCTTCATCAAGGTTGGTTATCGTTTGAGTCATTGTTCCAGTTCGCCAACCCTGTGCGTACAATGCGCCCACAACCCCTTTCCAAAACCAGCGCGTCAAATAGTCCTGCCACCCGGCTAATAATTGATGTCTGTTTGCGATGCAAAAGCAACAGCAACGGCTTCAAGTCAAAGGTTGCTCCAGTTTTCCAGGCAGCGTCTACGCTTGCGCCCAGTACCTAAGAGTCCTTGCCTATCGTTTGTCCATTGAGCAACGGCAGTGGAATAATTCAATCATTAGCACTCATCCTTTTTTTCTATTTCTCTTTCTCCTTTCCGATTCACTGGTGCAGATTCGACTCGGTGACATCTACCATCTGGCGCGCTCGATGATGAGCGGGAAAACGTTCGCCCTGCCGACGGGCTGGTGGCCCCACGAAGCCTCCCGCCGGCTTGCCATCCTGTGCGTTACCACCGTGGCCCTGCTATTTGCCCGGCTACAGATCATGGGCTCCCAGCTGCCCGTTTTTACCAGGTGAGTACATATCATGCGCACGTGTACTACGCTTCGAAACCACCGGGTCGTCCCTCGAAGGTATGCAAAGGCCGAAAAATTGATTACGACTGTCGAGGGGACGACGCCATAGGTCGTTTGTGCCAGCCATCGGTCATCGGATATTGGTTTGTGACATTGAAGAGCCGGGCTGCGTTCCTCACGACGGGATGCATGGGAAGCTCACGGGAATGTCGAACGGTGGCCGATACAGCACGATTCGATTAATTTGTCTGCTAATGCACACCGATGCTTGGTTCACTATAGTTGGCTTTTATAAGCTACTCCATTTCAAAACAATTTGGCGTGGACCTCTTTTGGCCATTCGAGCAGGGAAGGATTCAGAGAGGATGTTCGTGTATCGCCGGTAATTATTTATAGTAGTTTATGGCACCAATTAAATACGCTACCCTCTCTGCACTCAAGTTTCTGCTCCAAAAATGTTTCGCAAAATTTGACAATCTTGATAATGATTTGATACGATGGTGAGCTGATAATGTATTGAATTATTGACTATTATACTGGCATGTTGTCCAACGCATTTAATACAGCTTACTACCGCAGCCTTTTATAGGCATCTTTCTGTCGGCTCTCTTTAATTTGGATTGTCATTTTAGCTGCAAAACATTATTCACTTTAAACTCGAAATAGAATTTAGCATTGTTGAATTATTTCCTATTTGTTATGTTAGTTTGCACAGCTCCCAAATTCAACGAATCTCTGTGACATAATGTAGCTCCTTTTCATTATAAAACTAAGGTACGAGTGTATGACATTCCTCTACAACTTAAATTGTGTTTCCATGTACGTTTAGCGTGTAAAATATCTGAAACATTGTTACAGTTCATTAAAATCCGCTGCACGATCCGTTACCAAACCGTGACTGACCGACTGGCCTGCAAGAACCCGCAGTCAATGGGCCGCATAGCCGTCAGAAGCTTACCCAATTTGAGCAACCAGAAAATCCCTCCTCATTAAAACAACCGGGCACGGTTGTTGCCTTCCAGCTCAGTTAGTTAACAACATAGCAATAGCAACATAGCAAAAAAAGCATCCAACGCTTCCGCTTGCACGGAATAGGTGTCCGCCCTGGCACACTCTCGGTCGGTATGATAAATCACCCATGAATGTAATTTCCGCCTACTGCGTTAGGCAAAAGCGTTGTAAAATCAAACTACTTGTCTGCCGTAAGCTAAAGCCACCTCCCTCACGGGAAGCTCACGTTACGGTGCCGTACGCACCTGCCCGATGTGTGATTTTCCGGAGGATTTACTACGACCATGTCGACCCGTAAACTATGTGCACTGCTGCAATCTCACACGCTGATGGGGAAAGTAGGCACGAACCGAACCGAACAAGTCGAGCACAAGGACAGACCGGCTCAGTGCGGAAGGATACGGTGCATCGGTGTTGGGCTGGGATAAACGTACCAGGGGGCTGGTTTAACATGGTCCACCGTATAAACAACAATGCTCATCGGCTATCGATTGGATGACACGATGCGCCGAAGGGTCACTGCGGGCAACCTGGGTGCGGTAATGTTGCGAAAGCGCCTGGAGCTGTGAACATGATGCCCATGGTCGTATATCAAACTTCAAAATCAGACACATACACAAACACACATTTACGCGTATAAGCTGGCAGACCGAGGAAACGACCGGTACGGTCCCGACATGGTTTCGAACCCGCCTCTGCGATGTGAGAGATACGAGAGAATTTAATTAGGATTACGGTCTTTCTGTGCTGCGAAGGAACTGCAGACCGGTCACACCAGTACCATTCCGTATCCGTCCCCAGCTTCAACACACGCTCTGTCATCGCTGGCTGGACACGGACAACCACCACCGATGCCGCTTGTTCCGCTATCGATCTGCTAACATGTGACACCGGGTCGCCATTCCCCTTCTTTCCAGCTACAATCGACCATTGTCGGAACATGTGGCAAGCAATGGTCAACTCATCTCAACCTTAACTGGCATTGTTTCTTGCACCGGCTAGCAGTTGCATGAAACTTCTAGCAAGTGGTTACTTCTTTCTATGCGTTTTGCAATGAGAGCAATCGTTAAGCTTGAAGTGCATCGCCATTTCGACCACGACAAGACGTGGTCTTCGGTTTTGCTCTCATTCGGTGAGGCAGTCTTTGCTCGACATATTTTTTTCTAGTGCTTCCAAATTTACAACATTATAAACCTTCATTAGCTACAGCCTTGTGCCTCGCACGTTCGATAACAAAAGTCAATTGAAGACAGCTTAACGGTTCACCGTAGGATTTAAGAAAATTGTGATTTGAGTTTGTTATTACAAGCTTTTGATTTTAAATATTTTCCCTTTAAATGTTACCGTAGTATTTTAACAATAATTTTGGACTCTTTTTTACTTTCAAGATCGTAGGCTGAAATTTCAGCCTGTCAACTGTTTGCATTGTTTAGCTGTTTTCGAGCTGCTACCAAAGTGGTTATAATATACAGGTGGGCTTATCCCGAGGTGTATGTATTTAGAAAAGGTTGATTTTTATTGTCGCTTCTGCCGGGCGACATTTTGGGAGACATCTGTCAACCCCTGCATACAAATTTCGAAAATGTATTTGGACCAGGTGGGCTTTTTGCATGTTTTAGGAACCAAATTTGAACATCATTTTTTGACAGGGCGTGTGAAAACTTTTCCTCAAACAGGCTTTCTGGTAACTTGACGAATACAAAAATCATTAAAATCATCATTCGATTCAGTAAAAGGTCTTCAATCACGTGAAATTCTGCTAATTGTAAGCTAAATCAAATCAGAACGACTTAACATAAATTATGATTCGGTAGAACATGTTTCGATTAGACCAATTTCAGCTAAGTATGTGTATGTGCTAAGTGTATGTCTACATACACTTTGGTTCTACATTCCACCACCATTTCATTCCATTTTTTGGAGCAGGTACTCGAATCTAATTCTAGCTTTGTGGCTGAAATAGTCTAGGCTGAAATTCGCAGGATAGTTTGGTGTGAGATTTTGTATGGAGTGTTGACATGATTTCAGTCGTCAACGATCAAACTCTATATAAAAAGCTAGCTAGTATCGTGAAAGGCCACTATGCTGTGTAAACCCGTCAAATTGAAAGATTAACTATATTTAATTAACATATTGTGTAACGGTTAGATAGGCATTTCCGAAAACGATAGATGATACTTATTAGTTTCATCATTATTCACTGATTTCCAGATTGACACAAAATGTCTAAACCTTTCGAGAGAATTTCACCATCAATGATCGTATGACTAACTCTTATCGACATTACCCTCCATACCTATGTATATAACATCGTTGATCATCTACGCTCCATCAGGGAAATCGATCCGAACTGTATGATTGCGCACCGTATCCCATCCGACAAAAAAGAATCATCAAACCTTTGGGACGACCGAAACGAAAGGCTTCATTAAACATTAATTAATCCCCAGTAGCGGATGATTAAATTTCCATTAAGTGCATCCGAACCGAAGGGTCGATCGAACACCTCACCACCACAACGACCACCGGCATCATCATCACCATCGTCCGCTCTGACCGAAATCAATGGCATGTAACAGAAAACCTCCCGAGAGTTTGGCAAGAACGGTGCAAATCGCAGGATCCATAGCGTGAAAAAAAGAGAGAAAAGATTACCAACACTCTATGCCGATGAAACATGCCGCGTGCTTCCCTTGCGGAGGCCCAAAATAGTCGGTCACGGAAATTGTTTGACGTGTCGCAAAAAAATGTGACACCCACCCTCTCTCGGTCGCTCCCACTCATCTCGTAAATGGTATGCACCGGCCGGAATTTTACGCCGGGTGCGTTCGGCAAAAATGAGTCAGACTGATTTAACGCGCCCTGCACGATGGAATTATTTCATGACGAATAAATAACGCAGCAAAAAGTGGATTGTAATTCTCCTCCTGGTCAGCCGCCGGCGCTGCATGAATCATTGAGCTTCGGAGAGCCGTGAAAAATCGGCTTATCTCATGCCTAAACCTTTCCGATTGACCAGTCAAGCAGATTCCCGTGTAGTGCCTTCGCATTGAACCGTTGAACCAAAATCGGATAAAATTCCTACACGAAACCTTGAATCGTGCGCGTGCAATACCACCGCTCCGCAATCGTTAGGCTCTCTCGTGCAGAGTTCATTTGCTTACGGAATAGCTTAGTGAACCATAAAGCAAGAATGTGCCTGTAGAAGCGGGGGCCGCAAAATAAAGAATCCCTCCCATACGTGACGCATCGTTTCGTCACCCGATTCGTCTCACTTTGCACCTCGTTGTCCCGGACACAATCCCAAACAAAAAAGGGAGCATGTCTTTCCCTGCACGCCATACCGATAGGAGAATAAGGTCAAGACACTTCCACAACGAGACAATGTAAAAACGACGAAAGAAAGCTTCGTCTACTACCTCTTCATGTGCAGAAGAAAATAAAAGGTTCGGAAGGGGGCGAATAATAGGGCTTGAAGAAGGGAGCTGATAGCATGTGATGCTTGCTGGTTCATAAATTATGTTTCATGTTTTGACGAGGGTCTTCCACACACACACACACACACACACACACACACACACACACACACACACACACACACACACACACACACACACACACACACACACACACACACACACACACACACACACTCGCGCTCAAGCTTACTTCGGTGGCCGGTTAACGCAGCAGGAAGACGAGGGTACTCGAAATAAAATAAGCAAAATATATGCCACCCCGTTCCGTTGCGAGTGATCCAGCGTGATCCGCTTTTTTTTTGTATGTGAAACAGGCATAAAACGGGAGATCATAGGTCACAGTTTCCTTCGGATCCCGGTCGGTGGAATGGATGAGCCAAGTGCGACCAAGAGGCACCAAGAGCTCGGGCGGACGGGATACGTGTCCCCCTGTATGGAAAAAGCCTACTCGCCATGTTTCACTACACCATTTTCTTTCTGATTCTCTCACTTTCGCCCCTATTTGATATACTTTTTGCACGTGTGCTTGTCTGCTTTGCAATCGCTCGTGGGACTTTGTGCCGACTGTATCAACACAGCACATTCCACCCGAAAAAGGGAAAACTTTAACTTTCGATAGGTTTTTAATTTGATTTATGATAACAACACAATCTCCTTCCCAGGCGATGATGTTTGGCATAGAACGGTTCGGTTGCATAGAATGGCAGTGCACTAGGCAAGCTCTTCTAGGTTTGCTTGTGAGTATGTTAAAAGGGGAAGAAGCATCTGGAGCTTTAAAACACACATTAAATCAACAACATACGATGGTACTGAAATGAGACTTATCATTTTGTTTCACACGTTCAAATTTTACGGAAAACTTCCCGTTAAAAAAGGCGGGAAACTTTGTTCAAGTAAACTGGTTATATTTGAAAGAAAGATCTTCTGTATGTTCATCACGCGAAAATCATTTCAGTTTTTTAATCTTTTATAAATCTGTTCATTAATTAACACGTTTAACAATATTCCATAGTACTTTCTGTTCTGCTATATCATTCGGTAAAACTGATATTAATTATAATGTTAGCTTCTGTATTCAAGAGTGTCTCGACGCTCTCCTGGTACTGACGACTATACGACTTACCAACATGCCCGTCATGGGTTCAAGCTTCAAATGGATGTAGGACTGACTTTCCTGCTATGGGGGGAAATCAATAAGTCACTGAATGCCAAGTTCATAAGTGGTACATTCAGGCTTTGCCCGACAACGGTTGTTGAGCTAAAAGAAAAAGAATAAGATTCAAGAAAGTCGAAGGGACCGTTGCTCGAGCACTGACAATTCCTGTCACGTGTTTGTACAGATTCGAAAGTTTTCCAAGTAAAAGTCAGGATTCGATTCAAGAATATTTCACGAATCACCGGGATTCACCACTCTTTTGGAAGACAATTTTCAAATAGTGTTTTGAAAATAGTATTTATTGAAAAGATTTTCAATGCGTATTACTATTAGTTCATACCTTCAATTCTGAAGTACTGGTTCATATTAAATATTCAAACATATTCCACGAAAAGCTGTCCTTTCAATTAAGCGTTATAACGATTTGCACGTGCGAGTAAATTAATCTCGTTTTCATAATAATTTCACCCGACCTCCTCATACGCCCCAAACGCCATTCGGTTCCTCATCTCTGGACTGAGGTTGATAAAGGATCCCCCGTTAAAGACACGCATTGTGTACCTGTGTTCCAATGTAGGAATAACACACACGGAGCCGTACCTGCAAACACACATCATTGTTCAGCTTCTTCCACGTATCCATATTCGCATATAATTTTACGCGCAATTTCGCCCAGCCCGTCGCTTCAGTGTCCTTTCGTGAGATTAGTTTTCGTGGCTGCCTCCTCGTCGTTTTTCCGGGCAAACTGATCTTAGTTTTGCGATGCTCGCCACGCACTACTACATGAGCATAAAAGAACCGCCGAAAAAGCGCACACCTTCCAATTGACAGCTCATTTTGGGGGCGACAAGTTCGCAGAACGTGCTGCTTTTTCGGTGGAAAACTAAAATGAATATTTCCTCCTGTGTCACTCTACCTTCGCTTGCCTTAACTGCTGCTGCTGACTGAGTGGCATATTTGCAACCACACCAGCCGTCAGTAGAGTCGACATCCAACAACCTAGCATCTAATCGTGATACTGCGCCGCCGCTTTCATCCGCAGCTTATTTTTCGCGACGACAAACATGACGCGGTGCATCGGTGGGTGTTCTGTTGTTCTGCAACATTCTAGTTTACGGTGGATTTGTGCGAGAAACGTTGCGCCAGTCGCGTTGACACTAACGACGTGTTGAGGGCAACTACTGCAGCAGCACCATTCCACCCGGCAGCTAGTCTCCGCTTCTTCCCTGGCAGGTAGCAACCTCACCGGCACATTAAACTATTCGACGCTATAATAGGAAATTGATTGGAAACGTTATTTTGCTGGAATGATTTGATTTCCTTCCGCCGACGCCGCCGCCGCCGCGTATGTCGCGTGCGCGTACCACGCGTCCAAACCGAAACAGCACGCTGAAACAAAACTGCCCGCGCGCGTACGGTTACGGTCTCCAGCAGAAGAAGCTTCCATACCATAAAACGAACGGTGGAATCGGAGTGAAACGTACAGAAAATCTGCCTACCCGCGCTGCTGTCCCCTGGTGGTGAATGTACCGAAAGTTATTGCACTCTCAGCCCTTATGTTTTACTACACCGCACCAACACACACACACACTTCGGCACACGCGTGGCACTCTTTGCTCTGCCATCGTCCTGTTGCTGTTACCTTCCCAGAAATGCCTTTCATTCTTTACGAGACGGCGCATAGTTCGCATCCGTGACCATTTACCAACCGTACGGTGGGAGTGGGTGGGCCCGGCAAAAGCTAAAGGTGCTTCAATTTGGCAATCGAGCATTTTTATCGTGCTTGAAGGGTAACCTTCACTCCAGTTTGCTGGTGACCTCGAGTGGCGGCGAAATGATGCATACCGCCTGGCATACACGGGCAACAGTCGAGTGCAAACAATCAGCAGCAACGAGATTGCAGGGGCATTCATTTCTTTCATTTTTGATTACTGACATTAATGATGTTAAGAAGTCATTGAACAAATTTTTTACTGAAACGTATTATGTTTACTTCCTAAAATTAATAAAGCATTGTAAAATATGTGATAAGTATATAATTTATTCAAATTTGAAGAAAAATACCATAATTTTCATCGCGGCTAAATTACGTGAAATATTTGAGCTGGTTATTGATTAGGGGTTTCCTCATTCTACAATTCTTTGATCTTTTGTATTGACACATGATTTTAATATTTGCCTAAAAAAATATAAAAATGTTCATAACATTTTCTTCAAAAACATCAAAACAGCAACAATCAAAACGTATCGTTTGAGCCCAATTGTTGAAATCTGATTTAGAGAAACCGATTAAACGATCACATAGGCCTTTATAATTATTTTTTCCGTCCTGTTGCCTGTCTGCGTTAAAAATCGTTATAGGAAATGCTATAAGTGTTTCGAATAAGTTTTATCAAGAGTTATTAAAGCATTAAAGCCACTATCACTCTGAAGCTAGCTATTTTTTCTAACACCTGTTTGCTCCAAACTTTGTCACTAACTCCTGTTTCATACGCCGCGTAATATGCGCACAGGGCTGTACAAAGCACCCAGCAGTCCCCTCGCAGTCCGTTCACGCCTGCTCAAGTAGCGCGTAAGCAAACATGACAGCAGGAATGGTCCTGTCACTTCACAACCTTCCACCCACTGTGAAATGTGTCCCGTGCCGTGCAAAACCCGCACGCGCGGAGTGGAGCACGGGAAGAGCTCGCGCGTACACGGTCAGGAAAATTATTAACCTTTATGGTAGTTTTATGACGTGAAATCGCGCAATAGCAAAAACGTTGATGGCTTCGTTTCTCTAGCTTCGCTCGGTTCGCTCGTTCCTCCCCCCGGTGCAGCCGTAGTGTCCCAGACCCGCCGCTTCGTCAAGGATCGTCAAGGATAACTGTTTTCCGCACCGCCGTTGTCATTCACACTGCCCTTTCCTCTAGTTCCTTTGCGGCGGTGACAGGATTCCGTCCGTGAGGCCCCGATCCGTTCGGTCTCGCCGAACGCCGCAACAACCTGTGTGCGTGCGTTGAATGTTTCAGTTTTCCTTTTTTCTACCTTTTATTGCGCTGACAGAGGTGCTTTCCAGAAGTACCACTCTGCTTGGCGCTGGCGCACGCAGAGAAGGGGGAGGAAAGGTAACAAAAAAAAATCCTTCACAAAACGGTTGTGACTCCAATGCTGACGAGATTGGCTCGTGGAAATGTTACTTTGTTGCGCTACTACCACCGGATGAAGGTCCTAGCATGGTTGTACCGCACACACGGTTAGAGTGCCGGTTAGCGACCAGACGGAGTAGAAAGTGCAGAAAGATGGTTTCACCAGCAAGGAAATGGCGAGATTTTCCCTCTCTCCTCAGTCCATGCGCTGGCACAGCGTCACTTTTGCTTCTTTTATCCTTCAGCCACTCCAAGTCGTCCTCCCCGATGTCACATGTCACCAACGATTACGACGTGCGACGGAGTACAACATTGCACGGCCACCCGGGGGCCACCGCTTGTACTCTCATCAACGATTCTTACTGTCCCGCTTTCATGCGCCGTCTAAAAGGGAAGGCCAATTTGACCGTGTGCGCTACACCCGTGAGCAATAAAATATCTAATTTCATTCTCGTAAAAATATGAGGTTTACTATCGATCATATTATTTTGCGACCTCTTTCATTTTCCGATCCCGACGAATGGCAACTTCCCTTGTATGTGTATCGGTGGAACCGTTTTTGGCTGTGTTTGCGATTTTGCTTTACGACGAGACCTTTGACACGCGCCCATGGAGTGTGCTATTAAGGCACGGTGATCAACTAATCAACTGTCGCTTGGTTTATGACATTCCGCATTCAATAAGTGTGGTTGAATGGGACATCCCATGGTAGCGTAGTGAAAACGTGATTGCGCCATTTGTTATGCTTTCGACCGCTCTTATATTATTGTCCGTAACGTTTATAAAATTTCTATTAAACTTTCTTATTTGTTTGTACCCAACTTTTATTTATCTTGTTTTTCTACTCATTGTTTCAGATTCGACAATCCAGCCTCGGTAGCGGTAACACCAGCCCGGCAACTGTCCTACAACTATCTCGTCTCAGTCAACCTGTGGCTGCTACTGTTCCCTTGCGATCTTTGCTGCGACTGGACGATGGGAACGGTACCGCTGGTAGAATCGTTTACGGATCCACGCAACCTGGCCACGCTCGGGGCGTACAGCCTGATAGGTGTGCTGGTGTGGGTTGCATTCATCGAGAACCATCGGCAAAAGTCTGCCGTGGTTGTGATGGTGAGTAGAAATTATTCATATCGCCGCCCTTTGTGGTCGGGAGAAAGTTTTAACGTCTATATATAAAGCGCCTAATGTGAAATGAAATATGTCGGTTATATTTAGTTGCGTTGTAACATTTTTCAATCTCACTTTTCTCTGCATCCTGGCGTTATATGTACGGACCAAAAGCAAAGTGTACCAAATCTCTTATGCGAGCAGCAAACACGCATGGGAAATATATATCCTTTCCGACTCAAGCACAGAAGCTCTCCGAACTGTGCGGAACGGCGGTTTATCATCATTATCTGGCAAACATATCCTACACATTCTCAAGTTTGCTGTTGATTTCAATTTTCGTGCCACGCATCGACGAACCCGAGCGCCATTACTTGCCCATCCATTTCCCATAAGAATTTCAACCCAGCAAGGCCCAAAGTTGTCGGGCGTTGGCAATGAAATTCATTCCCCCCGCCATTACAGCAACAGAAACACTCAAGGATGGGTAGATGTGTATTTGTGCGTGTGTATGTGTTTTTGTATCACTGTACAACAGCTTGGAGATGCGTCAAAATCCTTTGTGGATATGATTTTGGTTTCTTTTTGCCGGCATTGTCCCCACTAGCAACGCATTTATTCTGCGTCTGTCCGTTTGTCCTTCTTCATAGAATAGATTCTCTGCATTCCTTTTGCTTATAGCAAATCCATCGATATGAGACAAAAAGTCCTTAAAGCATCACTCTCGTGCACACAGACACACACATACACGTACACGCACAGAACGGTAGCCTTTATATGGTGTAACAACCGAATCCTCAAGCACGTTTCTATCGCTCACTCATGCAAAGAGAACGGCAGGATACGTTAGATTTTCCCTTTCCCATCTCGGATGTCCTTTTCTTTATCGATTTTGTGGCCCAGTTTTCTGGTGTTTTTCATCTTTCTTTCTTTTTTCTTCCACATTGTTGGACCAGGAAGGGCATTGGATAAAGTTGACCAATCGATCGAGCCGTAAACGCGTGAAACTGATTTCCTTTCCTCCAACGAGCGATCGATTTTCCGCCGGCTGACCCCGCGATGGTATAGTATTTTCATTTGTTTGAGTGAAAATACACATCTACACCTTCGCCGGAATCGTGCGTTGATGATGACATGGTGAGGCAAACAGCGATGCGAATCATGTTTTGCCGTCGGGTTCGAAAGCGAATGTCTTGTCCTTGCTGCTTCCTTCAGCTTGGTATGGCATTTCTCACACAATCTTAGTAGGATATCCGGTTTGCTTAGCCCAATCGTGACAACTGTGTGTATCTGTTGGTCACGGTTTGCCATCTACTTTTTCCATCTATTTTATTTTCGATAACATCGTTCGATTTAATGATCTTCAATCCGACCCAGCATATAACGAGCATTCAGATAAGAATTCTGATTCTTAGCCACTTTTGATCTGATCGAATACTGACGAATACTAGACGGTAATGAGTTAGGGAACAAAAAATATTTTTTGTTGCTTTATTAAAAAAAATGTCACTTCTGAGGGAGAATTTTTAAAAATGTATGCTCTGCGAAATTGTTGCTGTATTTTTTACAACGATGTGTTTTGTGTTGCTATTGTTGCAAAATTAGACATTATTCTTTAACGTTCTGTGCAGTTAAGTTTATTCTTAGAAGTTCAGACAAAATTACCTTTTTCATATTTATAATCTGTGTAGTTTATCATGCAGCGGTGTCGCAATTTTCAAAAAATCAATTTTTACGTCCTGTAACGTCGGTAACGATGAGTAATACAAGGGTTTTCAGGGCCAGGGGTTCTCATAATTTTTAAACGCTTTCTTGACTTTTTCTTAGGGGAAGTCAACTTTATGGGTTATGATTTAAACTCTATAGGAACTTAGTTAGGACTTAGGACAGCATCATTAGGATTAGTAAGGAATATGAACATGAAGTACACTTCCAGTATGAAAGAGGCAAGTAACTGTCCAAAATTATGAAACCCTGTAACGATTATCACGGTTTGGCCAAACAAGCTTAGGCATATGTAAAGTTTGTTGCTAGATAATTCAAAAGAAGATAGAAGCAAGTGTTGCTACTTTGTCCTTATTAATTTTAGCAAATAAGAAAAGTCATTAGCCTCATTTTCTTATTTACTTTAATTGATAAAAAAAGTAGAAGTTGGTTTTTAATTATTTGGCATTTTTACATTTATTCGTAAATATTTACAACAATTTATTGGAAACTTTTTTCCCCAAATCAAACTAAATTTTCCCCAAATCAAGTATTTGTATATTTTTTAAAAAATTAAACATATTTTTATTCATTGATTAAACATATTTCTTTCCATTACATGATGTATTTTACCACTCTAACTTTCTTGACAATGAGCAAGACAAACGAAAACCCACGCCCAAAGAAAATGCAATCGTTTTCCTAGCTTCAGTTGTTGAGAAAATCGCGTACCAAGTCAATCTTCAAATTGCACTCATGACGACAGACGTAAACCTTCCTCTAAAGAAAAGCTTCCCCTGTCCGTGTCACTTTAAATCCTTCCATGTGTTTGCTTCGATGGCTTGAAAAGCCACTGACGATTGATATTACACTCGGTTGCTTCCAAACGAGGAAATTTGTTTTCCTTCAAAACACTTCCCGTATTCACTCGGCCAATTCAACCGAGCGAGAGGAAGTTGAGCATTTTTGTTTTCGCAGTGGAAGCGGCAGCATCGCCTTAAGTCCCACTTGCAAAGTAAAGCTTGCGTACACATTCCAACGTGCATTCGATTTTCTTGCGCTTTAAATTGCTCCCGCACTCGCTTGCGATGGATTCATTCATTTCGTTCCATTCCGTTGGCGCCTTTCGTCCGGTGGATTTACATATAAAACGAAAATGATAGAAGAAAGCAAAGCAAAAAACAGAGAAGCAAACTTCTTTGGCGGACGGGAACGTGAACTCCTTTTTTCCAGTGGGGCAGTAATCCTTATCGAACGCCGCCACTCATACAAACACATAGAACGTAACGCTACACGGATGTAAAATCGCGCCATCCATGCGCGAAAGAACAGCAACCGGAACCCGGTGGTTCCAGTTCGCGAAAGACACTACACCCCGTAGTCGAAGCCATATCCTTAATCCGCTCGAGTGTGCACGAACTCGGAAAGACGAGTCGGGCATTCGATGGTTCCAAATGTAAGCTACCGATGAAGGCACATCCTCCTAAACCTTCCGTCAAAGCTTTAGTGTGGTTTTGCTGTAAGGGACACATCGTCGGATGTTCGGTGAATTACAATATCGACGGCATTCCTTTCCTCTCTATTTTATTTCACGGCCGCTTTATCTCTTTCTATCCCTCTGGCCTTTCTTCAGCTTCTATGCTAACGAATAATCGTATAACTTCAGGAAGCTCGGAGAGACTTCCGGGCACGGCAACACCGGACGACATTCCGGTTGAAGTAATAACCCGGTTGCTTGGAATTCTCTTCATAATCCTTTCGGACTCGTAACGGTTTAAAGGGTGTCCTTTCTTAGCGCTACCATACCCTTGAACGCATTCGCAATTCACTGCGATAGGTATAATCAATACTTTTCTTCATTTGCCTTCGCTTTGTAAAATTGTGCTTTTTGTGCCACAGTTCTAACTCCAAGAAAGGGCAGAAATCGTAGTAAAAACAGTCACAAACTGACCACAAATTTTCATTTCTTGTTTCCGATTCCATTCCAATCCATTTGTAAGCGTTCAACTGTATTTTGAATAGGACAGTTATAACTTTACCCACATTTAAATACGACTGGACTTTTTCATCCAACTGAAATGACAATAAAGCTGTAAAATTTATTGTGACCTTATTAAAGCTTTTTCTTGTGCAAATATTTAAATTAATAAGCACATCGCATAACAGCCATTCCGGTTCATTTCAGTTAATTTCAGGTTCACCGATGGCTTGCTATGTGCACAATAGCAAGCCACGCTATCCGCTGCCCTTTTGCTTTAACCTAAGCATGCTAATAAACGCCTACATGTATGCTATCCCAATGCCAAATCACTCAAATGAGCTTTACTATTTTATCGCTCCGGTCTCTTCACTCATACCACATTATCTGTATCGTTGATTTTCATTCCAAACATTAATAGCAAATTGCGTCTTGCAAACAATACGCGCACGAAGAAACCCACTTTCGCTTTTCCTTTCACTTCGTTTCCATATCTCAAATCTTTTCCTCATGTTTTCTGCATTTGATTCGCGCCACTAATCCTAGACTCTTCGCCTAATGGGAGGCCGCATCTTTGAACGTTGCACCATTTATTTAGATTTATGAGTCAACGATAACTCAAAGTGAAATCTTTTTCGTTTTTAGCAAATCATTGCTCCGCGTTCCGCGACTACTCCGACCCTTAACTCTACTTGTCAGTACTCAGCTGTGGACTGCTTCAGCCTGTGCCGAGTTTGTTTGTATGTTTATACACTTTTTTCAGTTTGTTCCATCTCACCGCTCAATTACTGTATTACTGCAGCGAAGCCTTCCGGACCCGGGACGCCCAGCTCGAGCAGCCTTCCATTAGTGCACACCACTGGCCTACGCTGGCAGAAGTCTGTGAGTGGAAAGAAAACGACAGAAAGATGAAACAGAAGCATTCATTCTTGCACTGCGCGAGAAGATTGATTACAGCTGAGGGCAAAATCTCCTCTCCATTTAAGCTTTCGCGCAAAGGTTTCAGTCATTTTTTTCTTCCTGTTGTTGTGTTAAAAAATGCCTGCCTGTTTTGCATTTCCTTTTCGGGCGTAAAAGCTTAGGAATGGTGTTGAGCATCGGTACTTTGTTTCTTTTGCATGTTTGCAATTTCTATAAGTGATAAGCCGCTGGGCTGAATCCATGCCTGCTCGGCAGGTTGTTGAAGGTAGCGATAGGACGCGCTAGGGGTAGTAGCACTAGACGGTCAAATAAGAAAACTCATCAATTTCATGTCACTCTACCCTTGGTTGGCAGTTTGCACGAGCCCCGGGTCATTCAAAATCCCCAATCACGTGAAGAATGGGCACAGGGAAGCTGTAAAACAATTTCTTGATTTTTTGTTCATTCTAGGGATGTTAGCTTTGGAGTTTTTAAATTAATTACGCTTTGACGATTATTGGTCAAAATTGGTTTTACATTATTTTTCCTTCTTTGACGTTTAACATTACCCCGCAACTCTGTAAAAGAAAAAAAATGTTTAGTACTAAAACATGTTGGCCTATGTTGCGCTAAAAATCGTTATTTATGTTAGTTCTATGATAGATTGATTATTTTTATTATTTTCGTTCTAATATTATATTATTTTTTAGTACTATCTCATAGCAGCTTCATGTGATTGCCCCGGATTCGTATCAATACAAATTTGCATAAAATTTGAAAAATTTACATACTCATCTAATTGTCCTGCAGATTATGTTAACAACCCGTAACCGGTAAGCTTTTTTGTCCGGGCATGCTAAACTCCATGCCCGTTCCGTTCTGTTTTCAGTACTTAAATGCAAATACTTAAATGCTTTCCAATCATACCGTGTGGTTCGCTCATTCTTCAACCGGTGACGCCATTCGTCTAGTTCCTCGGGAGGATTAAAGTGACATAAATTCGAAAACTAAATGAAATTTTGCAAGTATGTGTTTGCCCAGTATTCGCTCCCACCTTTCTGCCGTCGTACGACTGTCTAGACGACGATGATCTCCCCGGGTGATTCTAACGGTTCCGCTACACATAAACACACACACACACACACATAGACACACATGTATATGCTAATAACGCACGGTTGCTGCAGCGAGTGCTGGTGGAACAAAAATAAGCAAATGCATTTATTCGTTCGTGCTTTTTCTTGTTTGCTGCATCCTACTGCTTCCAAACTGCCGGCATTATTATTATGCGAATGGTAATGGCGGCGATGTTGAGGTTAGTCCCCTGGGTGTCGAGATTATTCAACGCTCGGTTGTAGTTTTGAGCATTTTTTTTTTAGTATGTGTGTATGAGCTTTCCTTCCTTCTACTTCTTTTCTGCACATACCTCAAAATGTGTCTCTCTATTCACATGATGTCAGCAGTGTCGTCCATCGGAAGCACGGGAAGAAACACCATGAAAGAATCCCCGCTGCCGAAGCGGTGCATGAGAATGAATGTTTCCATTGCAATTCATATTTTCAATTGCACGGAGAGTGTTGAGCTTTTTGTTCTTGTCCATCTGCTTTTTTCTATCTTGCTGCTGCTGTCCGTGTGCTGCTGCAAGTGGGATGCATCATGCAGGGAATGTGATGCGAGAATAATAATACCCCCGGGCGTAGCGTGACACATTTCACATGGGTAACTAATGCGACCGGTGGTACCTGCTGCACTGGTCCACTTGGGAGACATTTTGATTGCTTTAGACAATCATGTGTTCAAGATGCGAAGCAAAAAACACTGCACTACATCACTCTTTTTTGTCAACCAGTGTGGGGATTTAACCCTCAAGAATCTTAGCTGTTTTTCAGCGGCTATACGAGAACGTGTATATCGTTTTGCGTTGGTGTTTAATCGGACAACAGTGAATGAATTGTGAAAGAAAAGTAAACTTAACTAAAAGTACAATTTTTACCATAAATACGCAAATGATGATGCATTGGAATTTTCCTATATGATTGCGTTTTATGAAGCAATCTTGCTTATTTCTAATAGGAATGCTACTTAACTAGATGAAGTAAAATGCACACCGTTTAAAATTTCTTCCACTACAGCTGCTGTCAGTTTTGGTCAACCATGAATCACAAGCTGCAACTTCTTCTTTGGTATCCACACATATGATAATCTGTCCTATCGAGGAAAAGGAAATATGACACCATAAGGACACCATGTGCATACATACCCAGCACATCTCCGATTCGATCGATGCATTATTCACTGTAACATATGTTTGCTTAAATACTCTTTTTGCTAAAGAGTTTTTGAGAAGGATTGTTGTAAAAAATGTGTTTAAATTTCTCAAAATATGTATCATACATCTTGACCGTTTTTTTTTTTTTGTAGAAGGTAGAAGTGATGGGAATAATTACATTATTTGACCACATATTCTTAGCAAAACAACAGAATTTCTCATAAAACTGTTGACAGTTGAATACGTAATTTATTTATTAAACATTCGTACTATTATTGAACGGATGCGGTAACCATTCTTTACGAACAACGTTGAAGCATTTCATTATTGAAAAGGAAACGTTAGTTTTGCATAGATTGCTATTAGATCCAATCCAATCCATAGATTGCTATTAGATTGACAAATATGAATTCACAGTTTTGACATTCAGGAACTGCACATTAGTATCACGTGAATAAGTAATTTACAGGCAGCTCTTTGGAAAAGGTCAAAAAGGTATAAATATGCAAAATATGGCTAAACATTATTACCAGTGTGAAAAAAAACCTCCGATAAATGCATTGATGGCTTTGTTCGTTTCTAGAACGTACCTTATCATGATTTGAACTAAATCAAGCTAAAAAACGTAATTGAAGTCAATTGATTTTGCCATGATGCTTTTTTGCTGTAAGAGGGAATTGACAATCAAGTCGATAAGATCGGATCTCCTTATCTCTGCATAAAAAAGAAACGACAAAATAAGACAAATTTATGAGGTTTGAAGAAAAGACGAACAGAAAAAAACAAAAACATCTTATTGAAAGCGGATCCTAAATGTAATAACGACCGATGAAAATGTGTATTAAATAACAAACGACTGTCTCGAGCATAGCGAAGAAAAGCGAAGACAAAAAAACTGAATTGAAATCTATCGATTTGAGCAATATCTTCTTCTCATCAAATAATCAAAGAAGAAAAAAATACTCATCCAACTTCTTCTACACCGCCAAAATACACGATGGCCAAAATGCGATGAAGGCGAAAGAAAATAAGCAAACGCTCTCGCAAAGCAAGCAGCGCCGCGGAGTGAAAAGAAAACTGATGTCACGTTTGGCTGCAGCAAAATCGCACGAGCACGAGCGCGAGCAAGGCGGGAAGGTAAATAATTATTTATCGATTATCGACATCTCCTCAGCGAGCCATCTGCCGCCCACGAGCGCCACGAGGTGAAAACAAAACCAAACAAAGTCGGTTCGCTCTCACCGCCTGTAGACGCACTTACATCATCTTTGTCCTACGGTGATGTACCCGTGAGCTGGTGGACGCTATCAGGACAGTCTGGTCCGAAGAAAAAGCCAAAGCCGATTTCAATAGTATGCTCATTAACGTCTACCATTATCAAGATTTACCGAATGTGAACCAGCATCCGGACGACGATGGCAGGCGTCAGCATTGCCGCGTGCGACGACTGTCATCACCGTGGACGTGGGAAATACGACCCTACCACTACCATACCATGCGTTTTCCTTGCGTTCTTACACGCACACACAAGTACCTCACTTAACGTGTCAGTCGGTCTGTGTGAGTAGATTTATCTGATCAGTTTTTAATCGAAAACTCGCCCTACGTCTCATAGATAATCGAACGACTTGCCGGCAGCCGGTTATGGACACGACGAAGACGTTCGTGTAACACAAATCCCTCCACCAAAACTGTCCCGCTTGTCCGCCTCCTGGAGCTGCCTGTGTGGGGGTGTGGTGTAGGATAATTGTAGCAAGAACTTGACACGTCCGGAAGAACATGCTTTCGCTTTGTTTTGTTTTATCTCTTCGATTTCCGATAGCGAATCGAATATTCATTTCCCCGGGCCGGATGCTTTCGCTTTCTCCGACATCGGGCCACCGAACACCCGCATTCTTATCACGCAAGGTGTAGTTGGTTCCATTCCGTAGGCATGGATGGAAGGGAATTTCGTGGGGAATGACCCAGGAAGGGGAAGGGGAAGTGAAGAGAAGAAGGAATTTAATTATAACAATCGTTCACTTCGATTGAGAACCTTCCACCAACCAAAGTAAGGTGTCCTTGGCTTCGGTTTACTTTAGATTCTTCGCGCTATTCCTCATCATTGGGGAATGTATTGCGCGTCTGTCTGTTTTGTTCCTTTTTTGATATTAATTCAAGCGCTTTAATATTTTGGTACATAAACTATCCTTTCCTATAAAGAGCAGTGCCGATGTGCTCTTCTAGGTATCACTCTTTGGCAGAAATAAATTCGGTTCCATTTTTAGCCTTTCTGAGTTTGTACTGCGAAGTAATAATGTATTCAACAGTCTTAAGAATTGAATCACTCCGACAGGAGGAATGGCACGCTTACAATCATTACCCACCCCAATTGGCAAGTGTCGAGGGATCGTAAATGGTATCTGACACGGTAGTTCGCCTGACAGACAACCGGCCAAGCTATTTAGAGCTCGTGACGAATCATGGCATAATGACTGACATTTAACGGGTATCGCATTTCCCGAGCAATGGCGGCATCGTCTTGCCGTATGCTTTTCGTTGCATAATTAAGCAATGTAAATGGAATGGATTGCTTTTTAGCTTTGGCTGTCGATTAGTGGACTTTGCAGTTTTTAATTTTTAATATTTTAATCCACGATCTGCTGCTGGCTTTAGCTGATCGGATCGAATATACTATGCCCGTGGGATAAAAGAAATTGAATTATTTATCTAGAAAACTTTCTTTACTGGTTTAACTTTTTTTTAACTGGGGCAACGTAGTTTAGCTAGAAAATATTGTCTAAATCGTGAGAATGTGGATCATAAGAAGACGTACCTCACAAAGAGAATTAATCGGCTGTTATAATAAGTACAATTATTACTTAATTAAGCGAGCATAGCTACGTGAACAATACATTTTTACAATTTATTATCAGAATCTTTACCCATTTATCCTTTAACTAATTGTCATTTTTTAATAGAGAAGCGCTGAAATTGAAATCGTATGAATGGCTTTACTTATTTAAGAATTTCAGTCTAGCATAAGTATAATGCGAATTCTGGAGTTTTAATGTGTTTTTGGCTCTTAGTATACAATCTACAGCGTGAATATCCGAGTTATCGAGTATAATGCGTACTTCATGTATAATTACTATTAATTTAATGGAACTGAAATGCACCAACAAATGCAAACGAATTAATATACAAATCTGTGCATGTGAAAACAAACGAAACGTTTAAATATGTCTACAACACTTTTACTTATTAAACTTATAAAACAAACCAACAGATGCTGTTTCGTCTTATACAAACTCATCATAAACTAAAATTAATAACACAATGTTTACGCCTTCCCATCCACATTTAATCAGATTATTCACCCCTCTGCGAATGACCAAGCGCAGTGCTCATTCTCCAAGGTCAAACTTATGCCATTTCTCTCGATTTGTTGCCCTCTCCCTCTGGTTTGCATTCAGTCACAGTCCATCCATTCACCTCCGGTGTCATAACATTTGCAGAAGGTTATTATCATTTATTATCATCGCCTTAGGGATATTGCACTGAAGAATTTGTTATCTTTATACCATCGCCCAATGACAAATCCGCCAGCACAGACTGCTTTTCTCTTATCCTTTTATTGCATCGTCCCAGCGCTACATTATGCTGCATTGCAATGAAATAAAACTTGTACAGTTGACACAGCATTTGCTACGGTAGATGATGGTGTAAGTAAGGGAATGGTAGAGGATTAATCAAATTGTTTGCTAACCCGCCCGGTTGGTTCATTGCTGTTTGCTACTCTCAAAGAAAAGGCAAGTTGTTGTCGCTTTCAGCGTGGGTGAATGTAAAGCGAGAAGCTTTTGGTTGATTCGCAAGGATTTTTCATTGCTCTCTGGATGAATTTGTATCTCTATTTATTAAGAATTCTTATACGTTGTTTCAATCATTTCTGTATGATGGGTAGCCCTGTATACAAAGATTTGTGCAGGTTGAAAGTTTGTCACCTGTTTAAATAACACAGGTTACCAATTCCCTTTTTCTGCAAAACAATGCCAATATTTTTGTAGGTTAAATTATTAACCAAACTGTTTTAGTATTTGAAATTGTGAACTTACACCAGGCGTCTCCATTATCAAACAAATTAGAAATGGCAATAAGGACAAAAAACACACACACACAACCACAAAGCTTTGTAAATTGTACGCACAAAGCAAAGTACATACAAAATCTCCTACTTTGGTTTTTGTATTTTGCACTGCGTTCTAAAAACTTGTCCAATTCCATTCAATTTAAATAAGCTGCTTCGTAGGCGGCGTGAGGATGGGGAATGCAAAAAAAACCTCCAGAATGGTGCAAAGCGCACACCATAACGAACGTGCACTGCTAATTATCTTCAGCAATTCATAATTTGTGTCTAACGAACAAAAGCAGCGTCCATAAGTACATGTAAATGTACGGCAGACAGAGGTGCATGTATTCAATTTGTCTGCAATACGTGAAGCGTAAAAAGAGCACGCAGAATAATGAGCAGCAGTGGATGCAAGGATACAAGCAATAGAAATTACATTTCCTTGTTTAAGCGTACAAGAAAAAACTATCTTATGGTATTTGGTAAATGTGGTACTATTTGTTTGAATGTAAATGTTTGAATACTCAAAAGTAATAGTAAACTCTTTTAACGAACGTTAACATTTGGTTTAAAGTAAAATCTATTATATTTTTGAACATTAAACTAATGAAAGTTAATTTTTTATTCCCTCTTTTGTATTTCCGTGTGATTTCAGGGACTCGCATTTATGATCCTTCCGTTTTTGCCCGCATCAAATCTCTTCTTCCCGGTGGGCTTCGTCATTGCCGAGCGCGTCCTGTACATGCCCTCGATGGGTTTCTGCATTCTGGTCGGGTACGGATTCCATCTACTCTCGGAACGCTGGTCACGCAAAATGACCTGGTGTTGTCTCGGTGTGCTACTGCTTACCCACTCCATCAAGACGTACAACCGGAACGCAGACTGGGAGTCGGAGTATTCCATTTTCATGTCCGGACTGAAGGTGAACCAGCGCAACGCAAAACTGTTCAACAATGTGGGCCATGCGCTCGAGAGTGAGGGGCGGTTTGAGGAAGCACTACAATTTTTCCACAAAGCCGTCAGCGTACAGGAGGATGACGTCGGGGCGCACATTAACGTCGGTCGTACGTACAACCATCTGAAGATGTTCAAGGAGGCGGAACAGGCGTATCTGAAGGCAAAATCATTACTGCCGAAGGCAAAACCGGGCGAATCGTACCAGGCACGCATTGCTCCGAACCATCTGAACGTGTTTCTAAATCTCGCCAATCTCATCTCAAAGAATGCAACGCGCCTAGAAGAGGCGGACCTTCTCTACCGACAGGCGATCAGTATGCGTTCCGACTACACGCAAGCCTACATCAATCGGGGTGACATTCTGATCAAGCTGAACCGCACGAAGGAAGCGCAGGAGGTGTACGAGCGGGCGCTTCTGTACGACAGTACCAATCCGGACATTTACTACAATGTAAGTATTTGTTGAAGCTATTCAAGAGGTTACGTGGCAGCCTTAATACATTTATTATTGTTTCGATCATTGTTTTTAGCTTGGAGTCGTTTTTCTGGAACAAGGTAAAGCGTCCCAGGCCTTGGCATACCTCGACAAGGCACTCGAGTTTGATCCCGAACACGAGCAAGCATTGCTTAATTCGGCTATCCTTCTGCAAGAGTTGGGCCGGCCAGAGCTACGAAAAATAGCACGTGAACGTCTACTGAAACTGCTGGCGAAAGATGGTAAGTAAAATATAAGGAGCATTTTTTTCAGACAGACTAACTAACGTTCTATGTTGTTCTCTTCGTGATATAGAAACGAACGAACGAGTCCACTTCAATCTGGGCATGCTGGCCATGGATGATCGCAACACGGACGAAGCAGAAAATTGGTTCCGCCGAGCTGTGCACCTTAAGCAGGACTTCCGTAGCGCGCTGTTCAATCTAGCACTGCTGCTAGCTGACGATCATCGCCCACTTGAGGCGGCTCCCTTTCTGAACCAGCTGGTCAAGTATCACCCGGATCACATCAAGGGATTAATTCTGCTCGGAGACATCTACATCAATAACATCAAAGATCTGGATGCAGCAGAAAATGTAAGCATTTTGTTTGCTGGTGCCCATGCTGAAGGGTTTTTTTCTAATTATTTACTTTTGCTCACTTTTAGTGCTACAAACGCATCCTGCAGCTGGACGCGATTAACATCCAGGGCTTGCACAACCTGTGCGTAGTGTATGTGGAGCGGGGCAAACTGTTACAAGCGCAGGATTGCCTCTCCCACGCCCACGAGCTAGCACCGGGTGAGGAGTATATCGGCCGACATCTTCAGATCGTGCAAACGCGCATCAATCGTCTGCGACAGTCACCGGACGGAAGTCGGGAGAAGGAAATTGCCTTCGCAGACTATGATCCGCAGGAGTTTGGTGGCCGTGCCGGCCGTACACTGTCATCCGATAGTGTCGACCTGTTGCCGTCGCTCGGCAATAGCATTGTAAATAGTAATAGCGAAGAACCGAGTGGCCAAGAGGGCGACCTGCCGAAAGAAGATGCCGACGTTCCGTTCGGTTACGCTAATAAGAAGAAAACAGTATTACCTCACCAGCAGCTAGAGCCACAGGCTGCACAGCTTCCAGCGGACGATGATCCGGTGTTTCTCGAGTCGGATAACACAAACACTCCACAAACTTTTGCAGCAACGGTAGGAGACAGTATAGCACACGATTCGAAGCACCACCGTACCGACGGTAGTAGTAGTGGCAAGCATGCCCCAACCGCTGTCCATCGGGATGACGGTGTGCCTTCGATGAAGCGTGCCGATGTCAGCCATCCTCCGTCCGATGGTTCCCTTCATCATGCTCATCCCGCGCAGCAGCATCTGCATCGACCGAAAACGATCGGACAGGATCTGGACGATCCATCGTCCGGGATGTCATAGCATCACATTCTTGACTACAAGCTTGATTGTTTCAAAATCAACTAGGACTACTGCACCTCCCCGCAAGAATTCGCTCGAACTATCCTTGTAAATAGGTAGCCGAAAACGGACGAGCAGCGGACGAGTGAAGAAAAATGAAGCAGCGTAGGTGTGAGGTAAGATAGTGTATGTGTTCCTATCGGAAATGGACTGCGAGAGACTAACTTTTGACTGATTTGTTAAACCAGAACTAACAGCTAAGCCACTTCAAAACCAGATCTCACAAAGATCGTGCAAAGATGGAAGATGAAACTGTGCATTGAATGCACGTTCGGGGCACTGTGGGTGAGAATGCCGCACGAGGCAAAGGGAACGATTCTGAAAGCCGAAGGAAAATCCTTCCTCTATTTTGTTCTCGTTTTGTTGCATTTTCAGGTAGCAAATTGTTAGCGTCGATTGTCGTACGAATGTGGTTTGGAGTGAATCAGTGCATCTGTATGCAATTGTTCGGATGCAAGTATGTGTGTATGTGTGCGTAATTTGTTAGGAATGAATGTTGGAGACACAAAAAAGGATATTTTCTATATATACAACCATAAATGTGAATGCGAATGCGAGAGTCGTGTAGTTTGAGATGGATTTCTCTCCTGGAGAGGATTGTTAGCTTGTACAGAACGGTAGCAGACGGGCAAAAGTTGTCGATTTGAGCAATGTTGGCCTTGGAACGATGGTGAGAGTGTTTGCAAACTTAAAACAAAACAAAAGGCACCCCCAACCGGCGTAGAATATGCGGAGGTAATCGGACATGGTGAACTGATAAGAAATTAAGTTTTCTATCGATTTACACACATCCACTCGGTGGATGTAAACAGAACAAAAAAGAAGAAGAAAAACAAACAGAACAGTGCTGAAAGCTTTCATTGTTCACCGAGTCGAAAAAAACGATTCCAATACTACCGTCGCTGCGCGGAGTCATTCAACCAACGTCGATTCGCAAACTACCTAAATCGGGGTGAAAAGGAGATTTTAGATGTAAAGCCCCCGTATCTAGCAGAAAAGAAAAATTAGCAAAGAAAATTATGTATTTCTAAACACACAGAAATTCACACACCCAATAGAGCTTTAAAGAAGCCCAACAAGAAACACAAACTCATTTATAGAGAAGACTTTCAATCACTCATCAGACATTTACGGTCCCCGTCTCGTCTTCTGGTAGTGTTATGTGGATTATTTTCTGGATGTGCGTAAACGTTTGATAACAACACAGTATCGCAAAAACACACGCACACAGATACAAAAACAAAGTTGTATCGATCACACACTAACTAAACAGATCCCCGAATTAGTTTTTTTTTCTTATCTCGTTCCGGCTTAAAATTGATATTAAACGTCTGAGAGATTTATGAATGTGTATGGTCCGGGTGTAAGAGAAAGCAAATAGTGTTACAGTATGCGCGCGTGTGTGTGCCTGGACTGAGAGAGCGGAAGGAGCAAAAGTTTAGCAAATTGAGGCGCGGGTGTTGAAAAGTTGTAAAGCAAAACTCTTATTACGATGTAAAAACAAAGATACACAATTGAGATAACAACGTGAGCGAGGCTGGGATGTGTGAGAAGGCTGCAGAAAGCTAATTAGTACTAGAGATGTTCCGGAGCAGTACACCGGAAAGCGTGTATAAAGAAGTTCAGAGAGCGGAAAGAAAAGGACAATGTGATTATATAGAAACTACAACATAAACATAGAATGAAAAACAGAACTGGTGATGGGATAGTACTTAACTGTATGCCACATTTTCCATTAAACTTTTTTTTTCCCTACAAATATGTATTTTACCTTTATTAGTGAACATCGTTTACAATTTTAAGCACATTCCATTTGCATTTATTTTGATTCAAACTCCTTTACACAAACAAAAAAACCTTTAGCCGTATATTATTGCCCCGAGAGCGGCGTCGATGTTGGGTATAATTACTATAAGTAGGATTTGGTTTACGGAACAGAATCTCCATCGCTTTCCTATTTCCCTAACAATGAAACCGGCACATCGGTTTGCTCGTCGAGCGTGGATTGTTTTCAGCATTGGAATCAATAGACCCATCGATGCAGTCCGATGCACGTGGTAGTTTTATGAAGAAGTATTTGTCCTGAATAAAAACTCACTACAACCGATGTGAACAAGATTGCTTTTAAGTGTATAATCGTATTAAAAATATTGAGAACCTTTCATTGTAATTTTATTTTTTCTTTTAAGGTTAATTTAATACATAATTTATTAGTTGTTTTTATATCTTATTTAAAATTTCTCATTTGGTTTTTGGGTTATTGGAGGGGGGGATTATATTGGTTATTTTCTATATATGCATTAATTGCTAAAAAAAGACAACACTGTTCATTGCTATGCTTTTTGTGGTATCTTTTTAACGATTTTTGTCAACAACAACAGATATTGCTTTGTTATTATCGTATTTTTTAATTTCCCATTATTGCACTTATATCAAAAATCTTTTAGACGCTAGGAGTTTTACTATTTAATAACTTCTTATGCGTTTACAAAACTAACGTTGTTTTGTAGAAAAACAATAATAACGAATTTATTATTATTTTTTAAAATATCGGATACCGGACGCATTTTAGATAATATTTATGATCTTAGCTTTTTAGTATAATTATTTGATCGTCAATACTAAGGTTTTCATTTATTCAAAATGTGAAGCAATAATTTGATAAATCTTGCCATGCTGGATAGAACATCAATATAGTTTGAGAATAAATTTGGAAAACTAGCGAAGAGATTCTTATATTATTGATAGTGTACTATATGTCAACCGCTTATCGAATACATATCTTAATGTATGGATAATGTACATAGCTTTGTTCGATTGCCTTCTCATTTAACAGATATGTTAAAAATTACATTTACTACAATATCATAACATGTTACAATCAAAACGACAAGTCAATGACATCTATATCAATGTCAACCGCTTATCGAACATATCTTTGTTCGATTGCCTTCTCATTTAACAGATATGTTAAAAATTACATTTACTACAATATCATAACATTTTACAATCAAAACGACAAGTCAATGACATCTATATCAATGTCAACCGCTTATCGAACATATCTTTGTTCGATTGCCTTCTCATTTAACAGATATGTTAAAAATTACATTTACTACAATATCAACACATGTTACAACCAAAACGACAAGTCAAAAATGACACACAAAATGACATCTATATTAACACTTCAAGAAGACTCGTAAAAATACTTTTAAAAAGTTACCAAATCTAACTTATAACGTGAGCATCTCGATTTCCTGTATTCCATGTCCGTTGATGGAACCATAGTGATTGCGAGTGCAAATATCTGGTCTAATGCCAGTGATGTCAAACTCAGGCAATTAGAAGAGCTATCTTAAGATTCAATGAAATAAAATTGACATTTTAATTCGCAAAGCGTTGACGCAAAGCGAAACAACTTTAGCGTTGTTTTTCCCTTAATTTATTATTTTTTCCCCACATTTCATCGCCATCGTCGCTTTAGCATACACTTTTACCTGTGGATGAAATGCTCTAAGATTCATTTTTTCTTTATAAATTATTAGCTTCAATCAGTTGATCATTTGCTATTATATTAATGTATTGTAAAGAAAAGAAATATTGCATATTTTTAAAGTGCACTAGGTGCCCGGACTCGATACGATTCTTCGACTACCAATCTTTTCCCTATTGGAAAAAAAAGTTGACAGATTGCTAGCAATTCCTTGATTCCCTTCATTCCCCCTTCCACGAGGAAAATGCATTTGCAACAATTGCAAGATGGAAGATTTTCGAGCTGAATTCGTATCGTCTGATGGCACCTATTGAATGCAGTAAAAATTAAATAAAATGAAGCATATCCTACGCAACATTCAATCATAAATTAATCGCTTGATTTGATGCGTCTGTATGATGGATATTGATGCAAACTGACCATCATTACAGGGAAAATTTAGCGGACGTACTTAGACAATACTGAAATATTCATTTTCTGTTTCCGATACATATTTTCTTGTTAGGCCCCACTTCTCCATTCTTCAAGAATCTCCCCGCACATCGTATTTCTACAACCTAATGTATTTTATTCCTAAGGTAATCTCATGTCAGCATTTTTTAAAACGCGATGTAATGAATTGGCATACACGAAATCATGTTTTCGATTTGTAATTTGTTTTTAGAATTCATAGCATAATCAGAATGTATTTAGTTTCCAATTTGAAAAGTGCAGTAAAATGCTCTCTTGTCATTCTATTGTTGTAGATGCTTCTATTTAGCGTAACGTCCTACGAGGACTTGCCGGCCTATACAAGCTTTCGAGACTTAATTCATTACCACACAGTCGGATGGGATAATCAATCCTTGCTACTGGGAGACGGTCCCATTCTAGATTTGAACCCATTAGTTATCACCCACTTAGCTAGCGGGCCGAACATAGCCGTGTCCTGCTATACGTTTTAAACCACACCAATAAAACTGCACCTATATGCACCATACTAGACATATATTGGCTAACAAAATTCACACTCTCAACAATTTCACTGCGTGCTCGTTCAGCATTGAACGAGTGCAGCCCGACACATCGTACACACCCACACGTTCACAATCCGGAACTAGCTCTGGATCAGCGGCGGCGATGAGTTGTTTACGTCCCGAAAACTTCCCATGCTTTTCATGCTGGATTTCATCAGCAGCTGATAAGCCTGATGATGATCCCGTAGTAAGCAAATACCGATCGACCAGCCAACCAATCACACAGTGGCTGATTGGAAGCGGTGTCAATATTTACTATACCGAGAAAAAAGCAGGTTCCTGCGAGAGTGCATCGCTCAGTTGGTAACATTCCCGACCGTGGTGATTAGCTGCTTCCCACCCGGCACACCACGGCACGGGTGCTGTCCCTAATCTTTGTTCATCTGGTATCGCTCGTCTGGACGACCCTTCGAATACTGGGTTCGAATCCCGGGCGGTTGAGGATCGTTGTCTACTGTGTCGGTTGGCAACAACAACGATTGCTAACACAATCATCGCTCAATCGAATAATATATGTGTGTGTGTGCACGCAATCGTGAGTCAACAAAATATACAACGCGCTACATTTTGTTTTCTCTCGCTCTCTCTGTGTGTCTTGCGGGTCATTACATTTGGGAACTGTGTTGTCCCACAAAATTTGATCAAAGTTTGTTTAATACGGACACTTTTAGATGAACGATTGTTGTTACGGCTCTTTCAAAAATTCAATGTTTAGTATTCAGAAAAGAGTACTAACTGAATTATTTACTAAACCTGTTTCACTTTCTCGGTTGTCTTTCACAAATATTCTTTTTACACTCTCACTGTTTGTATAATTTGTATAAACGAAATTGTATAATTTAATTGCAATGAAAGATAAAATTAGATAAATTTATTACCTTTTAGAGTTTCACAAGCCGGTCTCATGGTACAGTCGTCAACTCGTACGACTTAACAACATGCCCGTCATGGGTTCAAGCCCCAAATAGACCGTGCCGCCATACGTGTAGGACTGACTATCCTGCTATGGGGGGAAATCAATAAGTCACTGAAAGCCAACCCCACAAGTGGGTTGGCAGGCCTTGACCGGCATCGGTTGTTGAGCCAAACAAGAAGAAGAAGAAGAGTTTCACAAACTATGTTGTTTCATGTCTTGTTAGATGTTTAAGGTGCATATCTGAACATAATTGCTGCGGAAAATCCATCAGTTGACGCAATCAGTCTGGCCTGGCCGCGGGCAAACGGCAAACGTAATAAATAAGCCAGCATAATCAAGGCGCCACCAGCATAAACCAGTAGATCAATGCTAATCATGCTGTTGTTATTTTTACGCTTTAAAGCGCAGATTAAAAATGCGCGTCCTTCTAAAATAGCTTTCTTTCCTTCATCACTTTCGGTATGCGTGTTGTACTCTCACTTCTTTCTTGCAAGCTATCAGTATGGCGAAGTCATGGCTATGTGGTAAAATCATCCTCAATCTTTAAATTCGCTGAAAATGGTAAACATGCGAATAACAAAGCAATAAATTTAATTTTTTAAACCTCCATCTGTTGGTTGATAGTAATGTTGATTAATTTGCGCAGAATAAGTGAATAAAATCGGTTTCGCACAAGATAACTGTAATCTAATTGCAACAAATTAATGTTTGAACTCGTATGAACACACACAAAAAGGTAGATGATCATTGCGAAGCAGTGAAACTTCTTGCTTTATCACGACTCGTTAATAATCATAACAACTTAACATTTGTTTGTAAATGACAGCTATTGCGAGGGGTTTCCCGAGAACAAGAACACGTTGTGATTAGTAAGTTTTTTGTTTAACTTAAACTAAATTATGCCTGGAGTCGGTATAATTAACTCCTGCTCCACCCAACTCTATCATAGATCGCTTTCGGATAAAATGCAAGTAATGAAATAAATCACCTTTCATCAACGAACTAAAATGTTTGTTTTTATTAGGCAGGCATGTGTGAAACTGCCGGCAAATAATAAAACAAAAGATTGTGTTTTACCCTTTCGGTCACTAAATCTGAATGATTTTCTGAGCGGTGTAAAAGGGCAGGCTAGTGAGCTACATGAACTTGGTTCGATTCTGATTACGGACCCACAGCATCGTTATTTCATCTCTAGAACTAACATGACTGTTTGATGTTATAGTTGTTGAATGATGAATAGTTTATTATTAGTTAATTAATAATAATAATATATTGTAACTGGTACATTGTACTTCAAACACACTACCATCCAAAACGAAAGACGATTCTAAATTATGGCTTTCAGTCAATGACAATTTCAAATTTGTTTTCATTCAGTAAACATTAATTTTGTTACTTTAAAAATACTGGGAATATGAAAATTCAAATTAAATGAATATGATAACTTTCACGCGATGGACAGCGGGCTAAAATCACTATTCATCATTTTGGCAAATAATACCCTATCAAGCATTACTTTAACAGTTTTCATACATACAGCATTCATAATAATGTCATCACGTGGGGCACAAAATAGTTTTTTTTATCAGTTTTACAAAAGATAGTGCGTAAGCAGATATAGAAAAGGGTATATCACATTTGGATGAAATGAAATCGGAATTGCAGTTGCATTAAAAGAGCAAAAATATTTAAAATAATACATTTTATAATACAATACCTATTACTGTACTGAGTAGCATCATTTTATATGCATCCGAAACGAAGAGCAAAAACAAGTTTACCTGAGTTTCATTTAAACTTGCCAATAGCCGCCGATTTTCTCTAAAATTTTAATGTCTTGATTTTAAAATTAGCTTATATGATGTGGTTGTACATTGTTCATCAACAATTAATTATTCCATTATTATTTTCCTTAACAATCCTAGTCATTCTATACCTATCTTAACCGATGACGTGCTTGATAATGATTTATTGTATTGGTTTACGCAAGATGTATTAAAATATAACGATTTGTTTTGATCAAATTTTGGGTAAAATCTACTACTATTTATATCATTTTGTAAGCCCATAAGTTTGAGGCACTAAGCATTTGGAACAGCATTTACATACGCAAAATGATAGTAGAAAAAGGGAGCTGATATGCCGTACTTAGTCACTGACTTATCGTAAATTTGAAACTGTTTGCTAATTTAAAACTTCAGCTTTTTTTTCAATTATTGTTTGATAAGGTGAAAAGGTGAATTTTTCGATTTGCTTTTTATCACTCGTATTATTGTTTTCTTGATCCACAGCGCTTATATGTAGCGTTAAAAGATATAAAAATATGCAATTTAAAAAATCCCATTGGTACAGAAAAGCTTATTTTTATTTTGGCTCAATGGGTTGCGGTCCGCAATTCACGAACTGGCCTTCAAGGGCCGCATGTTTAACACCTCTGCTTCCAAGAAAAAAAAAATCAATTATAACTCTAAAACACAGATTAATACGCTTTTGTTTGACTGTATGATAAATGACAGTCGCCTGGTTTAACGTCGAAAATATTAAACACCAAGCAGCTACCAAACGGCAAGTTGCAACTCTTCATTTCACCATGCTAAAGACACGTTAGCTCCAGCCACTGTTTCAGTGTTTTGTTCAAAACAGAGTAATAAGCATAAAATAATGCTCCCTCGTACTTTGACACTTAATTTAAAAACATCCGTAATGCCATGTACATCCGTAATGATGCAGCGGTGTACAGAAACAGATTGAATATTTAACTCCCGAGAGGCATCGAGAGAGGTAAAAGCTAAAACCTCCGAAGACGCGCCAATCGCGGCGGTGACCTTCTTTCTGTGCCATTGAACCACAAAATTGAACGATTACAACGCGCCCAAATGAATTGACGATGCACAACGGCAGGGCCACCAAGGGGATTTTATGGTTTTGTTTACCAGAAAAGTTATGCTTGCATTCTTGCAATGCCTTCAAGCCCCATTGCCATCACACCCCATTCGGGTGGCGGGACAACGAGACAACAGCTTTTTTATGTGTTTTCCGGTTAGCTGCTGGTTCCTTCATCCTCGCTCGTCTTGCAATTGATGTGTTTTGAATTATTCTTTTTTACTGAATCCTCTGCTCTTTCTCTCTCTCCCTCCCCCCCCCCTCTCTCTCGCTCTCTCTCTCCTCTTTCTCTCTCACACACTCTATCTTTTGTTAGAGATGCAAAATGAGAGACGCTGATTTGGAGCGGTAAAGCAAATCGAACACCGACTAACGTTCATTTTTAACGGATTAACCTATGCCCAGAGCTAAACGGAGGGACCGAACATGGCGCTGGGACTCCCTATTTCCATTTTTTGTGTCGATCACCGCCTCGCGTCACTTTGCTTCCCTAAGCCCATCGGCAATTGCAACAGGTCGTACGGGTATAACTTCGCTGTACCGGTCAACGCTGTAAAAGGGCTATTTTTAGCTTTCCCGCTTCGGCTGTGCGGTCCCACATTGTGCCGATCTGTCAAACCATTATTTACGGGCCGATCGACCGAGGGCTCGACTGCGGAAAGACCCACTCGCCAGTTCATCGGTGTCTTCGCGTCTATAAATAATGCGAAGGTGCCATGTACGTGGGCAGCGGTGGCTGCAGAAGCAACATCAATAACAAAAAAAACTCCTCTGGATATATTCACACACATTTCGAAAAGTACAAAACTGTAAACCCCCACCTCACTTCCTCTTCTTCTTCATCTTCTTCTCCTGTTTGCTCCCGTTACCCCTCTTTACACGGTCATCAGTGGCACATACGAGGTTTGCATTATGATTTGCCATTTTTGCGCTCATTAGTTACGGAAACCCACGCCGAAATTGGCAGCCTTAGCCGATCTTTTGCAATGCCTGCCAGTGACCCGTATGTAGGTGGTTGGTAAAGGAACCAAAAGCGTTAGACCGAGGTAGGAGGTAGGAGGAGCGGTGTGATGAGAGAGATGGAACAGAAATGGGAGAAGGTACTAAAAATAAATCGAAGTAATAAGGAAGAACTTACCATCTGCATCGCTTGGTAACGCTTTTCTGCCTGTCTAACCGTTACGTGACGGAACGTTAAAAGGGTGATTGGAAGTTGGAAGCTTTTTTGGTATCGGCCCGATCGGCAAGAAGGAGTTTACCTTCATGGCCCACACTGAATGCAGCAAAACTGTTCTCCTTTCTCTTGTTTATTGTACCAGACTTTTGTCTGTTGCTTTGGATAGCATTTTAAGTTTGTCAGTTTGGCATGATTTAGATCATAAATGCTGCAAAATTGTATGCAATTGAGGATCGTGTTATTAATGTTTTTTTCTTTGAAATATGTTTCTGCATAACTACTTGTTATCTTAGTAAATACACGCATCTAAGAAGTTTAAATAGCACATGGTACAAATAGGTGAAAATTATATGTTATTATAGGTGAGTAAAAATTATATGTTTTTATATGATATGCTCTAGAGCAGCGCTCTAAACATTTTGCGGATCTTTTCAAATTAAATCTTAAAATTTTTAAACGTATGATATTTAAAAAAATAAATCCTGCAAATGGTATGGTGGTATAATTGTTTAAAAAGCACAGTTTAATGCCATACCCATCAAATTCATCAGTAAACCTGAGATGCTTGTGCAAAATTTAATGGAGAGCTTTTTCCAACAGAACCGTTATTACTAAATTGACAAACATATATTTGTATTAACTGATTTTCACAAGGTAATAGTAACAAGAAAAGTCACTACAAACTTTTACTATATTAATTATGATTTTTCATGCTTTTAAGTGATAAAACTTACAATGAAACGCCTCTCTAATGTTCGTCGTGAGAAGTGAAAGTCGATTCAAGTTTAAATGACTTTGTGACCGAAGAATTTCGATTCAATTCTAATTTTTTGACAAAATTTTCACACATTTTGGTGTGTTTACGGTATTGCGTTTAAATGTACAATAAACAGACATGTTCATAAAGTGGTAATAGTCAAAATGAATTGTTATAGACAATGAAATCGTAAATCAAATGCTATTGTGTTGCATTGACAGTTGAAGATACCAGGGTAAATGTACCAATAGTGGTGCAATTTGTAGTGGTACAGATGTGTTTTAATGGATTTAAAGTGTCAAGTAGATAAATTTCTGAATATTTTAACACATAGCAATTTGAATATGTTTTATCTTCGCAATCACAATCATTTTTACCATGAAACACATCAATTTTACGAAAAAATACATATTTTTGTGACTGCTTCGTTGTAGCTATAATGGTGGTATGGTTCCTATAGTCGTCGTATTGTGTTCTTATAGTGGTGTATAGTGGTTTAAAAATGTACAAATTTGATTGATGAAACTATTGACTAAAGTGTACTGCATCACACCTGTCGTCAACTCACACCCGGAATAGTGTGCTTGATTTAAAGTCAATTTTTCATTAAGCCAAATAAGCGAATTTTGGCCTTTTTGGTAAATTACCTAGTGAAAACTCATTTCTGTTACTTATTTTAGTGAAAACAGTACGACAAGCCAAAAAAATCCTCTAAAAATCTAAAATGACCTGTTTTTATTGATTTTATAACTGTAACCACTATAAGCTAAAACAAACGCTTAAAATGCATAAATATGGACAAAAGCAATTAATTTTAGAAAAACAATTACATTTGATAACAGTTATGTTGAAAAACTAATAATTGCGTGGTTATGTGGTCATTTAGAAATTTGAGTTCAATTTAGAAATATGAGTTTCGTTATGAAATCCTAAGGATTTTGGAAAATTTTTGGCACATTTCACAAAATAATGGATTTTTCGGTCACTAAGCAGTCGAATGGCCACATTTATCTTTTAAACCCTTTGTAAAAGTCTAAAGAACATTTCACACTAACATAAATAACTTAATTACTAAGCAATACGGCAAAGCCGTACCTCCTGAATAAAAAAAAAACTTAACTTTTAAAACCGCATTTTAGTGAAATACCACTACTATTGGTACTACCACAACTATAATACGTTTACCCTAAACACATTTATAAATTTCATTGTATCAATCCTTCTTGAACCTTTTTTTGTTTGTTTTTATCTATCTCAAGTTGGAAAAACAGCTAAATTATACAACAAATTGTTGATCATAACGCACAACCGTAAGCATATTTTCTTTAAGAACTGATTTTGAACTATAAGAAAAATCATATTCCAGCTTGAGAAACTAGAAGCTGGATTAGAATGCATTAACTAGTATTAGCACTTTTTTAGTTTCGATTATCTTCTTGAATTTTCAGCTTCAGTTGTTTTTTTTTTTGTATGAATAATTCTTGAACATAAGCTCTTTTTGACAAAACCAACAGCCCTATAATGATAACAGATCATAAGAATGAATTTATACATTACAATATTATGCTTAAAAAATCATGATGTGATAAGAGGCACATGATCTAAATGTAAGCGATTCTTGTGAAACACTTTCGCGCAATAGACTTTGCAATTTCATTCATCAAAAAAGAAAAAGGAAACAGCGGTCTATCGGTATTCTATGCGCTCATCAGCTGAGTAGTAGAGAAATGGTCCACGACGAGGGGGTTAACCCTATTCTAGTTAACCTACATCCGTGGCAACGATCATAACATTGGCCACAGTTTGCCACCGTTCTGATTATCCACGGGGGCCATACGCGGGCCGAGGGCATCTTCCTTTGGTAGCCAGCCGAAGCAGGCGTATCAGTGCTACGAGGAAACGTCAAGTTATTTGCGATTACCACCCTACATCGGTCGGTTGTAATAGATTATTGGCAGTTGCGGGCGCCAGTAGTATTGCGAACCACAACTGCCCGTTTTCTTCGAAGGTGATGTGGGTGGTTGTTGTGCGATCGTAGCCAGAAATGGGATCGCACTGGCGCCGTATAACAGCAGAGTGCAGAACGATCTTTATTTGTGCTGTTTTGTTTTCAAACAGCCCAGTGTTACAGAGGCACATATTAATCTCAGTAGTATTGAGCGAACATTTAACCCGATAGTAAATCGACTTCACACGCCCAAAATGCCTTTTTGTAAAGTGCTCTTTATCCTGCCCCCCTTTTTAAGCTAATCGAACTGGCTCTAAGTATCGAACACGCCCAATCGCTGTCCTGCCGGAGAATAAACTGCAGTGAAAGCTTTATGACGTCAGTTCGTCACACCTTTGACGTCAATGCTTATGCGATATGATTTCGATCGCCATATCCCAACCCAACAATTAATCCACCCGCGTTGCGCAGTCCTGCCAAAATCACACAACCTTACATGTGATCATCCAGTTCTAATGCTCCACCGAAGGAGATCAATTATCGACGAGAAACCTATAATCATTCAAGTTTTGTCTATTTTCAGCACTTGTGGCAATTCTTGGCACTACGCTGTAGCTAGATGACATACTGATTGAGACAAACTAGATTCAGGGTTTGTGAAGGATCACAAATTAATGATTTGAAGATCAATTTCGGTCGGAAATTCAACACAGAACATTTTATTCCAGCTCCATACATATTTAGTTAAAGTATGTATGAATGAAGTTCAGTAAAAAAATCTGTTTATTTTATTGCTAAACATATAAAGCTAAACAAAGTAGTGTCAGGAAAACAAACAAAACAAATCAAAAGAGCTTGTCGGAAAAAAAAAACAAAAAAATAGTTCTACGAAGAGAATATCATTTCAAATAAGACAGGATATTCGGCAATGATATTGAGCACTTATGAAAGCACGGTAGAGAATGAAAGCTATAGCAAGAGAGAAAAAGAAGAAAAAGAGAAAAATAAAGAGTGAAATATCATACAGTACATACATACATACATACATACGCTCTAGTTTTGATCTTTAACTTGTTAAATTTAGCTGAGATTCCTATTAATTGAGTGATTGAGTGGGATTGGTCCCGAAACTAAATATCATATTAGTTTTATAAATCAAAACTGTAGAAACTGTGGTTGTTAATTGTACTTTAATTATCTGTTTCTTTTTCTGTATTGTATTTCTATTTCAGTATTCTATGTTTTTCTTTTCTATGTTCTTTTCTGTTTATTTATGGGCAAAAATAAATCGAGTGACGAGTTCAACAGTAAGCAAACTGGATGGCCGGTTTTCTAGGCCTCATTATTCATATGCGCAATAAGATATTTATATTTTTTTAAATCCATTATAGCCATATATTATCCATTATATATTATAAAGTCCATACATATTATAGTGAGAAGAGAAGACTAGTCCTGCGAAGGGTCTTGTAGACTAGTGATCTCCAACCTGTAGTCCGTGGCGTTAACAGATGTGGCCCGCGATAGAAATATTTTTGGAAAAAGATACTTAATACTATATATATTGTACATTTTTTTCCTATAATTAAGATAATATTTTCAACAGGTATATCTAGATTAACTTTGAACTAATTTTACAAAATGTATGCTCTCAATGGATGCGAGCCGCTGCAAATATATTTTCAAAGCCAAGTGGTTCGCGATGCTCAAAAGGTTGGAGAGCACTGGTGTAGACGATGGGACCGGAATACCGAAGGGAGGCAAATCAAGCAAATCCAGCGACAGAATTCGAACTCCCTCCTCTCCCTTATATTTTCCTAATTGAAATATGTCCTATTGTGATAATTTTCCTCCTTACTTAGTATACTACTTCTATAGTACTTACTAACTATTACTTTGATTGATGCAACTTGACTTATGCTTTTCTTTGATTTACTTATAGCTCTGGACTGGAAAAGTAGAAGAAGAATGATACAGGGTTTACCAGCATATAAAACAACTGTTCACTTGTTTATAACAATAGTCGTTTTGAATAGACACCGCTGTCTACCACTTGCTCACACGTCAGATGGTGTAAGCTACTCTGTCCAATTCAATAACACAATTTTCGCCTTCGATTGCACAACGGTCGGATTCGGCACGGTTTATTGTGGTTGTTGTGTAATAAACAAAATTAATATTTTGATTTATTGAAATGTATGGTTTATACTGCATATTGCTTGAATAAAATAAACGTGTTTAAAAATGTTTGGTTTTTGCAAAATTTGTCCCAACAAAACAAACTGTGCCGAATCTGACAGTTGCTAATATTGTTGTTTTATATGCTGGTAAACCCTGTAAAGAAATGATAATTGTTTTGTGTGTCCACTGATTGAGGAAATGATGCAAGATTTTGCGCAGATCATTTGAATTCATTTTGAAATTTTAGTAATGAAATTAATGTGAAATGTATGACTAGTCAGTCTTTCTGTTTAATATGATTCCACCAACTCCAATCCCCTGCAAATCAATGCCAAAAGCATCTGAGCCAAATACTACTGAGATGAGAGCGAACTCTTCCAAGCAAAAGATCAATTGATCATACATGAGAACGAACGATGAACGTTTATGCCGGCAGCTCGAACGCTTTGCATCGGTTTCGGATGCTGGGAGCGCGTGCACTGGACCGGCCAGTGAGAGAGCAGCTTCGGCTCACAGAGATACTCCGAGAGCCAGTGAGAAAGCGACAAGGAAAAAGTGAGAAAACAACACAATACGGAGAGCGGAAGAGAGATAGCGGGCAAAATCGACCGGATCCGTAGGATGCAGAGCGAGGTGGGATTTAAAGCGATAGCTCGGGCCCGGAGTGTCCGAATTGCAATTGTGATGTCGACGAGATAGCAGGCAGCGAGCGACCAAATCCCATCCCATCTACCGGGGGAACACGAGCTTTGGAGTCGAAACGTGCGCGTCTTGGTGTGTATGTGTGTATAAGTGTGCATTTGTTGCATTCCCCGTATGTGCGTCCAACCCGTCCGTACATGCATCGTGTGCCCGAACGCATTAGTTTTGTGCAAGTGAGTGACCTTTGACCCGCCTTCAAAGGGAATTACGAAAAAGGGTGCAAACACAGCAAACAAAAAAACAACCATACTCGCAGCAAGAGAAACGACGTCCGGTGACCACAGCTTCCTTTCGCTAATACCGTCGCCTTCGTCGCCGTCGTTCCGTTCCAAGATCGCCCCGCAAGATCGCCGTTCACTACCCAGCATCCGTCACTCACGTTGCTAACCAAGGCAGGCTGTTGACAACTTGGCTTGTGACCCTTCTTGGATTCACTCGGCAAGAAAATTGTACATCCTGAGACAGAAGCGTGCACACACGCACACCCACGCAAAAGCAAAATCGATTCGATCCAGCCAACTCAAATCGTAACAATCGTATGCCACACATGTACCTTTGCCCGGAGAGCCGTGCCTGTCGCCGTGCGAATTGAAACAAGCAACAATCTATAATCAGAAACGATAACCAGTACAACTCCAGTGCTCATTAGTATCGCGTCGGTGAATGTGCCTTAAGTAGTGGATAGGTAGTTTGTTTCGTTTACCAAGAAAACGCAGTGCCAGTGTGCCCAAGAACATCTGCAATTAGGCCTCGTGCAATAGGTGCGCTCCCTACCGTCAAATGTATCCGTTTTGCCAGTACGAGCCGTTCTAAGTGCGAACAAGAAACTGTACCATTAGTGACGGGTCGACAGGAACCGCCGCGCCCGGTCCTACGCCTACAGCCCGGTTTTGAATGTGTACTGCGGGCAGCTGGATTGATTTTGTGTTCATTTTCAACAAAAACTGCTCGAAAAGCGGCAAACCGCAACGAACCAACAACGATCGAGCGTATCGTCGCACAGATTTCGATTCCACGTTGTGTTCGAGCCACTGCTGAGCAATTCGCTGCATAAAGGTAAGCATTTAAAATGTGTGTTTATTTTACATTTTTATATTAAATTATGTAAAAATTCGTTTGTGTTTGTGTTGATTCGCTCGCGTTGTATTACTTTCAAGCGTAGTTGCTACCTTAAGTATATGACACGGCCATTACCCATACTTTCGGGATGAGTTCAAATATCAATAAAACTTAGCACGTTAAATTCATTTACAGATAAACAGGCAGATAAACAGGTAGTGGCTTATACATGCCCAAATCGAGAACAATTGTTGTGTTGAGTAACAAGAAGTGCAACAAGAAATTCTTAAAGTTTATTTACTCTGGCCATTGTTATTGTTGTGAAGATGAATCTTGTTGACGAGTCCACTAAGTGTAACAAAACAAACTTCCTTTGCAAATTCTTTGTCTTGTTTTTTTTCAATTTATTATTTATGTGTTTGTTGTCTATAAACAAATTAAATTAAATATTTCACCGCAAATTGTACTACAAGCAAAACAAACATATATTTCGACCCACCATTCATTTGTTATTAGATTTACTGCTACTCACAGAACAATGTCTTCGCCTGATTAAAACAATCAGGGTCCTGCCCTCGTCATGTCTATACTTAAAGCTAAGCCACGATCACACTGCACACTAATCGCACAACCTACCAATCGACAACAAAAACCCTAACAAACATGGCGACTGATCAGCGATGAAGTAACACACTCACCCGAGCAATGATCGTTGATGGTCCCCGGGTGGGACATTTTCGAGCGAACCTAGTTAAATGCTGCCTTAGGGGTCGTGTTTATGATTTATTCTCGCTTTCCACCCATCCCAGTACGTGTGTGTATGTTTACGAACAAAAGACAAGTACATACACAAACACACGAACACAGTGCAGGAGGGTACTGCTATCTGCTTCCTCCCGCCCGGGTTTACGGGTTCAACGAGGCCACGGTCTACCTCCGGGCGGCTTTATCAGCATCAGCAGCAGCCAACGAAAGGTTCTTCCATGTCCCGGGATAGCACGGGACGAAAGCAGGTTCTAAAAATAGCCAGACGCAGGAAAAGGGCTGACACATGGGATGACAGAAACAGCTGGTCGCCGGGGGTTCCGGCTGCTGCTGCTGCTACTGATCGGTTTCGCTCGGAGGTTGGGCGTCGATTGGTGTGACGGGTGTGCTGGACGTGACCCGCTGGGTCTTTTCCATTCGACCCCGTCACGGTAATAACCGTACCGCAGGGGGTTCGGGCATTTGTTTGGGTTGTTTTTGTTGTTCGTTTCGTTCCCATCTGTTTCGTATGCACTGCACACGCACACATACATACACACTCAATGGCCAAGCCACGCCAGCATATCAGGCTTTTCCCAACCATCTTTTCTGGGCGAAAACGATGAGGCGCGATATGGGCAAAGCCGTACAATCCCAAGGGACGATGGAAACGCAAGAGAGAGAGAGAGAGAGAGAGAGAGAGAGAGAGAGAGAGAGAGAAAATGATCGTACCCATACCCGGGCCAGAAGACGGCAAGGCAAACATGGTGCATGGTAGTGGGGGTGGCGGTGGTGCTTGTGGCTGGTTGTGTAGCAGAATATCCGGACAAAAACAAAAAATAAAGCAAAACAAACCTCTCGCCACCATGTGGTGAAGGGCTCGGGAGCACACGGGTTCACCCATCTTATGTAGGTCATGCAGGGAAACCGACGCCCGAGTGGATGATGATGATGATGATGAAGCAGCAGCAGCAGCGATCGGTTTCACCGGGGACAGGGTTTTGAAACATTGGACAGTTGGCAGTGGAAATCATGTAAACACACGCATGTGCGCTCGGCGAGCATGATCATGTGTAAGCGATCGGGGATCCTTAGCTAGATGAATATTTATCTCTTTTTAATTTCCAATTAAGGCACAGAATGGTGACGTATTGCTGGTTAGATCCCTCGTTAGAAGGTGTAATTGGAAGGCTGGTGGTTTATACTCTTCATTAAAGGATGGCGTCCATGGGCTAGAGGACGTTTCTGGCTACAACATTCAATCACTAGTGTGGTTGGGTAGAAGAAGAAAAAAACATAAAGGGGGAAAAACCAGCCGCAAGCAAAGAAAGGGAAGAAAGTTGTCGTCGAAGATGATTGAGAAGACGATGATTAAATCGATCATTGCCCTCAGTTAAGAGCTGCATTTATCGCTGCAACAATGTTTCGTTAGCGCTTAGGCCGACGCAGTAGCAGGTTTTTTTATTGTTGTTTCTACCGTCTCGGAATCCAAAACGGACGGTCCAAACTAACTAACTCTTTCCTTTCCATCCCACTCTGCTGTCCGACGACGTGCTTTCGAGAGCATTCCGTGTCCCCAAAACTGCACCACAAATGCACATTTGATGAGCAGCAGCTCGTGACCTCAAACCTCCGTGCCGTACAAAACCGAAAGCGAACAACAGCCCAGCAAAAGAGCACTGGCGGGAAAGGGAGTCGCATACACGGAAGCACACAAGTGCCAACACGGTCTGGGCGAGGAGCGGTAGTAACGGAGAGCGAGCGGGCGGTTAGTACGGCAAAGTTGTAAACAAGCGGTCAAGTGCTCCAACAAGCCGATGCATTCGAACGCGTCCCGATTGGGACGAAATGTTGCACGCGCTCGCAGTGTGATTGCCGCGATCGTCCTACAAGCCACTTGCCACATTCGCTCGCGCACTCTCGCTCTCGCAAAGGGGCTTTCTCACACTCCCCTCGTGAGACTGCGGCACGCTTCAGTGTGGGGTGGAGCGTATTCTCACGACAGGGCAGCATAAATATGCGATGGCGAGCATGAAAGACGCCGATGATGATGATCATGATGATGATGATGATAATAATGATGATAATAATGCTAGTGACAGTGGTGACTTACCTTCGACATTCGTTTCTTGCGCTGTCGCGGTTGCCCTGCTTGCCTTTGCGCCAGACAGCCTCGCCTTGGAACGCGTCTTGGGGTCTTCGATTTCTTTTATTACCTTCTGCAATCGCGCTGCTTGTTCCCTGCCGCAATTACCGCACACCACATTACGTATCGGAATGTGCAAAACCACATCCTTCGCCCACCACCGGCTGGATCGTTTGCGTACAGTTCACAAACAAACAAAACAATCCCCCCCTTCCCCCCTATTTACCATTACTCGTCCGTTGACCATTCCTGGCACTGATCAGTGTCTCAGCCTGGCTCACACCGGTCATAATCGGTTGCTGTATTCTTTTTGTCCGGTGAGTCTCAAGGTAAGGGAAATTTAAAAATAATAACTCAACTCATTGCCCATGTGTTTGAAAAGAGCGATCGATAAATGCTGGAGGGAAATGATCAACAAGGTGCAAGCACTCTTATGTTAAAGAAAGATTGTTAAACTACTAGAGAACTTTGTAAAGGTATCGAAAAACATTTAATGCACAAAATTTAATATTAAACTTGTATGGTACGATCTTTCGTAATCTTTTAATTGTGTTGATCATTTTCACGCTAGATGGCGCACCCGCAGTATATTCTTAGTATTGCTAAGTTCTATTCCTTTCTTTCTTCTGCAATTAATTTTTATGATTTATTCTTCTTTTTACGGCAAGAAGTTCACCTATTGGAATAATTCAACTGCACACGCTAGGAAATGTGTACTTTGATCGGCAGTAAACACTGTGCTATCACAGACGTTGTTTACTGATTGATTTTCAAACGCTAGAACATCATTTGAAGATTACCCAACGTGTGTTTGAAGCTGAACTTTGGAAAAATGAACTGTCAGCGAACTTCCCTAAAGGAAAAGATAAACATTTATGCACCGTTGAAGATACTTAGTTCAGCTAGTGTATTTAGTGGTCTTGATTGGACCGATATTTAAAACAGTCTGGTATTTGATGGTTTTGCTTTTTACCCAATTCAATCAGAACCCATTTACTGAGCATAATCTTCAGTGTAACAGTCTTTTTTTTTTCTCCAAACTAGTATGTTAATTCTGCTTGAAAAGCCTGTAAATACAGCTGCAAACTCAACACTCAATGATCAAAAACGAGTTAATTTTCTCGATGCTCTTACCAACAAGTTGGGTGTCACCAAACGGAGAAACTCCTGTAAAAATCTTCTGCCCTAAAGGGTTCAAAGTGCATGCTGTGAAGCGCCTTCAAAATTGAAAATTGCATCTCTTTAATCCGGGCACCACCCGGCCCGGGGGGGACGAAAAGGGCAATCAACGTACTGATTCCTCCTTTACCCTGTGGCTGGATTCGTAGCGACCCTCACATACGCACACACACACATATGCACACACACACACACACCCACACACACACACACACACACAAGGGTTACCGTTTCGTTACGTTAACACGAAAATTAAATTCTGCCTCAATCTGTCGGACAACTAAAGTGTCCACAAATCATGCCGGGATGTGTCAACCAGGCCATGCGCGCTAGACACACCAGACTTAGGTTGTTCTAGTTTGGCCCACGGCCCTACCCTTAGCGTCGGTGGAAAACCCAAGGCGCGGATTGTTGTTGAAATAAAATCATTTGTTTTCATTTGCGCGCGTGTGCCCCATTGCACACGCACACACCCCATGCATGCACTACAACAAGAGTGCCTTTGGGGGTGCATGGGTCCTCCTCGTTACAGGCACGAACTGCTGCTCCGATAGCAGCACCCTTCCGTCGGCGTGCACGAGATGACGGATCCGCATTAACTCATTGGGACGACATTCATCTGAATTTAGACCGTGCCGAGTATCCGGAGGGTCTTATCGCGGCCAGACTAGAACCCGTATCTATTTCGAGCATCGTCCAACGTCCAACCCGGACGCCCACTATTGGCACTGGTCAATTTACTAGCCGCCGTGCCCGTGCCACATGCACACTTACGTCGGCAGTGGTGGTAAATGTTGGAGCGCTGGATCGCTCCGTAGGGGTCGGGCGATCGTACGCCAAAACCGACCCAGTACAGATGAACTCCTGTCCACACGCGACCGAACGGATCGCACCTAAGTGATGGCAACGGTAGCCAAGTGGGACCGTGACCCCTCGCACACACACACACACACACTCACGCACGCGCGTACATACCCTGTACCATTTGCAAAAGAGCGTGCGATTCCATCAATCAAACTCTTCTCCACCATCCCCCGACGAAAAACGTGAGGTCAGTATAGACTCGATCTCAATTCTGAGTAGCCGTAGAGTGTCACACACATTGTAGCCCCGATCCAGCCGGAGAAACAAACGCGAGTCACACGACCGCACGAGATATGGTCGCCAGTGGTAACCGGTACCGGTGCTTTCAGGAAGAGAAACCCCGTCGAACGATCACCGCGCACTCAATTGAGCCCGATGAGCAAGCAGACGATGGGTAACGAGGGAGGGGGGGGCAATCCTATTAGCGCACGGCACAGGACAAACCCCGTTGGCCCCAGCTGGCACGATAGATCGAGAAGAAAAAAGCGCACACAGCCGGTTGAATTCAATTTATTCATTTTTGTTCATTGACGCAGCCGAGATGGCACATGGCGGGCCGGCTGGCTGGCTGGCGGGTCGGAAAGATCGGTCGCCCCGCTACGATGTCATAACGGGGGTTGTCCTGTGTGTGGTTCACACCCTGGCCAAAAAGGTCCCGCTTTCGAAATTGTCTTTTTTGTGTCCACTCTCTCTCTCTCTCCTCCTCCTTTCTGTCTCTCTATTTCTTGGATGGATCGCATGCGTGTGTCCCGTTTGGACTGAATAATGCGGTGCGAGGTCACCCAGTACGTATAATCCGGATATTTCGCGAATTTTCATCACTATCATTATTTCTTTTATTTTATTAGACCAATTGTCCAACCGTGGGGAGCCTGAATCGGTACTTCAGGGTGGGCTTGGGACTCCCATAAAAGGGAGCCGTGAGGTCGTTTCTTTAGCCGAACGAATAAAAATGTTCTAAGTACCCTAAGCGCTTTGAGTGGATTTGGCCACTTGGTGAGTTCAGTGCTCCCTCGGTTCAATAAATTGATTACCATTCCCTTATTCTTACGCGTTGTGTTAGTGCGCGCCGGGTCGGCGTTTTGCACGAATCTTCCTCGGTACCTCGCGCGTAAACTCATCTCCCGCAATCGCGTCTTCGTTCGGAACCGGTACACATGGGCACTCGCAGGATCGCTAAACGATACACTACGCTGTTGATGGTGTATCGCTGATTGGTTTATTGCTGTATCTGTATCCCTCCCGCTGCCTCCCCTGACATCCTAATGGATCGAAAGTAATAATAAAACCAGAGTCCAGAGACCAGTCCCGATGAGGGTCACGGATCGTGGGACTCACTCCCAAATCCAAGGACTCGGGCTCGACTGGGGGGCGCATCGTGGCCTTCAACCGAGTAGGACGATTATTTCTTTCAATGAACCCCAATTAATCGTACTTGGTTGTCTCCCAGCATCCGCCCGTACTGACACGCGGTCGTACGCGTGCGCCATGGTTGGACCGTTACTGCTATCGATTGTTTGAAAATAGTTTAATCTTACCTCGCAAGCGACGCAGCATTGGAAATATTTTTTGAAAATTTCCCCCTGGAAGGTTGTTGAAATGCGTCCATCTCTATCGCGCCCGCACGATCAAACGAGCGAGAATTCTTGCACTGCCCTCGTGCTGTCAATCTTCCGCCGTCAGTGATGGGCTCACAAACAAGCGGTGTGTTCATGTGGCTGGGGCTGATCAGCGAAGGCGCGCACACTAGCCGAGCTCATGCTGCTGTTATTCCGGAAAACCAATGGAATTCCGTTCCAATTTTACACATTCCCTTTTTCTTGTTGCCGCCTGGCCAGTGGATCAGTGGAGGGCAACTGATAACCGCGAACCGACCCGCGCGGTGTGGGAGCGCTAATTTTACAACACCTTCCCGTCGGCTCCCTGCAAGTGGTCAAGGAACAGGAGCATGTTGCAAAACCAAGCAGCACAAACAGCCGGAAACTGTGAACCGGTGGCGGCATGCGACGACGGCACTGTTGTTTACCGCCTGTTAATCTAAGTCCAAGGTGCGATCTCAGGCCAGTCGGCTCGGTAGGATGATCACACGCAATCGCCACAAACGGTACGCTGTTTGCGGGCTCACTGATTCACGGCGCACAATTCCGGTAAAGTGTGATGTTTACAGCCATTAAACACGGTGCTACTAATTACACTCTTTTTGTGTGTGTGTGTGTGTGTGTGTGTGTGTGTGTGTGTGTGTGTGTGTGTGTGTGTGTGTGTGTGTGTGTGTGTGTGTGTGTGTGTGTGTGAGTGTGTGTCACAGATTGCGCACTAGCGCATTTCGACTTGACCTTACGCGGGCGGTTGATTTCAACATACAACACCGTCAAGCGGAATGTTAATCAAAGAAGAAGAATCCGATGCTCAAAACATGTCCTAATCATGACAACATGGGCCTAGTAGGCGGAAAATGTCAATAAACCTTAGCAATGAAGGGGTTTTTTTTGTTTCTTGTTCTCCTCTCTTTGTGAAAAAAGCTTATCAAGTGCTGATCGCTAACCTTTGATTGCTGCCAGTAGTGTGTCCATCCAGTAGCTGTTGTTGATGGCTTATTTATTGCAGTAAACGGTCTCACCCTGAACCACATAAATACTAATGTGCACGCTTCCCACTTTTCCCATTCTTCCAGATGCGATCCAGCGCTGTCGGCATGAGCTCCGTCCTGATCGTGGCAGTGGTCGTCGTGCTGCTGATGCTGAACGAAAGCCACGCTACCTCCACGCCCAACAGCGATGCCCTGATCAGCCAGCTAACACGTTCGCGCTACTGTGGCCGCCGGCTGACCGAAACGCTAGCCTTCCTCTGCCAGGGACGGTATCCGATGCTGACACACTATCGCACAGGTACGTAAAAGCGCCACCGGCACGTGGCCAACGCTTCCCTATTGGTCGATCCTTAACCAACCGCAACAACGCGGCTCTTCTTTCTGCGTCCGTACTTGCAGATTATGTGCACGACCAGGCAAACCAACGAGTAAAGGTAGAGGTGGCCACCCTGCCCGACACATTGCCGCCCGGCTTTCCTTATCCCGGTGCCGGCGTTCATCGGCGCAGTCGGCGCAGTTCCGGCGGTATCTACGATGAGTGCTGCAAGAAGAGCTGCTCCTACGTCGAGCTGCGTGCCTACTGTGATTGAAGCGGAAAACCCGATTGCGATGAGGATGAGATGGGGTGGAAGGGGGAAGACAGTGAAAGCACCCAAAAGGCGGATGTTATGAATCAGGCGCAGATAGATAGAAAGAGAGAGAAAATCAAGCGAAGGAGATATGTAACCGGTAGACCGGTGTGTTTAGCAACTTGTTTACCAATTGCTTGCGTATTATTCAATCCAGTTTACTCTCTTCTATATCTTTTTTTTTAATTTGCTATTTTACTCGCTCCCCCCGCTTTTCCCAAGAAGTCTCGTCCGGCGTGAGGCGATGTGTAGATCAATTGCTATTATTATTATTATTACAATTTTTATAGGATATTACAATTAGCTGCAACACGTTTTGTGCGCTACATTACGCCCCTATACGATTGTTTTTTGTTTGTTTTTTTTTTTTGCTTGCGTGCGTGTGTGTGTCGAGAAGTAACTGGAGACCGTTTGGGCATCTCAAGCGTCTCGTGGCTCCGAGATTTACTATAATTATATCAACACTCTATATCCATGTACCTTTGCGTTAGTGGTTTGAGAATGCGTTTCCTTGCTTTTTACCTATTTTTTTATTAACTTTTCAAAATATACCATCGTTAATACGGCTTTTCTACCGTTCTATTGCAAGGAATTAAAAGCATTTCAAAAGTGTCTACCTTCCCTAAACACACACACCAACAAACATATGTATACAGACAGAGTTACGGTAATATAGCGCTTCTGTGGTACGGATGGAACGTGAGACGGAACTACGGGTGGTGGCATCAGCGAGCGTGTCCGTGGGTCCTTTATGTTTTTTTTTCTTTCCCTTTAGACCGTAATAGCTAAAGCAGAACAGTCAACAAGTAACTAGTACGAAGTGCTCACCGTGTTCCGTACCGCTACCATTCGATTTTTGATAGTATGTATGTATTTTTAGTACACGTTTAGTGGGGTGGCGATGGTAATGATGGTGAGATTTTACCTTTCGGCGCTTTCCCTTCCGCTCGGCACACGGCACTGGGGAAGGGAATTTAACCGTAGATGATAGCAAGTGAACAACACAAACAAACAGAGAAAATGGTCTTAGAGTGTGATGGCATCGGGTCTAAAGCGTTCATACACACTGCACCATTTTAGGCTTGTGTGTGCATGTATTTACCATTAAGAAAGGCGAGAAAAGACGGTGGTAAAGTGACGACGAATGTTTAGAAAAGCGATCAAGAAAAAAAATTATTAACAGAAATTATAAATAATGAAAAATACGTCGATTGAACTTAACAAAAAGTGCTCGATCGCTCGTCAGTATGGTTTCGATTGGGAAGAGCTGTTTTACTTTAAATCCCATTTTCGATTGACCGAGCCGTGCTGCAGGACCTTTCTTCGTACAATCGCCACATTTGGCCTACCCGACCACCCCACACCGTGTGTCCCTATGTCCTCTGAACGAATGTGATCGTATTTGCCTGTGTAGGCTCTCCTCTGTGTATCGATAGAGTTAGTAGCCGCGTACGAAGTAGTAGATTTAAAGAAAGTCAACTTCAGACATCAATGAATGACAGTAAAAACCAAAAAAAAAAAAACACAACAACAACACATTCGTCTATCTGTGGCTGCTGTACTCTGCTGTCCGAAAATCGACTTGATCGTGGTTTCATTCTAAAACAAAACAGAAAAACACGCTGCAAGGAACGCATCATCGACTAAACGTGACCGCTTTACTCTTCACAACACACACCGCACGACACACTGTCGCCGCCATTAATTGACCGTTGGCCGGGAAGGGTTCCAGGTCTGCCGCTACCACCGGCATGGGCCAAATCGATCGAGTACACTGATACCGTGGTCCCGCATCTCTCTTCCTCGCTCCATCTCCCGCCCATTGATCACATTTCTAATGCGTGACCGGGTCTGGGCGCATCCAGCCATCCATCAAAAACAATCACCTCCAAGGAAGAGAGCAGCATGGGCCAGAGAGGAACAGAGGAAGAGCAGTGCGATGCATCCCGCGCACTGTTTCTGTTATGACTTACGACGGTTACGTGTTATGAAATGGACCGCTCACTCATCCCAGCCATCAGCTGACCTTCAATCGTGCACATTTCTGTTGATTGAGTTGCATTTCCCAGCCCTGTGTCGCTATCTGTGTCCGCGGCGTTGCAGCGTCTGTCTTTATTTGCCACTGTTTTTCTTCCTTTGCCCCCCGCAGCAGCAGCAGCAGCGGCGGCGTGAGACATTTGTGTCATTTTATGTTATGTTTTGCTGTTGCAGCTTGTGTTGTTTGTCTTTAGTTTTGTGCATCTCGATGGCATGTAAACCTCGATTCCGCCCAGCCGAACTGGTGCGAACTGGACAAGGTGCGTCCCTGCAACTGAAACAACGTTGCGGTGCTACCTACACCAATGATTAATCATCCAAGGGGGGAGAGGAGAGGGGGGTTGCCCTGCAGCATTGTCCCCCCGGCAAATGGGAAGACGATTTGTTGAATTTAAATATTTTGCCTCCATTTCCTAAAGGTCAAACAACCATCTTCATTGCTAATGTAGTAAAGTACATCTTTTTTAATTATTTTATGATTTGTTTTCCTAGTAAAAGGCTTCCCATTACTTGCTATATCAATGTGACTACAGTAATTAGCAGGATTGATCATTTTCGGGCGATTGGCGAACATTTCCATTTCAAGTTACAGTAGGTGACCGCTAACTGAGAGGTAAACAAGCTCCAGTTAACGAACAATGTTCGCTAACTGGAGTGACGTTTCTATGGATTGATTGTTTTGATTGGCGTTGGCTGGAATAAACATACCAAACTTTTTTTTTCATTTATGTTGATATAAAGTATAGTAATTCGTGTAATAACATAAATTAATAGCAAACGTAGGCAAAAGACCCTAAATTTGTTTGAAAAAGGCACATTTGCGACAAATTTCTCTTCATGAAATTCCGGATGTTTCATGTTTTGACGTTAAAGTGTTCGTTAACTGAGAGTAACTCTAGTTAGCGAACCTCCAGTTAAAACACATCCAGTTAGCGGTCACCTACTGTACTAGCAATACACGTAAATAACAATAGCAATAAACCATGAACTATTCTCGTTGTCAAAAAGCGTAAAAAAGATATATCTGGCGCAATTGTGATGCATTGCTAAGGTAGTGTTGCAAAAATGCATGGTTCTAATTAACTTATTGATTTAGTTTCTAATAAATACAGTGATAAATAAAATAACGATCGATATTCAGTAGAGGTGTCATGTGGTATAGCTTTTTAGTTCATTTCTCGTTAAAGTTATATCACATTGAAGATTTTTGTGCGGATACGAGAAAAAAAAAAGATTATCATCCTGCACCACAACTGCTTTGCAGTCTTGGCCTGCCTCAGGAGTGTTTGAAACCGCTCGCTGTCTTGCGCCTTCGTCTGCCATTCCGTTATCCCGGCCTTAACGCTGTCTTGCCACCTTCATTTGGTCCTACCACACCGCATCTGTCCTTGTGGACGACTTAAAAAGACTTTACGAGCTAGGTCGTCCGTTTCCATGCGTACAACATGGCCAGCCCACCAGAGCCTGGCGAGCTTGATACGCTGTACTACACTGAGGTCGCCGTACAGCTCATTATAGCGGCTCCTCCATTGTCCTTTCACACATACGGGGCCAAGGATCCTTCTGAGCATCTTCCTCTCGAACGCGGCCCAGAAGGTTTTGCCACAATTGGTCAGTGTCCACTTCTCAGAGGCGTATGCGGTACTATAAATAGGTCTTATATAGTTCCAGCTTCGTCCGTCGCGACAGGTTCTTTGAGGTGAACTGATTTCTCAGGCCACGTGCGTGAATGTGGCCACGAACAAACTCTTTTTTGTAATTGACAAGCAAATTTAACGAAACTTTAAACGGCTCTGGTCCTAGTATCCACCTAAAATAACTGTTATGCTATTTCTCTGCTTTGCTTAATTTTATAAAAATCAAGCGAAATTAAACATAATAATATTTAACAATTACCTTTAACAATTTAATGAATTAATAAAAACATTTGAAAAACATAATTATGCTACTATTTGGCTAGTCGATAAGTGTAGTTAAGAAAAAAAAGTATTAAAATCTACCACAAGATATCATTTGCAGAAAGATAAATTTTATTTAAAGTTCATTACATATTCACACGGTGCATTACGTCTTAAAACTTCCATGCGCTGGCATACTATCATAATGGTAATTAATTATTCCATTCACTTCAAATTCGATTCGATTATGAAACTCAGAATCTATAACGCTACTGTTTGCTCACAAGTCTCTTAGCTGCTCATTTATCCTTTTAAGTTTTGTTTTAATCATTTCAATAAATAAGATTTCATACTATAATATACTAAGTGGGCACCACTCCCGGTGCCACCACCTTACAATAGGACAGCAGCTGAGCCATACTGCAATCCTCCCGGCAGCATTCGTCCGCGACATCTCTTCGGAACCGTGCCTTCAGGTGAGGTACCATGAACCGATAGTAGGGTTTTTGCCTGAACCACAGCGAAGGTTTAAACTCGTCCTCCACCGGTTCCAAGTGATTGTAGCGTGATGGCACATTTAAGTTCCTTTTAAACCCATTATCACTGAAGTTTTCTCCGGCCCAGTCTAACTGCGAACCTGGGATGTGGTTTGAAGTCACAGGGCTATAAAATTCAACTGCAAAAGATAACAATTGCTTCGTTCACTCTTAGGCAGACATAATATGATATGATGATGTAATGCAAAAGGTATAACTTTAAACGGATAAAAAGCACACTTTTCTTATTTCTCTTACCTGTGTTCTTTCGGAGATCTTCTAATGAAAAATATTCCACACACAGCATGGCAAGTATCTTCGGCAGCTGATCACCACAGTAACGCTTTGCGCTTACTGGTTGTAAGCTTCCGACAGCAATCAACAGCACCAGCAGTACTCCAACATTCATGAACGTGTTGTGTGGAAATTTCATCATCAGAGCTGCAATCCAAGCGGATGCAAACCCGCTTTATTAGCATTAAATCAATGAATTTACTAAGCTTTGGAAAGAAACACTCTACAATACCTTACCTTAACTTACCTTTTATCTTTTCCCACTAGCTGTTGCCTGTTTAGGTAACCGTCATCAGCTTGTCGAACAGAATGAACTTCCTACAACAGTGGCACCGTTTATATAGTGCACTTTTCTCTGTACATATATTTTTAAATCCTAACAACGACGTGTGCAAACATCTTGCAGACATCCTGGAAATCGTCACTACAGCAGAATGAACGCTACGCTTCACACCGCATAAATAGATGCACACAGTGGCAATATCAGTATGGACAGAATTTCTGTTAGTTTGCTATTAAATTATCTAAAACTAAATGGGTAGGAATCTAAAATTTACAACATCAGCTAGTTTTTTTTCCCTATTTATTAGCTCACTTAAAATAAATGTCCTGATTTGTCTTAGATATTGTTAACTGGTTCCGTAATATAAACTCTTGTGCGACAAAATGTAAAAAAGTGTACAATGTCGAGCTGTGTTCTGCACGACGACGATGACATCGTTTTTCTCTTATTATGCAGGTGCCGCATTACACTGTGTACCGCTTGTCCAACACTATTAATGCAATGTGGTGCACTCAAAAGAGGCTAATTTTCCGAGAAACATTGTGCTTGCTTGCTTGCGTTACCATGCAGTTGTAAGAAAACGAGTTGTTTCCAGGTGTGAATTGTTTTCTATCGACTAACAATTTTTAGTACAATGTGTATTTGTTTTCCGATTGATGAACTATCAACAACAATATGTTGGAATTCATAGAAATATAAAAATTTAAAGAAAATCAACATATTCTGTATTAGTTTAGTTTAGTTTATTGTTTATTAATCGATAGTGTTTATTAATCGATAGCCCTTTCGAGTCAAATTGTGTTCACAATATATAATAGATAACAAACAGAACATTTATGTATCGTAATTATTGGACGCAGTTCGAACACTAAAACGTGAAGTCAGTCCTGCTATCGTCATTCCAGGCTCGTCGAGATCGTCAACTGAATTTAGTAATAAGTAGCTTAGTAAAAAAAATAATTCCATCGAATAATGAAGCACCTCAATAATCAATGGATCAATAATACATTGCAATGTCTTTTACATCACATCTGTTATGCTAATTTATCATAACCTATAACCTCAATTAGGCCAATGTACCCGTCAAATTAAATAAATAAATAACAACCTCTAGTGCTGAGGACATTGACATCTTTGAAATTCGAGAATGTTTCTTTTCAATTATAATTGATTTTAAAATGAAAACTGGGAGTGTTTGCAAAATGCCAAAGAATCCGAACATCAACGATCGAGAAAAAAAAAGTTGATAATGCACTGCAAGAATTCAACCGCTCACCAATGGCCGCTGGACAGTATTTTAGTGAGCGTTAAGCATGAAAGAATCAACAGATAGGCGTTGGTGACTAGTCGTTTGGCTGGTTTGTCACAATTTATAGCAATTGAATTGTTCATTTGATAGCATTATTTGAATTCAGAGTAATATCATCTGATATTTACATCCATATTAGGATAAAAAATTGTCGGTTTCAATAAATCAGTATAAAGATTAAGGACGTATTCCAGTTATTTATTACAAATAAATATTTGAAATTCTGATGAAGAATGCATCGTTAATGGTACTGTTAAGGCCCGATCACATTGGGGAATTTGGAATGGAATTGGTACGTCAAATGGCGTTTGACAGCTTTTAGCTCGCCAGGAAAAATGAATCGGTCTTGATCAAAATATATTCTGAAATGATGGAGAATTCCACTTTTATGGTGTGTTTTGTAAAGGAACGCCTACAGCAGATCTGAAAATGTCGTTGTAAAACAACCCCTTCGGAAAAAAGTGGTTAAAAGATAAATAGAGCGATAAATTTTACATAAAATTCCGTTCTGTCATACCGAGCGAGTTATTACATTAGCGAAGCGGATTTTTCTGTCAGAAGATCGGGTCGACGACAAATAAATTTCAGAATTATTCTTTTAATGTAATAGGGCCTTTAGATTTGTTAGATGAAAGTGGAATTCGGCTGTCTAGTCCAGCGAGTTTTAGGTCATCAGAATTCTTCTCTCTAGTGCAATAACGCACAGGGAATCTGTTAACACTTTGAAAACAAATCTTTGTTTGTTCAGCCTTGCATTAATGTGAAAATAAAGTCTTATTTACGTTTTTTTTTTTTGATCTCTGATAGTTCTATTTCTTCAGAATGTCCATAGGACAATCCGAATTCATTTTTTGAGCCGTGGTAACTGCTATCAACAGCACTTTGATTTACCAATTCCAATTCAATTTACCAAATCTAATAGGACTTTATAGGGTCAGCAGGTTGCAATTTCCTATTAATTAGACACTATTTATTATTATTTTCCTTCTCATATTTATTACAATGTATTTTTTATTTCTTTTGTAAGCCTCTTGCCTTTTTCTTTGCTACTTATACTAAACAGCTCACCATCAATTCATCAATTTGTTTTAGGTAGATAGTAAACGTAATGTTTTTAAGCCTCTATCCAGGTTTTCTTTTTTACACAGAACTAAAACTACAAATTGTATCATTATAATTAGTTTTTTTTTTGCTAACACAAGTACTAAGACAATTCACTTATTTACGTTAAATGGTTTCTATTTTCCAACAGCATTCACAATATGGAGGAGATATCATTTAACATTCAAACAAGTTTTCTCAGAATAGTATTTTACTATTGATAATTTCATTGTACACATCACTTTCCCTCATCGTTCATTTTTGCCTCGGTAATATTTTTCTATATTTTTTGTCATTTTAATTTTTGACATTTTTGGACAGCATTCCATCTATTTGAAATTTCGTTCATATAAATGTTTGGCCTTTTTGTAAATGGGAGATATTTCTGTATGTAAATGGGGCATATGCTAGTTCTAGTTACGGATTTATAAACAGATAAAAACACGTGACAAACATGTTTTGTTAGGAGCGTTCGTTGTTATGTTTAATGTTTTGTTTATTAAAGGTATACTGTGCCTGTCTGCGCGCAAGAATGCTGGCAGCCAACCGGTCATTCTACAGCCTGAAAAATCGGTTCACCTCAAAGAACCTGTCGTGACGGACAAAGCTGGGGCTATATAGTTCCGGTACTCACAAACGCCTCTGAGAAATGGACACTATCCAATTCTGACGAAACCCTCTTAGCCGCGATCGAGAGGAAGATGCTCAGAAAGATACTTGGCCCCGTATGTGTGGAAAGACAATGGAGGAGCCGCTATAATGACGAGTTATACGAGATGTACGGCGACTTCACTGTGTTGCAGTGTATCAAGCTCGCATCATCATGATTTGTGCACATGATTGTAGCGTTTCAGTTTAAGTAGACCATTAATCTCAAAGAGTTTGTTAATGTAGAGAATGTGTTCATGATAAGGTCTTTGCTGTTGGTAAGATGTATATACGATGTTGCTGTGATGAGCCGCTGTTTAAAAAAAATAAAAATAGACCTATCAACCCGATCCTTAGCCTTTAAATCCATTAGAATGACAATAAACTTCGAAGAAGAAAATTTACGAATGAAAATAAAAATGTTTGTTAATAATCAAACGTGAGTGGGTTCAAAGGGGTAAGCGGACTGAGCGGTCGACCGATACCTTGTGAATTGAAAGTTCATCAAGTCAGTGGGAAGCAGTAGTAGGTCGACAGAAGACTTGACCCCGTCGACAATTTTATTTTGAAGTTGCAATTAATTGTTTGAATCATATTTTACCAGGACTGATCATTTGGCTTATTGTTTGCTATTGTAGACCTTATAGACAGACACTTGATCTTTGGTTTGAAAAAGCAAACTTATCTGACCTTTTATCTTATCTGAATCCACATTCACAGGATTACGGTAATGCAGTTAAATAACTTAGTCAAAGAGTTCATGTACTATTTATACAATTTTGCAAGGTATTCACTAACCCTTCTTCAAATATATAACAGAAAAAGATAATTATTTTTAGTAGAAAAATATTGCACAATAGGATTTTTACCTTTCCTCGCTCCTACCAAGTAACTCTCCAAAATCCCGAAATTCTATTAATTGAAACTAGAATAGCATTAATTCAATATTTCACGTCAAAAATATATCGATAGAAAAGACGAATAGAACAACTTAGCTATGTTTTAAAGTATAAAAAATGAACCAAAAAATTCGGGATGGATCATAATGTGGAAGTAGCATTAGTTTCTCTCAACACATACATACACCAAATGAACCAAACAACAATAAATTAACCTTCTTTGGTACCAAAACTTTCAGTTTGTGCTTTGTTTATGCGCTATTTGCAAACGGCCAATAATCGATAGGGTTGTTTTTATTTTTCATGCTTTCCCAAATAGTCCAATAATATCTTTAGCTATGCTTGGCAGCCATTTAAGGTACTTAAATACGTGGTTCCCTACATCATCTGGTCTGGACTGCTTGCCGCAACCGCACAAGCGTATAGCAACATCGTTAGAATACAGAAAGCGTTTCTAATAACAGCAAGAGCTTGTGAGCCTAAGCTAAAGGTATTTTAAGGTGAGTTGTTTATCAACTTTGTTCAATGTTGTGCTTTATAATACGGCTTTGTACGTAACCATTCCCGATATCAGTGCGCCTACGCCAGGGACTTCTACCCTCCTATTATCCCTGCTTCTCGTGCGACACAAACCATTCAATATGAGTAGAGTATTCTATGCCAAACACACTTATAAGCTCCACCTGCCCGACGACTACCCGTTTCCGTTGACCTTTTAGTAGGCGCTAACCTTCTTGCAGTACTGCAGCAACTGGTTCATACCGCACGGCCGCAAACAACACTCCTCCACGATGCCACCACGATTCTTGCGGAAGCGGGCGGGTATCAGCTCGTTGTGTCCTGCCCCATGACGGAACATGTAGTTCGACGGGTAGACCATATTCATCCAGGCAGGTACCGCAGCACGATCATCCGGCATACCGACCGACTGCAGCTGCTGATCGAGTATCTGCTGCGTGTTGTCTTCGGCGTTCATCCAGTCCTCCGTGGCCATATCCGACGGCTTGGCGAAGTTGTCAGCTTTAGCAAGAGGGGGTGAAGTTTACTGTTAGGAGGATAGTTCTACCGGGGCGGTGGGTTGGGCAGTGGTTTTGTCTCTTACCTGAGCGCTTGCTCGTCGTATGCAGATCAGGGAACTCATCACACAGGAAGGACAGTACCTTTACCAGCTCCGCTCCACAGTATCGCTTGTTGGCCGATACCATCGCTATCGACCAGAGCAGCACCAACGCTTGCAGGATGTAGAGCGATCCGCTTCGTGCTCCGTTCGTGGACGACATTGTGCTGTGTGAGAGTGGTGCGATGCTAGACTGCAAAACTGTAAGTAAATCGACAGCGGTATAGAAAAAAATCTTTGAAAAATCATATAAAATGTAGCTGTTAACGATCGCCCTTAAACTCAATCATCGCCCCAAATCCTACAGAACAAAAACGAAAAGAAAAGCATTAGCGTGCGCGTGCGATAGGCGCGTTTATTCCGCCAGAGGAAAGAAAACGTCCACTACAATAGTTATGGGAACTAGCACAAACAACGCTCTAATATGTGTGCGACAGTCGGCCGTAGAAGCAGTAACAGCAGCAGATCAATGACAGCAGATCCCTTTTATCATCAGTCCAGCAAAAGTCAGTCTTTAGTCGGCGCAGTAGCTTTTCAGCGTGTCCAGCGTGCAGCTTTGGTAGCAACATTCGGCCACCACCTGACGCCGTACGCGGTGGAAATTGTGCTCCTCGTGCGTGTTCAGATGCTGCAGCGTCACCAGCGCCTGGTAGATCATGTCCGCCGAACGATCGTTCAGTGTGTGGAGCCGTTCAATGTCGTGCTCTAGCTCATCCAGTAGTTGGTGTGGTTCCAATCCCGCAAGGGTCATCAGTTGATTCTCTGCAAAGCGCACATGCAACAGTACAGTTGTTATGTAACAGTGTTCGAGATTAAGAATGCCTTCTAAACCACGCATACCGGACTTTTTGCGGAATCCATTGAATCTGTTGCAAAGCTTAGCCAACGTATCGCTCAGTTTAGCGCCACAGTAGTGAGCCTTCCGCTGTGAGTTGGACTCAACGTACTGGAGCGATCCGTCGACTCCCGATACGGAGAGCAGAACGAGCAGTAGCAGCAAGGCGGCCCCACAGGACACCACCAGCAGTAGATGCCGGCTACCCTTCGTTGGCATCTGCAATTGGAACAGAGGGTGAAAGCTAAACCTTAGCGAACGCGACGTGTGGTACTATATGCTTAGCCGGATACAATCATACGCATATGGACAGGATACTAGACTAGAGACAATGTTCGGCTTTGCTGTGTGTTTGCTTTATTTGCTTGAGAGCTTCACACAAGAACAGGACTTCATTCGTATGACGTCTGACGGCTCTGCAGAGAGAGATAGAGAGGGGGGAGAGAAATGCTTCAGATGTCCACTAGCCAGGAAATATGATCAGTTGACAAGATGCCCATTCCGTCCAATAAGGATATTCCCCGGGCACGTTTAGCCACTGTACAGAACACCAATTACTGGAAAACTCTTTGAAACTGTATAGTAACCATGTCCAAACGATCTTAGTATCAAGAGCCAAACACACTTCACCTACCTGCATTAAGCGATTCAAAAACTTACCCACCTGCTTCTACAAACACTGCACTACACCTTAACACTCAAATATTTCACCCAGTTCTTCACAAAGAATAGAATACAAAGACGGTTTGTTGAACAAATTACCTTGCTTGAAACCCGGTTGGTACAGCTGATACTGTACTGTAAACCTGGACCACGGTGGTGAGAGGGTTTAGTAAGCCTCAAACACTACTCCACGGAGTGAAAAGCTAGTAAACTACACCGCTGGAAATCCGTTAGCAGACTGCGTGATGAATGTGTTTTCTTAGCCGCTTTTATACACCTCGTGTGTAAAGGTGCAGTAAATGTGTTTACAACGCATCACCGACACGGCGACGCGAACTTTATTCCCGGTACTGCTCATCATCCCCCGATAGTACTAGGGAGTACCAACGAGTAGGAGGAGTTCAAGGATATGCGTCGCGTGTGTGTGTTTGTGTGTTGTGCAGGAATTAAGACGACCACCTATGATCCACCTGTCGCACGATTTGCATAATGACAGCGCTTCTAAGATGAGCTGGAAGCCACCCCACGCCCTATGACGCGATGGGGAGACAAAACATTGTGCGGTGGCGCCAACCGTCCTGCCGAACGATTTCGATGCCCAATCGAGCGTGAAACGTGCACGGATGAAAGTGAACGCAGCCAAGAAAGGATACACAGATTTTTTCAAAAAAGGATTTACAAGAATGTTTCCTATTTTACTATCAGGGTTGATGCTGATTGATTTGGGATAAAGATCATTGCCGATATGACCAACATGACCGATCTGCATCTATCGAATGCATCTATCAATGGCGTTCCGGGAAAGCGCCGTGTTGATTGTGCTTATTTACAGGCTCTCCCAAGCCGGACACTGAGCTGGCTCGTGAACCGGTTGTTGTTGCACTAAAGGTGCTGGCATGTTGTGTGAGCGCAGTTCGTGAGAACAACAATTCTGTGGGCTCGAAAAACAACCAGTGGACGTTTCGAAAACAGTTCTGTAGAATTTTGATTCTAATAAAATTGACAATAATTTCTTTCCACTTCGCTTAGAGGATGGGTGGTGCAAATATAGCAACCACTCATATTAGAACTTTAATTGCCGATGGGACACTGAACTAGCTCGTTTGTTGTTGAGTATAAGTTGTTTCAGTTGCTTCTTCGTTTAGTGGAGCCGAATAGCAAAGACCTATTGCACAGCATGTAGAGCTATTGTAGCTTGTGTAGAGGAAAAAAACTATTGAAAATTTCATTATTTGTAAGAGTGTCCAATTTACAAACACTACATGAAATATAATGTGATAAACAAATATATGAGATGCTTATTGTGACAACAACAAAAAAAACAGCAATCCAACGTTCGCGCCAAGTGCTGTCCGAATGGTTTATTATTATTATTTATTTAATCTTCAACGGGCCGTATGGCCTAATTAAGATGTAACAGTTCAATAAAAAAAAATACATAGCAAAAACAAGATTTGCATCGCAATTCACTGCGGCCACGGCAAAAGCCGGAGACGTTCCTTGAAGCACTGAGTTGAGATGTCGAAGTCGAAGCAATCCGAGACAGTGTTGAATTCAGCCGACATGCGGAACATAGGGTCAGACCGACCAGCGCTGGAACGGGGTTGAGCGAGCCGTAGAGTTTCTCTAGAGCTAAGTGTTCGGGATGGTGCATAGATATCGACTCGATGCAACAAAGGCGATGAGTCGATAGAGCCAGGGAAGCGATGAATCCAGCGATGAAAGAGCACTGTGCATTGCGTCTTCTAACCGAAAGAGGTTCAAGGCCTAGAAGACGGCACCGCGCAGCATACGGAGGAAGATTATCCTGCGATCCTGCGAGGGAAGTAGGCGTAGGGCATATCGCGTGAGCTTACGTTGAATCGCCTCAAGTCGAGCAATTGAAGAAGCGGAAGTTGGGCTCCAGACTACGCACGAATATTCCAGAACCGAACGAACGATACAGTTGTAGACAGCTTTGATGCACATGGGGTTGCGGAATTCATTAGTTGTCCGGATAACCACGCCAAGTAATTGATTTCCTCTAGCTACAACGTCATCGATATGCTGTTTAAAGTTCAAACTAGAGTTAAGCAGAACGCCCAGGTCTTTGGCATAATTTTGTCGATTAACTGCAGTGCCGTCCATGAAGTAGGTCCCAGTGACTGGGCTCCTGCATCGACTAAAAGACACACAGTAGCATTTCTCGATGCAGATAGTCAGTCCGTTACGCTTGCACCACGAACAGAAAATTTCGATGCAGTCTTGCAGGAAAGTACAATCACCTGTGTTGTGAATAGGCGCAAAAAATTTTGCGTCGTCGGCAAACAGACTGATACTGTCGGGAGGTAAAGCGAGGGTAACATCGTTGATGAACAATATCAAGAGAAGCGGGCCAATATTGCTTCCTTGTGGCACACCCGAGCTGCTGACTATTTCTTTGGACATGTGCTTATCAATTTTCACGATGTATGTGCGATTAATTAGGTAATGCTTAAGCCACTGTACGAGCGAGCTGGGAAATCGCTTATCGCGCTTATAATAGCTTATCGAGTTTAGCGAGAAGAATTACATGCGGAAGAGAGTCGAATGCTGCTTTCAGATCTGTATAAATTGCATCGACTTGAGCTCCGGCATCAATTTGACTAGTGCAATAGGTTACAACCATTCAACCAGGTTCGTGGTAGTCGACTTTTTTGGCACGAATCCATGTTGATACGGGCTTCGGTAGCTGCGGCATGCATGTAGCAGATGTTTGTATATCACTAGTTCGAACACCTTGGCAATGGCACACAAAGATGTAATACCCCGGTAGTTGATGGCATCTGTCCTGTCGCCTTTTTTGTAAATAGGAACCATCCAAGATTTCCTCCATGTTTTGGGAAAGTAGCCATTGGCTAGCGATGCATTGAACATTTTTGCAAGGATAGGTGTTACTGTCGTTTGGCAGCGTTTCAGCACGGTAGAAGGAATTCCGTCGGGTCCAGGAGCGAAGGAAGGCTTTAGTTGCATTAGGGCTGATAAAACGATCTCACTGTCGATGAAAGGAGTGCTCATGTTAATTGCGCCAGCCGGAGTGTTGACGAGAGCAGCATCAATGGTATCGGTATCATTCATGGCCGGTGAAAAGCAATCTGCGAAGCGATCCGCGAAGAGATTGCACATTTCATTAGTGTTGGCACTTGTTGCTCCTTTGTACATAATAGATTTCGGTGTATGCGTGGATTTTGTTTTGCTGTGGTAGAAGCGCCAAAACGAGTCAGGCCACCTGCAGAGGTTACGTTGGATTTTACTCAAATATCTGCGGTATCGAAATCTGTTATAGCTGCAGTATAAAGAGTGCGTGTCAAAGTAGATCGAGCGAGATCTTTGGCAGCGGCGCGTTTGGTAGTGACGATAAGCAGCTCTTTTTACACGTTTGAGTCGTTTGAGTGTGCGGTCCGCCCAGGGGGGTTAGGTTTAGGACGCTGAACTGGGACGCATACAACAAAGGATTGCAGCATGAAGGACGAGAATGAACATACTGCTTCGTCAAGTGAAACAAAATTGGAACAATGAATGCTATTGTTAAACATTGATACCATGTCGTTCAGTTTCACATAGTCAGCTTTAGCAAAGTTATAACGATAAAATGCGGTTGTCGTCGAGTTTTGTCGGGTCGTCGAATTGCGTCGGGTCGACGAGTTAATACGTATATTGAAGTCAAACGCCGGATGGTAGGAGTCAAGCGGTACAAGCGGAACAACACTTGGAAAGACAGGCGAACACAATTTAGCTGCAGCATTGTTAGCGTAGAGCCTTACCTTAAGAATTTAAAAATGGACTTAAGTGAGTGTGTTTTTAATGGAAAGATATTCCATTTTTTCGCAATCTCTTTTACTACATTTGACATCGTGACCAGTTCATTTGTGAATTCCAGGACAAAAGGAGAAAAATATCCGTACCCAATAATAATTATATCTTTATCCAATATTAATTTTTTAAATTCTCTAACAATCATGCTAAAATAGCTATAAAATAAATATTTAGTATAAAACAGTGTTACAAATTAAATAAACCATACCTTTGTGAACTTATCAATGCGTGCACTCATAATACAAAGCATTAAGTTCCATGTTAAGATATTTAACCCTATTCTACTCTCTTGCTGTACTGTACAATATGCATTTCTCTCTTGATGGACTAATTAATCATGGATGATCATGATTGACTAATTAATTCCGTAATTTGGTAATTCATTTATGACGATTAACCGTACTTTAAATCGTATGTTCTATCAGATGGCGGATAGTATAGTCGTCAACTCGTACGACCTTATAGCGTAGGACGTTACACCAAATAGAAGATGAGTTCTAATCTGACTACAGAAGTCTTCAATTTCCAATAAAAGATAAACACGATTCGAGGTGAAATGGTAAACAATTTGTTTTTAAATTAATTAACAATAGTTTAAAATATGTACTATTATTTTTCACTCTGTTTTTGTTCTTATTAAGTTGTGCAGTGGAACCTC